>NC_090928.1:1033859757-1035059757 GCF_040938575.1 Ambystoma mexicanum
AGCCGCTCCGAACTCGTACCTGCAAAATAAAAGACAGTTAGAGCGCATCGTGAAGCAGGCAACAAGCGCTTACTTACGTGCTTCCAAGCGCTTCTATTCATCATACGGACTCCATCTTCAACTCACTTCAGCCCGTCATCCGCCATCGCCGGAACCTGCAAAACAAGAGACATCATTGCTAAAGACTTTAAAGACAATAGAATTACTCGAAACTTACCGTTCGTGCAGTAAACGACGGACAGCAGTCCTCTGAAGTCAAGAGGCCTGCGCTACCGATCCAGTGAAGAAACTGGTTACAGCACCCTGCCCCGAGGCAGATGGAGAGCACAGCGTTCACTTACCTAAGGTGAGAGCGTTAACCTTTGGGGGTCTACAGGAGAGCAAAAAAGGGAAGAGATAGGGACACCCCAATAACCCCAGTTCATTAATCCCATATTTTCTGTCTGCAGACATCTTACTCTTGAAGTCAGGCATACAGTGCACAGAGGTCCAGCCCAAAGAGCCAACCGGGTGCTACACATCACCTTTGAAGATACGGTAGTCGCCCAGTCAAGACCGGCGCCTCTGCGAGAATCAGGTGAGCGTTACACAGGGGTTCTCCTGACCTTGTCTGCAAGGCCTTGTAATCCTGCCATAACTACACGTATGCCATATGCGAAAACCTCAGGTTCCAGAGGTATAGCTCTCATGGCACTGTGTCCTGAATAGGCTCTGATCATATTGCACACGTTCGAATAATGCATTCCCGGAGTAGAGCACACTATGCCCTCCTCTGTAAACGAGATGGTCATATTCAATTTTGTCATTAAATCTCTACCCAAAATGTTTACTGGGGTCTGACACGAATACAACAATGGTACATTCATTTTGCATTCCCCTATGGAGACTGGGAGTGCGTCTGTAAAGGGAACGCAACTGTGAGCTCCTGTAAAACTCTGAGTATCTATAGCCTCACTGGACAAGGAAAACTTGCCTTCTCGTATACACAAGCGTGTTGCCCCCGTGTCAACTAAGAAGGAATATTCTTTACCCCCTATGGCGACATTCACCCTAGGTTCCCTATTAGGGTCTGATGTCACTGATAGGATACAGCACATCAGGGTTCCCAGTGAGCTGTCCTAGTTCATATATGAGTTTCGGTCCACTGTACACTTGTGGATTCTCTCCATTCCAAGGGTTGCCTCCCCTTCTGGGGTATGTGCCCTGAGACATTTGCGGTGGTGCCTGTTGGAATTTCTTTTGCGGCAAGTTCCCCATGTTCGGGGGTTTAAACACCTTCTGCGCACCCTGCTGCATACTTGGTGCTTGCTGCTGCACAGTGTGATACTGTGCACCACCCTGTTGGGAGGTTGCAGGCGGATTCACTGGACCTGCTCCCATTCCTTGTTTATTTTGCCATGCGCCTTGGCTTCTGCCCAAGCGCGCCAGATGCCCTGTCATTCCACACAGCCAGCACACTGGCGGTGGCCGGGCTATTTGTCCATTCGCCATGTCTGTGTTGCCCATGTGCACATTTTGAAAACCTCCTTGATTCCCTTGGAAACCTCCCTGATTACTCTGCCATCCTCTTCCCCTCAGGTACAATCCTACGTTACCCTGGTTGTTTTGCTGTGGGTTAGTCACCTATTTTACGTTCTGCTCAGCTGGGATAGTCAGCATGGCTCCTTCCAGAGCATACCTTGATAATTTATTTTACACCAGCTTTGCTTCCTCACCTTTCTGCGTTGCCTCCTTTTTCTGATTCTTTTCTTGCAACAATCTACAGTAATGTGCAATAGTTAGATGTATTTCAGCCCAAGGTTTGGCCTCAACTCCTACCAATTTCTTAAGTTGTTTCTGTACAGGTTCTGGTAACCCTTGGCATAAAATGTGGTAAAACACAGGTATGGATTTTGTCCAAGATTCATGCGTTTCGACCACCAACGCATCTTCGAAATTGTGGATATAAATTAATGGATCTTCGGATTCCGTCATTTTGTGAGTCATTATAGCTCCCATATTGGAAGTGTCTGGGTAAATCACTCGTAGCGCTTTCCATACTGCTGCTCTACAATTGTTGAATGGTGCTCCGTCGTGGGCAGTGTTAATTATGGTAATACCAGGTTACCCAGCCCGTGCCCATGCATCGTCTGCCCTCTCACCGAGTATAGCAATCAGGAGACCTTTAATGTCCCCTATAACTAACGTGACACCTCCTGTCATCTTTTCTAACTCGTGTATCCACTTCCCAGCTCCCGATGTCAGCATTGGAAGCTTGTTTTTCAGGTCTCTCAATCCATGTGTGGCCATGGAATATATCGCGCTGTCTCCCTTCTTTATTTGTTTCGCACTCTGTCTCCTATCCGGAGTCGGACAGTGATTGTTCCCAATTCACGCAACTACTTGTGTCATCGTCGTTCTTACTGATTTCTAGCTTATCCAGGGACAGTCACCTGCTCCCACTACTTCAGGTGACGTCTTCAATGTCATGCAGCTGAGTGCTTTCCAAGCGCTCGTCTTCCCCCTGGGATACTGGTTTGAACCCCATTTCATCATATATCTTATTGATCATTTCTGCAATGCTTCTGGTGTCAAAGTCATCTTCAATATTTGCCCTACTTGTGTCAGGTACTGAATCATACGCAGGGAAGAATTCTTCAATGTGGTTCCATTCTACAACAAGATTGGGTTTTTTAACTTCCCGCTCTAGATATTCGAGATCGCATGCCCTCTGTCTACACTTACTTTCAACATCATCAAAATCTTTGCACTGCCTCGCCTCTTCTCTGCCCTTATCTTCTTCCCTTCTCCTTTCATTTCTACGTTCATTTGCCCTTATAACTTCCTCATCTTCTTGACTCTTTATTCTTCTTTCATGTACTCTTTGCTCTTCTTCCAACATTTGCAGGTTCTGCCTGTACTTGTCATAGGCTGCGCTCTGCTTGCGACTGAGTGGCTTTCCTTGCTCTTCGCGATATAGCTGTTCTTGCCTCAGCCTATCTTTCCTCTTTATTCTTTCATCCCTTACTTCCTTTTCCTTCTCTTTATCCCTTCTCTGTGCCTCATCAGACCTCTTTCTCGGTCTTGTATCATCACTTCCTTTTCCATTGAGTTTCAACAATATCTGTCCTCCCATCCATTTGTCTTTCGCGAATGCTATCTCATTAGTTCTGTCTTCACTTCCTTTCCATTTCGTTCCCTCTGTCTCCTTATCGAGAGGTGCACTTGTCTGTGCCTGATTCTTCCGCTTATCATCACGTCTCTCCTTGCCCCTTGGGACTGCGGAGGTCATATTTTTATCCTGATCCTTCCCCTTAATTTCGTCACTACTGTACGTAGGTGACTCATATGTGGGGCTGCTGTACCCCGTAGCCGCCTTGAGCTCTCTTAATGGGTAGCGTCCCTATGACTTACTTCCCTCGGTTTCTGTTTCAGGTGGGGCAGTTGGTGCGGTAGGCGTCTCACCCCCCTCAGTGCATATATTTAATATCCAATCTGCAGGTGGCTCTTCATCCTTCGAGTGTTCGAACATTTTCCAAAGTTCTAGAACAGCAAGGCATTTCTCTAGTTCGTTGCCTGTATATGTGGCATGCAAATAAGTTGTCATATGTTGCAAGACGGCTTTAGATAAGGACCCATTCTGTGGCCACGGCATGGACATCTTGTGGGTGGTACCCTTAACCCACTCTGTACTGTATTCCTTAATCTTAGGTGCATGTTTAGACAATTGTTTACATAAGTGCGCTAGCGGAGTAATATCTTCCATTCTTAAATCTGTTCTAGCAATACTTTCATGCAACTTCTCCAACAATATGAGCGAGCACCAAATATCGCAAGCTCCAATCCAATCTTTTCCGCAAAATCTTTTTTTTTATATCACCAAATTACTAAAGAACATCAATTCAAGTGCAATACCCTCTCAACTATAGAATTGCGTAAAATCCCTTGATCAATTTCAAACAACAAGGAGACAAATTTCCTTACATGTGACACATCAACAGAACATGTATGACCAACGTTAAACATACTAGACAGACAACAGCTGGAAACAGATATCTCTGCCTTCTAATCAATACCCCGACATGGAGTTTAAACAAACTTCTTTTATGACGTCTTTAATTGTAGTAGTAGCCTAATCTATCCCTATGATGTGGGACTATGAGTTCACGTTTCTTCTGACTGCTATATTAAAGCGCAGCAACAAGGCGTATCATTTTCCTCGGGTGTCCTCCCCGGTATCCTCTCTCTTGTTCTCGGGTGTCCTCCCCGGTATCCTCTCTCTTTATTCAGTTATTCTTGAGTCATTATACTCCTATATATATACAGTCTTCTCTATTTGTGACTATTTTGTATTCTCCACCTCCCTCCGTTACCTTTCCCCTTACTTGTTCTATTGCTTAAGGACATTTGCCAAAGCATACCTTTTCATTTCACTCACCGCTCGCATCGTTCCTCTCTGTGTCTTCGGGATCACCGCCTTCTTTACCGCCTTCTTTTGGTCTTTCGTCTGATTCACTGCCAGTAGGAATGGAAGGGTTTATGTTTTTAAAACGGATGCTTTCAACCCACTGCAGTTTTTATTTTTTGGACAGTATTACGCTATCATTGTCCACGGGAAGCTTCACAGTCCACTCAGCCAAAATGGCGAAGGACTTGTGATATTGCCGGAGACTTAGAGTTACTTCGTGTTGACGGTCAATAGGTGTTTTATCAATAATCAAAATTCAATAGTTGATGATCAAAACCATCCTCTCCGCTGCTAAGTGTGCTGGAGGGCAGAGCAACCACTTAATGGGCCCATAGATTCAGAGCTCGCCCTCTGGCACCTTAAGTCGAGATAGCTGCACCTAGAGGAGGATGGGGTGCAGGATTCTCTTACTCCAACACCAATCAATAAGGACAAGTCAATGGTTTGGCAAAGGGTAGTTCGTTTAATGACAAGTACAAAAAATGGGGAAACAAATGGAAATCATCAGAGCTGCGATCGCCTGTCTCGCTTCAACTTCCAAATTCTTCATGCAAACAGTAACTTTTATAGCAAATTCTCGTCATCATTGACGTGTAAAACTCATAAATTTGACATGCAGTTCTATTGGTCGGGAAAGGTAACTTAAGTATAGGTATCTGTATATGGTAACAGAGTGTGGGGATTGGATAACTCTTATCGGGTGGGTGTCTGTGCCCATCCCTCTACATCATTCGTGATAGACGTCACTACAAGTACGACGTCTCATTGGTTTTACTAGCTATAGGACCCTAGATTATTTGGTCCATCGTGATTGGGTAGGTTACACCCCTAGCCATAAATCTCAACTTTAATTAGCAGCATGCAGAATGGACACCCAGATGCGGTATGCCCCAAGATTCACCCTGCTTCCCTTCCATCAATCAGTACCTTAGGGCTATGTGTCAATTAGTTGGCTGAGGATGGTCTTGAAGCTGTAGCTTCTTATCAGGGAAAGTTATGGCATCCTGCGGTTTTGGGTGACATCAGACGTTGGTACCTCTTCGCATTTGGATGGTCACGTGTCGGTACACTGGGAAGCTGCTTCATTTTCCATCTATTCCATCTATTTGCGTATTTGATTCTTTGTTCGGCCACGCCACCTGCCTGGGCCTCCTTATCTCGACCTTCACGGGGCAGGCTTCTATGTTCTTAAGTTTCAATTCTTCGACAATGCCACTCTCCTTCCTTCCTGCAGTTGACCTCGAATTCCTAGGCATGAGCTGCTTCTTGATAAGTTTCGATTCCGCTCTTTCCATGACTTTGTACTGTTATATGAATCCTGGCCTGTTTGGCCCTACCATCCTGGGCTCATTCTGCTTTCGTAAAAATAAGGGGGTTGCACTTGTATAATGTGCTTCTTGAGGTAGACATATATGTGTATATGGTTGGCGCTTGCCGCTCTATTCTTCTACTAAGCATTGCATGCTGTACTGTTTTCTTAGCTTCTTGTGTTACAAACCTATTTACAGGCGTTAACTGGTTGCATGTTTTCATCTTGCTCTATGGTTATGTTTCTTCATATTTTCACATCGTCTTCTCTTCTATGTCTGTGATATCTTTATCCATAGGGCCTCATTACGACCCAGGCGGTAAGGGGTTTACGGCAGCGTAAACAGCGCCGACCCTTACCGCCAGAGTACGAGGTCCCTTAGCGCCATGGCGGATTTTACACCTGCTTTTAGCAGGTGTTAAAATCCATGGCGCTAAGGGACCATAGAGTTAATTACGCCACCGTAATTTACGGTGGCGTAATTAACGCCTTCCCCACTCCCATTATGCCCTATGGGGCAAAAATGGGGAAGGGTAAATGGGGATTGGGGACTTACCGCCCCGCCAAGGTCAGAATGGGGCGGTAAGTCCGCCAACCACCATGGCGTAAACATAGTTTACGCCATGGTGGTAAAGTCACGGCCCAGGCGGTAACTTACCGCCTGGGTCGTAATGAGGCCCATAGTGTTTTCGTCTTAGAGTGGTATCTTTTGGTTGTTGTTCGTTCATCTGTCCGTCTGTCCGGGCCCTAGTGACATCACCATTCGCCTTTCATTAAGGCCCTTTGGATCTCTTCAGGGACAGTTTATGGATACACTTCCTTTCGTGTCAGCTGTTTGTATGGTTGCCTCAATGGGTACCTTGCTGGCCATGGTTGTCTGGTTATAGGCACTTCAACAGGTATTGCTCTTCTGATGGGCACTGGGCAGAGCCCTAGCGCGGCTCTCTGCTGGTTTATTTGCTCATCGTATGTCACATATCTTGGCGGGTATGTTCCTGGTATCTCAAACTGGGTGGCTGGAGTGCAGGCCATATCTGGGACCTCCTCTACATTTGTACTTAGATTGATACTGAGAGTGGGCAGCTTTCCACTTAGACAGAGCTGTCGGTGATAGTCTTTGTATAGCACTTGGTAGGGTTGCACAGGTAACCAGGGGGCTGCACTTAGTCAAGTCCATGAGGGTGACCAAGCTATGGTTTCACAGCTGGCCATGGTTCTGGAGCAGGCAAAGTCCATGAGGGGGACCAAGGTATGGTTTCTAGGCGATTGTAGAATGTCCTCCGTCACATGTAATACAGGTGTTGGCAGAATGCCGTGGTTACGGTTAAGTTGGGTCTTCAAGGTAACCACCTAACGAAAGTTGGATGTATGCAGCATACTCCCACCGTAAGCTATCAACCCAGATATGTCAGAACGATGCCAAATTTAGAAAGTCTAGGCTTTCATTTGATCATAACCAATGTTTTCTTTCCACTCGCAATCCACACCATTGGAATTAGCCAAAGGCGCTACCTCACTCCGCACAGATCTGCTTTCACATAGTACTTGAATGACACTTTGCACAACAAGGCTGCCATACAAATGTACCTACCTTCCACAACATAATATTCAGACCTTAGCTTCACACATAATCGTCTATCCCCTAACACACCCACCCTGCTTATTTCCCTAGTGTACCTTTCTCCATCCATACACATACCAATTAGACATGGATGACTAGCAGGGACTCGGCCAAGTCCTTATTACCTTTAATGGTGATTATGCACACACGCATACTAGCACCTCCTAACTTTCCCAGACTTTGGACTTCGGTCCCTCCAAGGGAGTTCGATTTACAGAGCGTTGGGAACATACCCATGGTGAAAGAAGCTATACAAACGACGAAATTAAATGATTGGACATTTTGAAATCTGCCACTCTGTAAAAAGCCATTATCTTAAAGAAAAGGCATGAATAAACGTATTTGGCTTAGACCTTAAGCAGGGTTAAAAAGGGGAAAGTGTAAGGAGAATTAGAATTCCATTCAGCATCAGTGAGTACATTAGATTTACACCTCCTTTTCTTTACAAATAAAAATAATTCATTTTGACTGTCCTTCTATACAAAGCAGCACAGAAATGCAATTGTGTGCCATAGTGAACTCCCGGGGTCAATAAGGGAGCGGCTTGTAGATCACTTTGCTATCTTGATTTCCTAATCTTCTGATAGAGCAACATCTCAAAAGTGATTGACCTATTGTTTGCGGAAACATTTTAAATGCAAACTCATTGAACATGAAGCTGTGATGTGTTCTATGTTCACATCAGGTTAATCTCGTCTTATTCCCGTCCACCCGTTGCGAGACGGGTGTGTGCTTGTTTTGAATTAGCATTGCAAATGGATCAGCAGTGTTCATTTTTGAAGAAAGCTAGAACCAGGCAGACGGTAGTTTGTTTGTTTGTAGCGCACGCCAGACCCGAAGGTATCAGAGCACGGGAACAAGAATTCTTTAGGCTTACATGTTGCAGGTTACACACTCACCAAAATACCGATTAATGTGTGGGACTGTTTATTTATTTAGTGGGACTGGGATTCATTCTGCTGCTCCTTGTCAACCGTGTGCTTTGTTTGGAAGAGTGAGCAGCCACCTGTCAATTATGTCGTGATGTACTTCCAATAAAAGCAAAGGAATTAGTGCCACACCATAGCTTGCTCCTTGCCCCTGAGGATAAAAATGGGACACCATTAGACCATTGCACCTATAAAAAGTACCTAAAATGATGAATTGCGTGGATCTTGTTAGTTGTTAACACTAACTTGAAAGTCAAGTTACAATGCCTCTTCACAGGCCTAAAAAGCTAAATTGGACAAATGATGACACCACCCATTAGTCTGAGACTATCTTTGTGGGGCTGTCTAAATGTTAGCCGGAAAGTGAATTGGCTCTTCGGTCCCATAAATGCCCCTATGTTGGCTGCAAAATATGATTCTAAAAAACTATTTGAAAAAAAGAAGTTCTCTTTGAAAAGTGGACCAATTAGGAAAAACATTTCAAAGAAAATCAAGGAAGCAATTGGCTATTTGATCTTGTAAATATGTAGGGAAACAATACTCACTGATCTGTTGAATGAAATCACACATTGTTTAGCATTCCAATCTGATTTGCTAGGATTGACGAGAAACCAAGTGTCCGTCCTCCGTAATATTGGGCATATCATACCTATGCTTGCCCCTTAAGGATTTAATTGGCATAACATAGCATTACATGACAAGAGGATGCTCTTAGTGTAGGGACTCTGATGGCTTTGATGGGGTGCCACATGGGATGTATGACTGCAGCTAAGACATTTTAAGGCAGAGTTAAAAATGGTTTGTAAATAATATAATGTTTTTGTCTGCTTCAGTAATATTTTTGTTTTTGTATTAGTATTACACGCATGGTAGTTTGTTTCACAACAGATAATCACTTAACTGTGATGACATGGAGTAGAATAGGCCAATACTGCTACCTTTGTCTTAAAGTAATAGGCAGACAGGAAGAAAAGTGGTCACAGTAAGATGGAGGGAGAGTAGGCAAAGTGGGATGGCAGGAAAAGTTGTAGGAAGGGAGAGAAGGAAAAACATTGGATTTGGGGAGAGGAGAACCATAAAGTATTTGAAGCATGCAGAAAATGGAGTGTATATATATATATATGATATGATATGATGTTTTATTTATATCGCACTCAAACAAAAGTGTTTCAGAGCGCGACAAGGCGAGGGAGGGGCACAGGGGAGAACAAAACAACGATCTTACTCGGTCCAGTGACATTGAGAAAGCGCAATCGCATGGGATAGGGATAGGGGAAAAGTGCATAGAAGGGGGAAGAAATGGATAGTGCGGAGAAACAGATAAATAATAATAAATAAATAAAATGAATAAATAAGAAGTCAATAAACAGTGGTAGTGCAGCCAGCCAGCAAGTGGCAAGTGCTGTGATTAAGGAAGCAGACAGGGTACGTCTGATAAGTGCAGAAGAAAACAAAGGGGGGTGAGGGACTGTATGGATACAGATACAGATGCCAGTGCAAGGGTGGCTCGAAGGCAGTGCAGGAGGGTGGCAGGGTGAGCAGGTACCTGGGCCCAGAGGACAGAGGGTGGCCAGGTGCACGTGCCGAGAGAGAGACAGATCAGCAGGGGACAGGGGGGGTGAAGGCAGAAGCAAAGAGGAAGGTATTGAGGTGCTTCCGGAACCGGAGATGGTTCTCCTCAAGTTTCAGAGTGGCAGGGAGGCTGTTCCAGAGGGAGGCCCCAGCCAAAGACAGAGATCTACTCCCAGCTCGTTTCTTTGAAAAACAACTGACCCTGAGGGAGTTAGAGGTAGAGGAGCGAAGAGCTCGAGAAGGGAGGTATTTACGGAGGGATAGGCAAAGGTATTTTAGACCCTGGCCCCAGAAAGCTTTGTGGACAATGCAGGGGGTTTCGAATTTAATCCTTGCATCCACTGGGAGCCAATGAAGGGAATTCCGAGCTGGAGAGATACAATCCCAGGGCTTGAGGCCAAAGACCAGTGTTCCAGTCCTGTTCTGGATTAGTTGTACAGGGCGGAGAGAAGAGGCAGGAAGATTTAGAAAGAGGCTGTTACAATAGTCCAACCTGGAGAGAACCAAAGCTTGGGAGACAATGAGCTTCTGGGGGAAGGAGAGACAAGGCAGAGTACCTCTGAGGAGGTGCAGTAGGAAGTTTAACTTTTTAGAAACATTGGAGATGTGAGTGGAGAAGCAAAGTGTGGCATCAAAGATAACCCAGAGGTTCTTAGCCTCGCAGGTAGGGGTAGGAGAGGTTGCAAAAATTGTCAAGGGCCGGAGCGAGGGTATCAATGTGGTCCTTAATGGTTTTAGAAGAACAGGGATGAACCTCCTTTGACGAGGCTTTCATAGATCGGACTTGTCTAGCAACCTCGTCAGTGGAGAAAAGAGGAAAGGAAGAGAAAGAGGATGGGGGTGGTTGAAGGAGGTTCACCAATTGCAGACGGAAAGGGGAGAGGAGGGGCAAGGGAGGACAGGGTGGGCAGTATGTCCTGGGCTTTTGAGATAAAGTGAGAGGCAAGGGCATTTACAAAGAGCCTAGGAGGCAAGAGGAGGGGTAGAGATTGCAGCAGGGTTGGCCAGCTCCTTGCAGATTTTAAAGAGTTCTGCCGAGTTGTTAGATGCCACAGAGACATGGGCTTGAATGGGGACTCTCTTTGGTGAGGACAGAGAGTCATTATTGCCTTTGGACCAGGCGACAGGCCAGTTTGTCAGAGGATGAACAGGAAGCCTTCCATTTCCTCTCAGCCGCCCTACACTTACGTTTGAGTGTAGCTAGATCGGAGTCATACCAGGAATTGCACTTGGCTTTGCACGTCAAACGGATCCTCATGACAGGGGCAAGAGCATCAACAGGTTTAGAAATAGAAGAGTAGAGAAGGGACAAGGCTGTGTCCGGGTGTGAGTCAACCGGAGGAGGAGTGGGGAGAAGGTCGCATCGAAAGCCTCAACTGACACAGGCTTCATGGGCCAGATGTCCGAGAAGGTAGGTGGCAATATATAGAATAATAATATATAGCAGAAATATACTAAGAGGATAGAGAGTGTATGCAGAAATAGAGAGTATGTGTACTAAGAACAGCTGGAGATTAAGGAGAGCAGCAGAGTAGACCTAGAGGAAGACCAGGGTACTGGTGAGGGAACATGAATGAAGGAAGAGATGAAGAATAGGGAGACATACAAATGAAGTTGGTTGTCAGCCCCCACTTTACCATAGTCCTTATTTACTTTTGTTACGCATATCACACCTACTATCTACCTCAGAATGTTATGGGAGGTCAGGTGATGGGCAATGGAGCGTTAAGAATTGTAAGGTTAAATGGACCAGCCATGATGCTGTTTCCCTGGAATAGGAGGAGGACTGGGGTGTTTATAGAATGTATGGATCCCAATGGATGATTTCCAAATACCTTCAGCCTCCACTCCAACCTCTGAACTGGTAGTGGGTGTCATCTTAAATTCCCGGGTGGGAAGGACATTGAGATAACACTGGAACAAATAATATTTCAGAGAGAAAGCAAAGGTTGAATGCATGGCATAATATCCTCAGTGTGTCCGTGAAAGCCCAATTAAATGCATCTATTTCAATGCAAGTCATCTCAATTAAATAGGTTGTTGGACCATTTCCCCTCAGCGTGGGGTTAACCAATATTACTTTGAATAGTGAAAGGTTCACACAGAGACGTTATAACAATGCACCCTTTCCCTATGTTTTGCAGGATAAGGGAAAGGTGAATACAGAGACCAGGCAAGATGATTATGGACAGTTTGGGAGGGCTTTTCACACATTAACAACGTAGCTTCACTTCTCTGGGAGGCAAGACGAGGTGACTTGCCGTGACCTAAATATGTCTTACAAGACTTGCAGGACAGCCAACATATATTATTAATCCAGAACCAAGTTTCTAAATGGATCTGAGTATCAGCTGGATGTCACTGATGCCATGCGTCACTCATCCAGTAAATGCCCCCCACACTAAGCTGAGAACTGTCAGGGTGGAAAATGTACGCATCGTACCCATGCCATCTGTCCTTGCAGCTGTGTTTCCAAAATGTGTAGTGGCTAGGTTGATTGCATTGTCTGATTCTCAGCCTACCTTGCCATGACAATCTTCAGGTTCTGGGGTCCATCGAGTCTCAAACATAGCAGTGAAAACTCACGGTGCCTGAGTTTGGCATTAGGTCTATGTAATGTCACGTATGTGGCATGGACCCGTGGCTAGACAATAAACCCACAACACTTAACCACAGGGCTAACAGTAATCAGACTGGCACCACCCACAGGAATGCCAGAGAATATTGAATTCATTTGAACGATGAATGAACCCTTAGGTAGCATAAACAATTTGCTAAGAAAAGTCTTTATACTTTCAGAATGCAACCTCTGGGGCAGTAGCCTTTGAATGTTCTTCAAAAGGCTGCATTATTCTGTCACCCTGCCCATAGGGGGGCCATTGCATTCATCAATGGCATAGTCTGGAATTGCAGAGTCCCCATGCATTACACAGGCATGTGTATAAGAAACTCTGTAGTCAGCCTGTGTCCATGATGCTCTATAGTACTCCAAGATTAAAGAGGTTGGTAGATCAGAGCCCCATGGAAGGCAGTGGGATGTACCTAGCACATTGTTGGCCTCTGCTTGTTAGTCACTTTTTATTGGAGAAGGTTGATTTTGAGGTTATACAATCACATCCATGATGTCACCCAAAAGTAAGTAAATTCCATGTTACAGTAAAGAAATAGTGGGCCTCATTATGGGTTTGGAGGTAGCCATGCCGTTTTTAGTGGCATGGCTACCTCCAAACCGGGTACTGGGTCTGGGTCCCGGAAAAAGGGAATTACCGGGCCATTCCGACCTTGGAGGGCCCCGTAATTCCCTTTCGCGGGACCCAGACCCGATTCGCCCCCATTCCCATTTGAGCCCCCATCGGGCTCAATGGGAATGAGGAGGATGCTAACAATGGGCCCGTTAATAACTGCTGCTGGACTGCTAGCGGGTCCCGCTCTGCACGTCTGGTCTGACCAGACGTCCAGAGCGGGGGCCGCTGCAGACTTTGTAATGAGGCGTCCTGGAAGGAACGATTCCGGTCCCTTACCGGCACCGTTCATTCCACGGTTGCCTTCCTCGTAATGAGGCCCATTTGGTCATCGGCAGAATGAAAACACTGACTTGATTATTTTCTGAACTCTGCATTGCCAGGACAGGCTGTTTCCAAGAGCAGGAAATGTAATTGCATCTGGCCGCTCCAAAGTGTTTAAGCAGGTGCATTATCAGACACATTGACCAATGATCCACAGATACCTAGTCCATGTATGACTGTAACTGAGTGCACAGGCATAGCATGTCATGTTTTATTTATGGGATGCCTTATGTGCAGCTGGACTATGTACAAACCTTTTCTTGCACCAAAGCATCTTGTGTCACATGTATTAGATTGCATGTCCCACGGTCCTGGAATGCCCGAGACATGTGTCATGAGCAAAGTAACATTAATGTGTGCTCCATCCCTCTCGGAACTGCTCCAGAAATCACACTCTTATGCCTCCGAGTCAGGACAGAAGCATACCTTAATCTTGCATCATATAGTTTGAAAATGGGTGTAATTCAAGAGATTCATGAGATGAGGACATCTACGCGCCAGGTTATCTCTGCATGTCTGTCATGGATTTTCCATCATGTGGGATTCAGTGGGATGGATTGTTGCCAGTATTTCTCTGCCATATTATTAGTATAAAACATTCTATCAAACAATAAAAAATGTACAGACCAATAGTCCTGACTCTCCACTAAAGCGCAGGGAATGTCCATTTATTATCATCATTTAAATCACCCTCCTGTTAGCGTCCAAGCCTCATATGGAGAAATGTGTTTTGAACGCAGGAACTAAGGATGCAAAAGACAGTGATCAATGTTATGGTTTAACCATTGTACTTGGGCATGCTTGTAAAAGAGACATGTTTCAAAGTATTGATCAAAGTAAACATCAGCTGCAATGTCAGGAAAATCCTCATGCCATATTCAAGATCTAGTTAAGCCCTTTGGGTAAATGTCATACTTTTAACGAACAGGATGCCCCTGTAGGCAGTGGAATTAGGGGGTATTTATGGGAATAAAGGTTTGAAACATCTGTCACTAGAATGTCACTGTCATACTTAAAAGTGCGTGACAGGCCATTAAAGGTACTGTACTGTGGTGTCTAGAAATGGCCTAACATAACTGGATACATGTTTATGGATGAGGGGCACTAACCTTTAATCTATACTTGTGTATTATATATATGGAATGCTGCTAGTGACATCAGGCTTACCGTAATGATGTAGCTTGAGTGGACAAATGTTCAGAGGTTACACATGCATAGAACTGATCAGACATCTCCAGAGCCACACAAGAACAGACCTATTACAGCATAGAGGATTTTGCATCAAGTAGTCCGGAAATGGTGCTTTAAGGTATAACGAGATCTTGTGCACCAAGTGTTGGACTTACGTTAAGTAGCCAGAGGTCATGTAAAGTTGCTTGCTTTGCATCCGCAGTATGTGCCTGTCTTCCCCGGCGTGCTCTTCATGTTCAAGGATAACACACACTTTCTTCCATGGGTAAAGGGCAGTAAGCACTTGTACCGGTGTCACTTGACCAACAGATATTTTATGCATTCCTTCGTCAGAGACAGAGCTGGTAGGATCATGCTTCTTGGACTCACAATTCCGAGTACTTGAACAGCAGATATGAAGTGGGGACCAAATGGCTCACGATCCTGTATTTTCTCCAGTACCCAATCTCTCGCATTCAGGGCACACTCTTCTGTCTCTACGTAGCATTTCATCTGATCTGGTGAGGAAGATACAAATACTCAGGTAGGTCAGGCATATACATTGGGGTGATACACAGAAGTTTATATGATGCACGGCACACTGTGATTGGCGCGGGAGGTTGTTACTAAATGCCAATGTTCTACCTAGGCATCTCTACAGGAAAGTATACATGTGTCCAAGGCTTGTTTGATGATCATATTTGCTCTCTCTACTGATCCACCAGACTGTGGGCTGAAATGTTCTATGAATTGTAGGGAGCATCGCTAGGTTTGCAGGGCCTCTTTAGTCAGTTTCCCACTAAAGGCTGGGCAATTGCCCACGTGGAGTATTGTAGGTATTGTCATAGCCACTAGGAACCATAGATCCTTCAACATTGATTTTCAGTCAGCCTTCCTCTGGGGAATTATCCAGGTGAACAATATATGTGAGCCCATGAGAGCCAAGAGGAATGTATGGGCCTCATTACGACTTTGGAGGTAGCCATGGTGCTATTAGCGCCATGGCTGCCTCCAAAATCGTGTCCGGGTCCGGGTTCCCTGAATGGTGAATTACCGGGCCATTCCAAGTGTGGAAGGCACAGTATTTCCTCCTTCAGGGAACCCGGGCCCGGTCCTTCCCCATTTCCATTCGAGCCCCCATAGGGCTCAATGGGAATGGGGCGGGAGCTAACAACAGGCCCGTCAATTACGGGCCCGTTGTTAGCTCCCTGGTCCCCGCGTGGGACCCGCTATGGACGTCTGGAAAAACCAGACGTCCACAGCGGGTCCCGCGAGGGGACCACTTAATAGTGCAGAGTGGGTTTAACGGCGCCGGCACCATTACTGGCGCTGTTAAACCCATTCTGCACTTCTCGTAATGAGGCCCTATATGTATTGATTGTTGTAAGTGATCCAACATTATCCATATGCATATATAAACACGCTGTTTATTCCCTTAGCAGTGGCGCATAACTTTAAGCGGTTTAGTGTGACTTACTGTTGGCATGTGGCTCAATGTCGATAAAAAGGTCATAAATGTGTTCTCGCCTCTGGCCAAATGGATTTGTCTTATAGGAGCTGAACTAATGCTGATACCTTAAAATTAGCAGTTGACAGACCAGCAGTTAATATTTTCAAGCTCTCTAGGTTTTTGGGGACTACCCTTTAAATCAGATCTCCAGGTTTCTTGGGTATTTATTACTGAAGTTTTTTTTAAAATGCTCGGCGTATAAATGTTTGGGAAATCTTTAGGGTTATGATTTTATAAACAGACATGTGTGCCCCCATGTATATGTGTCAAGGTTGTCACTACGTGTTTTGCAGTCTGCTGTAAAGAACTATGTGACCAGCCTAACCTGGGTCCATTTGCACGTGCTACCCATAAGAGAGGTTGTGCTTCCAAATGCCATGGTCAGGAAGCCAGTGTCGGCCCTCACTGGGGACAAACACAGCAGGGCCACTCTCAAACTAAGGAATACTTTAGGTATCCCGTATAGGAGATTCAGTGCACATAATGCCAGAGTAAAATTACTGCACAGGTATTCCCCGGTTCGACTCTTGCACATGTCTCCTGCATTGCACATAGAGGGGTGTGAGGAGATACTGTAATTAGTATATGCATATATATATATATATTCACTGCAAACACTTTCTTAAAGGGGCAATATGGTTCCAATTAAAATCGAAAAACCCCAGACATTTGCCAGTTATGGTAAGATAAGCAACCATAACTCATGCCACCACAGTGCACTGCTAAGACTAAGACACAGTATATCAAAGATGACACCACAAATGTCATTGGTAAAATCACTGATGACATCACAAATATGGGCCACTTGTTTTTGTTCACTGACATATCTATGCCAGGTGGTTTTCTTCACTGACAGTTGGAATATTACAATTCAAAAGGCGCTATATATCTAGACATTATCCTTGACGTATGTTCTCAAAGAACTTTCTTTAAGGTTTGGTCTCAGCACATGGTGCACATACATGGGGCAATAAGCAGGTCTCAAACACACAATTTATTTTTATACATGAACATAAACTTTAATGTTATCAACATGTTCTGGAGATGCTGTTTCTTTCCTCCTCACTTTAGTTTCACTGTATGTGCCTCTGATTTATATGCATTGTGGGTCTTCATATGCATTGTACAAGCACAAGTGTGCAGTAAGTCTTGAATTGTTAGCTAGTTATTTCATGTTTAACATTACACAATCACCCCTGACATCTTGTTACCAACATAATAAAAACAACCCCTTGTAGGTCAGGACTTTTCATCATTAATTTCACATGTGATGTCATCAATGACATTTGTGATCTTTGATCTTTGGGTTTTAGTCTTAGCAGTGCACGGTGGTGGTGCGAGTTATGGTTCCTTAGCTTACCATAACTGGCGACTTTCTGAGGTTTTTCGGTTTTACCTATAACCATAACGTCCCTGTAACAATGTGTTTCCATTGAATTTCATAGGTATTTATTAGTGCAACTTAACCATAACGTCCCTTTAACAAAGTGTTTTCATTGAATTTCATAGGTTTTTATTAGTGCAACTTAACCATAACGTCCCTTTAACAAAGGTTTTTCATTGAATTTCATAGGTTTTTAGTAGTGCAACTTAACCATAACGTCCCTTTAACAACGTTTTTTCAGTATATATATAAATATATATATATATATATATATACATATATATATATATATATATATATATATATATATATATATGTATATATATATATATATATATATATAGTATTTAATGCTACTGTGAGCTTAAGCTATATTCAGAGGGACAACCATTGTTTTCGATATTGGACCATTCACTGCTAGGAAGGCTCAGATTTGATCACACAGAGCTGGAAAGCCACTGAGACACCCAAAGCTGAAACTGGACCTGATGCAAAAGAGCCCCACATATCTACCCACCACACCTACGCCCACAAAGGTGGCATGCAAATACAAGGTGTAGTGCTTTGCTCTAGGAAAGCAATTGCCCTTTCTTCTTCAACTTACCCCAATCTGTTCCGCATAAATTATGTGTTCATTATATTAGGTTATAGTGAACTACTCCTCTCTCCCCTTCTTACTCTTTCTCTGTTTCTTAATCTCTCTATCTGTGTCTGCTTTTCCATGTCCCTCTCATTCCATCTCCTTCTCTTTATGTCTCTATCTCTTTCTGTTTCTTCCTTACTATGCATCTTTCTCTCGTTCATTTGTTTATTCGTTCGTTCGTTCGTTCGTTCGTTCGTTCGTTCTCTCTCTCTCTTAGTCTCTCCCAGCCTTTAGGTTGATACTCCTGCTATTCCATTGGTCACTTGTCAAGGTTTTGTGAAGAGCTATGCAAATTAGAACGCTAGATTCTCAATTGGACAATTAATCAGTAATAGTTTTAATCTAGGTTTTTCAGCTATGTATTATGCATTGGTCTGTCTGTTATATCAATTAATATTGTATCGGACATCATTATTGTAAATTATTGTTGTTTTGTGCTTTTATGGGATTATTTTCCCAAATAAAGTATATTGACTGACTGATTTTCTATATGCCTTTCTCTATGAACCCCTCTATGCCTCTCTCGCTCTTTCTCCCTTTATTTATAGAAGATGTCTTTTCCCTCTTTTTCAGACACTTCATTTTCTAGGTCTTTCCCTATGTCTGTAACTCTCTCTCTATTTCTCTCTCTCTCTGTATATATATTCCATGTTCTCTCTCTATGCTTTTCTAGCTCTCTTTCTTTCTTTCTCTCTCTCTCTCTCTCTCTCTCTCTCTCTATATATATATATATATATATTCCTTTTTCTCTCTCTATGCCTTTCTAGCTCTCTCACTCTAATGTTCTCTTTCTCTCTCTCTCTCTCTCTCTCTCTCCCCCTCTGTATTCATCACTCAAAGTCTCACTCTCAGTGCAGATCCACTTTTCTCTATATTTGTACCTTGCTCTGTCTCTCTGACTCTCCCTTTCTCTCGTTCTTGCTCTCTCTTTCTTGCTCTCTCTCTCTCGCGCTCTCTTTCTCTCCTCATTCTCTCTTCTCAAAGCCCTCACTGGGTCCCTCACCTCATGCATGCCTAAGCACATGAACTATTCTCTCTCCAGCGATCTTCCTCTTTATTCTAGGAGGCAAATATTGTCAGGAAATCCTGTCATTATGTGTTTAGGCCCCAACCACTCCCTTGGGTGGGGGCCAAGGATTTAAAGAAACACCCCTTTAGTCCAGGGACATGAATCAATCCATATGTCAAATGAAAGAGGTATGCTTTCTCCCCTCCTCTGGCCCTTTCCTCTCACAGAATATCTTGCTCAGTCCAAGGAGTTCTCAGCTCTCTCTTACCTCTCAAAAGCCCTCAACCGTAGTGGTCCAGTCTGCTGTTAGTCATGCACTCACTAATATATAAATGCCCCTGTTTCAGCCCGTTATTGCTAGGTAAAGCAAAAACATGTAGGTGATGGCCGGAAGGTTTGGAATTAATCTTAAAGCTCTGGCAATTCCTCTGGGCAACCCTCAAGACCATCGTTTTCACCTGCCAAGCCGTTACAGAAGGGGTAAAGACCATATGCAAATCAGGCATAGTGCCAGGTAACCTCTCTCCACTGACGTCCAAACACTGTTCTAGACTAAAATAAATTCCATAGGGGCTACACCAATCCCTGGATGGACCCAGCTTTGTGGAGGGCCAAGAAATGCGTGAGGGACCAGAACTGGGGAGTGGAGGCAAGCCATGGATTTGAAGCCCACTTCCTTGAAGTGGTATGTGGATGCACAACCAAGCGAGCACTATAAAGGAAGGATGTTTCTGCTTCTGCACGTCACTTTGCACAGTATTTTGTTGGACTGTTGGACTATTCCTGGACTCTTACAAAATGTACAAGGACCTTTTAATTCGGAAATTGCTGATGCCACGCCCGCTTGGTTACGTGTCTACTAAAGGAGGCGCCCGCGTGCAAACGCAGGCTTTTCCCCATCCATGCCTGCAATTAAGACTAATTATATTCAAAGATCAGAATAATGCTTCAATATCGCAAATGGCAGTTCTTAACTTATACTGTAACCCAGTCATGCTACCTGATAGACTTTATTTGGATTTTATTATAGACATGCTTAATTTGCTAATCCAAGATGGAAGTATTGCTTGGTCAATAATAGTAGGAGATCTAAATTTGAAGTGCATTAGAGTGATAGATTTGAAATTGTCACTTAGAGCAATAGGATGGTTGGATTTAATGAAAGTAAGAGGTTATAGAATGTTTAACAGCTCTACAGAAAATTACACCCCCACCCCAAGATCCACATGGTCAAGGCAATCAATGCATGCAATTTTAGAGTATGCATTTATCTCAGAACATTGTACATCTTGAGTGAAAGATTTCGTTATACTTCCCACGCCTGCTAGCAATCATGATATGCTGGTAATATCATGCCTTATTTCTATTAATAAAATAGGTAAGGTGTATATCTTTCCCATTGAAATATATGGGTGAAATAAAATTAGATGTTTAGGTCCTAATTTGAAGAAGCTAAAAGTTATACTGACAAATGACAGCCAGCAAAGCGGTGCAAATTTAAATGATACATATATTGATGCTCTACATATTTTAAGGCAACCCAAAGACAAGGAGGTCGGCTTCTGATTCTCCACAAGTTTAAATTTGATCTGATCGTGCTGAACTTAAAAAAAGAAAAAAATCAAGTGACAAGACAGATTATTCATTTAAAACCTCATAATTGGAGATTAATATTAGCTAATGTGTGAGCAAGATATAACAATCATCTGTGATATTATAGAGAAGGAAATATACGATTAGCAAGTAAATCGATGTTGCGCACCTTGACAGCTAAATCTAGCTCAGAAATTCGGAGGCTGTTGATAGCTATACCGTACAATGCTACTGCCTCCACTCTGTTGAACAGCATCAGTGAAACTACCAGGAATGCTACTTTTCAAGGTTGTTTGCAGCAAATGATGAAGCTACCATTTTAATATCTAAAGATGAAGCTAAATTAGATACATTCATTTTCTCCCATGATGACATTATAATGTTAATTAAGCGGTTGAGGTCATCTAGGACTCCTGGCCTAGATGGGCTAATAAATCTTGTTCTAAAGACTAAACCGAAGGAATGGGCTAAAATTGTGTATCTGATTTTTCAGAAAGTAATCCTCACAGGCCTTATTCCCCATCATGACGTAGCTCTGTCATCATTCCATTGTTCAAGAAGGGCAATAGGAACGATCCTACCAACTATCAACCTATTTCCCTTCTTAATATTCCCGGTAAAATATTTGCACGCTTGATTCTTGCAGAATTGTTAAGTTGGCTGAGAACTAGTGGAACGATTGGCGCTTGTCAATCTGAATTTATAGCTGGCTTGCGAACCACAGTGAACCTGATCATTTTATCAGCTCTTAAACATCAGGCCTTGCACTCTAGTCAGAATATTTATTTACCATTCATTGACCTCCGTCATGCATTGGACTCGATTTCGAGACTTGTGCTGTGGCGGGAGTTGCGATTCAACAACTCTATACAGAGACTTCAATAAGAGTTTAGCTCAACCAGGAAGGGAAGATATCTGAAGGGATCCTAACCTATAGGGGCTTGAAACAAGGTTGCGCTCTTGCAGCAATACTTTTTAATTTTTACATCCACGATATGGGAGAATCTTTGGAAGCTCCACAATCGTTCACTCCTAAAATAGGGTCTATGAAAATTTCACAACTATTGTTTACGGACGATATTGTAATTATTGATCAAACCCCGGTAGGACTTCAGCTGCAGTTAGAAGCCCTTGCCAGATATGCAAAAGAAACTCAGTTATCCATTCCCTAAGACAATAAAACACCAACTAGTGAAAGAAAAATGCTGTATTGGATATGATAAACTAGAAATTGTTATGGAATCCAAATATTTCGGAGTAAATATAAATGGGATTATAGGTGAGGTGCCTTATAAAAAAGATGTGTTAAATAAGATGATGAACTTGACAACTCAAGCAATGGTTTTAGCGTGCAAGTATTGTACATTTTCATATAAACCTATGTTAATGTTCTATTTGCAAAAGGGTATTCCAGTGGTAATGTGTGGCGCCCATACTAAAAATTTGAAAGATCAGCCAAATTGCGATTATTCAGAGGGCAAATTTTGGAAATCAGTACTAGGTTAACTTCTCGACAAACGGTGGTAGAGTGGCAGACTTTGTGCCTTTATTGAAATTGTCTCTTACAAGATGATCATAAAACTACTTTCATCCCTACGATAACAACTGCAACAACTGACATCAAGAGAGGGAACTTTTTTTAACCACTGGGAGAATCATTGTAATTTGATATTGTTAAACGCTGTGACTGACACAAAATTATTATTGGAGAAACCGGATGGAGTAAAAAAAAAAGCTGTATCAATTAGATTGGATCAACCTATGGGATAGGTGTCAAATATATAGACTGATATGTATGGGATGTTTTAATACCTAAATATTTACTAAAGATTTCCGATCCAGAATATTGGCATGCTATTATAAGAATGCGTTTTGATCTCTGGCCGACTAGATCAGTATTGTCAATTCGATCAAATTGTCGGGTGAAAAACAACATATGTCGTTTTGATAATGAGGCTTCAGTGAATGAAACTCTGACAAACCTGATGACAGAATGTTCAGCCTTGTCAAAACAGAGGAGGGAGAGATTTTTTAAATTCTTTGGAGTTTTTAAATCATTATCAAATACAGATATGTGGACAAGAATATTTAATGCTGAACATATATCCTTGAACATAGCTGTGATATCGTTTTTAAATCAATTGGAACTTGGAGGGTAAGCTTACTGAATTGTAATTCATGTATTTTAGTGATTCTATTGTAATTTTAAACCTTATGAATGAATGAGATGTTTTATAACTTAATAAGGAGATGTAATGTGTTTGGCAGATGTTATTTTTTTGTAATGTTGTTTCTACTGTTGTATTAATGTGATTTTAAGGTTTGTATTGAAAAGGTTACAAATATTTAACCAAATCCAATAAAGTATTATAATAATAATAATGGGGAGGATCCTCGCCAAGTTGACAGATCATTGGAGTCTTTTCAGCAATATTGCTCAGAGAAAGAACCAATGCAGTGACACTTTTAACATGCTCGTGGAGAACATGTGGGCTCCTGCTTCCACCTTTGAGTTTGAAATTGTTGAGCAGGCGTTGTTAGATTTTCTCACGCATTGTATCAGGCCTGACACCATGCCTGGTGACACCAAGATTTCCCCCGCCATCTGCTCACTCACCCACTCTGCTCCACTGGCTCCTTGATCCATCGATTGTGCTTTCACCCCAAAGATGTATACCATTTTCCCCATTTGAACCTCTGCCCCATGGTTTCAAGCAAAAAGAGAGTTTGTTCCCCATTACCTGATTATATGCTAAAAACTATTTCAGCCAAGGATGAACACTTTACTATAAATACCAGAATGCACTGCATAGACAATATTGTCAACATACTGTTCCAACATTTGATGACTTTTGAGCAGTATGTGCAGTGGTGCGAGCAAGTGAGCCCCGATGGATTGAACAATAAGGCAGCCTTCCAGTTCTTGTTAGGACCACTTTTCTTGCCTTAGCGCAATAAGGGTCTGAGGGTGACCTCACCCAGCCTTGCAAGAATAAAATAAAAACATTCTTGCAGATACAAATGCAGGACCAATGGTCAACACTTCATCCCTTTCCTCTTTACCTTAACCCCAGTGGCAAGCTCACTAGCTCTCATGAACTGTTCCCTACTCTAAACACAACCCTCAGTACTAATCTGTGAGTCCAGTGTCTGGCAGCCATCAACCGTCCGCTGCTGCCAACTCTGACTGTTCCCTTCCCTCTTCAGTTTCACTGTACAGTATACTCAACTACCACATACATTTTACCATACTGTATTTTTTCATGCTCCCTTAATAAAACCTTTTCACTCTGTAACAGTACATACTCTCTTATGTTATTTATTTGGTGATAAGTGGAGAAGTAATGCTGAGTTAGATACTATTTTGCCACAAGCATTTCATGGGGTCCATGCAATCCATTTACATATTGATAACTGCCTCCATGTACTTCACAAACACAGGAAGCTACTTGTTAAAGTAATTCATCATACCTGCACAGTTATATTGGATCAGGAGCTGCCACCAAAATGTTGAAATGCCCTCCAAGAGGTCAAACTTGTTGGTGGGTTTGTGCACGTGTTACTCGTAAAGTTGTGCCCAGATAAACTTAATAGATGTTGGTCTGAATATTCCAAGATAGATCTGACCCTAGTACGACACTGCTCCACCACAAAGACTGGGGCACAGGGATGCTTTGGGTCAATGACATGTACTTTGCAATATTTGTGGGTGTCCTTAAAGAAGGTTCTGTTCATTATGCACTAACTATAGATGATGGGTCCTGGGCCCTTCTTGGAGGTGACATTCCACACGTGAACCTTGACTGAATGCTTTGGGAGTGGGCTTGCCCAACACATTTCATTTCTTCCTGGAGACTATCATGTTGAACTCTTCAAGGGAGACGATAATCTTGTCTGTCAGGCGAACATCCTCAAAGCCTTCCCTGTCTCCATCCAAACCATCGCAAGAGCCACCTGCTTGTCATCATGGTTCATAGAGCATACCCTGTGGAGGTCTATGGCATGTTTATAGCAAAGCCTCCCCAGCCTTGGCTCCCCAGCGCATTTACATATGGGGGTCACGCTGTTGTGCCGAAAGGAACTGGGAAAGAACACTCTTCCTCTGACCTTAACTTTCTTGCATGACTAATGATTCAACTGCATGTGCCGCCTCCGAGGTGCTGTATTAGAGTGTGCTTCAGGGGACGTTCTTGCCCTCAGATCTTCCCCTCAAATGAGGCTGATTGTCCTTTAACATACTTATTGCCAAAGTGCACCATGTGTACCAGTACAATAAAGCAACTCGTGCTTCTCTGATTTTTCTTATTATGCATTCCCACATTTTTATGGATCGTTGTGTTTTTTCTCATTTAATTCCAATGCTTGATTGTCGTAGTGTAATATGCACATGGTATCTCTATGAGTGTATTTCATCATGTTCCCCTATCTTCCATATGCTCTTCTCATAGCATCAGGTACTCCGACCTAGACCCTAGCGGCCGGTTTATATCACAGAGGATGTTACTGGTGCTATCACATATTGATACTCTCCAGATGTAGGTATATTTTACAAAAAACAAGGGGGGTTCTGGGATTTTCTCTGCCAGACATTAGTCCTGGTTATGAGAGCCTTACCCAGATTCTTTAGCCCACTATCTTTCACAGAGGAGAAATATCCCAAACATATCAGTCTTTGTCCTGCCCAGGGGCAGTCCAGCACCGACATTTTAGGCAATTCTCCTCCGAGCAAGAGTACCAAGAGCAACCCCAGACACATTTCATTGTAGTGAGAACACAAGATTTTTGAAGCACACAACTAATGTATGTACTACTTAAGCTTCACAATGCATTCCTTTTCTGTATTCCACCTTTTATGAAGGGATAAAACAAAGGGCTCAAGAAAATGTTACTACTACACTGTGTTGGTTTGAATATATAAAAGTACCCACTGTTGTCTTTCTAAGTTCTGACTAACCTCCTTTTTAGCTAGTTCTCTCTTTCAGAACTTTTGAATGATCTGTCACCACACATACCCAGATTTATGTGTTTGATGCATCTTTACTCTGGAGACACCTGGGTGTTTATTAGAACAAAATCCCCATTGTATACTTGTGTTCAAACCTGATCTAACTGAATTGAATTGCTGTATCCACTTCTGTTCAAGGTTTCACAAGGCTAGATAGACCTCTGTCACATCCTAGTGGGGGTGGCTTTACTGTCTATACGACGAATCAAAAAATGTCTGGGTGTCTATGATTCTCTTTGGAGAAATGTTCCACCATCTGTTTTTCCGGTACTTGATTTTTTCGGAAAAATCTGTGCTCACATATCCTTTGCCTTATCTATCTTTGTTTTTCCAATATACCGAAGGCCACATGGACACTTATTTATTCATGTATTTATTTATAGTTTCATAAGGCACCAAAGCCTCAGGGCATCAGGGCGTCAACAGGGAGACAAGAGACAAAACAAAAGTGACACAGGACACACAGAAAGAGGAAGAACCAACCGTCTGTCCCAGTAATTACTTAAAGAGAGCAGTTTTTAAAGCACGGCAGAACTTCCGGTTATTTCGTTCCAGTCTTAGAGTAGTTGGGAGTTTGCTCCAGATTTTGGCAGCTCTAACAGGGAAGGATCTACCCAGTCCATTGGACCGTTTGTGGGTAATGCTGTTGATCTGGCACTGGTTTCCTGAACGCAGTGATCTTCTAGGCACGTATGGACAGATTAGTGTTTTCAGAAGGAGAGGAGCAGCACCAAAGAGACAACAGTGAACCAGTGTGCTAGATTTGAAAGCAATACGGTCTTCCACCTTCAACCAGTGTAGATCCCTTCTACTGGCCGAGATATGTTCTCTCTGTAAGTTTTTAATAATGTGCACAGTGCCTTTCTGGATTGATTGTCTGATATTTAGTCAGACAAGCAGTTTTTGCCCCTATTAGGAGCTCATTGCCGTAGTCCAGCATTGAAAGTATAGTGGGTCGGGGCATAATGGTGCAATTGTCTTCGTTGATCAAAGGCCTGATATGTCTAAGCAGGCATAGATGATACTGATCTATTTTGTTTATTTGATTGACAGGGACTTCAGCGCTCATTGAGGATTCCAAAGTGATGCCTAAAGTTTTTACTTTGCCTAAGAGTGGGATGGCATTGTTCATGATATTAAAGGTGGTGTTATCTGCACCCAGCTAAGCGCGAGCCTGCCAGGAGCCAAAATAAGGAGGTCGGTTTTACTGCCATTTAGGCACATCCATTTCATAGTCATCAATGCCCCAATGATGTCGTAAATGCCTGAGATTTTACTAGAGTCCTTAGAGTAGTTGCTACTCTGCTCTAGGACTAGCTGAATGTCATTAGCATAGTTAGTAAAGACCATGCCAGAGCTCTCCAACAGGGTGCAGAGGGGTCAGAAGTATAGATCAAAGAGCACAGGTGACAAACTGGCACCCTGTGGTACTCCACAACTAATGGGAGCTAGAGACGAGAAAGCATCTCCCCAATGGATTTTGGACATTCGGTTGGCAAGGAAGGAGTGAATCCAATTGACTGCCCCCAGTTTCCTGCCTGTTCGAGAGCTTGCGACCACCTGTCGTGGTCCAGCAAATCAAGGCAGCAGACAGGTCAAGCAACATCAGCACAACAGTTTTATTCTTCATCCATTATCATCAACGTATGGGTCTGCAGGTCGATAAGTGCTGTCCCTGTGCCTTGGGATTGCCTGAAGCCTGATTGTTGTTTGTACAGAATGGTTTATCCTCCACGAAGCATTGGAGCTGCCCTGTAGCACACTTATCAAGGATTTTCAACAAATATCAGAGGACTGGATGATGGGCCAGTTTTTTTAGAACTGCTTTCTCAAGGGCAGTACTTAAAGGACTATATGTGGTAATGCATGTAATCCTTTCTTCTGCTGGCCTATTACATTTTGTGAGGCATATATCCTGATCAGTATGTTTTGCTTTCTTTCTAGCATGTTTTATCATTTTCCACAGGTAGCCTCTTTGTTTTAAACAGACCTCAAGATCATCCAAGTGAAATTTGAACTGGTCTATAGAGGAGCAATTCCTTCCGATCCTCAGAAACTGACCATATTGTAGGTTTGTTTTCAGATTAGCTGGGTGATAACTGCTAAAATGTAGGAGGGTGTTTTTATCCATTGAGTTGATTTACGGTATAATGTGGTGTCTATCGTGCCATTGCCATTTTTGCTCATGATTAGGTCTAGAAAGGCCACAGCTTGCATTTTGCATGTCATGGTAAATTTGATGAAATGATCACACTTTTTTAGCCAAACCTTAAAGTTTCGTGATGGTGCCCGTCCAAATTAACAATAAATCGATATATTGATGCCAGTTCTTTATGCGTACTGCAAAAGGATTCCGGTCACTATACGGATGTCTCAATTCAAAATGATCCATATGTAGATTCGCGATATCCAGCGCAAATGTCACGCCCATACTCGCGCCATGCACTTGCTGATACATCTTAACAAAAGACATTCTCTGTCAGTGCCACACGGATGCACTCAAGAATAAACTCTGTGGGCACTCTCTGCTCTGAGTTGTGCGTGTGTTTCAATACAGCCTCATAACCTCGATACTCACATTCTGGGGAATGCTTGTATAAAGCACCTCAACATCTATACTTACTATATACTGACATTGGCAAGCATGTTTACCATTTCAGTGGTGTCTCTTATGCAGGATCTAATTTTAAGCACAAAAGAAAGGCCTCCGCAAAATGTTTTGACAAGGGCTCCATTATGGGTATGGAACCTATAGGAGAAACAATTGGGCTTCCCTGGCAGGTGGGCATTATCTTTGTGTATTTTTAGTAGGATGTAGAATGCTGCTGTTGTGCTTCTTTCCTCCACTATCCAGTCTTCTCTTATTGCTTGTTGAGTTAAGCAGGAGATTTATTGCAGCAGCCTAGTTGTCAAATCTGATTCTAACAGCCGAGTGTGTTCTTGGTTCCACAGGGTAAGCCTGACAGGTGGATAGGAATCAATCACAACATGCACTTTGAAAGCATGATCCCAGGTCCTTCCAACAATACATGGTACACGGTTCATTAGAACAGCACATGCCTGTGCATGTCCCTCAAATAAAGAGACAAGGTATATAGCTGTTCATCTCTATATATCCCATCCATGCAGCACACATAATAACGTGCAACTCGATCACTTGAGACCATGGCATCAATGTGGCAGCCTTAATTCACCCACGTGAAAAATAGAGTTTGAACAAAAACATTAACGACTCAACCTGGTTGTATGCTCGACTGCCATAACCAGAAATCATGGAAAGCTATAACAGGTTTCTTCAAGTACCACTGCTGCCCCCTTTGGCTGGAGAAACATTGCGTTGTGACGTGGTGTGCATGTGCTTACTGAAGGACGATTGGCATAGGCTTGGAATCGTTCATTCTGATGTTGCAGGGCCTTTCTGGTTCCACAAAGCCCTTTTGGCCCTTGCTTGCTGTCCATCACTTGAGAAGCTAAAAACGATGCCCTTTCCTTTAAAGATGGCCATGTAGTGCAGATGTAATCACAGTTTCCACTGTGACCCGCAACCGCACACCACGCTGCAGAAAGCTTCTGCCACGTTTAACAGATTCCAGGTAAGGGATTGGAGGTTGGGTCGCGCACACCACTTGAAGGCCACTGCCACACATGCACTTGCAGAGCCTTCTGGTGACAGGGACTGCACTTAATCTGACCTCCTTTATGTGATCTGCGTGGAGCATGTCAGCGTCTGTCTTTCATAGCTTGACTTAAATGGTGTGGGTGCTCAAACCGATTAGTGCCACTAAATGTGGGAATGCTTTAGTGTCAATGCATTGGCGGGTAGGCACAGTAAAGCAGGCACATTAAATGAGCCACCACCCCTCCAGCAAGCTCTTCACCTTCACATGAAGGGGAAAGCTCTACACTTGCACAGCCCTCACTTTCTGGCTTGTCATCCCTTTACTTGACGTTGGGCCCGAAACGTTCCAAGGTTCCCAACTACATTGTTTTCAAACAACACCATCCTTCCAATGATGAAGGGAAAGTGACGTAATCGTGGGGAATCTGCAGCAGGATTCAACTATTTCGGGAGCACAGGTCATGTTGCTCTCTTGCGTTGCTGGTGTGCTGTCTGACAGGTGATGGAAGCACAGGGAACACAGCGGCAGACGTCACATCTCTATCTTCTACAGGCCCTGCTCTTTCTATTGCGAACTCCATCTTGCAGTGACTGCTGAAGGGTGCTAAATGAACCTTACAGAGGTGTTGATATTCCAAGCCCTGAACATGCTTTTGTAACTGGAGCTAGTGTAAGACATGGCCCCACAATGATTACCTTTCCAAATAGCGATATGATCACAATTCAGGGCACCTGGTGAGGAACTGCACGGCCGAGGTTTTGTTGGACTGCGAGCGCTGTCTACAATGGCTGACCCCCATGCAGCCTGACAAGTCAATGCAACCACAAAGAGGAATGATTCTTGGAAGAAAACTCAAAGTAAGCAGCAGAAGCGGGGAAGTACAGGGAGTGACAATGCCTGAGAATGCCCTCCTCTAGCCAGGTCTTTCTCCAACTGACCCGAATGCATGGATGCACATTCTGCTTCTGGCCTGCCTGAATTCCACTCACATGTACACTGGGATGCTTCAGCTGCTTACTTCCCCCACTATCGAAGCAAGACATTCCAGGATATAACAAATAAAATGCTATTGGCTTTGCCAGTGTTTGCTACATTTCTAATATATTTGTTCTATGTGCCTTGGATAACACCAGGGGCTCACTTTGAAAGATATTCAATGCAGTTCTCTTCTGTAGTTCTTTATGTTACTCGTACATTTTGTTCACTCTGGATAGGTACATAGATCCCTCGCCCCCCCCACCGCCTCTTATTATTATTTGAAAATGTATACATTATTATTTGAAATGTATAAAGCGCAACTAAGGCCCAAGGGCATCTAGGTGCTAAAAACCACAGTGACGCAAAAAAAGATAAAAAGCTTAATACTCCTAACCTGTATAGAACTGAATTAAAACAAGTCAGTTTTCAGTGCTCTCCAGAAAGGGAGATACTCGTCAATGGCTCTTAGGGATACCGGGGGTGCATTCCAGAGACTAGAGGCCAGGACTGAGAAGGAAGGGCCATCCAGTCGCTTCCGCTGATACTTTGGTATCTTAGAAACTAAGCGTGACTCGGAGCATAGTTGTCTAGCTGGGCATTAATGCGCTATCTTACTTTTTAGTTATTTTGGGCCAGCATTGTGCACCGCCCGATAGAAGACACCTTTTACACAGACCAACAACAGACACGCCTTAACAGACGTAACAGATATGTAACCTTCTCAGGTAGATCAGCATCATCAAGCAACATCGATCCCGGCCCCTCCGGGAGTACCAGCAATAACTCTGGGCAACAACAGCTTCCTTTTTCTCAAAGGGGAGGACAGTGGGGACGACCCAAACAGAGGCTGCTACCATTAGGTCAATGAATGAGGCTGAAGCAGAGGTACACAAATCAATGAAGGACGATACCATCCCCATTTTTAATGTATCCATACATTCCATCACAGCGGCAGAACGCAATCTACTAGGGAAAGGCCTTTCGGTTGTTCCTTTGGCTAAGGCAGAGCCTTTTGAGACATAGCTAGAACTAAAGAGGTTCTTCAGACAAACCAGGCTGAAGTATTTCTTTGAGGTTTATCTCCCTGAACACCACACTGGCTCGTATTCCTATTAATTCTTGTGAACATGGTCGAGTTTGTGGGCATTGGCATGGTGTAAGCAAGCGTGCTACAATCTATGCACCCCACCAGGCACTAACGGCATGGGAGGCCTTTCACTCTCCCTCTCCTTTCAAAAGATCAGCACGTTACAAGCCTCACCAACGGAGCAACACAAAGTACTATTATTAATTTTTAGGGCACTTATTGACTCAGGCACGAGTGTCCAACTCATCTATGTGCATGCCCAGAGTATTAATCAATCATGGATAGCACACTCTAATTAGGATTCAGTACACCACAACTCATCAATGTGAATGCCCAGAGTTCTAATCAATCATGGATAACATGCCCAAATTAAGATTCCAGTACATCACTGATGAGCCCTATATCTCTGTCTTTCAGTATATCCACAAGATCAAGTTGGGAAGAGTTTCCTCTCGAACCTGATCTGCACCCCATTCCATGAATGTTAGTGGAGTACCACACACACCATGTCTAACAAGAAACACATGGCGAGCCCCTCCAAGGGATTTTATATTAATGAAAGAATTAGGTGCTTACTAAATAATATATGATTTATCCAAACGGCAGCACAGTATCTCATGCACTCTCCTCTGTCTCATTTTCTACAGAGCAACACAGGATTCAGCATCAAGTTCTTCACCACCTAATTAATCTTTTCTTTGTCCTGATGAAGGCCACCCAATACTAAGCACACTAGATCTGCTACCAGTGGCTGAAACACACCTGCGTCAACATTCCTTTCTGTGGTGTTTAATGTCAACACTGTCATTTCTAAGTTGTTTAGATCAGCCTATGTTGAATTAAATTGTATGGTCCTGTAAGATTTTATGGGACACACTTGTTTCTTTGTCTTGCACAACATGTATTGACAATAATGCTCCTGTTTTATGTTCCAGATGTGCATTTGCAATGTTATGTACAGTTCTTTTCCTGTATAATTTGAATTGTTCTCAATTTATGCATCAGACCACTTTTTCTTTGATCACAAAAATTTGTTTGTGAAACTTCATGAGAGTGATATTCATTACAAGAGTCACTGAGTTACTAGGGGTTTCTAATCCATTTGGACTCCCTGATCAATTGTACACATTACTACTTGATTTACCTAGTACATCAGGGAATCGCCAGGAGCCCCACCGAGTGTAACAAGATACAAAGTGGTACAGCATCCAAAGGAGACCCTGGAGAGCCTTAAGTGTAGCATCATCATTTATAGGCTCCAACCTGAAAGTGTTTACCAAAATAGAGGAAGGAAGTTCCCTTGCAGGCAGCTCCTAGGGCTGTTCCACCTCCACAGTCATTTCACTGCCTCTGATGGCTTTAAGAATATCTTTGATTTTCTCGCAGAAAAAGGCACTGATTGCATTACATCGTAGTTGTGCATCTGGCATTTTAGTTTGACTTCTCAGAGGACAAACTGACAGTTCTTTTGTCACTAAAAACAGTTCCCTAGCAGAGCAGGATGCTTCTGTTATTGGATTTGCGTAATATTTTGATTTCTCAGCCCGAATCATCTTGTGGTAACAGAGCGCTGCTTGTTTATATATATTACACGTTGGCACATCGTAGTGCATCCGCCATTTCCTTTCAAGACTGTGACACAACTGCTTTTGAGATCTAAGCTCTGGTGAAAACCAGGCCTCAGTGGATTGTGTTCTCCCAAATGCGGTTTAATAGGGGCCAGAGCATCAGCCACCTTAGCCAGTGATCTGAGGAGAGAGAAGCAGGGGTCATCTTCCTCATCCCTATATCTATTGTTGGCCTCAAGTAGTTGATCAGTCAACACAGACATATCCACTTTATGCCATAATCTACGGGTCTGCATGCAATGAGAAACCTTCGAAAGACAGGAAGGTATCATAATCATAAAAGGTACCAGAAAGTGATGGGACCAAATGACCCGAACAGGGGTGAAACATGGGACCAATCCTGCTTCAGAGACTATTAGGTCCAGCAAATTATCCATTTTATGAGTGGGAAGATGATCACGAAGACCTAAAGAAAGGTCTAATAGGCTGGTCACCAAGTTGCTGGCACAACGATCAGACAAATCATTTGGGTGGAGATCAAAATCTCCTAACACAACTAGGTTAGGGTGTACCAGGCCCAAATTGGCAACCACCTGTGCAAAATTGTCGGCAAATACAATATGTTCTTTGAAAGTTGGCATTAAACCATGCAAATCCGGCTTTCTTACTAATATGAGTGAGAAGGTATTTACTATCAACAAAGCATATTTCCAACCCATAGGGCAGAATTCTACCTGGCAGCCTTCATGATACTCAAAGGAAATCCTCAGCAAAGAGTGATGGGGGCGGAGTATTCTGCAGTTCTACCTGTTGCAGTTCCTAAACACTAACGCAATTAAACAGGACTCTCCAGTGAGGCTGCGATAACAGAATCCGCTCGCATTGGTAACTCCCAGTGTCTGTGTTACTATTAAGAGTGAAGCGGATCACACAGGCCACTGTGCATTCAAAATGGTGCAGCTGCTTCCGGTGTCACACACTCTTCAGTGGATGCAATGACACACAGCTGCTAGGAATCCATGGCTGAATACACAATAACATTTCAGAGGACCTAGTTTAAACAATATATCTGTTTCTCTTTTTTTTCTTCAGTTTGCTCTCAGGGACGTCATTTCACCAAAATGCGAGGGATAGCGGAAGTGACATCACATGACCCTTGACCTCTGATGACATCACAGAAAGTGATGTCATTTGACCCCACCCAAAGTGACATCACGGGAAACGATGGAACACGACCATTTACCGCTTGACAAAACAGGAAGTGGCATCACATAGAATTGTTTCTAAGTACACTATGAAAAATATGGTTACAATATTACTGTAACATGATATACATTTCATACAAGAATGGATCACCATATTTATCGGCAGAAAAAAATATGCTATAACTGCAACTTGTGAAAAGCAAAATACATAGTCCGAAATGGATGTTTCTTCTACTCTAAATGCTTTTTGGAGGATTATGTCTGCATTGTGAATTTGAGGTGTTTAAGAACAGACTGACAGGGTAATTCATAGAATTTTGCACAAAAGTGGCGCATGCGGCTGGTGCACAGTGTGCGCGCGTGAATGTCTGCGCCAGCCGTGTGCGCTAAAATCGATAACCGCGCACAGCGTATTCATGGATTTTAGCCTCCAAAACCAGCCGTGGCGCAGAGTGGCGCAGCGACCCTGCAGCAGCACCAGTTACGCCCACAAGAACGCCCTCGCGCAAGGAAAAGCCATCAAAATTCCCAATTCAGCGCAAAGGGCTGCGCTAACCCTGGACCAGTTTACAGGGCTGCCAAACAGCAAACGCCAAGCGGGGAACGTGTATTACTGGGGTGCGTGTGCACTTTCACATGCAAAAGGGCCTGTGCGAGTGGGGTACATGTATTACGGGGGTGCGCGGGAAGTTTCACACGCGATTGGCCTGGGTACGTGTATTTCAGGGGTGCGCAGGAAGTTTCACAGGCGATTGGCGTGGGTACGTGTATTTCAGGGGTGCGTGGGAAGTTTCACGCGCGATTGGCCTGGGTAAGTGTATTTCAGGGGTGCGCGGGAAGTTTCACGCACGATTGGCCTGGGTACGTGTATTTCAGGGGTGCGCGGGAAGTTTCACGTGCGATTGGCCTGGGTACGTGTATTTCAGGGGTGCGCGGGAAGTTTCACGCGCGATTGGCCTGGGTACGTGTATTTCAGGGGTGCGCGGGAAGTTTCACACGCGATTGGGCTGGGTACGTGTATTTCAGGAGTGCGCGGGAAGTTTCACGCGCGATTGGCCTGGGTACGTGTATTTCAGGGGTGCGCGGGAAGTTTCACATGCGATTGGGCTGGATACGTGTATTTCAGGGGTGCGCGGGAAGTTTCACACGCGATTGGCCTGGGTATGTGTATTTCAGGGGTGCGCTGGACTGGATATGTGTATTTCAGGGGTACGCGGGAAGTTTCACACGCGATTGGCCTGGGTACGTGTATTTCAAGGGTGCGCGGGAAGTTTCACACGCGATTGGGCTTGGTACGTGTATTTCAGGGGTGCGCGGGAAGTTTCACACGCAATTGGCCTTGGTAAGTGTATTTCAGGGGTGCGCGGGAAATTTCACACGCGATTGGAGTAGGGTACGTGTATTACCGGGCTGCGCATGAAGTTTCACACGCGATTTTGCTGTCAGAGCGGGAAAGGCCTATTTCGGGGGTGCGCAGGGAGTCCTACACGTGAATTGGCAGTGTGGGTCCGCCCAGGTGTCCCCTCTACCCCCTCCACGGCCCCTGCAGGCAGCTCACACCACAGGAGACTACCCTGCACCCCTGGTCATGTCCCGCAGGCAGCCCATCCACCATGGGCATGCCCCCCAACCAAACCACATGTCACGTTGCAATATGATCACCAACTCATGTCTCCCAGCACCCCCACCCCCAGCAGTGCAGCGCACCTGCCAGCAGGCCCCCACACATGTCCCCCAGCACCCCCACCCCCCAGCAGTCAGGGGCACCTGCCAGCAGGCCCCCACACATGTCCCCCAGCACCCTCACCCCCCAGCAGTCAGGGGCACCTGCCAGCAGGCCCCTACTCATGTCCCACACATGTTCCCCTGCACCCCCAACCCCCAGCAGTCAGGGGCACCTGCCAGCAGGCCCCCACACATGTCCCCCAGCACCCCCACCCCCCAGCAGTCAGGGGCACCTGCCAGCAGGCCCCTACTCATGTCCCACACATGTCCCCCTGCAACAGCAACCCCCAGCAGTCAGGGGCACCTGCCAGCAGGCCCCCACACATGTCCCCCTGCACCCCCACCCCCCAGCAGTCAGGGGCACCTGCAAGCAGGCCCCCACACATGTCCCCCAGCACCCCCACCCCACAGCAGTCAGGGGCACCTGCAAGCAGGCCCCGACACATGTCCCCCAGCACCCCCACCCCCCTGCAGTCAGGGGCACCCACACATGTCCCCCTGCACCCCCACCCCCAGCAGTCAGGGGCACCTGCAAGCAGGCCCCCACACATGTCCCCCAGCACCCCCACCCCCCAGCAGTCAGGGGCACCTGCAAGCAGGCCCCAACACATGTCCCCCAGCACCCCACCCCCCTGCAGTTAGGGGCACCTGCAAGCAGGCCCCCACACATGTCCCCCGGCACCCCCACCCCTCTGCAGTCAGGGGCACCTGCCAGCAGGCCCCCAAACATGTCCCCCAGCACCCTCACCCCCCAGCAGTCAGGGGCACCTGCCAGCAGGCCCCCACACATGTCCCACACATGTCCCCCTGCACCCCCACCCCCCAGCAATCAGGGGCACCTGCCAGCAGGCCTCCACACATGTCCCCCAGCACCCCCACCCCCCAGCAGTCAGGGGCACCTTCCAGCAGGCCCCCACTCATGTCCCACACATGTCCCCCTGCACCCCCACCCCCCAGCAGTCAGGGGCACCTGCCAGCAGGCCCCTACTCATGTCCCACACATGTCCCCCTGCACCCCCACCCCCCAGCAGTCAGGGGCACCTGCCAGCAGGCCCCCACACATGTCCCCCTGCTCCCCCAAACCCCAGCAGTCAGGGGCACCTGCCAGCAGGCCCCCACACATGTCCCCCTGCACCCCCACCCCCCAGCAGTCAGGGGCACCTGCCAGCAGGCCCCCACACATGTCCCCCTGCACCCCCACCCCCCTGCAGTTTGGGGTACCTGCCAGCAGGCCCCCACACATGTCCTCCAGCACCCCACCCCCCAGCGGTCAGGGGCACCAGCCAGCAGGCCCCCACACATGTCCCACACATGTCCCATGCACCCCCACCCCCCAGCAGTCAGGGGCACCTGCCAGCAGACCCCCACACATGTCCCCCAGCACCCCCACCCCCCAGCAGTCAGGGGCACCTGCCAGCAGGCCCCCACTCATGTCCCACACGTGTCCCCCTGCACCCCCACCCCCCAGCAGTCAGGGGCACCTGCCAGCAGGCCCCCACACATGTCCCCCTGCACCCCCACCCCCCAGCAGTCGGGGGCACCTGCCAGCAGACCCCCACACATGTCCCCCAGCACCCCCATCCCCCAGCAGTCAGGGGCACCTGCCAGCAGGCCCCCATACATGTCCCACAGCACCCCCACCCCCCAGCATCAGGGGCACCTGCCAGCAGGCCCCCACACATGTCCCACACATGTCCCCCTGCACCTCCACCCCCCAGCAGTCAGGGGCACCTGCCAGCAGGCCCCCACACATGTCTCCCAGCACCCTCACCCCCCAGCAGTCAGGGGCACCTGCCAGCAGGCCCCCACTCATGTCCCACACATGTTCCCCTGCACCCCCACCCCCCAGCAGTCAGGGGCACCTGCCAGCAGGCCCCCACTCATGTCCCACACATGTCCCCCTGCACCCCCACCCCCCAGCAGTCAGGGGCACCTGCAAGCAGGCCCCCACACATGTCCCCTGGCACCCCCACCCCCCAGCAGTCAGGGGCACCTGCCAGCGGGCCCCAACACATGTCCCCCAGCACCCCCAGCAGTCAGGGGCACCTGCCAGCAGGCCCCCACACATGTCCCACACATGTCCCCCTGCACCCCCATCCCCCAGCAGTCAGTGGCACCTGCCAGCAGGCCCCCACTCATGTCCCACACATGTCCCCCTACACCCTCACCCCCCAGCAGTCAGGGGCACCTGCCAGCAGGCCCACACACATGTCCCCCTGCACCCCCACCCCCCAGCAGTCAGGGGTACCTGCCAGCAGGCCCCCACACATGTCCCCCTGCACCCCCACCCCGCAGCAGTCAGGGGCACCTGCCAGCAGGCCCCCACACATGTCCCCCTGCACCCCCACCCCCCTGCAGTCAGGGGCACCTGCCAGCAGGCCCCCACACATGTCCCCCAGCACCCCCAACCCCCAGCAGTCAGGGGCACCTGCCAGCAGGCCCCCACTCAGGTCCCACACATGTCCCCCTGCACCCCCACCCCCCAGCAGTCAGGGGCACCTGCCAGCAGGCCCCCACACATGTCCCCCTGCACCCCCACCCCCCAGCTGTCAGGGGCACCTGCCAGCAGGCCCCCACAGATGTCCTCCTGCACCCCCACCCCCCAGTAGTCAGGGGCACCTGCCAGCAGGCCCCCACACATGTCCCCTTGCACCCCCACCCCCCAGCAGTCAGGGGCACCTGCCAGCAGGCCCCCACACATTTCCCCCTGCACCCCGACCCCCCAGCAGTCAGGGGCACCTGCCAGCAGGCCCCCACTCATGTCCCACACATGTCCCCGTGCACCCCCACCCCCCAGCAGTCAGGGGCACCTGCCAGCAGGCCCCCACACATGTCCCCCAGCACCCTCACCGCCCAGCAGTCAGGGGCACCTGCCAGCAGGCCCCCACTCATGTCCCACGCATGTGCCCCTGCACCCCCACCCCCCCAGCAGTCAGGGGCACCTGCCAGCAGGCCCCCACACATGTCTCCCAGCACCCTCACCCCCCAGCAGTCAGGGGCACCTGCCAGCAGGCCCCCACTCATGTCCCACACATGTCCCCCTGCACCCCCACCCCCCAGCAGTCAGGGGCACCTGCCAGCAGGCCCCTACTCATGTCCCACACATGTCCCCCTGCAACCGCAACCCCCAGCAGTCAGGGGCACCTGCCAGCAGGCCCCCACTCATGTCCCCCTGCACCCCCACCCCCCAGCAGTCAGGGGCACCTGCAAGCAGGCCCCCACACATGTCCCCCAGCACCCCCACCCCCCAGCAGTCAGGGGAAACTGCAAGCAGGCCCCGACACATGTCCCCCAGCACCCCCACCCCCCTGCAGTCAGGGGCACCTGCAAGCAGGCCCCCACACATGTCCCCCAGCACCCCCAACCCCCAGCAGTCAGGGGCACCTGCCAGCAGGCCCCCACACATGTCCCCCTGCACCCCCACCCCCAGCAGTCAGGGGCACCTGCAAGCAGGCCCCCACACATGTCCCCCAGCACCCCCACCCCCCAGCAGTCAGGGGCACCTGCAAGCACGCCCCAACACATGTCCCCCAGCACCCCCACCCCCCCACCCCCCTGCAGTCAGGGGCACCTACATGCAGGCCCCCACACATGTCCCACGGCACCCCCACCCCCCTGCAGTCAGGGGCACCTGCCAGCAGGCCCCCACACATGTCCCCCAGCACCGCCACCCCCCTGCAGACAGGGGCACCTGCCAGCAGGCCCCCACACATGTCCCCCAGCACCCCCACCCCCCAGCAGTCAGGGGCACCTGTCAGCAGGCCCCCACACATGTCCCCCTGCACCCCCACCCCCCAGCAGTCAGGGGCACCTGCCAGCAGGCCCCCACACATGTCCCACACATGTCCTCCTGCACCCCCCCACCCCCCAGCAGTCAGGGGCACCTGCCAGCAGGCCCCCACACATGTCCCCCAGCACCCCCACCACCCAGCAGTCAGGGGCACCTTCCAGCAGGCCCCCACTCATGTCCCACACATGTCCCCCCTGCACCCCCACCCCCCAGCAGTCAGGTGCACCTGCCAGCAGGCCCCTACTCATGTCCCACACATGTCCCCCTGCACCCCCACCCCCCAGCAGTCAGGGGCACCTGCCAGCAGGCCCCACACATGTCCCCCTGCACCCCCAAACCCCAGCAGTCAGGGGCACCTGCCAGCAGGCCCCCACACATGTCCCCCTGCACCCCCACCCCCCAGCAGTCAGGGGCACCTGCCAGCAGGCCCCACACATGTCCCCAGCACCCCCACCCCCCAGCGGTCAGGGGCACCAGCCAGAAGGCCCCCACACATGTCCCACACATGTCCCCTGCACCCCCACCCCCAAGCAGTCAGGGGCAACTGCCAGCAGACCCCCCACACATGTCCCCAGCACCCGCACCCCCCAGCATCAGGGGCACCTGCCAGCAGGCCCCCACACATGTCCCACACATGTCCCCCTGCACCTCCACCCCCCAGCAGTCAGGGGCACCTGCCAGCAGGCCCCCACACATGTCTCCCAGCACCCTCACCCCCCAGCAGTCAGGGGCACCTGCCAGCAGGCCCCCACTCATGTCCCACACATGTTCCCCTGCACCCCACCCCCCAGCAGTCAGGGGCACCTGCCAGCAGGCCCCCACTCATGTCCCACACATGTCCCCCTGCACCCCCACCCCCCAGCAGTCAGGGGCACCTGCAAGCAGGCCCCCACACATGTCCCCCAGCACCCCCACCCCCCAGCAGTCAGGGGCACCTGTCAGCAGGCCCCCACACATGTCCCCCTGCACCCCCACCCCCCAGCAGTCAGGGGCACCTGCCAGCAGGCCCCCACACATGTCCCACACATGTCCTCCTGCACCCCCACCCCCCAGCAGTCAGGGGCACCTGCCAGCAGGCCCCCACACATGTCCCCCAGCACCCCCACCACCCAGCAGTCAGGGGCACCTTCCAGCAGGCCCCCACTCATGTCCCACACATGTCCCCCTGCACCCCCCCACCCCCCCACCTTCAGGTGCACCTGACCGGAGGCCCTACTCATGTCCCACACATGTCCCCCTGCACCCCCACCCCCCAGCAGTCAGGGGCACCTGCCAGCAGGCCCCACACATGTCCCCCTGCACCCCCAAACCCCAGCAGTCAGGGGGCACCTGCCAGCAGGCCCCCACACATGTCCCCCTGCACCCCCACCCCCAGCAGTCAGGGGCACCTGCCAGCAGGCCCCACACATGTCCCCCAGCACCCCCACCCCCAGCGGTCAGGGGCACCAGCCAGAAGGCCCACACATGTCCCACACATGTCCCCTGCACCCCCACCCCCAAGCAGTCAGGGGCAACTGCCAGCAGACCCCCACACATGTCCCCCAGCACCCGCACCCCCCAGCATCAGGGGCACCTGCCAGCAGGCCCCCACACATGTCCCACACATGTCCCCTGCACCTCCACCCCCCAGCAGTCAGGGGCACCTGCCAGCAGGCCCCCACACATGTCTCCCAGCACCCTCACCCCCCAGCAGTCAGGGGCACCTGCCAGCAGGCCCCCACTCATGTCCCACACATGTTCCCCTGCACCCCACCCCCAGCAGTCAGGGGCACCTGCCAGCAGGCCCCCACTCATGTCCCACACATGTCCCCCTGCACCCCCACCCCCAGCAGTCAGGGGCACCTGCAAGCAGGCCCCACACATGTCCCCTGGCACCCCCACCCCCCAGCAGTCAGGGGCACCTGCCAGCGGGCCCCAACACATGTCCCCCAGCACCCCAGCAGTCAGGGGCACCTGCCAGCAGGCCCCCACACATGTCCCACACATGTCCCCCTGCACCCCCATCCCCCAGCAGTCAGTGGCACCTGCCAGCAGGCCCCCCACTCATGTCCCACACATGTCCCCTACACCCTCACCCCCCAGCAGTCAGGGGCACCTGCCAGCAGGCCCACACACATGTCCCCCTGCACCCCCACCCCCAGCAGTCAGGGGTACCTGCCAGCAGGCCCCCACACATGTCCCCCTGCACCCCCACCCCGCAGCAGTCAGGGGCACCTGCCAGCAGGCCCCCACACATGTCCCCCTGCACCCCCACCCCCCTGCAGTCAGGGGCACCTGCCAGCAGGCCCCCACACATGTCCCCCAGCCACCCCCAACCCCCAGCAGTCAGGGGCACCTGCCAGCAGGCCCCCACTCAGGTCCCACACATGTCCCCCTGCACCCCCACCCCCCAGCAGTCAGGGGCACCTGCCAGCAGGCCCCCACACATGTCCCCCTGCACCCCCACCCCCCAGCTGTCAGGGGCACCTGCCAGCAGGCCCCCACAGATGTCCTCCTGCACCCCCACCCCCCAGTAGTCAGGGGCACCTGCCAGCAGGCCCCCACACATGTCCCCTTGCACCCCACCCCCCAGCAGTCAGGGGCACCTGCCAGCAGGCCCCCACACATTTCCCCCTGCACCCCGACCCCCCAGCAGTCAGGGGCACCTGCCAGCAGGCCCCCACTCATGTCCCACACATGTCCCCGTGCACCCCCACCCCCCAGCAGTCAGGGGCACCTGCCAGCAGGCCCCCACACATGTCCCCCAGCACCCTCACCGCCCAGCAGTCAGGGGCACCTGCCAGCAGGCCCCCACTCATGTCCCACGCATGTGCCCCTGCACCCCCACCCCCCAGCAGTCAAGGGCACCTGCCTGCAGGCCCCCACACATGTCTCCCAGCACCCTCACCTCCCAGCAGTCAGGGGCACCTGCCAGCAGGCCCCCACTCATGTCCCACACATGTCCCCCTGCACCCCCACCCCCCAGCAGTCAGGGGCACCTGCCAGCAGGCCCCTACTCATGTCCCACACATGTCCCCCTGCAACCGCAACCCCCAGCAGTCAGGGGCACCTGCCAGCAGGCCCCCACTCATGTCCCCCTGCACCCCCACCCCCCAGCAGTCAGGGGCACCTGCAAGCAGGCCCCCACACATGTCCCCCAGCACCCCCACCCCCCAGCAGTCAGGGGCACCTGCAAGCAGGCCCCGACACATGTCCCCCAGCACCCCCACCCCCCTGCAGTCAGGGGTACCTGCAAGCAGGCCCCCACACATGTCCCCCAGCACCCCCAACCCCCAGCAGTCAGGGGCACCTGCCAGCAGGCCCCCACACATGTCCCCCTGCACCCCCACCCCCAGCAGTCAGGGGCACCTGCAAGCAGGCCCCCACACATGTCCCCCAGCACCCCCACCCCCCAGCAGTCAGGGGCACCTGCAAGCACGCCCCAACACATGTCCCCCAGCACCCCCACCCCCCCCACCCCCCTGCAGTCAGGGGCACCTACATGCAGGCCCCCACACATGTCCCCCAGCACCCCCAACCCCCAGCAGTCAGGGGCACCTGCCAGCAGGCCCCCACTCAGGTCCCACACATGTCCCCCTGCACCCCCACCCCCCAGCAGTCAGGGGCACCTGCCAGCAGGCCCCCACACATGTCCCCCTGCACCCCCACCCCCCAGCTGTCAGGGGCACCTGCCAGCAGGCCCCCACAGATGTCCTCCTGCACCCCCACCCCCCAGTAGTCAGGGGCACCTGCCAGCAGGCCCCCACACATGTCCCCTTGCACCCCCACCCCCCAGCAGTCAGGGGCACCTGCCAGCAGGCCCCCACACATTTCCCCCTGCACCCCGACCCCCCAGCAGTCAGGGGCACCTGCCAGCAGGCCCCCACTCATGTCCCACACATGTCCCCGTGCACCCCCACCCCCCAGCAGTCAGGGGCACCTGCCAGCAGGCCCCCACACATGTCCCCCAGCACCCTCACCGCCCAGCAGTCAGGGGCACCTGCCAGCAGGCCCCCACTCATGTCCCACGCATGTGCCCCTGCACCCCCACCCCCCAGCAGTCAGGGGCACCTGCCAGCAGGCCCCCACACATGTCTCCCAGCACCCTCACCTCCCAGCAGTCAGGGGCACCTGCCAGCAGGCCCCCACTCATGTCCCACACATGTCCCCCTGCACCCCCACCCCCCAGCAGTCAGGGGCACCTGCCAGCAGGCCCCTACTCATGTCCCACACATGTCCCCCTGCAACCGCAACCCCCAGCAGTCAGGGGCACCTGCCAGCAGGCCCCCACTCATGTCCCCCTGCACCCCCACCCCCCAGCAGTCAGGGGCACCTGCAAGCAGGCCCCCACACATGTCCCCCAGCACCCCCACCCCCCAGCAGTCAGGGGCACCTGCAAGCAGGCCCCGACACATGTCCCCCAGCACCCCCACCCCCCTGCAGTCAGGGGCACCTGCAAGCAGGCCCCCACACATGTCCCCCAGCACCCCCAACCCCCAGCAGTCAGGGGCACCTGCCAGCAGGCCCCCACACATGTCCCCCTGCACCCCCACCCCCAGCAGTCAGGGGCACCTGCAAGCAGGCCCCCACACATGTCCCCCAGCACCCCCACCCCCCAGCAGTCAGGGGCACCTGCAAGCACGCCCCAACACATGTCCCCCAGCACCCCCACCCCCCCCACCCCCTGCAGTCAGGGGCACCTACATGCAGGCCCCCACACATGTCCCACGGCACCCCCACCCCCCTGCAGTCAGGGGCACCTGCCAGCAGGCCCCCACACATGTCCCCCAGCACCGCCACCCCCCTGCAGACAGGGGCACCTGCCAGCAGGCCCCCACACATGTCCCCCAGCACCCCCACCCCCCAGCAGTCAGGGGCACCTGTCAGCAGGCCCCCACACATGTCCCCCTGCACCCCCACCCCCCAGCAGTCAGGGGCACCTGCCAGCAGGCCCCCACACATGTCCCACACATGTCCTCCTGCACCCCCACCCCCCAGCAGTCAGGGGCACCTGCCAGCAGGCCCCCACACATGTCCCCCAGCACCCCCACCACCCAGCAGTCAGGGGCACCTTCCAGCAGGCCCCCACTCATGTCCCACACATGTCCCCCTGCACCCCCACCCCCCAGCAGTCAGGTGCACCTGCCAGCAGGCCCCTACTCATGTCCCACACATGTCCCCCTGCACCCCCACCCCCCAGCAGTCAGGGGCACCTGCCAGCAGGCCCCACACATGTCCCCCTGCACCCCCAAACCCCAGCAGTCAGGGGCACCTGCCAGCAGGCCCCCACACATGTCCCCCTGCACCCCCACCCCCCAGCAGTCAGGGGCACCTGCCAGCAGGCCCCACACATGTCCCCCAGCACCCCCACCCCCCAGCGGTCAGGGGCACCAGCCAGCAGGCCCCCACACATGTCCCCTGCACCCCCACCCCCCAGCAGTCAGGGGCACCTGCCAGCAGACCCCCACACATGTCCCCCAGCACCCCCACCCCCCAGCAGTCAGGGGCACCTGCCAGCAGGCCCTCACTCATGTCCCACACGTGTCCCCCTGCACCCCCACAACCCAGCAGTCAGGGGCACCTGTCAGCAGGCCCCCACACATGTCCCCCAGCACCCCCAACCCCCCATCAGTCAGGGGCACCTGCCAGCAGTACCCCACACATGTCCCCCAGCACCCCCACCCCCCAGCATCAGGGGTACCTGCCAGCAGGCCCCCACACATGTCCCACACATGTCCCCCTGCACCTCCACCCCCCAGCAGTCAGGGGCACCTGCCAGCTGGCCCCCACACATGTCTCCCAGCACCCTCACCCCCCAGCAGTAAGGGGCACCTGCCAGCAGGCCCCCACTCATGCCCCACACATGTCCCCCTGCACCCCCACCCCCCAGCAGTCAGGGGCACCTGCCAGCAAGCCCCCACTCATGTCCCACACATGTCCCCCTGCACCCCCACCCCCCAGCAGTCAGGGGCACCTGCCAGCAGGCCCACACATGTCCCCCAGCACCCCCACCCCCCAGAAGTCAGGAGCCCCTGCCAGCAGGCCCCCACACATGTCCCCCAGCACCTCCACCCCCCAGCAGTCAGGGGCACCTGCCAGCAGGCCCCCACACATGTCTCCCAGCACCCTCACCCCCCAGCAGTCAGGGGCACCTGCCAGCAGGCCCCCACTCATGTCCCACACATGTTCCCCTGCACCCCTACCCCCCAGCAGTCAGGGGCACCTGCCAGCAGGCCCCCACTCATGTCCCACACATGTCCCCCTGCACCCCCACCCCCCAGCAGTCAGGGGCACCTGCAAGCAGGCCCCCACACATGTCCCCTGGCACCCCCACCCCCCAGCAGTCAGGGGCACCTGCCAGCGGGCCCCAACACATGTCCCCCAGCACCCCCAGCAGTCAGGGGCACCTGCCAGCAGGCCCCCACACATGTCCCACACATGTCCCCCTGGACCCCCATCCCCCAGCAGTCAGGGGCACCTGCCAGCAGGCCCCCACTCATGTCCCACACATGTCCCCCTACACCCTTACCCCCCAGCAGTCAGGGGCACCTGCCAGCAGGCCCCCACACATGTCCCCCTGCACCCCCACCCCCCAGCAGTCAGGGGTACCTGCCAGCAGGCCCCCACACATGTCCCCCTGCACCCCCACCCCGCAGCAGTCAGGGGCACCTGCCAGCAGGCCCCCACACATGTCCCCCTGCACCCCCACCCCCCTGCAGTCAGGGGCACCTGCCAGCAGGCCCCCACACATGTCCCCCAGCACCCCCACCCCCCAGCAGTCAGGGGCACCTGCCAGCAGGCCCCCACACAAGTCCCCCAGCACCCCCACCCCCCAGCAGTCAGGGGCACCTGCCAGCAGGCCCCCACTCAGGTCCCACACATGTCCCCCTGCACCCCCACCCCCCAGCAGTCAGGGGCACCTGCCAGCAGGCCCCCACACCTGTCCCCTGCACCCCCACCCCCCAGCTGTCAGGGGCACCTGCCAGCAGGCCCCCACAGATGTCCTCCTGCACCCCCACCCCCCAGTAGTCAGGGGCACCTGCCAGCAGGCCCCCACACATGTCCCTTGCACCCCCACCCCCCAGCAGTCAGGGGCACCTGCCAGCAGGCCCCCACACATTTCCCCCTGCACCCCGACCCCCCAGCAGTCAGGGGCACCTGCCAGCAGGCCCCCACTCATGTCCCACACATGTCCCCGTGCACCCCCACCCCCCAGCAGTCAGGGGCACCTGCCAGCAGGCCCCCACACATGTCCCCCAGCACCCTCACCCCCCAGCAGTCAGGGGCACCTGCCAGCAGGCCCCCACTCATGTCCCACGCATGTGCCCCTGCACCCCCACCCCCCAGCAGTCAGGGGCACCTGCCAGCAAGCCCCCACTCATGTCCCACACATGTCCCCCTGCACCCCCACCCCCCAGCAGTCAGGGGCACCTGCCAGCAGGCCCACACATGTCCCCCAGCACCCCCACCACCCAGAAGTCAGGGGCCCCTGCCAGCAGGCCCCCACACATGTCCCCCAGCACCTCCACCCCCCAGCAGTCAGGGGCACCTGCCAGCAGGCCCCCACACATGTCTCCCAGCACCCTCACCCCCCAGCAGTCAGGGGCACCTGCCAGCAGGCCCCCACTCATGTCCCACACATGTTCCCCTGCACCCCTACCCCCCAGCAGTCAGGGGCACCTGCCAGCAGGCCCCCACTCATGTCCCACACATGTCCCCCTGCACCCCCACCCCCCAGCAGTCAGGGGCACCTGCAAGCAGGCCCCCACACATGTCCCCTGGCACCCCCACCCCCCAGCAGTCAGGGGCACCTGCCAGCGGGCCCCAACACATGTCCCCCAGCACCCCCAGCAGTCAGGGGCACCTGCCAGCAGGCCCCCACACATGTCCCACACATGTCCCCCTGCACCCCCATCCCCCAGCAGTCAGGGGCACCTGCCAGCAGGCCCCCACTCATGTCCCACACATGTCCCCCTACACCCTCACCCCCCAGCAGTCGGGGGCACCTGCCAGCAGGCCCCCACACATGTCCCCCTGCACCCCCAGCCCCCAGCAGTCAGGGGTACCTGCCAGCAGGCCCCCACACATGTCCCCCTGCACCCCCACCCCGCAGCAGTCAGGGGCACCTGCCAGCAGGCCCCCACACATGTCCCCCTGCACCCCCACCCCCCTGCAGTCAGGGGCACCTGCCAGCAGGCCCCCACACATGTCCCCCAGCACCCCCACCCCCCAGCAGTCAGGGGCACCTGCCAGCAGGCCCCCACACAAGTCCCCCAGCACCCCCACCCCCCAGCAGTCAGGGGCACCTGCCAGCAGGCCCCCACTCAGGTCCCACACATGTCCCCCTGCACCCCCACCCCCCAGCAGTCAGGGGCACCTGCCAGCAGGCCCCCACACCTGTCCCCCTGCACCCCCACCCCCCAGCTGTCAGGGGCACCTGCCAGCAGGCCCCCACAGATGTCCTCCTGCACCCCCACCCCCCAGTAGTCAGGGGCACCTGCCAGCAGGCCCCCACACATGTCCCCTTGCACCCCCACCCCCCAGCAGTCAGGGGCACCTGCCAGCAGGCCCCCACACATTTCCCCCTGCACCCCGACCCCCCAGCAGTCAGGGGCACCTGCCAGCAGGCCCCCACTCATGTCCCACACATGTCCCCGTGCACCCCCACCCCCCAGCAGTCAGGGGCACCTGCCAGCAGGCCCCCACACATGTCCCCCAGCACCCTCACCCCCCAGCAGTCAGGGGCACCTGCCAGCAGGCCCCCACTCATGTCCCACGCATGTGCCCCTGCACCCCCACCCCCCAGCAGTCAGGGGCACCTGCCAGCAGGCCCCCACACATGTCTCCCAGCACCCTCACCCCCCAGCAGTCAGGGGCACCTGCCAGCAGGCCCCCACTCATGTCCCACACATGTCCCCCTGCACCCCCACCCCCCAGCAGTCAGGGGCACCTGCCAGCAGGCCCCTACTCATGTCCCACACATGTCCCCCTGCAACCGCAACCCCCAGCAGTCAGCGGCACCTGCCAGCAGGCCCCCACTCATGTCCCCCTGCACTCCCACCCCCCAGCAGTCAGGGGCACCTGCAAGCAGGCCCCCACACATGTCCCCCAGCACCCCCACCCCCCAGCAGTCAGGGGCACCTGCAAGCAGGCCCCGACACATGTCCCCCAGCACCCCCACCCCCCTGCAGTCAGGGGCACCTGCAAGCAGGCCCCCACACATGTCCCCCAGGACCCACAACCCCCAGCAGTCAGGGGCACCTGCCAGCAGGCCCCCACTAATGTCCCCCTGCACCGCCACCCCCAGCAGTCAGGGGCACCTGCAAGCAGGCCCCCACACATGTCCCCCAGCACCCCCACCCCCCAGCAGTCAGGGGCACCTGCAAGCAGGCCCCCACACATGTCCCCCAGCACCCCCACCCCCCTGCAGTCAGGGCCACCTGCAAGCAGGCCCCCACACATGTCCCCCAGCACCCCCAACCCCCAGCAGTCAGGGGCACCTGCCAGCAGGCCCCCACACATGTCCCCCTGCACCCCCACCCCCAGCAGTCAGGGGCACCTGCAAGCAGGCCCCCACACATGTCCCCCAGCACCCCCACCCCCCAGCTGTCAGGGGCACCTGCCAGCAGGCCCCCACACATGTCCCCCAGCACCCCCACCCCCCAGCAGTCAGGGACACCTTCCAGCAGGCCCCCACTCATGTCCCACACATGTCCCCCTGCACCCCCACCCCCCAGCAGTCAGGTGCACCTGCCAGCAGGCCCCTACTCATGTCCCACACATGTCCCCCTGCACCCCCACCCCCCAGCAGTCAGGGGCACCCACCAGCAGGCCCCACACATGTCCCCCTGCACCCCCAAACCCCAGCAGACAGGGGCACCTGCCAGCAGGCCCCCACACATGTCCCCCTGCACCCCCACCCCCCAGCAGTCAGGGGCACCTGCCAGCAGGCCCCCACACATGTCCCCCAGCACCCCCAACCCCCTGCAGTTAGGGGTACCTGCCAGCAGGCCCACACACATGTCTCCCAGCACCCCCACCCCCCAGCGGTCAGGGGCACCAGCCAGCAGGCCCCCACACATGTCCCCTGCACCCCCACCCCCCAGCAGTCAGGGGCACCTGCCAGCAGACCCCCACACATGTCCCCCAGCACCCCCACCCCCCAGCAGTCAGGGGCACCTGCCAGCAGGCCCCCACTCATGTCCCACACGTATCCCCCTGCACCCCCACAACCCAGCAGTCAGGGGCACCTGTCAGCAGGCCCCCACACATGTCCCCCTGCACCCCCACCCCCCAGCAGTCAGGGGCACCTGCCAGCAGGCCCCCACACATGTCCCCCAGCACCCCCACCCCCCAGCAGTCAGGGGCACCTGCCAGCAGGCCCCCACACATGTCCCCCAGCACCCCCACCCGCCAGCATCAGGGGCACCTGCCAGCAGGCCCCCACACATGTCCCACACATGTCCCCCTGCACCTCCCCCCCCAGCAGTCAGGGGCACCTGCCAGCTGGCCCCCACACATGTCTCCCAGCACCCTCACCCCCCAGCAGTCAGGGGCACCTGCCAGCAGGCCCCCACTCATGCCCCACACATGTCCCCCTGCACCCCCACCCCCCAGCAGTCAGGGGCACCTGCCAGCAGGCCCCCACTCATGTCCCACACATGTCCCCCTGCACCCCCACCCCCCAGCAGTCAGGGGCACCTGCCAGCAGGCCCACACATGTCCCCCAGCACCCCCACCCCCCAGAAGTCAGGGGCCCCTGCCAGCAGGCCCCCACACATGTCCCCCAGCAGTCAGGGGCACCTACCAGCAGGCCCCCACACATGTCCCCCTGCACCCCCACCCCCCAGAAGTCAGGGGCACCTGCCAGCAGGCCCCCACACATGTCCCCCAGCACCCCCACCCCCCAGCAGTCAGGGGCACCTGCCAGCAGGCCCCCACACATGTCCCCCTGCACCCCCACCCCCCAGAAGTCAGGGGCACCTGCCAGCAGGCCCCCACACATGTCCCCCAGCACCCCCACCCCCCAGCAGTCAGGGGCACCTGCCAGCAGGCCCCCACACATGTCCCACACATGTCCCCCTGCACCCCCACCCCCCAGCAGTCAGGGGCACCTGCCAGCAGGCCCCCACACATGTCCCCCAGCACCCCCACCCCCTAGAAGTCAGGGGCACCTGTCAGCAGGCCCCCATGCATGTCCCACACATGTCCCCCTGCACCCCCACACTTCAGCAGTCAGGGGCACCTGCCAGCAGGCCCCCACACATGTCCCCCAGCACCCCCACCCCCCAGCAGTCAGGGGCACCTGCCAGCAGGCCCCCACACATGTTCCCCTGCACCCCCACCCCCCAGCAGTCAGGGGCACCTGCCATCAGGCCCCCACACATGTTCCCCTGCACCCCCACCCCCCAGCAATCAGGGGCACCTGCCAGCAGGCCCCCACACATATCCCCCTATACCCCCACCCCCCAGCAGTCAGGGGCACCTGCAAGCAGGCCCCCACACATGTCCCCCAGCACCCCCACACCCCAGCAGTCAGGGGCACCTGCCAGCAGGCCCCCACACATGTTCCCCTGCACCCCCAACCCCCAGCAGTCAGGGGCACCTGCAAGCAGGCCCCCACACATGTCCCCCAGCACCCCCACCCCCCAGCAGTCAGGGGCACCTGCCAGCAGGCCCCCACACATGCCCCCCAGTACCCCCAACCCCCAGCAGTCACCGGCACCTGCCAGCAGGCCCCCATACATGTCCCACACATGTCCCCCTGCACCCCCACCCCCCAGCAGTCAGGGGCACCTGCCAGCAGGCCTCCACACATGTCCCTCAGCACCCCCACCCCCCAGCAGTTAGGGGCACCTGCCAGCAGGCCCCCACTCATGTCCCACACATGTCCCCCTGCACCCCCACCCTTCAGCAGTCAGGGGCACCTGCCAGCAGGCCCCCACTCATGTCCCACGCATGTCCCTCTGCACCCCCACCCCCCAGCAGTCAGGGGCACCTGCCAGCAGGCCCCCACACATGTCCCCCTGCACCCCCACCCCCCAGCAGTCAGGGGCACCTGCCAGCAGGCCCCCACACATGTCCCCCTGCACCCCCACCCCCCAGCAGTCAGGGGCACCTGCTAGCAGGCCCCCACACATGTCCCCCAGCACCCCCACCCCCCAGCAGTCAGGGGCACCTGCCAGCAGGCCCCACTCATGTCCCACACATGTCCCTCTGCACCCCCACCCCCCAGCAGTCAGAGGCACCTGCCAGAAGGCCCCCACACATGTCCCCCTGCACTCCCACCCCCCAGCAGTCAGGGGAACCTGCCAGCAGGCCCCCACACATGTCCCCCTGCACCCCCACCCCCCAGCAGTTAGGGGCACCTGCAAGCAGGCCCCCACACATGTCTCCCAGCACCCCCACCCCCCAGCAGTCAGGGACACCTGCCAGCAGGCCCCCACACACGTCCCCTAGCACCCCCACCCACCAGCAGTCAGGGGCACCTGCCAGCAGGCCCCCACACATGTCCCAACCATGTCCCCCTGCACCCCCACCCCCCAGCAGTCAGGGGCAATTGCCAGCAGGCCCCCACACATGTTCCCCTGCACCCCCACCCCCCAGCAGTCAGGGGCACCTGCCAGCAGGCCCCCACACATGTCCCCCTGCACCCCCACCCCCCAGCAGTCAGGGGCACCTGCAAGCAGGCCCCCACACTTGTCCCCCAGCACCCCCACCCCCCAGCAGTCAGGGGCACCTGCCAGCAGGCCCCCACACATGTCCCCCAGCACCCCCAACCCCCAGCAGTCAGGGGCACCTGCCAGCAGACCCCCACACATGTCCCCCAGTACCCCCACCCCCCAGCAGTCAGGGGCATCTGCCAGCAGGCCCCCACTCATGTCCCACACATGTCCCTCTGCACCCCAGCCTTCAGCAGTCAGGGGCACCTGCCAGCAGACCCCCACACATGTCCCCCAGTACCCCCACCCCCCAGCAGTCAGGGGCATCTGCCAGCAGGCCCCCACTCATGTCCCACACATGTCCCTCTGCACCCCAGCCTTCAGCAGTCAGGGGCACCTGCCAGCAGGCCCCCACTCATGTCCCACACATGTCCCTCTGCACCCCCACCCCCCAGCAGTCAGGGGCACCTGCCAGCAGGCCCCACACATGTCCCCCTGCACCCCCACCCCCCAGCAGTCAGGGGCACCTGCCAGCAGGACCCCACACATGTCCCCCTGCACCCCCACCCCCCAGCAGTCAGGGGCACCTGCAAGCAGGCCCCCACACATGTCCCCCAGCGCCCCCACCCCCCAGCAGTCAGGGGCACCTGCCAGCAGGCCCCCACACATGTCCCCCAGCACCCCCAACCCCCAGCAGTCAGGGGCACCTGCCAGCAGGCCCCCACACATTTCGCACACATGTCCCCCTGCACCCCCACCCCCCAGCAGTCAGGGGCACCTGCCAGCAGGCCCCCACACATGTCCCCTAGCACCCCCACCCCCAACAGTCAGGGGCACCTGCCAGCAGGCCCCAACTCAGGTCCCACACATGTCCCCCTGCACCCCCACCCCCCAGCAGTCAGGGGCACCTGCCAGCAGGCCCCCACGCATGTCCCACACATGTCCCTCTGCACCCCCAACCCCCCAGCAGTCAGGGGCACCTGCCAGCAGGCCCCCACACATGTCACCCTGCACCCCCACTCCCCAGCAGTCAGGGGCACCTGCAAGCAGGCCCCCACACATGTCCCCCTGCACCCCCACCCCCCCAGCAGTCAGGGGCACCTGCCAGCAGGCCCCCACACATGTCCCACACATGTCCCCCAGCACCCCCAACCCCCAGCAGTCAGGGGCACCTGCCAGCAGGCCCCCACACATGTCCCACACATGTCCCCCTGCACCCCCACCCCCCAGCAGTCAGGGGCACCTGCCAGCAGGCCCCCACACATGTTCCCCAGCACCCCCACCCCCCCAGCAGTCAGGGGCACCTGCCAGCAGGCTCCCACTCATGTCCCACACATGTCCCCCTGCACCCCCACCCCCCAGCAGTCAGGGGCACCTGCCAGCAGGCCCCCACTCATGTCCCACACATGTCCCTCTGCACCCCCACCCCCCAGCAGTCAGGGGCACCTGCCAGCAGGCCCCCACACATGTCCCCCTGCACCCCCAACCCCCAGCAGTCAGGGGCACCTGCAAGCAGGCCCCCACACATGTCCCCCAGCACCCCCAACCCCCAGCAGTCAGGGGCACCTGCCAGCAGGCCCCCACACATGTCCCCCAGCACCCCCACCCACCAGCAGTCAGGGGCATCTGCCAGCAGGCCCCCACTCATGTCCCACACATGTCCCTTTGCACCCCCAGCCTTCAGCAGTCAGGGGCACCTGCCAGCAGGCCCCCACTCATGTCCCACACATGTCCCTCTGCACCCCCACCCCGCAGCAGTCAGGGGCACCTGCCAGCAGGCCCCCACACATGTCCCCCAGCACCCCCAACCCCCAGCAGTCAGGGGCACCTGCCAGCAGGCCCCCACACATGTCCCCCTGCACCCCCACCCCCCAGCAGTCAGGGGCACCTGCCAGCAGGCCCCCACACATGTCCCCCAGCACCCCCACCCCCAGCAGTCAGGGGCACCTGCCAACAGGCCCCCACACATGTCCCACACATGTCCCCCTGCACCCCACCCCCCAGCAGTCAGGGGCACCTGCCAGCAGGCCCCCACACATGTCCCCCAGCACCCCCACCCCCAGCAGTCAGGGGCACCTGCCAGCAGGCCCCCACTCATGTCCCACACATGTCCCCCTGCACCCCCACCCCCCAGCAGTCAGGGGCACCTGCCAGCAGGCCCCCACGCATGTCCCACACATGTCCCTCTGCACCCCCACCCCCCAGCAGTCAGGGGCACCTGCCAGCAGGCCCCCACACATGTCCCCCTGCACCCCCACCCCCCAGCAGTCAGGGGCACCTGCCAGCAGGCCCCCACACATGTCCCCCTGCACCCCCACCCCCCAGCAGTCAGGGGCACCTGCAAGCAGGCCCCCACACATGTCCCCCTGCACCCCCACCCCCCAGCAGTCAGGGGCACCTGCCAGCAGGCCCCCACACATGTCCCACACATGTCCCCCAGCACCCCCAACCCCCAGCAGTCAGGGGCACCTGCCAGCAGGCCCCCACACATGTCCCACACATGTCCCCCTGCACCCCCACCCCCCAGCAGTCAGGGGCACCTGCCAGCAGGCCCCCACACATGTCCCCCAGCACCCCCACCCCCCAGCAGTCAGGGGCACCTGCCAGCAGGCCCCCACTCATGTCCCACACATGTCCCCCTGCACCCCCACCCCCCAGCAGTCAGGGGCACCTGCCAGCAGGCCCCCACTCATGTCCCACACATGTCCCTCTGCACCCCCACCCCCCAGCAGTCAGGGGCACCTGCCAGCAGGCCCCCACACATGTCCCCCTGCACCCCCAACCCCCAGCAGTCAGGGGCACCTGCAAGCAGGCCCCCACACATGTCCCCCAGCACCCCCAACCCCCAGCAGTCAGGGGCACCTGCCAGCAGGCCCCCACACATGTCCCCCAGCACCCCCACCCACCAGCAGTCAGGGGCACCTGCCAGTAGGCCCCCACACATGTCCCACACATGTCCCCCTGCACCCCCACCCCCAGCAGTCAGGGGCACCTGCCAGCAGGCCCCCACACATGTGCCCCAGCACCCCAACCCCCTTGCAGTCAGGGCCACCTGCCAGCAGGCCCCCACACATGTCCCCCATCACCCCCACCCCCCAGAAGTCAGGGGCACCTGCCAGCAGGCCCCCACTCATGTCCCACACATGTCCCCCTGCACCCCCACCCCCCTATCTTTGACAGGCATCTGCCAGTAGGCCCAGACACATGTCCCCCAGCCAACACGTCATCACAATCCAGATCCCTGGCTCTTATGGCCACACAAATCCCACCCACAGCACCCCAGTCCAAACATCCAACCAAGCTTTACATCCACTCCAAATTGAAATCCCCATTACATGATAGATCACAATTAAGCAGTATGCGCATGAGTACAAGTCTGTCCGACCCACACAATGGCAACACTTGACTGAGAAAACCCACATTGTGACATGCATGAAACCAATGAGAGAAGACCACACATTGAAGTAAGAAACAAAAATGTAATCAAGTCAAAATGAAGGGAATGAAATAAAAACACACAAGAATGCCAATAACAATGAAAATGCAGCATGTCCCAAAAAATGATAAATAAAAAAAATGAGAATCCAAATTAATCCAAATGAAAATGTTTCCAAAGTCACCGTCCAACAAAGTAAATCCAAAGGGAAAGAAAAGCGAAATATCCATTGCTCCATGGTGAAGAAAAATAAAGATGAAGGAGAAAAATCCACTGTAAAACTATGTACAAATAGCAAATCCAGAGTCCATGAGCCCAACGACATAAATGAAACCTACAATGAAACCTACCTAATTACTAACTATATACAAAAATGTGGGGCATAGTCCATGCGGCCCAAATGAAAGAAAAAAGAAATGAAACTTGTTAGGCGGAAACCTGTGCAGTTCCCTCTGGGACCACTGCAAAAGATTTAGGACTACAGGTGTTTGGCAGTAAACACACTTGGTAGCAGTCTGTACCACACAGATTCACTTGGTAGCTGTGGATGAGCAGTCAGACTTCCCTCAAGAAGAGTTAGGCAGTATGTGGAGTATACAATATAGGGCAATCTACACAGTAGAACAAGCAAACACGGAACAAGGCTTCGGTGTAAAGATATAAAGGTATTTATTTATAACAACACATCTATAGAAAACACTCTGGCACAAACAACTTCAATCACAATTACTATACGAAAAAAATATCAATCCCCTAACAATAGTTCGACAAGTCTAGGTTCACCGGCATCACTTATTTGCAGACAGAGGTGTATGCTTTAACCTAGATGGCACTCTAGTATTCGTTAGGACGGGAGAGAAAAATAAAGCGGGTTATGAAATCAACTCGGTACCAATACTTTACGGACAAATGCAAGGCAAGTAAGGCAGGGTCTACTGCAGATCACAAAGTTCAGAGGCCAGGTCCACTCGTAAAGAGGCAAGGCGATATGTCCCAAAAAGTGTCTCAGTGGAAATGCGCTTCGAGTCTTTATCGCAAATTGTTATGGAAAGATTGGACCAGTTCAGAACAACACGTTAAAGAAAGCTTGGAGGCGACCCAATGGAAAGGCGAGGATTAAGACACCTCACTCTATCCGCAGAAAGGGAAGCCAGGCGGACACGGTACCTTGTTTGTGGAGAGACAGCTCCGGTGGGGGCAGTTGTTCCTGGTGGTGGATGCACGTCGGGTCTTTGCCAAGAGTAGAGATGATCTCATCGTCGAAGAAAAGTGAAGTCCGGTACACCACCAGGCAAGAGACCAGCCGCGGAGTGCTCCGTCACAAGGCACCACCTTTTGGTCGCCGTACAGGGGTAGTGGCTATCCGGTTGCCGAGGTGCTCTGCACGGGCAATTCGACCACTGTGTCCTGGAGCGAAGAAAAAGCAAATGGGACTGGTTGTTCCCACCAGTCAGGGGAAGAGACTCTCCGGCAGGGAGATCTCCTCTGTCGTCAGGAAGTGGTGAGTCGGTTCTGCAGGGCTCCACCGGAGGTGTCGTCGTTGCAGGTCGGCTCAGCTTTAACCTCGTCGGATTCTTAGGTCCTGTGGCGACTTCTGAAGATCCAGTCCCAAAAGCCCTGCTTTTATGCAGAAAACCCCCATTCATTCAGCCTAGCTGTCAATCAAAACACGCAAAGTGGTGAGCGGGGTGGCTCACCACTTGAGCCAATCACACCAGAGTGCGACTGGAGTTGGCAAGGCAACTCAGTCCAGGGTGCCTAAACCCCCTCCCACACCCCTGTGGTAACCCAGACAGAATGGCACCACTTTGGAGGGTCTCTGTACAGAAGCCCGCCAAAGTGGAACAAAGGGCTCAACCTTTGGTTTAGGAGTCACAGAGACGAACACAGACGCCATTTTAAAAACCGAGTTCTGGCAGAAAATACCATCCGATAGACTTATTTAAGATAAGTAAACCGGTGGTATGTTAGAGATTAACGAGGAAAAGTATTAACCTCCAACAATGGGAAGAATCCCATAGGGTTATATTCGGGGTCGAATATAACAAGTAGTTTCCACTGCCACCAGCCAAAACTCGACAAGGGGGGAAGGGACAGTGCCCCCTCGAATAACAGACCCAGGAGTAATCGAATTACCCCTACTAGTACGTCCACAATAGGATGGTTTGTACTAGTTCTGTTAGTAAATTTAGGTCTAGTAAAGCCAATGGTGACTTTACATGCCCGGGGAGCAGTAGTCAGTCCCCGGGTATGGAGTCTATGATGGAGGTCCGCTAGGACGCCCCAGTGCTATGGCACGGAGGGTGCGTTGTAACACACATAGAAAAACATATGAGACCCTATGGAGTAAAAGACCCCATAGCCCATAGAACACATTGACATTCAAAGGAATTAACCACATTCATGTCCAAGAGTGGGAGAAAAAGAGTCTCACTCTTAGCAGGATGAAAAAAACAAACTCCAGAAATCCAGCAAAGCTGCTGGGGGACTCACTAGGTTAGGAAATTCAGCCTAAACAGAGAATTCTCCCTAACAAAGCTCAATACTAATAAACTATATACAATGGCGGCGGGCAAGTCCAACGGCTCACTTGTTGATGTCATGGGCCAGGGCATCATCAAACTCCTGTTCAATGTCTTGGAGGCGGGCCTGTTCTCTGGCCCCGAGGTCTCGCAGGGATAACGCGATGTCCACCTCCAACTCCCTGCGAATTCCCTCGAGGCACTCAGCCCGCCTCAGCACCCTGCGCATGGAGTTCTCCGCCCTGACCATCATGAGCCGTGCCTCCTCCGCCCGCCACCGCTCCGCACCTATCTGCTGGCCCAACCGCTGCCACACGGAAAACACTCCCATTCCAGGGTCCTCCTGCCCTCCAGCCAATGCCTGCCCCTCTGATGTAGATTGCCCTAGCCATGATGCCTCCCACGTTGAGCCTGCCGCTGCCTCCGACCCAACTGCCTCTGCCAGCATGACGGCATCCAGGCTGATGGAATCCACCAACGCCGTCGTGCACGTGCCCTGCTCAATGATGCCGGCACAACCTCCATCTGCTGGGGTCCAGTTGCTGTGGTGTCCACCCCTGCTGGACCTCCGACTCCTGACTGTGGCAGGGATGGGATCCCCACCGAGCTGGCTGCGTTGGTCAGGGCAGGTCCACAGGGGGCCATGGTGGCATCTGGGCCGGAAGACGGCATGGAGAACGACTGGCGCATAGTCTCCACACAGGAGGAGAGGGCCGCCAGAGTGGCTGACACATGCACAAAACCCCCGACCATGGACACTCCCAACTGGGCCATGTTGGCACGCTGCTCTTCGTGATGACGTGCGTGCTCGCCCCGGGAAGCACGGACGTCATCACGAATGTCACGCGTGCGCAACGCGACACCAATCAGGACCTTCTCCATACGGCCAGGGGTCCCCTCGTCTGCAGGTAGAGGAGTGTCAGATGACATGGACATCCCCCCTACCTGCGGACGGGCCTGGGATGGGGCATCCCTGCTGGGGCATGGTGGTGCAGTCACAGGGAAAGGGACAGCGACATGCACAGGCCCCTCCGTGGTGACCCGTGCTGCACCACTTGCACCAGTGGTACCACCCCCACCAGGCCCCATGTGCGGCTCAGTAGCGGCCTCCTCCTCCTCTGTGGAAACCACCAACCTGGATGGCTCCACACCATCTTCCGCCGTTGCAAGCCCCTGTGGGGGCTCACCCACCCCTTCCGCTGCAAACTTAGTGGCAGACGCAGCACCAGTCCCCTCACTCCCGGACGATGGTAAATTCTGGGAGGGTGACTGGGCCTTGCGTCGCCGGCCGGTGGGGGCATCCCCGCCGCTTTGCTCCACAGCGCCGTCTCCGCCCTCTTCATCACTTGCCGCTGTGTAGAGGGAGACATACAACACAAGCATCAGGGTACTGTACAATGGTCCCCTAGACAGGAAGCAATAGCAGATGAGTGGCACTGTCAAACATCACTTCCATCATGTCCCTCCACAACACATGGGTCAGTGCAGGCAAAACACATGCAGTAACAGGCATGGCGCATGCTATGAACATTAGCATACATGTCCAAGGGACTCTTGAAACATACAATGCTGGTTTGAAACTCACATGCATCATGGGTCATGCCTATCACATGCACACACTTCACCCTAGTTTCATCCATCTGGCCTCGTACACCCCAGACACAGTGGATACAAGGATGAGTAGGCTGCATCAGTGAATCTGAACATTGTCACAGACATGTGTCATGCATCCATGGCATTTCCAAGTCACAGACACGCAAGTCAGACACACAGACATGGACACCATACATGTCCATGACAGCAGCACCCATCTCTCACACCCCATCCATGCCCAATAACAGAGACAGGCATGTATTAATGTGTGCATTGCCCATGCTGCTCCGCATGTTGCATATTAACACATGCTCCAACCATGTGGTTCACACATTACTGGTCTCACATGCATGACCATGATGTCCCTGCACACACACATACGTACATGGCCTATGTCACACATATAGGCAAGTATCAGACAACCAGCACCCTGCAGCATTCCCTGTCTCACACAGCAATGCTTGGCCACTTACCGCTCAACTCCGGACGGGTCTGCCTCTGAAGGATCTGGGCGTGGAGTGCTGGGCCTACGCGTTCCAGGACCCTCATCTGGATGCTACTCATGCTGCCCCGGCCCCCCTCCACGAGGCGCCAGGCCTTGTTGAGGGTCCTGGACCTGAAGTCCTCACAGCGCTTCTTGACTTGCTTGATGTTGCGGGTTGCCACCCCCTCCGCGTTGATGGCAACCACAAAGTCGTCCTAGATCCTATCCCGTCCCACCTTGTTGGCTCGTGATGTTCTGAAGAGGGCATCATAATGCCCCAGGACATGCTCCACCAGGACACCAACTTCCTTCTGACTGAAGCTGGTGGCCCTCTGCCCCTCTGGCTGGGGGTAGCCAGTGGTCTCAGATGGTGTTTGCCCCGACATGGCGACCCCGAGGCAGGCGTGGGTGGGCAACTGGGTCCTGGGTATGGGCTATGGAGCGATAGTATCCCAGTCGGGAGTCTTCTGTTCCAGCAGGGGTGGACACAGCAACTGGACCCCTGCAGATGGCTGATGTGCAGGCACCAAATAGCAGGGCACGTGGGCAGCAGGCAGGCAGGCAGGCAGCAGCAGATGGCAGGTGGGAGCGTGCTCGGGGCTCTTGGGGGCAGGAAAATGGCCTTTAGGGTAGGAGCGTGGTCTTCCGTGTGTTTTCACGTGACCAGCTTGATACAGAGTGATTTGGCACGTGAAAAAATTGCACGCCAGCGTGTAATTCGAGGAAAGGGCCTTAGCGCGTAAGTGCGTCAGCACATGCACGCGATTCCATTGGACCAAAGGCCCTTAGCGCGTAAGTGCGTAAGTTACATTACGCGCACGGGCGTTTCCCTCATAGCACGTGATGACAGAGCACACGTGGAAAAACTGCATGTCCGAGTGGCATCGCGTGTAATTGGATGAAAGGGCGCGTACACGCGTAAGTGAAGTGTACGTGTGGGCCGGTTTAAAAGGTACGTGTAGGACGCCATTTTCTTGTATGTGCTTTTCGTGGAGAGCGAGTGGGTGAAATCTGTACTTCTTGTCGGTTCACACGCGATAGGCCTTGGGCGAGCGGGGTGTGTGTATTTCTGGGGTGCGCGGGAAGTTTTACACGCGATTGGGCCTCGGCAAGCGGGCTACCACTCACCGTCTGCCTTGCGTGTAGAAGAACGCGTAGCCAACACCCACCCGCTGTGAAGTAATAGCGTGTGAACCCCAACACCTGGAAAACACACGCACCGCACCCCACGAAAAGCACATACAGAGCAAAGGAAATCCACGTGGGATCTTCAAGCCCTGCCAGGGTAACGTCCGCGCGCGATACATCACAGACGCGCTTACGCGCTAAGGGCCTTTGGTCCAATGGAATCGCGTGCGTGCGCTGACGCGCTCACGCGCTAAGGGCCTTTCCTCGAATTACACGCTGACGTGCAATTTTTTCACGTGCCAAATCACTCTGTATCAAGCTGGCCACGCGAAAACACACAGAAGACCACGCTCCTGCCCTGAAGGCCATTTTCCTTCCCCCAAGAGCCCCGAGCATGCTCCCACCTGCCATCTGCTGCTGCCTGCCTGCCTGCTGCCCACGTGCCCTGCTATTTTCTGCCTGCACATCAGCCATCTGCAGGGGTGCAGTTGCTGTGACCACCCCTGCTGGAACTGAAGACTCCCGACTGGGATACCATCGCTCCACAGCCCAGCCCCAGGACCCAGTTGCCCACCCACGCCTGCCTCTGGGGTTGCCATGTCGGGCACACCACCATCTGAGACCACTGGCAACCCCCAGCCAGAGAGGCAGAGGGCCACCAGATTCACTGCCACCGAAGTTGGTGTCCTGGTGGAGCAAGTCCTGGGGCAGTATGATGCCCTCTTCGGAAGTTTGCGCGCCGACAAGGAAGTACGGACCAGGGTCTGGACGGAAATCGTGACTGCCATCAACGCGGAGGGGGTGGCAGTCCGAAGATTCCAACATGTCAAGAAGCGCTGGGAGGACTTCAGGTCCAGGACCCTCAACAAGGCCCGGCGCCTCTTGAAGGCAGCGGATGCTAAGGGGCGCCGGGGCCACCTGTCGGAACATCAAATAAGGGTCCTGGAACGCATATCCCCAGTGCTCCATGTCCAGGTCCTTGAGAGGCAAACCCGTCTGGAGTCGAGCGGTAAGTGTACATGCATACTGATTGTAAGCTGTGCGTGTGTTGGTGTGCCAGTAGTGTGCAGGTTGCACAAGTGGTTTTGTAGGGCCATGTATGGATGTGTATGTACAGGGCCGTGAGGCTAACACATGCGAGTCCTCTCATGTGTGAGACACATGGATGGTGCATGTGTGTGTAAGCTTGCATGCCAAATTCAGATGTGTGAGCACACATGCTTGAATGACTGTGTATGTAAGTTGGCATGGTTGTAGTGTCACACATGGATGTCGGTTCCAGCTGCATGTATCTGCACCGTGTACATGTGCATGTGTGTGTATTTCACAAGGGTGCAACAGTGATGCAACATGGATGCTTGGGACAGTGATATGTAGAAGACTGATTGCCAGATGTGACATGGATGCCGATCTCATCACTGCGACAGTTGGTGGAGGTGTACACATGCATGTAAGTGTGGTGGCGTGTGTGCATGTCTAGTGCACTCCCTATGTTTCATGTGATGTCTGGCTCACCTTTGGCTGCTCATGCTGTTGTATGTGTATGGATGGTGCTGGCTGTTGCCATATGGCTGTGGAATTGCTCAGGTGTGTGAGTTGACATGCCATGTGTGTTGGGGATTGTGATGCCATATCTGAAGTTTGACCATTGTACAGTGTCCTGATGCCTGTCTCCTATCTCTCCCAGTCTGCAGCGTCAACTGATGAAGAGGGCGGAGAGGGTGCTGTGGAGCACAGCGGCGGGGATCACACCACCAGCCGGAGACACAAGGCCCCGCTCCCCTCCCAGGTTGTGATCTCGTCAGGGAGTGAGGAGTCCGGTGCCGTGTCCGAGGCCGCAGTTGCCGAGGGTAGGTCCAAGAGGCGGAGGTTGGACTCCTCGGCAGCAGAAGGGGCAGCTGCGACCCCATAGGGTCCGAAGAAGGAAGATGGCATGGAGGCATCCAGGTTGGTGGGGGGTTTGGTGGAGGAGGAGGCCGCGCAAGGGACAGAGACGGGGTCTGGAGGTGAGGATTCCACTGGTGCCAGTGGTGTAGTGCAGGGGCAGGGACAGGAGGCAGCACAGGCCGCCGAAGAGGTGCCTGTGTGTAATCCTGTCCCCGATCCTGTGACTGCATCATCCCGTACCAGCAGGGATGCCTACGTCCAGACCTGTTTTCAGGGAGGGGATCCGCTTACAACAACTGGCCTTCCTCTCCCTGCGGACGTGGCTATACGGGACCGGGTTGAGCCTGTCCTGGGTGGGGTGGCGTTGTGTCATCGGGACATGCGAGCTGACCTGCAGTCTTTTCATGGGGAGACTGCACCTCATCTCGAATGGCTCGTTGACCACGTCAGCCTACTGGGACAGGTCACCCAGTCAGGATTCCTAAGTTTGCTGAACCTTGCTTCGACCCCCTCCTCACCTGAACCCCCTATGCGCCAGTCGTCCTCCGTGCCATCTTCCCACCCATGTATCACCTGGGTACCCTGTGGAGCTGCCTCTGACCGTGTGGCCAGGCTGGTGGAAGACACATCCCTGCCACAGTCGGGAGTCGGACGTCCAGATGGGGTGGCCACCTCAACAATTGCACCCCAGCCGGAGGAGGATGTGCAGGCAGCAGGAGCCAGGGGACGGGCACAGGCACAGCAGCAGCAGCAACAAGGTGGGAGCCATGATGGCTCGGGGCCTTCGATATCGGAGGGGCAGGCATCGGCCAGAGGGCAGGAGGACCCAGGACGGGAAGTGTCTTCCGTGTGGCAGCGGTTAGGCCATGCTATAGATGCGGAGCAGCAGCGGGCAGACGAGGCGCGGCTCACGATGGTCAGGGTGGAGAACTCCATGCAAAGGGCTCTGAGGCGGGCCGAGTGCCTCGAGGCAATTCGCAGGGACCTGGAGGTCCGGATGTCATCGTCCCTGCGAACCCTCGGGGCCTTAGAAGAGGACCGCCTCCGGGACATCGAGCAGGAGTTCGATGATGCCCTGGCCCGGGAAATCAGGAAGTGAGCCGTCGGACTAGCCCTCTGCCATTGTATATAGTTAATTAGTGTTAGGTTTCCTTTTGGTTTTCATTTCATTTGGGGCGCTTGGACAATGCCCCACCTTTTTGCATATAGTTGTTCATTAGGTAGGGTTTTTGTAGGTTTCCTTTCAATGGTTGGGCTCATGGACCCTGGATTTGTACTTTGCATATAGTTCTACACTGGATTTCACTTCATTTAAGTTTCTTTTTTACCATGGATCAATGGATGCGTCTTATTTTTACACTTTGGATTTGGTGGGATGGACAGACTCTTTGGACCCATTTGCTTTTGGATTGATTTGGATTCTGGTTTCACACATTTTTTTTTGAATATTTTGGACATGCAGCTTTTTCTTCATTTTTTCCATTATTGTGTGATTTTTTTGTATTCATTTGGTTAATTATTCATGTCATCTGACACAGGAGTGTCAGATGACATGGACATCCCCCCTACCTGCGGACGGGCCTGGGATGGGGCATCCCTGCTGGGGCATGGTGGTGCAGTCACAGGGAAAGGGACAGCGACATGCACAGGCCCCTCCGTGGTGACCCGTGCTGCACCACTTGCACCAGTGGTACCACCCCCACCAGGCCCCATGTGCGGCTCAGTAGCGGCCTCCTCCTCCTCTGTGGAAACCACCAACCTGGATGGCTCCACACCATCTTCCGCCGTTGCAAGCCCCTGTGGGGGCTCACCCACCCCTTCCGCTGCAAACTTAGTGGCAGACGCAGCACCAGTCCCCTCACTCCCGGAAGATGGTAAATTCTGGGAGGGTGACTGGGCCTTGCGTCGCCGGCCGGTGGGGGCATCCCCGCCGCTTTGCTCCACAGCGCCGTCTCCGCCCTCTTCATCACTTGCCGCTGTGTAGAGGGAGACATACAACACAAGCATCAGGGTACTGTACAATGGTCCCCTAGACAGGAAGCAATAGCAGATGAGTGGCACTGTCAAACATCACTTCCATCATGTCCCTCCACAACACATGGGTCAGTGCAGGCAAAACACATGCAGTAACAGGCATGGCGCATGCTATGAACATTAGCATACATGTCCAAGGGACTCTTGAAACATACAATGCTGGTTTGAAACTCACATGCATCATGGGTCATGCCTATCACATGCACACACTTCACCCTAGTTTCATCCATCTGGCCTCGTACACCCCAGACACAGTGGATACAAGGATGAGTAGGCTGCATCAGTGAATCTGAACATTGTCACAGACATGTGTCATGCATCCATGGCATTTCCAAGTCACAGACACGCAAGTCAGACACACAGACATGGACACCATACATGTCCATGACAGCAGCACCCATCTCTCACACCCCATCCATGTCCAATAACAGAGACAGGCATGCATTAATGTGTGCATTCCCCATGCTGCTCCGCATGTTGCATATTAACACATGCTCCAACCATGTGGTTCACACATTACTGGTCTCACATGCATGACCATGATGTCCCTGCACACACACATACGTACATGGCCTATGTCACACATATAGGCAAGTATCAGACAACCAGCACCCTGCAGCATTCCCTGTCTCACACAGCAATGCTTGGCCACTTACCGCTCAACTCCGGACGGGTCTGCCTCTGAAGGATCTGGGCGTGGAGCGCTGGGCCTACGCGTTCCAGGACCCTCATCTGGATGCTACTCATGCTGCCCCGGCCCCCCTCCACGAGGCGCCAGGCCTTGTTGAGGGTCCTGGACCTGAAGTCCTCACAGCGCTTCTTGACTTGCTTGATGTTGCGGGTTACCACCCCCTCCGCGTTGATGGCAACCACAAAGTCGTCCTAGATCCTATCCCGTCCCACCTTGTTGGCTCGTGATGTTCTGAAGAGGGCATCATAATGCCCCAGGACATGCTCCACCAGGACACCAACTTCCTTCTGACTGAAGCTGGTGGCCCCCTGCCCCTCTGGCTGGGGGTAGCCAGTGGTCTCAGATGGTGTTTGCCCCGACATGGCGACCCCGAGGCAGGCGTGGGTGGGCAACTGGGTCCTGGGTCTGGGCTATGGAGCGATAGTATCCCAGTCGGGAGTCTTCTGTTCCAGCAGGGGTGGACACAGCAACTGGACCCCTGCAGATGGCTGATGTGCAGGCACCAAATAGCAGGGCACGTGGGCAGCAGGCAGGCAGGCAGCAGCAGATGGCAGGTGGGAGCGTGCTCGGGGCTCTTGGGGGCAGGAAAATGGCCTTTAGGGCAGGAGCGGGGTCTTCCGTGTGTTTTCACGTGACCAGCTTGATACAGAGTGATTTGGCACGTGAAAAAATTGCACGCCAGCGTGTAATTCGAGGAAAGGGCCTTAGCGCGTAAGTGCGTCAGCACATGCACGCGATTCCATTGGACCAAAGGCCCTTAGCGCGTAAGTGCGTAAGTTACATTACGCGCACGGGCGTTTCCCTCATAGCACGTGATGACAAAGCACACATGGAAAAACTGCATGTCCGAGTGGCATCGCGTGTAATTGGATGAAAGGGCGCGTACTCGCGTAAGTGAAGTGTACGTGTGGGCCGGTTTAAAAGGTACGTGTAGGATGCCATTTTCTTGTATGTGCTTTTCGTGGAGAGCGAGTGGGTGAAATCTGTACTTCTTGTCGGTTCACACGCGATAGGCCTTGGGCGAGCGGGGTGTGTGTATTTCTGGGGTGCGCGGGAAGTTTTACACGCGATTGGGCCTCGGCGAGCGGGCTACCACTCACCGTCTGCCTTGCGTGTAGAAGAACGCGTAGCCAACACCCACCTGCTGTGAAGTAATAGCGTGTGAACCCCAACACCTGGAAAACACACGCACCGCACCCCACGAAAAGCACATACAGAGCAAAGGAAATCCACGTGGGATCTTCAAGCCCTGCCAGGGTAACGTCCGCGCGCGATACATCACAGACGCGCTTACGCGCTAAGGGCCTTTGGTCCAATGGAATCGCGTGCGTGCGCTGACGCGCTCACGCGCTAAGGGCCTTTCCTCGAATTACACGCTGACGTGCAATTTTTTCACGTGCCAAATCACTCTGTATCAAGCTGGCCACGCGAAAACACACAGAAGACCACGCTCCTGCCCTGAAGGCCATTTTCCTTCCCCCAAGAGCCCCGAGCATGCTCCCACCTGCCATCTGCTGCTGCCTGCCTGCCTGCTGCCCACGTGCCCTGCTATTTGCTGCCTGCACATCAGCCATCTGCAGGGGTGCAGTTGCTGTGACCACCCCTGCTGGAACTGAAGACTACCGACTGGGATACCATCGCTCCACAGCCCAGCCCCAGGACCCAGTTGCCCACCCACGCCTGCCTCTGGGGTTGCCATGTCGGGCACACCACCATCTGAGACCACTGGAAACCCCCAGCCAGAGAGGCAGAGGGCCACCAGATTCACTGCCACCGAAGTTGGTGTCCTGGTGGAGCAAGTCCTGGGGCAGTATGATGCCCTCTTCGGAAGTTTGCGCGCCGACAAGGAAGTACGGACCAGGGTCTGGACGGACATCGTGACTGCCATCAACGCTGAGGGGGTGGCAGTCCGAAGATTCCAACATGTCAAGAAGCGCTGGGAGGACTTCAGGTCCAGGACCCTCAACAAGGCCCGGCGCCTCTTGAAGGCAGCGGATGCTAAGGGGCGCCGGGGCCACCTGTCGGAACATCAAATAAGGGTCCTGGAACGCATATCCCCAGTGCTCCATGTCCAGGTCCTTGCGAGGCAGACCCGTCTGGAGTCGAGCGGTAAGTGTACATGCATACTGATTGTAAGCTGTGCGTGTGTTGGTGTGCCAGTAGTGTGCAGGTTGCACAAGTGGTTTTGTAGGGCCATGTATGGATGTGTATGTACAGGGCCGTGAGGCTAACACATGCGAGTCCTCTCATGTGTGAGACACATGGATGGTGCATGTGTGTGTAAGCTTGCATGCCAAATTCAGATGTGTGAGCACACATGCTTGAATGACTGTGTATGTAAGTTGGCATGGTTGTAGTGTCACACATGGATGTCGGTTCCAGCTGCATGTATCTGCACCGTGTACATGTGCATGTGTGTGTATTTCACAAGGGTGCAACAGTGATGCAACATGGATGCTTGGGACAGTGATATGTAGAAGACTGATTGCCAGATGTGACATGGATGCCGATCTCATCACTGCGACAGTTGGTGGAGGTGTACACATGCATGTAAGTGTGGTGGCGTGTGTGCATGTCTAGTGCACTCCCTATGTTTCATGTGATGTCTGGCTCACCTTTGGCTGCTCATGCTGTTGTATGTGTATGGATGGTGCTGGCTGTTGCCATATGGCTGTGGAATTGCTCAGGTGTGTGAGTTGACATGCCATGTGTGTTGGGGATTGTGATGCCATATCTGAAGTTTGACCATTGTACAGTGTCCTGATGCCTGTCTCCTATCTCTCCCTGTCTGCAGCGTCAACTGATGAAGAGGGCGGAGAGGGTGCTGTGGAGCACAGCGGCGGGGATCACACCACCAGCCGGAGACACAAGGCCCCGCTCCCCTCCCAGGTTGTGATCTCGTCAGGGAGTGAGGAGTCCGGTGCCGTGTCCGAGGCCGCAGTTGCCGAGGGTAGGTCCAAGAGGCGGAGGTTGGACTCCTCGGCAGCAGAAGGGGCAGCTGAGACCCCACAGGGTCCGAAGAAGGAAGATGGCATGGAGACATCCAGGTTGGTGGGGGGTTTGGTGGAGGAGGAGGCCGCGCACGGGACAGAGACGGGGTCTGGAGGTGAGGATTCCACTGGTGCCAGTGGTGTAGTGCAGGGGCAGGGACAGGAGGCAGCACAGGCCGCCGAAGAGGTGCCTGTGTGTAATCCTGTCCCCGATCCTGTGACTGCATCATCCCGTACCAGCAGGGATGCCTACGTCCAGACCTGTTTTCAGGGAGGGGATCCGCTTACAACAACTGGCCTTCCTCTCCCTGCGGACGTGGCTATACGGGACCGGGTTGAGCCTGTCCTGGGTGGGGTGGCGTTGTGTCATCGGGACATGCGAGCTGACCTGCAGTCTTTTCATGGGGAGACTGCACCTCATCTCGAATGGCTCGTTGACCACGTCAGCCTACTGGGACAGGTCACCCAGTCAGGATTCCTAAGTTTGCTGAACCTTGCTTCGACCCCCTCCTCACCTGAACCCCCTATGCGCCAGTCGTCCTCCGTGCCATCTTCCCACCCATGTATCACCTGGGTACCCTGTGGAGCTGCCCCTGACCGTGTGGCCAGGCTGGTGGAAGACACATCCCTGCCACAGTCGGGAGTCGGACGTCCAGATGGGGTGGCCACCTCAACAATTGCACCCCAGCCGGAGGAGGATGTGCAGGCAGCAGGAGCCAGGGGACGGGCACAGGCACAGCAGCAGCAGCAACAAGGTGGGAGCCATGATGGCTCGGGGCCTTCGATATCGGAGGGGCAGGCATCGGCCAGAGGGCAGGAGGACCCAGGATGGGAAGTGTCTTCCGTGTGGCAGCGGTTAGGCCATGCTATAGATGCGGAGCAGCAGCGGGCGGACGAGGCGCGGCTCACGATGGTCAGGGTGGAGAACTCCATGCAAAGGGCTCTGAGGCGGGCCGAGTGCCTCGAGGCAATTCGCAGGAACCTGGAGGTCCGGATGTCATCGTCCCTGCGAACCCTCGGGGCCTTAGAAGAGGACCGCCTCCGGGACATCGAGCAGGAGTTCGATGATGCCCTGGCCCGGGAAATCAGGAAGTGAGCCGTCGGACTAGCCCTCTGCCATTGTATATAGTTAATTAGTGTTAGGTTTCCTTTTGGTTTTCATTTCATTTGGGGCGCTTGGACAATGCCCCACCTTTTTGTATATAGTTGTTCATTAGGTAGGGTTTTTGTAGGTTTCCTTTCAATGGTTGGGCTCATGGACCATGGATTTGTACTTTGCATATAGTTCTACACTGGATTTCACTTCATTTAAGTTTCTTTTTTACCATGGATCAATGGATGCGTCTTATTTTTACACTTTGGATTTGGTGGGATGGACAGACTCTTTGGACCCATTTGCTTTTGGATTGATTTGGATTCTGGTTTCACACATTTTTTTTTGAATATTTTGGACATGCAGCTTTTTCTTCATTTTTTCCATTATTGTGTGATTTTTTTGTATTCATTTGGTTAATTATTCAATACACATTTATTACATACTTTACTGATGTGGTCTTATCTCATTTGTTTTGTGCATGTCACAATGTTGATCTTTTCACAGTCATGTGTCACCTTTGCGTGGGTCTGAGGGACATTGATTCATGGCCATGCTGGTTATGTATTTTCTATCATGACTTTGGGAATTCAATGTGGGGTGTTTGGACTGGGGTGGGATTTGGGTGGCCATGAGGGGCATGGGTCTGGAGTGTGATGACCTGTCGGGGGGGACATGTGTGGGGGCCTGCTGGCAGGTGCCTCTGACTGCTGAGGGGTGGGGGTGCTGGGGGACATAAGTGGGACATGAGTGGGGGCCTGCTGGCAGGTGCCCTGTGTTAGGCGGAAACCTGTGCAGTTCCCTCTGGGACCACTGCAAAAGATTTAGGACTACAGGTGTTTGGCAGTAAACCCACTTGGTAGCAGTCTGTACCACACAGATTCACTTGGTAGCTGTGGCTGAGCAGTCAGACTTCCCTCAAGAAGAGTTAGGCAGTATGTGGAGTATACAAAATAGGGCAATTTACACAGTAGAACAAGCAAACACGGAACAGAGCTTCGGTGTAAAGATATATAGTTATTTATTTATAAAAACACATCTATGAAAAACACACTGGCACTAATAAGGCAAACAACTTCAATCACAATTACTATAAGTAAATCAATCCCCCTAACAATAGTTCGACAAGTCTAGGTTCAACGGCACCACTTATTTGCAGACAGAGGTGAATGCTTTAACCTAGATGGCACTCTAGTATTCGTTAGGACGGGAGAGAAAAGGCAGGGTATGAAATCAACTCGGTACCAACACTTTTACGAACAAATGCAAGGCAAGTAAGGCAGTGTCTACTGTAGATCGCAAAGTTCAGAGGCCAGGCCCACTCGGAGAGAGGCAAGGCAATATGTCCCAAAAAGTATCACAGTGGAAATGCACTTCGAGTCTTTGGCACAAATTGTCACAGAAAGATTGGACCAGTTCAGAACAGAAAGTTAAGAAGGCTTGGAGGTGACCCAATGGAGAGGCGAGGATTAAGACACCTCACGCTAACCGACACAAGGGAAGCCAGGCGGACACAGCACCTTGTATGTGGAGAGACAGCTCCGGCGGGGGCAGTTGTTCCTGGTGGTGGATGCAAGTCGGGGCTTTGCCAAGAGAAGAGATGCTCTCGTCGTCGAAAGAAAGTTGAAGATCGTTGCACCACCAGGGAAGAGACCAGCCGCGGAGTGCTCCGTCACAAGTCACCACCTTTTGGTCGCGGTACGGGTTAGTGGCTATCCGGTTGCCGGGGTGCTCAGCACGGGCAATTCGACCACTACGCCCTGGAAGTGAAGAAAAAGCAAAGGGGACTGGTTGTTCCCACCAGTCAGGGGAAGAAGACTCTCCAGCCGGGAGATCTCCTCTGTCGTTGGGAAGTGGTGAGTCGGTTCAGCAGGGCTCCACCGGAGGTGTCGTCGTTGCAGGTCGGCTCAGCTTTACCCTCGTCGGATTCTTAGGTCCTGTGGCGACTTCTGAAGATCCAGTCCCAAAAGCCCTGCTTTTATGCAGAAAACCCCCATTCATTCAGCCTAGCTGTCAATCAAAACACGCTAAGTGGTGAGCGGGTTGGCTCACCACTTGGGCCAATCACACCAGAGTGCGACTTGAGTTGGCAAGGCAACTCAGTCCAGTGTGCCTAAACCCCCTCCCACACCCCATGTGGTACCCAGACAGAATGGCACCACTTTGGAGGGCCTCTGTGCAGAAGCCCGTCAAAAGTGGAACAAAGGGCTCAACCTTTGGTTTAGGAGTCACAGAGACGAACACAGACGCCATTTTAAAAACCGAGTTCTGGCAGAAAATACCAACCGATAGATTTATTTAAGATAAATAAACTGGTGGTATGTTAGAGATTAACGAGAAAAAGTATTAACCTCCAACAATGGGAAGAATCCCATAGGGTTATATTCGGGGTCAAATATAACGAGTAGTTTCCACTGCCACCAGCCAAAACTCGACGAGGCGGGACGGGACAGTGCCCCCTCGAATAACAGACCCAGGGGTAATCGAATTACCCCTACTAGCATGTCCACAATAGGATGGTTTATACTAGTTCTGTTAGTAAATTTAGGTCTAGTAAAGCCAATGGTTACTTTACATGCCCTGGGAGACAGTAGTCAGTCCCAGGGTATGGAGTCTATGGTGGGGATCCTCTAGGACGCCCCAGTGTTATGGCACGGAGGGTGCGGTGTAACACACATAGTAAAACATATGAGACCCTATGGAGTAAACGACCCCATAGCCCATAGAACACATTGACATTCAAAGGAATTAACCACATTCATGTCCAAGAGTGGGAGAAAAAGAGTCTCACTCTTGGCAGGATGGAAAAAACTCCAGAAATCCAGCAAAGCTGCTGGGGGACTCACTAGGTTAGGACATTCAGCCTAAACAGAGAATTCTCCCTAACACCTGCACTGCTGGGGGGTGGGGGTGCTGGGGGACATGAGTGGGGGCCTGCTGGCAAGTTCCCTGCACTGCTGGGGGTTAGGGTGCTGGAGGACATGTGTGAGGGCCTGCTACCAGGTGCCCCTGACTGCTGGGGGGTGGGGGTGCAGGGGGACATGTGTGGGGGCCTGCTGGCAGGTACCCCTGACTGCTGGGGGGTGGGGGTGCAGGGGGACATGTGTGGGGGCATACTGGCAGGTGCCCCTGATTGCTGGGGGGTGAGGGTGCTGGGAGACATGAGTGGGACATGAGTGGGGGCCTGCTGGCAGGTGCCCCTGACTGCTGGGGGGGTGGGGGTGCTGGGGGACATAAGTGGGACATGAGTGGGGGCCTGCTGGCAGGTGCCGCTGACTGCTGGGGGGTGGGGGTGCTGGGGGACATGAGTGGGACATGAGTGGGGGCCTGCTGGCAGGTGCCCTGCACTGCTGGGGGGTGGGGGTGCTGGGGGACATGTGTGGGGGCCTGCTGGCAGGTGCCCCTGACTGCTGGGGGTAGAGGTGCAGGGGGACATGTGTGGGACATGTGTGGGGGCCTGCTGGCAGGTGCCCCTGACTGCTGGGGGTGGGGGTGCTGGGGGACATGTGTAGGGGCCTGCTGGCAGGTGCCCCTGACTGCTGGGGGATGGGGGTTCAGGGGGGCATGTGTGGGGGCCTGCTGGCAGGTGCCCCTGACTGCTGGGGGGTGGGGGTTCAGTGGGACATGTGTGGGGGCCTGCTGGCAGATGCCCCTGACTGCTGGGGGTGGGGGTGCAGGGGGACATGTGTGGGACATGAGGGGGGGGGCCTGCTGGCAGGTGCCCCTGACTGCTGGGGGGGTGGTGGTGCTGGGGGACATGAGTGGGACATGTGTGGGGGCCTACTGACAGGTGCCCCTGACTGTCTGGGGGGTGGGGGTGCTGGGGGACATGTGTGGGGGCCTGCTGGCAGGTGCCCTGCACTGCTGGGGGGTGGGGGTGCTGGAGGACATGTGTGGGGGCCTGCTGGCAGGTGCCCCTGACTGCTGGGGGGTGGGGGTGCAGGGGGACATGTGTGGGGGCCTGCTGGCAGGTACCCCTGACTGCTGGGGGGTGGGGGTTTAGGGGGACATGTGTGGGGGCCTACTGGCAGGTGCCCCTGATTGCTGGGGGGTGAGGGTGCTGGGGGACATGAGTGGGACATGAGTGGGGGCCTGCTGGCAGGTGCCCCTGACTGCTGGGGGAGCTGGGGGACATGAGTGGGACATGAATGGGGGCCGCTGGCAGGTGCCTCTGACTGCTGGGGGGTGGGGGTGCTGGGGGACATGAGTGGGACATGAGTGGGGGCCTGCTGGCAGGTGCCCTGCACTGCTGGGGCGTGGGGGTGCTGGGGGACATGTGTGGGGGCCTGCTGGCAGGTGCCCCTGACTGCTGGGGGGTGGGGGCCATGGGGGACATGTGTGGGGGTCTGCTGGCAGATGCCCCTGACTGTTGGGGGGTGGGGGTGCTGGGGGACATTAGTGGGACATGAGTGGGGGCCTGCTGGCAGGTGCCCTGCACTGCTGGGGGGTGGGGGTGCCGGGGGACATGTGTGGGGGCCTGCTGGCAGGTGCCCCTGACTGCTGGGGGTGGGGGTGCAGGGGGACATGTGTGGGACATGTGTGGGGGCCTGCTGGCAGGTGCCCCTGACTGCTGGGGGATGGGGGTGCTGGGGGACATGTGTGGGGGCCTGCTGGCAGGTGCCCCTGACTGCTGGGGGTTGGGGGTTCAGGGGGGCATGTGTGGGGGCCTGCTGGCAGGTGCCCCTGACTGCTGGGGGGTGGGGGTTCAGTGGGACATGTGTGGGGGCCTGCTGGCAGGTGCCCCTGACTGCTGGGGGTGGGGGTGCAGGGGGACATGTGTGGGACATGAGGGGGGGCCTGCTGGCAGGTGTCCCTGACTGCTGGGGGGGTGGTGGTGCTGGGGGACATGAGTGGGACATGTGTGGGGGCCTACTGACAGGTGCCCCTGACTGTCTGGGGGGTGGGGGTGCTGGGGAACATGTGTGGGGGCCTGCTGGCAGGTGCCCTGCACTGCTTGGGGGTGGGGGTGCAGGGAGACATGTGTGGGGGCCTGCTGGCAGGTGCCCTGCACTCCTGGGGGGTGGGGGTTCAGGGGGACATGTGTGGGACATGAGTGGGGGCCTGCTGGTGGGTGCCCCTGACTGCTGGGGGGTAGGGGTGCAGGGGGACATGAGTGGGACATGAGTGGGGGCCTGCTGGCAGGTGCCCCTGACTGCTGGGGGGTGGGGGTACAGGGGGACATGAGTGGGACATGAGAGGGGGCCTGCTGGCAGGTGCCCCTGACTGCTGGGTGGTGGGGGTGCTGGGGGACATGTGTGGGGAACTGCTGGCAGGTGTCCTGCACTGCTGGGGGGTGGGGGTGCAGGGGGGCATGCTTGGTGATCAGTAGTGCATGGTGACATGTGGCTTGGTTGGGGGCATGCCCATGGTGGATGGGCTGTCTGCGGGACATGACCAGGGGTGCAGGGTAGTCCCCTGTGGTGTGGGCTGCCTGCAGGGGCCGTGGAGGGTGTAGAGGGAACAGCTGGGAGGACCCACACTGCCAATTCACGTGTAGGACTCCCTGGCACCCCCGAAATACACGTACCCTGCTGAAATCACGTGTGAGACTTCCCCGAACTCCAGGAATACACGTACCCCACTCGCACAGGGCCTATCGTGTGTGTATCTCCACGCGTACCCCAGAAATACACGTACCCCACTCGCACAGGCCCTTTCGCGTGTGAAACTTCCCGCGCACCCCAGAAATACACGTACCCCACTCGCACAGGCCCTTTCGCGTGTGAAACTTCCTGCGCACCCCAGACATACACGTATCCAGATCCAATCGCGTATGAAACTCCACGCGAACCCCAGTTATACACGTACCCCACTCGCCCAAGGCCTATCGCGTGTGAAACTTCCCGCGCACCCCCGAAATAAACGCACACACTATTTTTCACACAGCGGGTGTCCGTGTTTGTCGCGTACCCCTTTGCACGCCATTTGTCCTAGAGGGACACAGTATGGGACATTCATCATAGCTGTATGTATGTGATTTTTGTTAGCGCACATTTTTTTCATGCGCAGGGACGCTACCGCCTGCCTTCGTGTGGCGGACGTGTTTAGGCCTGTGCGCGTCTTTGCCCATGCACTGGTTTGCCCTATTCGATTCCATGAATACGTGTTGTAGGCGAGCGTGTAGGCGTTCCGCGCACTTGCCTCCTGTACTTCCCCCGTGACGCCCACATTTTCACGAGTTGCACCCCATTGGCGTGTCACGCCCCCTGTTCCTCCTACTTTTGTTGTGTGCGCCGCCCTATGTGCGATTTCGCTGTGCGCTTAGCGCACGCTGTTTGGAGACGTGTGCGCCAACGTGCGCCACGCAGAATTTTGGCGCATATCCTGGAATTTCCTCGCGCACAGACTTCCAGGAATCTCTGTGCGCGGGTTTTGCTGCGATTTACGCACTGGCACTGCGATTCACATGCTTTTGCACGCTTGCGCTGAAAATTTCAGCGCACATTAATTCCATGAATCGGCTTCTGAATCAGTGACTCACCCCCTGAGTGTGCCTGAAATAAACCTTTAATGAGTCTAGCAATTATTGAATGGAATTCCAGAAAGACAAATAGCTCAAATAGCCACACAGCATTTTGGCCACAGCCCAGGAGCATCAATTTGTTAAAAAAAGTGTTATTTCGTTTTTTTTGTGGTAGCAAGGGATACCTCAGGGGTCGTAAGTGCGACCCTCGGTGACCCCTAAATGACGTCCCTGTTTGCTCTTTTCAGCAACCATATGGTGCTGGATTTCAGAGTGTTCTTCATGTTTTAAAATGAGTGATAGATCAATCATGAGGCAACGCATCGAAGCACAACTTTCCTGTAGTTTAGAAAATTCCACAAAAATAGTATACATAAAGTATACTGAGGCGATATGCCCCGAGGTGGCGGTCCAACCTTGTAGGTAACGGACCTCTACCCAAGTTAAGGGGCCGAGTGCAGTGAGAAGGGGAGGAGAGAAAAGAGCAGTGCTTGGAGAGAGCACTCTGGTTGTTCCGAACCCGGGCTTGCATCAGTAGATACAGCCGGGTTTGGTGCAACCTGATTGGCTCCCGCACCCTTCGAGGGTGCTAATGTACATTATGAGGATATTGTAAGCTACTGAAGATTTTTGTGACCAAATTGTTTTCAAAGCACTTTTATTATTTATGTGCTGTATGTCCTTTTCTATAGATTGTTGAGCACCATTGAATGTAATTTATTCTGAATTCAGTATTGTAATAATGTATTAGAAACAAAAAGGTCTATGCAATCATGAGTAATATGTAAAAAATAATTCTGCCTGGAAAAATACCTATATATAAATGAAAAATATTGCATAAAAAATTGTATTTTTCACGCATGAATAAACCATTTTAGTGTATTGGTACAAATAGAGGAATGAGGACAAAGTGACTTGCAATATTATTTTGAGTATGTTAGGGAACATTTTATTTCTCATGAAACATAGCATACACCCATTCTCTTTAATAGCTGGTCTATTGCTTACTCTATTGCAAGAGATGCCTCATTACGAGTCACCAGGTTTGGAAATAACGGTGGCGGTAAACCCGCCGTCACCATTGTTTCCGGCCCGGGTGATCTCGAGTTCTGCAGGCGGGAAGGGGTCACACCACCCACCTGCAGGCGAACAATATGGTGCCAGTGTTTCCACTTCCCCATTCCCATTGAGTCCTATGGGACTCAATGGGAATGGGGATTTACCGAATTCCGCCTCCGGAATTCCCGGGTAACCGGGGTTGTAATGCCCCGGTAATTTCGGGAATCACAGAGGCGGAAAGGTAATACGGTTACCGCCGGACTCGTAATGAGGCCCATAGTCTTCTTTTTGATACATATGTGATATATGATATGATATGATATTTTATTCATATCACGCCCATACACAAGTGTTTCAGGGCGCGACGAGGCAAGGGATGGGTACAAGGGAGGAGGGAAACATCAATCTTACTAGGCCCAGTGACATTGAGAACACGTAAGTGCAGGGGAAAGGGAAGGGGGAAAGTGCAAGGGGCAGGGGAGGAGTGGAAAGTGCTGAACATTTGATCAAAAACAACAGGTAGTGCGGCCAGCAGGTGGCAAGTGCAAGAATAAGGCGCAGACAACGGGTGTCTGATAAGTGCAGGAAGGGACTGGAGTGTTGCAAATACAGATATAAACAATGTAAAACATGTTTGAACGAAAATAACGAGAATAACACTAGTATGCAGCTCACAGTTTAATACAATGCCAATGCGCCATATAATAAACGATGAATCTATTTGGATTTGAAGAAAGCTAATCTGCAGCTCCTAATGTGCTGCAAAACAAATTATGTAAAATGCATTTAAAAACGTTTCTTGCTCACTCCTTTGAAACGCCAGCAGTGCACAAATGGAGCATTTTACTATAAACAGTTCTTTATCAATTAATGGCAGCTGGAATTCTGCTCTCTGATGGCTCAAGCTGAGGGCATTGTGGCATCACCATGGATGCATCATAACTGAGTGCAATGTATTTGTGATGACATTTTTATATTACAGGTCAGTTGTGATGTCATAGCTATCTTGTAATAAGAATATTATTTCCGGGCATGTATGCAGATATTGCAGGCTTAGTTGCATGCATTATAGTTATATGACATAGTCAACATTCTCGACGGGTCGGGCAGCTCTGCATCATGATAGTACTCCACTATTTAAAGGTTCTGGTGTGAGTGGTTTGTAAATGCCCCCAACACACCAAGTTTGCATTATTTGACCATAACTCTGTTGCCTAATGTGCATTTTCTATCTATTGCTTGGTTTGGTTCAGCATGGCATGAAACCATTATGCTTCTTTATGTGTGTATATTGAGACCAGTGTACTGTATACTTAAGCATGCTATTTAATAGTCTATATTACAGCAACGTGAACATACAAGTGTATGGGCCTCATTACGAGTAGCCAGGTAAAAACGGGTTCATTACCGGCATGCCGGTAAGAGCGGGTCCGTGCTCGTATGAACCCACTAATAGCGGGTGATCATGAGTGCGCGAGCACGCGCGAACTCCCATGCCGGTAATGGAAATACTGGCATGCCGCTAAAGGCCCTCCAACCCCCCGATAGCGGCATCACGGGACCCACCGATACCGGCACCGCCTAGGAGCAACCCCTAAATACTGGCCCGGTAATACCACCATGCTAATACCGGGTTCTTAAAACCGACCCGGAAATAACGTCATTGCGCAGGAACAGGAAATGGGCCGGCGGCCATCTTTAAAAACACAATCCATTGCAATCCTCCAGAACCACCAGTCGATAACTGGAGAGCACAGTGGAAAACTATAGAGAATGTCAAAGGCTACCAGGAAGACCACCCCCCGGCTGCGGAAACAGCGTTACTCAGACGCAGAGCTGACCATGTTAGCGGACACTCTAGCTGCACATGCAGACATAATCCAATCCCGCGACAAGAAGCGGGAGGTGCAGCACCAAAAGAGGCAAATATGGCAGGGGGTAGCCCACGAGGTATCAGCCGTAGGTACCCCCCGTGCAGTGTGAGGGACTGCAGGAAGCGGTGGGATGACCTCCGGTTGAGGGTATGCAATATCATGGGCACCAATCGGAGGGAGGCCATGTCCACAGGTGGGGGTGCCCACCCCCCTGCCAAATTGATGCCTTGGGAGGAGACGGCTATGGTCCTGAGTCCATCGAGGGATTATGCGAGATGGAGACGGGTGCGGCATTAACCGCGCAAGGAGGTGAGTGACCCTGCAGATCCCTGTAGGGGAGATCATGACGTAGCACAAGTGAAGTGGTAGAGAGTCTAGGCAAGGCAATGCATGTCCCAACACCCACATGACCATATCCAAGTCCAGATGGCGGGCCAAACGCTGCCACACTGAAATGCATGCTGAGTGCCAATCCCATAACCAACACACAGCCAACACACCTGGACCTTGCCCATGTGATACATCACACACACCCCAAATCAATGGCATGCCACCTGCCATGCAGTGAATGCTAACATGCCCCCTCTGAATACCCTGTATGACACACCTGTAAGGCATGAATGCATGATCAAATGAATAATGAACAGCACCATCTTATGCGCCTGCCATGTCACACCATCACTGATGCCCTGCACCTCTTCTACCCCCCCAGGCACCGATGAGGAAGAAGCAACCCAGGAGACCACCGCAAGGGCATCCACCTCACGCCCTAAGAAGAGGGCAACCGCCACCACCACCACCTCTGCTGGAGGCAAGCAGGCCACAGCCACTGCCAGTGTGCCTGTGCGAGCTGGGACACAGCCAGCAACACCTGCTGCCTGACACACTACTGACACAGCAGGCCACAACCACACCTGTCCAAGGGGAGTCCCTGGAAGCACCTGCCTCCACTGGGGAAGAACTTTATGCCAGTGTGGAGCCTGAGGGAGACACTGAGGTGACATGCCCGGCCACCCCGAGCCCCGTGCCCACCCCCTCGCCCCAACACCTGCAGTCACCCGCCTGCAGTGAAGCTGATCCATGCCTCTGTGACTGTGACCTACCCACCTCTGAGGAGTACAGTCTCGCAAATGCCGTCCACGTGACTGCACAACCCACCACTCCAGCCCCCTCCAAAATCCAGGAGACACGATTGTCGATGGTGGAGGCCCAATAGGAGGCCATGTTAGACCTACTCTGCCAGTACATAGCGGACGGGGAGGAAACCAGGCGGGGTATTGCCACAGCAATTGCGGGGACCACAGCGGCCATTGAAGCCAACACAGCCGCTGTTAATGCATCGGCTCGGCTAATGAGGGACTGCCTGGGGGCGGTGACAGAGGTGCTGACTTCAATGCTGCTCCATATGCAGCGGCCACGGCTTGCAGGAGGTGTGGAACCTGCCAGCGACTCACCTCCCACCTCCACACCAGCTTCATCTGTCCCCACCAGCCCAGTGCACCAGACACTTAGGAGTGCAAGGCACACTGAAATGCCACCTTCAGACAGGAAGAAATCCCGAAAGTAGTGTGGGTGGACAATGGGAGTGGGACACAATGTTGGGGGTGAAGGGAGGCTTCTTGTGGAGTCTATTGGGGGTATTGGTGTTGGTTGGAGGGGGGTTTGGAGTTTGTTGGGGGGTCTAGGAGTTTGTTGGGCGGTCTGGGAGTTTGTTGGGGGGGTTAGGGAGGGGGGAGTGGGCACATTTTTGCTGTTGTAAATAATACACACGTTGTGATAAGAAAAATCCATGGCTGGACATTGTTATTTTCGTGTGCATCCATTTAATGTGTTACGTTGTTCAGTGCCCAACTCCCAACATTCCCTGTGTGCATGTCCACATTGGCCCAGTGTCTGACTGACACATGTCTTTCATAGTCCCTGTGGGTCAGGAGTATTTGTGAATCTGTGCTTGGTGTACTGAATGGCCATCCCATGCATCATGTACTAGCAGGGGGGCTACTTCACCTCCGTCTACATCCTCATCATCCTCACCTGGGGCATGCATGTCAATGTCAGGTGGCAGTGGTACATTTCTCTGGACGCACATGTTGTGCAGCATGATACAGGCAATGGTGATCTTTGCCACCTTCTCAGGCCTATATAGGAGTGCCCCACCAGACCTGCTTAGGCAACCGACATGCGCCTTCAACAGGCCAAAGGTCTGCTGTATCACAACACGGATGCGGGTGTGCACACGAATGTACTCCTCTTCATGGCTGTTCTGCGGGTTCCACACAGGGGTAAGTTGCCACGGTCTCAAGGGGTATCCCCCGTGACCTGCAAGCAAATACAAATAGGTGTGTGTCACTCTGAGCTGGCACCTTCAGGAAGCACAGTCACGGCGGCAGCTATTTGGTGTGGACATGCACATGTCACTGTACGTATGCAAAATTGTCACCTAGATGCATTCTAAACTGATATGAGGTGTGGTAGTCTGGATGGCGTTCAATAGATGATGCAGGGTGTAATCATGCATGCTGAGGCAGATGTACTGTGGTAGTGCATGTTTAGCCTCCAATTCATGCTGATCATTCTTCACTATGCATGGTCACACTGACCACATTGCCACAGTTGCCATCCTGTTCATTCATGTATTGCTTGCCATCACCATGGTGGCCTGGTTGTGCCTCTTACTTGTTGTCATCGATATGCATTATTTGTGATATGTGGCCCAGTGATGTGTCATGTTCCGTTTGGCCGGTTCAGGTCAGGAGTGTTTAGCTGTGCATGCATTCTCCAATCACTGGCTATTGCCACCCAGGTGCAGTATGCCCCCACCCCTTTCCCAACCAGGTGCAGTATGCCCCCCCTTATGCATGCCTACACATCAGAACCCCAAAGCACTGCCATGGGACAATTGTGCAACTCACCACGCAGCCAGGCACGTGGTCCAGCATGTCGCTCCACGTGACAGGGTAGCGTGGAGTTGCGCAGTACCATGGCATCATGTGTTGATCCGGGAAATCGGGCGCAGCAATGTGTGATGATCTTGCTGGAGTCACATACCATTTGCACATTGATGGAGTGGTATTGCTTGCGATTGCGGTACACCGCCTCTATGGCATGGGGGGACTACCAATTCCACATGGGTGCAGTCGAGGGCACCAACACAATTGGGCATGCCTGCCAGTACATGGAAGCCTACTTTGGTGTCGGCTATCTCCTGGGCAGTCCGTGGTAGGGATATGTTGGTGCTCGCGTGCTTCAGGAGGGCATCCAGCACTTGGTTCAATATGCGTGAAAACAGTGGCTGTGGAATGCCATGCAGCTGGCCCACTGTGTGTTGGTAGGTGCCTGTGACCCGGAAGTGGAGCACAGACACCACCTTAAGTAGCGGGGGGGTGGCAGTGCGTATTTCAATGAGGCTGGCAATGTCGTTCTGTATCATGTCCACTATGGTGGTGATGGTGTCACGGTCCAACCGGTACAGGTTGTAGATCTGCTCAGGGGTTAGGTTAAAAGGGCTGGGTCTGGTGCGAGGGATTGGTGGTTGCCTACGAGGCACTGCTGGCTGCGCTGGTGGTAATTGCTGGGCCTGTATCACCCTCTTTCTCCTCCTGCGTCTCCTCTGTGCTGCCTGTTGTTGTTGTTGCTGCTGTAGTTGTTGTAATTGCTGTTGTTGCTGTAGTTGTAGCAGTATGGGCATGTCCCCCAGCGCCATGATTACAACAGCTAGTGGTAGCATTTTGGTGCTGGAAGGGTGTGGTGTGTGGGTGTGCTCATTTAATACAGGCTCAGCCTCCATTGACTCCACCTGTGGGGATTGTGTGCACCTGTGGCAGTTGGCTTGTTTCCTGATTGCTGTTTGCGGGTGGTCTGCGATGCCTGTATGGCCGGCATCGTGCAGCCCGTGATTACTGGCTTCGTGATGCCAGTATTTGCATGTCCGCGTGGGTTGGGATGTCCTCCTATTACCGGCATGCCGGTATTTGCTCCCCGAAGGGACACGTGTACGCGCCCATGCCTCTATTAGCAGCACCGTTATTTAAGGGGCCGCTAATACCGGGTTGCCGGGTCAGAATACACCGGAGCGGTACACAATGCTGGTATTGCCATACCAGCATCGTTTTTGCCTTACCGCCAACCTTGGAATGAGGCCCTATGTGTTTTATGCGCTGGCAATGCTTAAGTAACATATATGTTTTTGTTTGCAAATTGTTAGTTAACAAAAATAATAAAAGCACATCCGTTTCTGTGGCAGCCTAGTTGCTTTGCATCAACATTACCCTGTAGTTTGTGCTCTTGCCTATAGTCCTAAACAGACGAAATTCCTGGAACTGGCTACTTTTACTTTACAAGGACAGTTAATGACATAGGATATGTTTTATTTTTTCCTTGTGCATGGCTGAAGTTCCAAATTAACATATGGGACCCATTCAGCTACACAATACTGTGCATTATAATTATCTATTAGTAAATAGCATGTTTTCATCTGCTCTGCAATTGCCCTCGGATATACTTCACCACAATTCAATTCGTAAAATGAAAATGTCACCAACATTACAAAAGAAACATTGTGCATTTCAAAGTGTCCCTCTTAGGATAAATAGTACATAAAACATTTTGGATGCTAAGGTTGAAAAAAGACCGGGCTATTTACTGATAATGTTGCTTATCGTTGTTGGCAATCTAATTCTGGTAATTTCCAAACCACCATGTTCATAGATTTAGCCAGAGAGATTCCCAGAGTTTTCCCCTCAGTTCAAGTTGGGTGGTTCAGGAGAGTTCAGACCCTCAGGTTTTGGAAAGACTGCATAATTAGAGCGTGCAGTGTTAGGAGGTTGATTGAGGCTTGGCTACTGCAGGTAGCTAAGGAAAGACTCTTACTTTGATTTATGTAGCTGAGGGAGAGGTAGAAAACTGAAATAATATAAGGTTGGGTATTTTTGGACCATGCAAGTGTTTGTTGTCGGCAGGCAGGGGGTTACCATTCAGTGGCTTTAACAGAGTTTGCGATCCTTTTGCGACTAGGCAGTCCCAGTGACCACCTTGCATGGCATACACATGTGGTATTTTAGCTCGTATAGACCAGCTGAGTTGTCAGTTCTGCAATTTTGGAACCTTTGCTCTGGGGAGTTCCAGATTCAAGAGGTTTTGTCTGGTGGGTGGAGAGCAGCCATACCAGTGCCAGGCCCGGCATACACCAAATAAACCACAATGAAGTGTACATTACCCGTCGTCTTGCTCTGCTGTTCCTATACAAATTGGTGATGAGGGCCTGAGCCTACAGCTTCAGGCTCCTGCATCTTCTGTTGGAGCCAGGGAGAGGAATCCGTTGCCTGGCCTGTACCAGGTCCCAGAACATCGTCACTAGAAGCTGTGAAGTACCTCCTGGGAAATTCTGCCAGCTGAGGCATGAAGTACTCTGTCATAATGTGCGTGCGAGCTGGAATGTTGGCTTTCCTTCCAGAGTGAGCATTCCAGCCTCGACAGCAAAGATGGTTGGTCTGATCGTGTGGCTGTGGCTTCGGGATCTGTTAATAAATGCAGAGTTCACGGTACCTGCGTGGCATCTCTCATTTCCTCACTGGCGACAAGGATATTGTAAGTAGGAACAGACCCTGTGTGTGAACCCAGGTGTGCAGCAACTAGCGCATCGGCAGAGGGGCTTGACGTGTGATTATGGAGCATCGTCTGCGCCAGGCTCCCTCACTGCAGATGACTCACGAGGCGGTCAATCTTGTGCACCGGCAAGCCCACTGTGCGTGGTGCATTACTGCATTTTGGGCAACAGCCTCGGACCAGGCACGGGGCCGCAAGACAGCACAGGCGGCGGATGTTAAATCTAGAGGAAGGCACCTAGCTACGTCTGCACGCCAGCAGCAATAACATTGGTTGCCTAGCTAAGGCAAACAATAGTGACTCTGCTTCAGCGAACCAATGCTCTTTGCTCTTATCTAGGCCCCAGCAGGGTGGTTCAGCACGACGTGCGAAGTAAAGCTGCAGAGTACGGAGAGTCACCATTGCAGGTATTTTCAGTGTGTTGGGTCGTAACTGGTCAGAAGCGCTTGCCACTGTCAGCAGCAGCTGTTTGGGAAGCAGTGTGGAAACTCTTTAAAGTGTGCTGGCAGAGCAGCCAGCCATATTTTAGACGAAGGAAGCCAGAATGACACCACAGTCATGCAACACAGCAATGCCAGAACCCCCCTGCTTTCCTCGTGGCCCCTGGCGAACCGCCTGTTTCATGGGACTCGTGGGTGGACGCCTTCAGTGTGTACCTGAGGGCTGCATGAGTAACAAGGTTCAGTGATGATGACAGAGAGGCGACACTTTTAAACTGTATTGGGACTGAAGGACTTCAGATCTTCAGACACTTGCCAGGAGAGGAGGTGTATGTGCCTGGTGCCGGGGAGGGTGAGAGAGTGGTGAGAGCCTATGAGACTGCCCTTAAAAAGTTGGAGGTGCGGTTTGGCAAAAGAATCAACATGGTTCTTGAACGATATCACTTTTTCTCAAGGGCGCAAAGGGTTGGCGAAAGCATCAACTCATACGTCACTGGACGCTGTTAGCCATGTGCAGGTTCACCGGATTGCAGGATGAGTACATTAGAGACAAAATTATGATGAGAACCAGAAACCCCAAGGTCAGGGAAAGACTGTGGATAGAAAGAGATGCCCCGCTGGAGAAGGTGATAGAGATTGCCAGGGCAATAGAGGAGTCACAGGTCAGTGTCCAAAATACCTCAGAGAAGTCGGACAGGCATGGTCAAGGAGATTCGGTACAATCCATCTTGCCGTCTTACAGGAGGGCCGCTCACGATGTCAGGAAGAAGGTGGAAAAGCATGAGGGGCAGTGCACGAAGGCGAACAGGGGGAACTATAGTAGTGGTGTGAAGGAGGCATGCAGGAGATGCGGTTGGTCCAGTCACTCCACGGAGGCCAAGGAATGTCCGGCTGGAGCTGTCGAGTGCAGGCTGTGGAAAACCAGAGGGCACTATGCCAGGATGTGTTGAGTGAACTTGGATGACTGCAGCGCACAGGGAAGACAGACAATTGGGATGATTGAATCAGAAGGGGGTGTAGGATGTCAAGGTGTAGGATGTCAAGATGTGGTTGATAACGCCAGGATGGGTCGAAGGGTGATCTTGCATGTGGAAGGAGTGACCAAAAAGGGGCCATGGAATGTGTTGATGGTGAATGGTGTATCCCTTGAGATGTTAGTGGATTCTAGCTCTCCGTACATGATGATTTCCCCTGAGTTGTATAGGGAAAAGTTTGGAAACAAGGTGGCGGATCTCAATTCCCCTGATATCAACTCGAGTGCATTTGGTCAGGTGACCATTAAGGTGATGGGATATGACTGGGTGCAAATTGAGTTTAAGGGTCGCAGCACTCTGGGAAAGCTCTATGTGGCACACAAGGGTGCCAGCGTGCTGGGTTGGGATGAGCAAGCTGCCCTGGACATTGAGATACGTCCTGGGAAAAAGATACCAGTTTTGAGTGTGGAAGAAGGTTCACAGGGAGTGGTGTCTGTGCAGTGTCTGTGCAGCAGGTATCCTGAGGTGTTTGCTGAGCATTTGTGATTGTTACAGGGGTTCTCGCACAGAATTGAGCTCAAAAGGTGGACTGTACCCAAGGTGCATAAAGTTAGAGGGGTCCCGGTCCCGGCCAGGAAAGGGTTAAAAGCTGAGCTGGTAAAGTTGAAAACCGCAGGTGTGATAGAAGAAATCAAGGGCTCTGAGTGGCTATCCCCGGTGGTGTTGGCCTGGAAACAGGATGGCGGCTTGTGGATGTGCGTGGACCTTAAAGAACTTAATGCCAGCATTTGGGTAGATCGCCATCCTCTTCCCAACATAAATGAGATGCTTTTGACAATGGGGCATGCTGAGGGATTTTCTACCTTTGACTTGTCGTCAGCGTATCACCAAATTTATTTCCATGTGGAGTTGCAGCCTTTGACCTCCTTTGTAACACCTTTTGGTGCTTATAAATTCGGTCCTCATGCCTTTTGGCTTGGCTTCCGCGTCGGCCATTTTTCAACGCCTCATGCAGGAGCTGTTTGGTGATGTTCCTGGTGTCAACTATTTTCACGATGACATTTTGGTTTGGGGCAAAAGTAGGAAAGAACATGACGACAGGGTTCACCAGGTGATGTGTATTCTGCGGCAGAGTGGGTTGACTGTCAAGCTGTCCAAATGTCAGGTGGGTGTGCCTAGTGTGTCATACTTGGGACATACTTTGGACACTGATGGCATAAGGCCAAGGGAGGAGCTTGTGAGGGTCATGAGGGAGGCTCTGTCCCCCACTAATAAGGAACAACACAGGTCTTTCTTAGGTATGACCGAGTACTATGTTAAGTTCGAACCATCCTACACAGAAAAAAAGGTGTGCATGAGGGCATTATCGAAAAAGAATATTAGGTTTAATTGGTCCCGAGAATGCCAGGATGAGTTTGAATTGTTGAAGAGGGAAGTGGATGAGGTTATGTCTTTAGGGTTCTTTGACCCGAAGAATAGGACCATACTCACAGTTCATGCCAGTGAGGTTGGCGTCGGGCGGTGTTGGAACATTTGCAGGAGGGGGTGTGGAAACCTATCGCTTTTGCTTCTAGGGCTCTGAGGGAAGCAGAGAGGAGGTACGTAGTTATTAAAAGGGAGGCGTTCGCCGACATGTGGGCTTCCAAGCACTTTAGGACATTTTTGTGGGGGATACCATATGTAATAAGGACAGATCACAAACCTTTGGTGTATGTGCTCACAACTAAGGGGACGGCGTCAGTGTCTCAGAGAATAGCTAGATGGATGGTGGAATTGCAAGAGTTCAACTTCAGGGTAGAGTATCTCAGCGGGAAGAAGAATTTGGTGGCAGATTGTTTGTCACGCTTACCTGTGGTTGCATCCAGTGAGGAGGAGGAGGAAAGGGATGTTGGCGCGCAAGTTACGTGTGTTCTCCCGGCTGTGGATAAGAATGAATGGGAGGCAGAATCGGCAAAGGATGCTGAGCTCTCTTGGATTAGGGAAGGTTTGCAGAGAGGTTGGGACGCAGTGGAAGACAGGGCAGAGGGAAAAGGGTATGCCCACGTCCTGTGTGAGTTGGCGGAGGGACCGTGGGGTGTCACCAAGGGGGAGAGGTTTGTTCCTCCTGTGAGTATGAGGGCCAAGTAGGTGGGGCTGGCCCTTGAAGGTCCTTTGGGTAGGTTCTTAACAAAGAGGAGGTTTCAGGAAGATTATCGGTGGCCAGCTATGGATGAGTAGGTGGAAGCAGTGGCAAAAGAGTGCGTGCCTTGTGCACTCAGTGATAAGAGCAAGGTTATACGTCCTCAACCTGTGTATCCCATGGATGTGCCCAACGAGGTGTGGTCGAAGGTGGCTTTAGATATAATGGGGCCAATGGAGTGTTTGCAGGGTGGGTTGAGGTTCTTGGTGGTGTTAGTGGATTACACCTCGCGGTGGGTGGAGGCAGCGCTTTTGAGAGCGTCACCTCTGATATGTTGATTGGTTTTCTCCAGAAGATTTTTGATAGAGAAGGGGTGCCGGCGAGCGTGGTTACTAACAATGGCGTTCAGTTTGTTTCCCAGCAGATGCAGGATTTTCTAAGGTTCTACGGGATCAGACACCATCGGACCGCATTGTACAATCCCAGCGCGAATGGTTTGGTTGAGAGGGTGAACAGGTTTGTTAAAGGGGCTATCCAGTTGGCCGTAGCTAATGATCGCCTTCCTGCCCCTCGGGCCTGATGGGCAGAAAGGCACCCATGAGCACAGCATGTCGGATGCACCGGCGCCGTTATAAATGGTGCCGGTGCATCCAACCTCCTCATTCCCATTGAACCCTATAGGGCTCAATGGGACTGGGGAGCATTCTGTTCCGGCGCCCGCGAATGGGCAATTACCGGGTCTGGTGTGGCCAGAATACCCGGGTAATTGCCCATTCGAGGGTTTCTTTTCTTTTTGTTCTCTTTTCTCCCTCCTTCCTGTGCGTTTATTGTGTGTTTTTTGTTTCCAAATAATTTTCAGCATTTTTTCATTTGTAAATTTTGAATTACTTATGTGATCTGGCAATTTAACAATGCTTCTATTGTGAATGTACATATGACATGTGGTTAGAACATGGATATAAAGTACTTGCCCATTTGTTATGTTTTGAGAAAGGCTCTTGAGTAGCCGAAACACGTGTAAACAAATGGAGTTCATTGAATCATATGAATTGCACGTTTCTTCATTTCCTTTTATTGATTTACTACTATAAATCACCTGAAAATCAAACTGGAATCTGTGTGTGGCGCAGTCAATTTGTGGTGAATTCAATTCTCTCGTTCAAATCTCCAAACTTGTATGAGGCCCACGTGTCTCCTGAAAGAGTGTTAATGTTTGAGTTTTCAGGACGGTTAGCACTTAACTAGCATCTGAAAGGCAACTGGTCATGCACTTTAACTGCACCCTGTTACAAGAAAGCATAACAAGTGAATTACAAAGTTAAACCTGGTACCATTTTAAATTCCATGGTGATTTTAAGACTAAACAGTGGGCTGTTGTTCATCAGCCTTATTAGTTTAAGTGGGTTTTAATATTTCACTTTGCAGGTACATTACTGTTGTGTTGCAGAAGAGTTATATATACTGCTAGCAGGCAGTTCAGTGTATTCCACTGGGCCAAGTACATAATACCTCTAGATTTGGAGATGTGTGGGATACTGTGTGCAACCATATACATGTGAAGTCCGACCGAGCATATGCAGCTTTTAATCCTGAGGCATACCAGTTTTAAAACCTTTTCTTTTTATTCTGATAAGTTGCATTGGGTGGCAAACATGTGCAATGTAATTTAAAGTCGTCCTGGACATCATAATCACTTCCCCTTTGGGACCTATTCGCTATACATCTTGTTAGAGAGCGGGAACAGACAAGTTAGTGATAAAAGATGGGGTGTCAAGATGTGAAGCCTCGAATGCTGGTGTGTGCAGATTTGTGTTTTTCTCAACCACTTAATCTCAAATGAGTTTGCAAAGAAATGATTCAGCTAGGTATGCCCGTTGGGTATTTGTTGAGGTTTCCTAGCTTGCCACAAAACACAGGGCTAGACTAGACTTACAATGGGTTCATTGGCTGACCCTTAAAATAGTACTTAGTATTGCCATGTACACCATTTCTCTACTGGATTGCTAGACCATTGCCCAGAATAGACTTACCATCTCTTCTGCCAGATAATGTATCTATTTTATGGGGAATCATCATGATTGTGCTTACAGAAATAATGTGTCACGCAGTAAACAGCCATGCACAGCCTTCCTTATTTCAGAGGATACTTTATAGATTGTCTGCAGATCAAAATAAAGGCACAAACAGAAATACACGGTATGCAATCATTGTACATTGTAATTGACTGAGAACAAAGAAATTTACTCTCATCTATCAGCACATGGCGGTTTCACAATCTGTCAAAAATGATGCCATGCATATATGCCAATAGCAGTTTTAGAATACTTTCTGCTTACCCCAGGTGAAATTTCCCTTTGTCTGTCCAGATAATTATTGCAGCTCCCCCCCTCCTCTAAGCTTGGCAGAAGACAATGTGCAAACAACCTTGAGGTATAACTGTTGCTCTTTGCTCTGAGAGCGGTAACATCTTTCTTTTATTATTATTTTATTTTATCACACACACACACAATGTAATTTTCTCGCTTGGTCACTGATATGCTTTCCCAAAAGTGGCCAAATGGATCTTGCTTTTAAAACCAGCAAAGGACAGTCTCTCCATGCCCCAGGCTGCTTGACTGTCTCTTTCCGAGCACATCCTCCTTCTTCTCTTCTGTAGGAAAAGGCCTCTGTCATGGGCAGCCCTGGTATGTCTCCTCTCTCTCTGCATTCCAACAGCAAATGCCAGCCAAACCTTTTTTTTCACTCTGCGTCTTCTTTTCAAAGCCTCCTTTTCCACCTGCCCACTTTTTGTATATTCTCCTATACAAATGTAAAACTGCCTGCTCCTGACTGTGATGTCATCAGCTAATCAGCCACTGATTCCGGTTAGTCAAACCTCCTGGAAGCTTCCAGAGTGCTACCATGTGTTTCAAACCTGTTCAATTCTACTGTCACCTTTGATCAGAGTTTTAGCTCAATAAACACCGGATTTGATGAGTTACATTATTCTGGCTTCCTGCGCTAGACAATAGGCCTACTTTGAATAAGATGACTTTCCACATTCCAAGTTCACTAAGCCTCATGTCTCCCATTGTACGAGCAGCATTAATTCTTCCAATTCCATTGGTGCATGCCATTAGACTACATCAGTGGCAAAACACATCTAAGCTGCACCCCATTCTGAAAATTTTCTGTGCATGCTGTCATGCACCCTAACAGTCTGAGCTATGTCAACCTTTCTGCATTGTTTAAAAGCTGAGCTCCTCCTACACTTCCCCCCTTGGTTTCTGATAAGACTTAAGACATGACCTACCTATGGGCTCCTACAGAAACATGAATCTCAGCTACACCACTTCATCAAACCATGTGATCTTGAGCACATTTGTAAGAATGTAGGGTTTTTTCATTTTTCAACTTAAAAATGATCAGTTATTGTTCATTACATGAATCATTCACATAGGTTCATGTTATCAGATAGTATGTGGTTTGCAGTTATATGTCGAGGTTTGTTTTTCTTTTTTAAATCGTTTATCTTTTGATAATCTCTTTTGAAAGCAGATTGATCGTTTCTTTTTTTACTTTGCAAAATAAATGATCAAAATACAAATACAAATACATCAAGTCCTTTTTGCTGAAAAGAAAGTAAAAAATATTAAAGTCTTCCTATATTGTTCATGTCATTAGTAATTGTTACATACGCTGCAACTGGATGGCTGCAATAGTTCAACCTTAGAATTAAAACCAATGAAACCAAGGTGTGTGTTGAAAAGGTCTTGCTCCAAAGGTAAACAAAAACGTTCAGTGTTTTGAAGAGTGACAATGCAGCAAAGAAGAGAGCAGCCTTGGAGAAAGCTGCCAACATAAGATTGAATTGGGATAGATAAGATAAATAGATTGCACCAGACTGTTTGTAAAAAGACAACCCCCTTAGATTGGCGGTGGCAAATCCATCACACCTTTTACTTATGACTTTCTATTTATTCTATAGTTTCTACTGTTGATCTCATGTACTGCACTGACCCCTCACCCCAGCACTTTTCCCCCTGCCCCCTCCCCTGCACTTGCGCAATCTCAATGTCACCCAGCCTAGTAAGATCATTGTCTCTTTCTTCCCTCTGTTCCCCCTCCCTTGCCTCGTCGTGCTTTGAAACACTTGTGTATAGGCGGGTTATAAAAGCCATATCATATCATATCATATCAAGGCATAAAAAGTGCCCGTGTCCATGCCACATATTTCATTGATGCAGAGCAAGTTTTCATCCACTGCCTTTGGGATTTCCTTAAGGTCAGCCAGTCACTCATCTTTGCCCCCTCCTTCTTTGGTCAAGGGGGTTTTGGTCTGGTGATCTCCAGCTCATCCAGGGGCCTCCTCTGGGGATCCAGGTGCCTCTGATCCGGTGATACCCAACTCCAGGAGCACTGGTGGTAAAAGTGGTTAGTCTCTAAATTAAAAGAGAAATAGACAAACTCATTAATTTCCTATCTTTTGTCTCTTACCGGAAATAAAATGTGTATTATGCAACATAAAATATACAATATATGCTCAACTTGTGTATCCAAGACAAGCCCTTTAAGACGAGGTAACAATACTTTGAGATAGATGGGGATGCAGAATATACTAAAACATCAATAATCAAACTGACTCAGGAAGTTGGCCAAGTGCGTCTGTTTTAATATCAATTATCTAAAACACGGAGTATAACGAACATCAACGAACACCCTCGATCTTCTGACTCAATGAATTTCATAAAAACATGGCTTATATGCTAAAAACTCATCATCATTGATGTCAATCTACATTGCAAACTACAAAAACCTACTTGGGGATGTGACAGGATTACAGGGAACCTCTAGGTATACGTTTCATACTTGTTAGGGAAGGTGATTGGGTCTCTATCATCAGGTGGGGCAACTAAGGCCTCCTCTAGTGCTGGTCACTATGAACATCATCAAATACATGACGTCCCATTGGTTATTCAAACTATAGGATTCTCTACTACGTGTCCCTCTATAATTGGTTGGCACCCTTGTACACCTCTGTAATATTCCACCTATGCCAGCAGCACGAAGGCTTACATCCTGGTGCTGGTGGGCTGGTCATAACCATAGCTTCCCACCAATTAGTCTGGCATCAGTCATCACTCTTGCAGTCTACCAGTCAATTAAGGCTTTGAACTTGGCCTTGGAAATGTTCTCTGCACCTGAGTATAAGAGGGATTATAGGTTACTCTGTTCCTTGGTTTCGATACAGCCCAACTCAGTATCTATTTTCTTCATCCATCCACGTGACTGCAGACCATGTTTTAGAGTCTTTCTTCATTTAAAATACTATTAAATGATGAACCTCTGACATCTTCAATGTTCTCACTCCTCATCTAAGATAGGAGTTTTGTTCTTTTCACACGTTCTGTAACTACTGTACGAACATTCAGGTTCACGGTGACCTTGAATTCCTGATGCTTGGCCAACCAAGCTTCTCTTCGATTCACCTCTAAATGTCGATTGCTTTTCCAATTGTGACACTCTGAAAGCCTTTCTTTTCACTGGATCTAGCAGCTCTGCTGAAATGTTTTGTGGAATAACCCATAGTCCATACATTCCTATGCATATATGTTGGCACATCACCACAATCTATACACTACATAGCTAGCCTTTAAGAATACCTTGTCTACTTGCATTACTGCCTCTGTACAATCGTAAAATGACTTGATATCTTCTTCATTATTTCTGTAGCATGAGCATCGTCATCTCGTGACCGAAATGTTGCTCATCTTTAACACCTCCTCCTTTGGAGCCTATAGAATGTGCATAGTCTTCAGCCTCTTCTTCTGAGTGCGTCAGCCCTGCTTTGTATGACATCACCAGGCTTCTCTTTTGCTCAGTTTTCACACTCCCTGCGGGATTTCATTCAAATGGCCATCATATTGCCGTGAATGCTTGTACAGCTTCCTCAATGGGAACCTTACTTCCAAGATTCATTTCGGTATAGGTATTTTCACTGGTACTGCATGTCTCTCACACTCTAGCTCCCAACATATCGGCATCATGGGGGAGGAGCTTTTGGTGGGGACACTTGGCTCCACCTCTACAATGTAATAACAGCATTTGAACTAAACATAAAGTTTCTACGACCACCTGTAAATAAATACTTGTATTAAGAATAAAAATAAACAGCAATAGCATTTTCTTTTATAATTGGCTGAAATAAACATCTGGCTGAAAGTAAGCATGTGGGTTAAAAATGTAAGAAATATTACAAGCAACATATTTTCTTTTAATATTTGAAATGAGATGAATAGCATTCATCAGCCTGGAAGTCTGATCCTTCTTGAACCCTTTATTTTTTATTTTTTTTACACCTTGAATCTTGCATCTATTTTTTTTTACACCTTTATATGTGCATGTTTTCATGCACACACTCACCTACTCCCCTGTTTTCTCCCCTGTTCTTCACACTCTAATTATAATAGTTAAATTCACACCTACCTAAGTTTTACAACAAATCCCCCCAGAGCAAATGCCATCTGTTTACCTACTCTGACTTCAAGATAACAAATACACCTTTCATCCCCTATTGGTTTCATCAGCTTCCTCCAGCCTTTTCACTGCATGCTTTGGGTGAAATGGCTTGATTTGGTTAATGTGGACACATTGTTCCACATCCAAATCTCCTTCTTGTATTATTGTTCTGTATACCATAAGTGAAATTGTGTCCACAATTTTGTATGGACCGTGCCACGAGGCGTGAAATTCACATTTTTATGTTCACATTTCCCAAAATCAAACTTAAACACCTGATCACCTACTTCATAATCCCTCATAGATGTCTTCTTATCATAATATAATTGTGCACTGGTAGCAGATTTTTTCCAGATTCCACTGTGCAAATGCAAATGCTTGCTTTCTCAGCTCTTCCTCGTATTCATGAAACGTGGCTGCATTTACCAGAACCTGTTCAGTCGTCCGGTATAGAAAATGTGGCAAAACCATCTTCCTGTCTATTAGAAACTCATGTGCACTGAGGTTTGTGGATCTGGACAGTGTGGAACTAATAGCCAAACAAGTGACTGTTAACATATATCTATTTCCTTGTGCTGATCTTTGTGTCCAGGACCTTTAAAATCAATGTGTAAATCGAACCATGGAAGTGTCAGACCTCTTTTCATTAATGGCACTCTGTGTGTTGGGGAAATCAATTGAAACTGTGCACACACCAAACAACCTCATGTATATAATTCTACATCTTGGGACATGTGGGGCCAATAAGCATATTCCTTTAGGATTTCCAATGTTTTCTGGGAACCTCTGTGGCCTGCAGTTATGGCATCATGGGCATGATGTAGCATCAGTCCCCAAAATAACAATGGTACTATAAGATATATTTTGGAGTTATGTCTAGTACTTCATGGTATTTTTGCTATGGTGGTATTTGTGGTATTTTTATAGTAGTGAAACTAATTTCAAAATACCGCCTAATAATTATTTTACCCAGGTCACTAACAACAAACACATACTGGACTTAATACACTCTGAATAAATGGGTCATGCTCTACTGTGATGATTTATGTACAATATCACGGTTACAACCTTGTGGCTGTGTTTCAACAATTATAAAATATGCTATTGAAATACAACACATTAATTCAGCCTCCCTAAATAAAGCAAATCACTGCGGCTACTTTGCTATGAGATATTTCTTACCACATGTTTACCTCCCATGCATGTCAAATGAAAGAGACTGAATGCAGAAGAAATATAATGAGACTAAATTACTTTTTGAACTTGTTCTTTATCATAAAACAGAACTATGCAAGTTACACAGAATGACATGTACATCAACGTTATAATTCACAAAGTGAGCAACATTTTTTGTGGTGGCTTTGAATGCTCTATCTGTGCCATGTTCTGCTAAATCAACCTTGGCTTCATAACAAAAAGTAAAAAATACCCTTTGAAAAACAGGAAGACTTTGTGAAATATAAACACAATTTTACATTTTAAATTTCGAATCTCTAATACAGCACCTAAAATGATCTGAACTATTCAATCTATGCTACCACTCACTCCACTTGCCCCTTGGCAGTGTTCCAGGGCCATCCACAGCAAAGGTCGCTTGGAACTTCACAGCTCTACTAAAAGCTTGCTTAACCAGAGAAAACAGCTGCAGCCTTAACCCAGCAGCATGAGCCCTCTGCCTCCTTTTCAGTCAGTGCTAGAAGAGGAATGCCCCTCTACTTTGCCTCAAAACTCTTTTTATGAAACCCCCTGTCAATCCAGAAAAACACCTCCCCTTAAGCAGATCCACCCACATCATATGATTTCCTATGTGCCTCTCATTGTGCCAACTGCATTTCTGAAGAGGAAAGTGATACATATTTCTTGTGCATCCTGTTCCAATACAATGCCATGTTATTAGCAAAAAGGATCTTCACATTTTTCAGCTTACCACACAGCGCAGATTCACAGATCACAGATTCAGTCTGCATACAGCTTATTTCATGAGCTAATTGCACTAAATGTTATTATGGGAATCTCTTACATGTTGCATGGCGTTGGGTTAATTAATATGCTATATTTATCTTAGTATAATAAATTAGTGCAGCTCAGTTCATAAAATATCATTCTGGAGTAAAGTGATCATTTTCTAGCATGTGCTCTGTGCATTTGCATCTATTTAAATTCAGCCTGAGACTCATGCTCTTGAGTCGTTTAATGAGTCTTACACCATTGGCCCTTGTTAAAACTCAAACCCTCCCTAAAATGTGAATGTGAAATGTGGAGTCTAAATGTTGAAATATGCAGTCTAGATGTTGAAATGCAGAGTCTAGATTCCTACTCCTACAGTACCACCCATTTAATTTGGCCTCACACATATTCCCAATCCTCTTTTTATTCTTTGCAACATCCTCAGCTCTTTTTCCCCTTTGCAGACCTCCTCAGTCATAAGATTTTGTTCTGCATCTAGCAAATGATTATATAATAGGCCTAAAATGGGGGTCTTCTTTTTGCACCTTGACTTACTCTTGATCAGGGGTATCAAAACTCCACTGTGCCACCGGCTGACCAGGTTTTGGAGTGTGTTACTGCATCCACCTAGATTTCACCAAGTAGGCGTTCAATAGGAAACAACTCCCCAATCACAGCCCCAATCTTTGCTAAATAACTTCCTTGTCATTTCCCTCTTTGTCTTACCCTGGTGTTTTCAAATTACCTTGTATTTTCCTCCAGTGAATGATCATGTCATTTTCTGAAACAAGTTTATCTATGGCTTGGACCATTTTGCCATGTTTGAGAGGTTTCTTATTATAAATGACCATTCCTCTTAATTTCCACCTGGGTAAATATTTCACAAAACTATTTCAAACACAATCAGAATCTGTGACTAAAACGATTTCTTTGAATATAGTTTCAACCGTTGTGGATATTTCTTTATAAATTGAAGCCAGTTCTGCAACATGATTGCTTGTGGGGATCAATATCATGCTTACCCTTGGAATGCCATTACACTTGACCCACATATTTTCTATTCCTGCCACTAATTCATTTTCAGAATCACCTCCCGCGTGGTATGCACATCCATCCACATACACAGTTGGGAGATCCCTACATGTTTGCCTTATGTGGAGTTTGTTCAAATTTGGTTACATTTGTTTCTAGTGCTGTGTCATCAGAGGCACAGGCAGCTGCACAGTCATGTACGTCTGCCAGACCCTGAGCAACTGGGCTCTTTTTATTATGTCCATATCTCAATTCCACTGGGAATCCCTGCAACACCAATGTCCATGATGTGATTCTTGACTGGGCCAAATTCCCATATCTGATCCATTTACTCTGTAAAAATTGTAGTGACTGATGACTTGTTTCAACAATCACCTGTTCCCCTTGAATAATGGGGCAGGCATGTTGTTATGCCCAGACATTGGTCAAAAATGTTTTTTCACATTCACTAAATTTGGTTTCTACCTGTTACAATGCCTTACTGGCATATGCAATGGTTGTGTTATTTGCATCGTGTTTTTGGTACAGGACCACCGACATACATTGATCTGTGAATCCTGGGGCTTTCATCAAACAGCCCTTTAACTTGTCTACTGCCTCACTTTGCTTCTTCCCAATTTTCCAGGGTACTCCTTGCTTCAATGGTTTAGTCAAAGGTTGTGTGATTTCTGTATAATCGTCAATGAATTTCCTATTGTAACTCGTCATTCCTAACAAACTCTTTAGGCCTTTTAGATTGGTAGGATCTTTTAGTTTCTGAATAGCTTCCACCTTTTTCTTTTGTGAATTTAACCTGTGCTCTGTTACTTCATGCCCTAGACAGTTTACCCTTTTTCTACACCACTGCGCTTTCTGTAAAGATACCTTTGCTCCAGCATTTTGCAACTGACCAAGCACATGTCTAATGTAATTGAAGTGATCTTTTAAGTCTTATTTTTTGATCAGCACATCATACACATAAATCATAGTTCCTCTCTCAGCTGCATCTGGGAGTGCTTTACTTAGGAATATCCCAAACCCACTTCTACTATTGATATAGCCGAAGGGGTTATGGACCCATGCATACTGCAATCGGTTAAAGGAGAGCCAAATAGATTTTATATATCTTCATCTAGTGTCACACACCAGTACCCTGCGGTGAGATCCAGGGTAGTAAATATCTTTGACCCCCGAAATTGTATGAGGCCTTGATCAATAAATGGAAGTGACTACCTTGAAACAGGTACCCTCTTGTTTAATTCTCTTAAGTCACACACAAGCACCATTGTCCATTGGGCTTTAGCACACCTAATATGGGAGTATTTTAAGTACTGTGGATAGGCCTAATGATGCCTCTGGTTTCCAAATATTTAATTATTTTGGCTAGGATTTCAAGACAGGTCATGGGTAACCTATATTGTCGCACAAATACTGGCTCCCGACCATACCCTTCTGGTAGTAGGGCAACATGCAAATCGGTAAGCCCACAATCATAGCCGTCTTTAGCAAATACCTCCTTGAACTCTGTAATTGGACTTTTTCTTCTTCATTTGTGTAAGCATCTGCGGTTTGAATTTGCTCCTCTACCATTTTAGAGATTCTGGGAAGTCCTCCAAAGGAGGGACTTCTGTACTTTCTTCTAATTATGTGGCAGTGTCTCATTGGAGAGTATCCACCCTCAAGTATCTTGGCACATTAACCGCCATTTAAACTTAATGCATTTCACTGCACAGTTCTTCTCTTTCAGATTCATCCACTTTAAGTAGGATGCAATTGTCCTAATGATAGCATACTACATCTTTTGGTTCATAGGGGTAGACTGTACACTGAAAATACCTTTTTGGTTTAGAATCCAATGACTCAGACAACTCACCTTGTGAAGTTACATAGCTTTCAGGGATATTCCGGATCACTGTGTAGTTTAAATTAGCAGTGCAGTGGGATTCCTGCATTGCCATTCCTAATGCTGTATTTTCTTCCAAATGAATGTTCTGGTATCCCTTGTTATTCACCAGTATTTGAATGGGGCCATCCCCAATCTCTACTAATGATGTATACCCATATTCTAGCCCTTGCTGTCTCATGGATTCATTGAGGCACACAAATGCATCAGGCCCTTTCATCTGTTGTCCCTTTCTGTGCTTTAATGCTATTGCAAATTGTCTGGTGAAAGCCGGATCAATGACATCCTTCTTAACCTGAAGCTCAACTGCATATGGAACTATTTGAGCACAATCATAAGCTTGTCTTTTGTTTTCAAATTCAGATGCCGCTCCACCCAGCCTAAACCAAACCTTTTGATTCAAGAAATCTAAAACCATACATATTCTGCGCATGATGTCATTTCCCAAATATTATTTATTTCTGGTTCCACTTACAATCCAAGCATTGTGATGAATGCTTTTGGAATCACATGTGATTCTTATAATGCACCTTCCACAATGCTTTGCCCCTATTCAGTGTCATCCAGATCAAAAATGTGTTGATTTTTTTTATTTGACAATTTGGTATTTCCTCTCTGTCAAGCATTTGTTTGAACATATTTTCATTAATGAAACTCTTTTCTTGCTCTATGCCCAATCACATGCACCGGGATCCAGACCTGTCCTTCCCCCATATGTATCTCTGCAATTGTTGAAATATATTTTTCCTGATCTGACTCTGCAGAACCATTTGGTTTGCACTTTTCCTCATTTAGATAAAAACGCAATGTGTTTTCATCTATCTGTGTGTGCCAATTTTTCTTGACGTCCAGAAAAATCTCTAAATATGGCTTTTCCTTTTCTCCTTGCATTTCACCCTGGCACATGGGTATGCCAATGACACAGGGCACACAGCCATTTTAAAGATACACTTCCACTACACTTTCTGATCTAGCAATGATGTGACATTCTTTTGGACTGTTACTCAGTCTCATAACCTTTTTAGGTTTCAGGTTTTTTTGGCCAAAGACCACAATAACCCATTTACTCCATCAATAAGAGATGACAGTCTCCTGAGGTAATATGTTCCTATAAGGAATGGCATCTCATCCATGGGTGTGACCACCACTTCCTGTCTCATTCTATGTGTACCTATCTTGATGTCAACTTCAGTGACACCCTCCATTGATATTTCTTCCCATTGAAGTTATGCACAGGGCCCTCACTGTGCCTCAATATCAGCATGTACTGTGGGGATTTTCCTTCATGTATGCTCTGCATTAATTTCTATAACATGGCCGTTGCCTGGGCACCTGTGTCAACCACTGCCAATGCATTGTAACTCTCTTCAATACTAATAGGGCATACTATCTGACCTCACATTCTTCAAATATTCATAGGCAGTGGGAATTGTTACTGATTTCAGGACTTAATTCCTTAGTCCTGCCTGGCTTCATGCTAGGCAAAGGGGCAAATGAAGTGACATTTTAGCCCCCTTTTTGCCCATCTCTCTTTGTATCTTGTGTGCATTTTCACACATGTCATGTGGCAGCATGTTAGTTTCTGGTGTGTGACACTTACCTACGTTTTGTACGTTACCTGTCTTTCCTGCCTCCTGAAACATCTGTGGCTCAAAATATTCTTCGGGTGACTGACCCGCACCTGTCCTTCGGGCAATTTCTTTTCTGAAGAGGTATGAACAGTATTTTTGTTATCAAATAAGGTTACATGACCACTTGTTTCTTTCTTTTCATTTACCATTGCTGAGACATTCAGTGTACCATTAACCCTGCAATGGTCCACTCTGTCACAAACCGTAATTTGTTTGATAGTATGTGTCGCATCATTTTCATGTTGAACATCCTTTTTAATTTGCCTTCTAACTCACTGCTCTTTTGGTTTCTCTTGTTCATTTTCCCTTTCCTGTTCCTCATTTTCTCCCACCTGAATGGTCTGGTTTAAGTCTAGGTTAAACCACACTCCCTTTTTGTGTGTGTTAATGTTCCCTACCTCACTTGTATTTGTTTGTTTTCTTGGTGTCAAATCTTTAAACAAATCAGTGTTTTCATTCAAAAGTAATTCATGGTCATCTGTGATCCCATCATTCGCAAGTATGACTAACTAGTCACCTATTGTCACCCCGTGCAAGATCACCCCTGTGACATTCTGCACCTTCATTTGGCTGGTGCTTTTGTTCTGCATACAATTTCCCGATTTGCCCAGACAAAATTTTAACCTGATCCTCTAAGCATTTCCCTGTCCATTTCCCTAAACTCATCCCTATGTGCTCTGGTTCAGTAATGGTTGAATTCACCCATATCAGTCCTGTTCTGGTACCTTTCAGGAGAATGGTTTATGTTTGTGTTCCCCCTGAATTTCCATTACACAGGAGGTGGGGAGCGTGGGGTGACCATCCTTTGTCCATGGTCAAACTGTAGTGGGGACTGACTATATTGGTGAGGTTATAATTCACATTCTATCTTTCATGTGGATGGAATTGTTCTCTCTGTTGATTTTAATGTTCAATTAATCTATCTACATATCTTGGTCTCACTTGATTACCATACACCATTGTGGCAGGGTCAAACGTACGCTGGGCCCCTATTGGCGGAAATGCCCATTATACATCTGATTCTGGGTGTTATTTAGTCCTGGCATTTTATATTGAAATCCTGTCTTGGGAGCAAAACCAAGGTACCAAGGACTAATGTATGTATTTCTGTCACTGGGACCTATGGATTGGAACACAGCGGTTTGGGGTGGTGCCCTTTGTGAAGCCCGCCCCTCTGTTTATGTGCAGTGTCATTCCTTGTCTGAGTTTGAGCTGTCTATAATGGCATCTTATCCGAGTTCACCTCTAAAACTGCTGGTGTAGATTCCTTAGTTGTTTGCCTAGATTCCTTACCCTCTCAGGGTAATTCATAGAATTTCGCAGAAAAGTGTCGCAAGCGGCTGGCGCAGAGTGTCCGCGTGCGATTGACTGCGCCAGGCACGTGCGCTAAAACCCATTTCCGCGCACAGCGTATTCATGGATTTTAGGCTCCCAAACCAGCCGTGGCGCAGAGAATCGCAGCGACCCTGCAGCAGCGCCAGTAACGCCCCCAAGAACGCCCTCGCGCAAGGAAAAGCCATCAAAATCGCTAAATCATCGCAAAGGGCTGCGCTAACCCTGGACCAGTTCACCGGGCTGGCAAACAGCAAACGCCAAGCGGGGAACGTGTATTTCAGGGGTGCGCGGGAAGTTCCACACGCGATTGGCCCCGTGCAAGCAGGGTACGTGTATTACAGGGGTGCGCGGGAAGTTCCACACGCGATTTCAGCAGGGTACGTGTATTTTAGGGATGCGCGGGAAGTTCCACACGCGATTGTCCCAGTGCGAGCAGGGTACGTGTATTCCATGGGTGCGCGGGAAGTTCCACACGCGATTTCAGCAGGGTAGGTGTATTTCAGGGGTGCGCGGGAAGTTCCACACGCGAATGGGCCAGTGCGAGCAGGGTACGTGTATTCCATGGGTGCGCGGGAAGTTCCACACGCGATTTCATCAGGGTACGTGTATTTCAGGGGTGCGCGGGAAGTTCCACACGCGATTGTCCCAGTGCGAGCAGGGTACGTGTATTTCAGGGGTGCGCAGGAAGTTCCACACGCGATTGGCCCCGTGCAAGCAGGGTACGTGTATTTCTGGGGTGCGCGGGAAGTTCCACACGCGATTGGCCCAGTGCAAGCAGGGTACGTGTATTTCAGGGGTGCGCGGGAAGTTCCACACGCAATTTCAGCAGGGTACGTGTATTACAGGGGTGCGCGGGAAGTTCCACACGCGATTTCAGCAGGGTACGTGTATTCCAGGGGTGGCCGGGAAGTTCCACACGCGATTTCAGCAGGGTACGTGTATTTCAGGGGTGCGCGGGAAGTTCCACACGCGATTTCAGCAGGGTATGTGTATTTCAGGGGTTCTGGGGAGTACTACACGTGAATTGGCCGTGTGGGTCCTCCCAGGTGGACGCTCTACAACCTCCACGGCCCCTGCAGGCAGCCCACACCACGGGGGACTACCCTGCACCCCTGCTCATGTCCCGCAGGCAGCCCATCCACCATGGGCATGCCCCCCAGCCAACCCACATGTCACCTTGCACTACTGATCAACAATGCATGACTCCCACCACCCCCACCCCCCAGCCACCATGGGCACCCTCCACCAGGCCCCCACTCATGTCTCCCACCACCCCCACCCACCAGCCACCATGGGCACCCTCCACCAGGCCCCCACTCATGTCTCCCACCACCCCCAACCCCCAGCAGTGCAGGGGCACCCTCCACCAGGCCCCCACTCATGTCTCTCATCCACCCCCACCCCCCAGCCACCATGGGCACCCTCCACCAGGCCCCCATTCATGTCTCCCACCACCCCCACCCCCCAGCAGTGCAGGGGCACCCTCCACCAGGCCCCCACTCATGTCTCCCACCACCCCCACCCCCCAGCAGTGCAGGGGCAGCCTCCACCAGGCCCCCACTCATGTCTCCCACCACCCCCACCCCTCAGCCACCAGGGGCAGCCTCCACCAGGCCCCCACTCATGTCTCCCACCACCCCCACCCCCCAGCAACCATGGGCAGCCCCCACCAGGCTCCCACCCATGTCTCCCACCACCCCCACCCACCAGCAGTGCAGGGGTACCCTACACCAGGCCCCCACTCATGTCTCCAACCACCCCCACCCCTCAGCCACCAGGGGCAGCCTCCACCAGGCCCCCACTCATGTCTCCCACCACCCCCACCCCCCAGCAACCATGGGCAGCCCCCACCAGGCTCCCACCCATGTCTCCCACCACCCCCACCCCCCAGCAGTGCAGGGGTACCCTACACCAGGCCCCCACTCATGTCTCCCACCCCCCTCCCACCTCCCAGCATCCAGGGGCAGCCTCCACCAGGCCCCCACTCATGTCTCCCAGCCCCCCCATCCCCCAGCATCCAGGGGCACCCTCCACCAGGCCCCCACTCATGTCTCCCACCCCCCCAACCCCCCAGCATCCAGGGGCACCCTCCACCAGGCCCCCACTCATGTCTTCCACCACCCCCACCCCCCAGCCAGCAGGGGCACCCTCCACCAGGCCCCCACTCATGTTTCCAACCCCCCACCCCCCAGCATCCAGGGGCACCCTCCACCAGGCCCCCACTCATGTCTCCCACCACCCCCACCCCCCAGCCAGCAGGGGCACCCTCCACCAGGCCCACACTCATGTCTCCCACCACCCCACCCTCCAGCAGTGCAGGGGCAGCCTCCACCAGGCCCCCACTCATATCTCCCACCACCCCCCAGCAGTGCAGGGGCAGCCTCCACCAGGCCCCCACCCATGTCCCCTATCACCACCACCCCCCAGCAGTGCAGGGACACCCTCCACCAGGCCCCCACTCATGTCTCCCACCACCCCCACCCCCCAGCCACCAGGGGCAGCCTACACCAGGCCCCCACCCATGTCCCCTATCACCACCACCCCCCCAGCAGTGCAGGGGCACCCTCCACCAGGCCCCCACTCATGTCTCCCACCACCCGCACCCCCCAGCAGTGCAGGGGCAGCCTCCACCAGGCCCCCACTCATGTCTCCCACCACCCCCACCCCCCAGCAGTGCAGGGGCAGCCTCCACCAGGCCCCCACTCATGTCTCCCACCACCCCCACCCCCCAGCAGTGCAGGGGCTGCCTCCACCAGGCCCCCACTCATGTCTCCCACCACCCCCACCCCCCAGCAGTGCAGGGGCACCCTCCACCAGGCCCCCACTCATGTCTCCCACCACCCCCACCCCCCAGCAGTGCAGGGGCAGCCTCCACCAGGCCCCGACTCATGTCTCCCACCACCCCCACCCCCCAGCAGTGCAGGGGCAGCCTCCACCAGGCCCCCACCCACGTCCCCTATTACCACCACCCCCCAGCAGTGCAGGGGCACCCTCCACCAGGCCCCCACTCATGTCTCCCACCACCCCCACCCCCCAGCCACCACGGGCAGCCTCCACCAGGCCCCCACCCATGTCCCCTATCACCACCACCCCCCAGCAGTGCAGGGGCACCCTCCACCAGGCCCCCACTCATGTCTCCCACCACCCCCACCCCCCAGCAGTGCAGGGGCAGCCTCCACCAGGCCCCCACTCATGTCTCCCACCCCCCCACCCCCCAGCAGTGCAGGGGCTGCCTCCACCAGGCCCCCACTCATGTCTCCCACCACCCCCACCCCCCAGCAGTGCAGGGGCACCCTCCACCAGGCCCCCACTCATGTCTCCCACCACCCCCACCCCCCAGCCAGCAGGGGCACCCTCCACCAGGCCCCCACTCATGTCTCCCACCACCCCCACCCCCCAGCAGTGCAGGGGCAGCCTCCACCAGGCCCCCACTCATGTCTCCCACCACCCCCACCCCCCAGCAGTGCAGGGGCAGCCTCCACCAGGCCCCCACCCATGTCCCCTATCACCACCACCCCCCAGCAGTGCAGGGGCACCCTCCACCAGGCCCCCACTCATGTCTCCCACCACCCCCACCCCCCAGCAGTGCAGGGGCACCCTCCACCAGGCCCCCACTCATGTCTCCCACCACCCCCACCACCCAGCAGTGCAGGGGCAGCCTCCACCAGGCCCCCACCCATGTCCCCTATCACCCCCACCCCCCAGCAGTGCAGGGGCACCCTCCACCAGGCCCCCACTCATGTCTCCCACCACCCCCACCCCACAGCCACCAGGGGCAGCCTCCACCAGGCCCCCACTCATGTCTCCCCCCCCCTCCACCCCCCAGCATCCAGGGGCAGCCTCCACCAGGCGCCCACTCATGTCTCCCAGCCCCCCACCCCCCAGCATCCAGGGGCACCCTCCACCAGGCCCCCACTCATGTCTCCCACCACCCCCACCCCCCGGCCAGCAGGGGCACCCTCCACCAGGCCCCCACTCATGTCTCCCACCACCCCCACCCCCCAGCAGTGCAGGGGCAGCCTCCACCAGGCCCCCACTCATGTCTCCCACCACCCCCACCCCCCAGCAGTGCAGGGGCAGCCTCCACCAGGCCCCCACCCATGTCCCCTATCACCACCACCCCCCAGCAGTGCAGGGGCACCCTCCACCAGGCCCCCACTCAAGTCTCCCACCACCCCCACCCCCCAGCCACCAGGGGCAGCCTCCACCAGGCCCCCACTCATGTCTCCCACCACCCCCACCCCCCAGCAACCATGGGCAGCCCCCACCAGGCTCCCACCCATGTCTCCCACCACCCCCACCCCCAGCAGTGCAGGGGCACCCTCGATCAGGCCCCCACTCATGTCTCCCACCACCCCCACCCCCCAGCCACCAGGGGCAGCCTCCACCAGGCCCCCACTCATGTCTCCCACCACCCCCACCCCCCAGCAACCATGGGCAGCCCCCACCAGGCTCCCACCCATGTCTCCCACCACCCCCACCCCCCAGCAGTGCAGGGGCACCCTCCACCAGGCCCCCACTCATGTCTCCCACCACCCCCACCCCCCAGCAGTGCAGGGGCACCCTCCACCAGGCCCCCACTCATGTCTCCCACCACCCCCACCCCCCAGCAGTGCAGGGGCAGCCTCCACCAGGCCCCCACTCATGTCTCCCACCACCCCCACCCCCCAGCAGTGCAGGGGCAGCCTCCGCCAGGCCCCCACTCATGTCTCCCACCACCCACACCCCCCAGCAGTGCAGGGGCACCCTCCACCAGGCCCCCACTCATGTCTCCCACCACCCCACCCCCCAGCCAGCAGGGGCACCCTCCACCAGGCCCCCACTCATGTTTCCAACCCCCCCACCCCCCAGCATCCAGGGGCACCCTCCACCAGGCCCACACTCATGTCTCCCACCACCCCACCCTCCAGCAGTGCAGGGGCAGCCTCCACCAGGCCCCCACTCATATCTCCCACCACCCCCCAGCAGTGCAGGGGCAGCCTCCACCAGGCCCCCACCCATGTCCCCTATCACCACCACCCCCCAGCAGTGCAGGGACACCCTCCACCAGGCCCCCACTCATGTCTCCCACCACCCCCACCCCCCAGCCACCAGGGGCAGCCTACACCAGGCCCCCACCCATGTCCCCTATCACCACCACCCCCCCAGCAGTGCAGGGGCACCCTCCACCAGGCCCCCACTCATGTCTCCCACCACCCGCACCCCCCAGCAGTGCAGGGGCAGCCTCCACCAGGCCCACACTCATGTCTCCCACCACCCCCACCCCCCAGCAGTGCAGGGGCTGCCTCCACCAGGCCCCCAATCATGTCTCCCACCACCCCCACCCCCAGCCACCACGGGCAGCCTCCACCAGGTCCCCACCCATGTCCCCTATCACCACCACCCCCCAGCAGTGCAGGGGCACCCTCCACCAGGCCCCCACTCATGTCTCCCACCACCCCCACCCCCCAGCAGTGCAGGGGCAGCCTCCACCAGGCCCCCACTCATGTCTCCCACCACCCCCACCCCCCAGCAGTGCAGGGGCACCCTCCACCAGGCCCCCACTCATGTCTCCCACCACCCCCACCCCACAGCCAGCAGGGGCACCCTCCACCAGGCCCCCACTCATGTCTCCCACCACCCCCACCCCCCAGCAGTGCAGGGGCAGCCTCCACCAGGCCCCGACTCATGTCTCCCACCACCCCCACCCCCCAGCAGTGCAGGGGCAGCCTCCACCAGGCCCCCACCCACGTCCCCTATTACCACCACCCCCCAGCAGTGCAGAGGCACCCTCCACCAGGCCCCCACTCATGTCTCCCACCACCCCCACCCCCAGCCACCACGGGCAGCCTCCACCAGGTCCCCACCCATGTCCCCTATCACCACCACCCCCCAGCAGTGCAGGGGCACCCTCCACCAGGCCCCCACTCATGTCTCCCACCACCCCCACCCCCCAGCAGTGCAGGGGCAGCCTCCACCAGGCCCCCACTCATGTCTCCCACCCCCCACCCCCCAGCAGTGCAGGGGCTGCCTCCACCAGGCCCCCACTCATGTCTCCCACCACCCCCACCCCCCAGCAGTGCAGGGGCACCCTCCACCAGGCCCCCACTCATGTCTCCCACCACCCCCACCCCCCAGCCAGCAGGGGCACCCTCCACCAGGCCCCCACTCATGTCTCCCACCACCCCCACCCCCCAGCAGTGCAGGGGCAGCCTCCACCAGGCCCCCACTCATGTCTCCCACCCCCCCACCCCCCAGCAGTGCAGGGGCTGCCTCCACCAGGCCCCCACTCATGTCTCCCACCACCCCCACCCCCCAGCAGTGCAGGGGCACCCTCCACCAGGCCCCCACTCATGTCTCCCACCACCCCCACCCCCCAGCAGTGCAGGGGCACCCTCCACCAGGCCCCCACTCATGTCTCCCACCACCCCCACCCCCCAGCAGTGCAGGGGCAGCCTCCACCAGGCCCCCACCCATGTCCCCTATCACCCCCACTCCCCAGCAGTGCAGGGGCACCCTCCACCAGGCCCCCACTCATGTCTCCCACCACCCCCACCCCACAGCCACCAGGGGCAGCCTCCACCAGGCCCCCACTCATGTCTCCCCCCCCTTCCACCCCCCAGCATCCAGGGGCAGCCTCCACCAGGCCCCCACTCATGTCTCCCAGCCCCCCACCCCCCAGCATCCAGGGGCACCCTCCACCAGGCCCCCACTCATGTCTCCCACCACCCCCACCCCCCGGCCAGCAGGGGCACCCTCCACCAGGCCCCCACTCATGTCTCCCACCACCCCCACCCCCCAGCAGTGCAGGGGCAGCCTCCACCAGGCCCCCACTCATGTCTCCCACCACCCCCACCCCCCAGCAGTGCAGGGGCAGCCTCCACCAGGCCCCCACCCATGTCCCCTATCACCACCACCCCCCAGCAGTGCAGGGGCACCCTCCACCAGGCCCCCACTCAAGTCTCCCACCACCCCCACCCCCCAGCCACCAGGGGCAGCCTCCACCAGGCCCCCACTCATGTCTCCCACCACCCCCACCCCCCAGCAACCATGGGCAGCCCCCACCAGGCTCCCACCCATGTCTCCCACCACCCCCACCCCCAGCATTGCAGGGGCACCCTCGATCAGGCCCCCACTCATGTCTCCCACCACCCCCACCCCCCAGCCACCAGGGGCAGCCTCCACCAGGCCCCCACTCATGTCTCCCACCACCCCCACCCCCCAGCAACCATGGGCAGCCCCCACCAGGCTCCCACCCATGTCTCCCACCACCCCCACCCCCCAGCAGTGCAGGGGCACCCTCCACCAGGCCCCCACTCATGTCTCCCACCACCCCCACCCCCCAGCAATGCAGGGGCACCCTCCACCAGGCCCCCACTCATGTCTCCCACCACCCCCACCCCCCAGCAGTGCAGGGGCAGCCTCCACCAGGCCCCCACTCATGTCTCCCACCACCCCCACCCCCCAGCAGTGCAGGGGCAGCCTCCGCCAGGCCCCCACTCATGTCTCCCACCACCCACACCCCCCAGCAGTGCAGGGGCACCCTCCACCAGGCCCCCACTCATGTCTCCCACCACCCCACCCCCCAGCCAGAAGGGGCACCCTCCACCAGGCCCCCACTCATGTCTCCCACCACCCCCACCCCCCAGCAGTGCAGGGGCAGCCTCCACCAGGCCCCCACTCATGTCTCCCACCACCCCCACCCCTCAGCAGTGCAGGGGCAGCCTCCACCAGGCCCCCACCCATGTCCCCTATCACCACCACCCCCCAGCAGTGCAGGGGCACCCTCCACCAGGCCCCCACTCATGTCTCCCACCACCCCCACCCCCCAGCCACCAGGGGCAGCCTCCACCAGGCCCCCACTCATGTCTCCCACCACCCCCACCCCCCAGCAACCATGGGCAGCCCCCACCAGGCTCCCACCCATGTCTCCCACCACCCCACCCCCCAGCAGTGCAGGGGCACCCTCCACCAGGCCCCCACTCATGTCTCCCACCACCCCCACCCCCCAGCCACCAGGGGCAGCCTCCACCAGGCCCCCACTCATGTCTCCCACCCACCCCCACCCCCCAGCCACCATGGGCACCCTCTACCAGGCCCCCACTCATGTCTCCCACCACCCCCACCCCCCAGTAGTGCAGGGGCACCCTCCACCAGGCCCCCACTCATGTCTCCCACCACCCCCACCCCCCAGCAACCATGGGCAGCCCCCCACCAGGCTCCCACCAATGTCTCCCACCACCCCCACACCCCAGCCACCATGGGCAGCCTCCACCAGGTCCTCACAATCCCCAATCATGTGCGTCATGGTCAGCCTCCACAGACAAAAAGCCCAACCAAGTAACCCATTCACCCACATGAAAAAGGAAATTACATGTTACACACCCAATGTTCATAAAGCTAATGAACCCATGTCCGTCACACACAATGGTTGCAATTGAATAGGAAAACACCCAACATGACATGCATGAAAGCAATGAGATGATACCACACAGTGAAGTATGAAAACAAAATTGTATTAAAAAAATAAGAATGCAAATGAAATGAAACAAACTACAATGGGAATGAAAAAAAGATAAGCTGCATGTCTGTTAAAAAATAAAAACACCAAATCCTAATCCAAAAAAATGTAGTCCAAAGTCAAATGAAAAATAAAATCAATCCAATGAAGAACTATGTACAAAACATCCAAGGGTCCATGAGCCCAACTGAACAAAGGAAACCTACAAAAAACCCTAACTAAAATGCAACTATATACAAAAAGTGGAGCAGTGTCCATCGACTCCAAATCATAAGAACAAACAAAGGAAACCTAAAACTAAAGAACTATATACAAAGGCGGCGGGCAAGTCCAGCGGCTCACTCCGTGGTGTTCCGGGCCAGGGCATCATCGAACTCCTGTTCGATGTCCCGGAGGCGGTCCAGTTCCATGGCCCCGAGGGTCCGCAGGGACGACGCCGTGTCCTCCTCCAACCCCCTGCGGATTGCCTCGAGGCACTCGGCCCGCCTCAGGGCCCTCCGCATGGAGTTCTCCGCCCTGACCATTGTGAGCCGCGCCTCTTCCGCCCGCCGCCGCTCCGCACCTATGGCGTGGCCCAACCGCTGCCACACGGAAGACACTCTCTGTCCTGGATCCTCCTGCCCTCCGGCCGATGCCTGCCCCTCCGATGTCGAAGGCCCCGAGCCTTCATGTCTCCCACCATGTTGCTGCTGCTGCTCTGCCTCTGCCCGTGCACTGCCTCCTGCTGCCTGCACATCCTCCGCCGGCTGGGGTGCAGTTGTTGATGTGGCCACCCCTGCTGGACGTCCGACTCCCGACTGTGGCAGGGATGCCTCCTCCACCAGCCTGGCCGCACCGTCAGAGGCAGCTCCACAGGGCACCCAGGTGACTGATGGGTGGGAAGATGGCACAGAGGACGACTGGCACGTAGGGGGTCCAGTTGAGGAGGGGGTCGGAGCAAGCCCCATCAGATTTAGGAATCCGGCCTGGGTGACCTGTCCCAGCAGGCTGACGTGGTCAACGAGCCATTCGAGATGACGTGCAGTCTCTCCATGAAAAGACTGCAGGTCACCTCGCATGGCCCGTTGACGCAACGCCACACCAGCCAGGACAGGCTCAACCCGGACCTGGATGGCCACGTCTGCAGGCAGAGGAAGGCCAGTTGACGTCAGCTCATCCCCTGCCTGAAAACGGGTCTGGACGTAGGCATCCCTGCTGGTGCAAGATGATGCAGGGACAGGATCGGGGACAGGATTGCACACAGGCACCTCCGCGGCAGCCTGTGCTGCCTCCTGTCCCTGGTCCTGCACTGCACCACTAGCACCAGTGGGATCCCCACCTCCAGACCCCGTCTCTGGTGCTTGCACGGCCTCCTCCTCCACCAAACCCCCCACCAACCTGGATGACTCCGTGCCATCTTCCCCTGTTGGGCCCTGTGGGGTCCCAGCTGCCCCTTCTGCTGCCGAGGAGTCCAACTCCAACCTCCGCCTCTTGGACCTCCCCTCGGCAGCTGCGGCCTGGGACGCGGCACCGGACTCCTCACTCCCTGACGAGATGACAACACGGGAGGGGAGCCGGGCCTTGTGTCTCCGGCTGGCGGTCGGATCCCCGCCGCTGTGCTCCACAGCACCTTCTCCGCCCTCTTCATCAGTTGACGCTGCAGACAAGGAGAAACAAAACACAGGCATCAGGGCACTGTACAATGGACACATACACACATGACAGTTGCACATGAGTGGCATTGGCAAACCTCAGACATGTCATCACAATCCCCAACACACATGTCATTACAACTCGCACACGAGCCATACCACAGCCATATCGCAACTGCCACCACCATCCCTACACATACAACTGCATGAGCAGCCAAAGGGGAGCCAGACATCACATGCAACACAGGAAGTGCACCACACATGTACACACACCACCACACTTGCATGCATGTGTACACCTCTGCCAAGTGTCGCAGTGTTCAGTCGGGCATCCATGTCACATCTGCCAATCAGGCTTCCACATACCGCTGTCACATGCATCCATGTTGCATCACTGTTGCACCCTTGTCAAATACACACACATGCACATGTACACAGTGCTCAGACATGCAGCCGAAAACAACATACATGCGTGACATCACGGACATGTCTACTTACATACACATTCATCCAAACATGTGTGCACACACAACTGCATTTGGCATGCAAGCCTACACACAAAAGCACCATCCATGTCTCACACATTACAGCCCTCGCATGTGTCAGCCCCACGGCCCTGTACACCCCCACCCATACTCGACCCCATACAAACAGATGTGCAACCTGCACACTACCGAATAATCACCACACGCACTGCTCACAATCAGGATGCATGTACACTCACCGCTCGACTCCAGACGGGTCTGCTTCTCTAGGACCTGGACGTGGAGCGCTGGGGATATGCGTTCCAGGACCCTCATCTGTTCTTCCGACAAGTGGCCCCGGCGCCCCTTGGCATCCGCTGCCTTCAAGAGGCGCCGGGCCTTTTTCAGGGTCCTGGACCTGAAGTCCTCCCAGCGCTTCCTGACATGTTGAAAGTCCCGGACTGCCACCCCCTCCGCGTTGATGGCAGTCATGATGTCAGTCCAGATCCGAGTCCGTCCTTCCTTGTCGGCGCGGGAACTTCCAAAGAGGGCATCATACTGCCCCAGGACTTGCTCCACCAGGACACCAACTTCGGTGGCACTGAAGCTGGTGCCCCTCTGCCTCTCTGGCCGGGGGTTGTCAGTGGTCACAGATGGTGTTTGCCCCGACATGACAACCCCAGAGGCAGGAGTGGGTGGGCAACTGGGTCCTGGGGCTGGGCTGTGGAGCGATGGAATCCCAGTCGGGAGTCTTCAGTTCCAGCAGGGGTGGTCACAGCAACAGCACCCCTGGCTGATGTGCAGGCAGCAAATGGCAGTGCACGTGGGCAGCAGGCAGTCAGGCAGCAGCAGATGGCAGGTGGGAGCGTGCTCCAGGCTCTGGGGGGCAGTAGTTCGGCCTTCTGGGCAGGAGCGTGGTCTTCCGTTTGCTTACGCGTGGCCAGCTTGATACGGAGTGATTTGGCACGTGAAAATCCTGCACGTCAGCGTGAAAATCGAGGAAAGGCCCTTAGCGCGTAAGCGCGTCAGCACGCATACGCGATTCTATTGGACCAAAGGCCCTCAGCGCGTAAACGCGTCGCCAGCGTATGCGCGTCTATGAAGTCACGTGCACGTTGAATTGGGCACACGTTTGAAAATGTTGCGTGTGAAAAAAATGAAAGACACGTCCGAGTGTCAAAGCGTGTAATTGGTGGGAATGGGCCTAGCGCGTACACGCGGCAGTGACAAAGCGTGTAATTGGTGGAAATGGCCCTACACGCAGAAGTGACAAAGCGTGTAATTGGTGGAAATGGCCCTACACGCAGAAGTGACAAAGCGTGTAATTGGTGGAAATGGCCCTAGCGCGTACACGCCGCGTAAGTGACGCTGGACGTGTGGGCCTGTATAAAAGGTACGTTTAGAACACCATTTCCTTGTATGTGCTTTTCGTGGAGAGCGAGTGGGTGAATTCTGTACTTCTTGTCGTTTCACACGCGATTTACTTCACGGCGTTTCAAGTTCGTATTCCCTGTTACCTCTGACAGCTTTTTCCCTTTTTTCTCTTTTACTGGTTTACCTGGGCCTGTTCCCTCAAACAGTGTTCCCTTCTACTGTTGTCCTGTCTCCTCAGACAGCGTACAAATCTTCTTTTGGCAGGGGTGTTGCCAACCAAACGCGCTCCTTTTTCACGCTCTTTTACCTGGCAGACGGTGAGTCACGCACGTATCTAACATCTGTGCTTGCCCTGTGTGTAGCCTACCCCTTCAGAGGTCATTCTAGGCTGCGTGTGACACGCATACGTTCATTCTTGTGTTACTGGGTGCCACAGCGTAGTGCAGGTTTTTCTTTCTGCACACGTGGTCTAGGAGAGGTTGCGTGCACCTCATCTCCCTTTTTTGGGGCTCCTGTGCGTACCGTGACCCGTCATCTTTCCCCAGGGGTTACATTCAGTCTTGCTAGAGCACTAGGGTACAATTACCATCTGGTACCCAACCCCTTTGACCCCCAATTGCCCAGGACAATAGTTTACAGCCACTCCCATACGCACATTAACATCAGTGCCACGGCTGGGAGGCGAGGATTCCGTAAGGGTGGCAAAGGTGGAAGAGCCACAAGTGGTGGCCGTGGTGGATCCGGTAGGGGACGTGGTCGTTACTTGCAGGGTGAGCATGTCCCCCCATGTGTGGAGGACCAGTCAAGGGCACCCATAATCCCCCCCCTCCCGTTGAGGCTGATGTGGCTGACACCATCCATGCTCAGCCCTTGTTGGACCAGCCCATTGTGGCACCAGACCTGGCTGACTCCATGGCTGACTTCCAGGTCAGCAGGCCTATGACACGTGCGCTGGTACACGTTGATGTCATCATGCCACGTGCATCTGGGGCAGCAAGGTCATCTGCTGCCCCAAGTAGGCAGGGCGGAGAGGCTGCAGGGGCAGCTGCGGCTCCATCCACCCCAGCTCTCACACACCCAGCCAGGACAGTGTCGGTCCTAGTCCATCCTGCTCACATTCCCCCTGACACCATTACACTTGAGCCAATGCCTGCACTCCCATGCTGAGTGTGCAATCCCACACTCCTGATACAGAGTCCACCAGGGCTCCTGCCCCTAGTGTTCAGAGCGGCGCAGGACACTCAGGATCACCACCACCTTCCAAGCGGAAGAGGAAGAGTGCTCGTCCGGCACAGGCTGATGCCCCAGACACGGCTACACAGTCCGGCCCGTCCAGGAAGCCCAGCTTCACGGATGACGAACTGAATGCACTTGTCGAGTATGTGTCCGCACATGATAACGAGATGGTCATTGTTGCAGGATCCAAGACCACACCTGCACAACGCCAGGCACACTGGCAGACCGTTGCGGACATCGTAAGTGCCCTTGGAATCGTGAGGCGCACAGCCAATGATTGCTATAAGCGCTGGAATGACCTAAAGCGCAGGGCAAAGAGTAAGCTGGCCTCAAGTCATGCCGCAACTCTAGTGACTGGAGGTGGGTCTCCAGTAGTAGACATGGAACTCACTCCACATGAGTCAGTCGCTGGGACCTACGTCACGGAGGAACAGATCCAAGGCATGGGAGATCTGCCTGATTACGAGGCATTGTCTGGTGAGTGCACATGCATGTGTGTGTCATCCATGTGCATGGTGTGTGTGTGAGGGCTTCTGTTTGTGTGCCAGGTGAGAGTGTGTGCGCCTGAGTCGTATGGGTCAGCCATGTGCTTCATGCAATACATCCTGCGCAGCTGCATTAGGCCATAGCAGTATCCCTTCTGCCAACAGTAGACATCTAGCCCAACTGCACGCCAGTTGCCCTTGAAGTGTCGCCTTGCCACAACATTGTTGCTTATTTTTCACTGTTCATTCAGGCAGATTGTTTGCATTCCACCACTTTTACTAGGCATTTCGCAGTCCTCTAGTCACATGTCTAACATGGCTATGGTAAGGTGGAGTGACTTTGTTACCTGGATATCATTTGTTCACACATGTCCCTGTGCAATTGGACCATTTTGGACTGGCAGCTCCAGCTGAAAAATCTGACCTGTTTGAATTAGAAAAGCTATTACATGCGGGAACTGGACTGAATGAATAGGTGCTGCCCTCCTCTCCATCTTCACTCAATAGCAATGGTACATGCCATCTGTGTGATGGCATGTGTGTTTCACCTGGCAATCACAGGCCAATGTGTGATGCCACTGCCAGGCAGCATGCAGAAAATGTGTTCATCTTCCATCTTGGTGTCATCAGTGTGTGCCATTTGCCTGCCCTTCATATGCAGTGAGGGTGCATGCATGGGAGGGTTTTAGTCATGTGGGACATGTGTCAATCAAGTACTGGTTCTCTTGCTTCTCAGCCCTCATTGTGTGCCATGGTGCTAATGCCTGTTTCCATTTCTTTGTTTTTATGTCTTTGCAGGGGAAGACGCACCTGATACTGCTGGGGTTGTGGAGACGGTGCAGACCCAGGAGGGGTCCGAGGGCTGACCAACCACCAGTGAGGGGCGTGGTGTGGTGGTGGGTGAGAACCCACAACTGCTGCAGGTCGTGCTTTCAAGGGGTGTCTCTGGCTGCACCTCCCCCGAGCTGTACTCAGGTGTTGATTCGGATGATGAGACCTACGTGCCGTCGCAGGTGAGTGTTCCAGGGAGGGATTCTGTTCTGTCCCACCCACCTGCACCAGGGTCAGAACCCTCAATGGGGATGTCAGTGTTGGCAGCTACGCCTTTGGTGGTTACGGATGCAGGGTCACACTCCGCGACATCTGATCCTGTTCCTGGGTCAGCAGATCAGAGGGGGAATGCAGTCCTGCAGCCTCAGGCAGTGCCGGCACAGCAAGGCGCAGTTCGCCTTGCCCCAGACAGGTGTGGTGCCCGCCGACGTGGTGGCCGTACGCCACCTGGCAATACCGCATGGGAGCAATCCATTTACGGTATGGCAACCCAACAGGCAGCATCATCCGAGATGATGGCTCAGGCCATGGATAGGGTGGCCACTTCCATTGTCCCCCCTGAAAGGCTGATGGAGCGACTACAGCAGGCAACCGACTCCATCTGCCAGTCACACAGGGAGGACATGTTGGCGTCCAACAGGGACAGGCGGGCGGCACTGGCGACTCTGCAGGAGGCCATCTCCATAGAGTCCCAGGGCCACAGGGAAGCCCTGAGGCAGGAGCTCCTTCACCTCAGGACGACTCTTGTTGAGCTTGAGGCTTCAACACACCAAAGGACAGAACAGCAGCTGGAGCGTCTCACCCGTACGCTCTCAGCTGAGATGCAGGCTACGAGGGTGGAGGTCCGGGCATCCCGTGAGTTGTTGCATGGGGACCTCCGCACACTCATCCTCCAGAACCAGACCTACCACACCCGCATGCTTGCAGCCATGGAGGAGCAGACTAGGGCCTTGCGTGGACTGCCTCCCATAGTGCAACCACCTCCGGATGCAGCTGCACAGGGTGATAATAGCGACAGCAGTGATACTCCCACAATAGGGTAGCCGTGTGGGCCATGAGCCCATGGAGGTGTTTTTTTTCCCAGGATCCACACAGGTGGGTTTTGGTGTGCACCCTGTCCTCGGACCTCCTGGGTGGCCTCCCAAACCCCCCCGGGCCCATCAATGGTCATTTTTGATTTTTATTTTTATTTTTAAATTTATTTTTCCCAATTGTTTTGGGACAATTTGTTGCCTTCCGTGGTTCCTGTGGGCATACGCTGCATTGCGGCTGGGCACATGCAGGCTTGTCACGTATTTGGCTCAGATGCTTGGGTTTGAGTCACACACTCCTCCTGCTTCCCGTTTCCATGGGCTTGCAAAGGGTGCGCCCAAGTGACATTGACGTACATGGTGACATTGGACTCCCACTACATGTGTGGGTAGTCTAGTCAATACTGTGTATACATTCCTAGTGCATATTGCTGTTGTGTTGTACACTGCATGTTGCATTGATGTGTAACTCATCATCTGTGTCTACCTCCCAATTTGCAGGTCCCTTCCTCATGTCTACACAAGGCCCTCTAGTTTGGAGATGGGGTCCATGTTGGCAGCAGTGCACCTACTACTCTACATGGCGCCAACACTGCACAGTTGGTAGTGGTGGGAGTGCAGGCATTTCCAGGTGGTGAGACTACTAATTTCTTACATTTGTGATGTCATGTTAATGGTAGTACCTGCTCAAGTTTGTTGTTGGTCCTGCATTACTGTGAGCATTTCAGGTGTTGCAAGTTTAAATTAGGGACACTGTACATTGTGACACTAGTGTCATGTTGTGGGGATTACTTTGTTTACCTGCAAATGGCATGACATGGCACGGTGTGTCGTGTGGCGGTGCTGGGGATGGGTTGGCTGACATGGCACTGTCCTCTTGTTGCATTTTGCAAGTGGGTATTCATTTTAGCTGCTTGGATGTGTTTCTTCACAAAACTGCATTGGTGGTGTCTGTGTGGGTAGAGATGCACACATTGTAACACTGCCAGGTGAACAATCTCAGGCTGATATGGTTTTCACGGTTGATTCTCCAGACATTCAGGATCAGTGTCAGGTTGAGTCATCATTGATTTTCAGATGGAATGTGCCAGGGCAGTGTGCACTCCACAGGGGTGTGATTTCTATGTGAAGTAATTAGCCACTAGCTGTGTACGGGCTGCCTCCCCCCGTGCCCTTTCCCCTCCCATGCACAGCGGCTGTGCATGTGGTTGGGGATGTGGGGCCACCACCATGTCTACGGCCAGGTCCCGGCGTGTTGCAACGTTGTGCAGGACACATGCTGCCACTATGATCCTGCACACTACTGGGGGAGCGTACAACAGCTGCCCGCCAGAACGGTCAAGGGAGCGAAAGCGTGACTTTAGCACTCCGAATGTGCGCTCCACAATGCCCCGGGTTGTAATGTGGGCTGTGTTATATCTTACCTGGGGTGGCGTGGTGGGGTTCCGAATTGGCGTCATCATGTGGGGGCTGAGAGGGTAGGCACTGTGCCCTGTGGAGGTGGTGATTGGTATCATTGGTGGGGTTGTGACCTTGCTCAGTATCTGACATGCATGCATGTGCAGTGGCATTCATACTCACCAAGCAGCCATGTATCGCCATGCCGCCCAGCTTCTAGGTCCCGGCTTAGGGTGGACATTCGGTAAATGAAGCTGTCGTGGGTGGAGCCGGGATAGTTGGCATATACTGAGGTGATTATTCCCTTGGCATTACATACTACCTGCACGTTGATGGAATGCCAGTGCTTGCGGTTCCTATAGATGTGCTCTGATGCCCTGGGGGGATGTAGAGCCACATGGGTGCAGTCGATGGCACCTAGCACTTTGGGGAATCGTGCCACACCGTAAAAATCCAGGGCGGCAGCATGCCTTTCTGCAGGTGTTCTGGGCAGGTATATGTGCCTGCGGACTGATGGGCGTGCAGTGATGATGTTCAAGACCTGGTGTAGGCAGCGTGACTGGGTGGCCTGTGATACTCCACCCACTATGGCACTTGTCCGCTGAAATGATCCAGTGGCTAAGAAGTGCAGTACATTGAGGACCTTCTCCAGGGGGCTGAGTGCTTGTGAGCACAGGGTGGGTGATGTGAGGTCATCCTCCCACTCAATCACCAGGTCCAGTATTATGTGTGGTGGAAACCTGTACCTCCCATACACCTGGTCATCTGGCATCCCGAAAAGGCTGGTTCTGGGTGTGAATATTCTGGCCCTGACTATCCTCCTCCTCCTTTGGTAGCCCACGCCCACTGCTGCTAGGAAAGGTATGTTCATCCTGGGTCTGAGCTTGTTATTTAGTTAGCGCGCAAATTTATGCGTTGCGCGTGTTGTAGGCGAGCGTGTGACCCGCGCACCCCTGAAATCCAGTACCCAGTCCAATAGCGTGTGGAAATTCCCGCGCACCCCGGGATACAGGTGCGCTGACGTCCTTGCGTGTGTAAGTGCCCGCGCACCCCTGATATACACGTACATAGGCCAATCGCGTGTACGCACACTTTTGTCCAATTACACGCGATGACACTCTGACGTGCTGTCCAATTACACGCGATGACACTCTGACGTGCAGTCTTTCCACGTGTGCTCTGTCATCACGTGCTGTGTGGGAAACACCCGTGCGGGTCACGTCACAGACGCGCTTACGCGCTGAGGGCCTTTGGTCCAATAGAATCGCATATGCGTGCTGACGCGTTTACGCGCTGAGGGCCTTTGGTCCAATAGAATCGCGTATGCATGCTGACGCGCTTACGCGCTAAGGGCCTTTCCTCGATTTTCACGCTGACGTGCAGGATTTTCACGTGCCAAATCACTCCGTATCAAGCTGGCCACGCGTAAGCACACCGAAGACCACGCTCCTGCCCAGAAGGCCGAACTACTGCCCCCCAGAGCCCCGAGCACGCTCCCACCTGCCATCTGCTGCTGCCTGTCTGCCTGCTGCCCACGTGCACTGCCATTTGCTGCCTGCACATCAGCCAGGGGTGCTGTTGCTGTGACCACCCCTGCTGGAACTGAAGACTCCCGACTGGGATTCCATCGCTCCACAGCCCAGCCCCAGGACCCAGTTGCCCACCCACTCCTGCCTCTGGGGTTGTCATGTCGGGGCAAACACCATCTGTGACCACTGACAACCCCCGGCCAGAGAGGCAGAGGGGCACCAGCTTCAGTGCCACCGAAGTTGGTGTCCTGGTGGAGCAAGTCCTGGGGCAGTATGATGCCCTCTTTGGAAGTTCCCGCGCCGACAAGGAAGGACGGACTCGGATCTTGACTGACATCGTGACTGCCATCAACGCGGAGGGGGTGGCAGTCCGGGACTTACAACATGTCAGGAAGCGCTGGGAGGACTTCAGGTCCAGGACCCTGAACAAGGCCCGACGCCTCTTGAAGGCAGCGTATGCCAAGGGGCGCCGGGGCCACTTGGCGGAAGAACAGATGAGGGTCCTGGAACGCATATCCCCAGCGCTCCACGTCCAGGTCCTAGAGAAGCAGACCCGTCTGGAGTCGAGCGGTGAGTGTACATGCATCCTAATTGTGAGCAGTGCGTGTGGTGATTATTCGGTAGTGTGCAGGTTGCACATCTGTTTGTATGGGGTCGACTATGGGTGGGGGTGTACAGGGCCGTGGGGCTGACACATGCGAGGGCTGTAATGTGTGAGACATGGATGGTGCTTGTGTGTGTAGGCTTGCATGCCAAATGCAGTTGTGTGTGCACACATGTTTGGATGAATGTGTATGTAAGTAGACATGTCCGTGATGTCACGCATGTATGTTGTTTTCGGCTGCATGTATGAGCACTGTGTACATGTGCATGTGTGTGTATTTGACAAGGGTGCAACAGTGATGCAACATGGATGCATGTGACAGCGGTATGTGGAAGCCTGATTGGCAGATGTGACATGGATGCCCGTCTGAACACTGCGACACTTGGCAGAGGTGTACACATGCATGCAAGTGTGGTGTTGTGTGTACATGTGTGGTGCACTTCCTGTGTTGCATGTGATGTCTGGCTCCCCTTTGGCTGCTCATGCAGTTGTATGTGTAGGGATGGTGGTGGCAGTTGCGATATGGCTGTGGTATGGCTCGTGTGCGAGTTGTAATGACATGTGTGTTGGGGATTGTGATGACATGTCTGAGGTTTGCCAATGCCACTGATGTGCAACTGTCATGTGTGTATGTGTCCATTGTACAGTGCCCTGATGCCTGTGTTTTGTTTCTCCCTGTCTGCAGCGTCAACTGATGAAGAGGGCGGAGAAGCTGCTGTGGAGCACAGCGGCGGGGATCCGACCACCAGCCGGAGACGCAAGGCCCGGCTCCCCTCCCGTGTTTTCATCTCGTCGGGGAGTGAGGAGTCCGGTGCCGCGTCCCAGGCCGCAGCTGCCGGGGGGAGGTCCAAGAGGCGGAGGTTGGAGTTGGACTCCTCGGCAGCAGAAGGGGCAGCTGGGACCCCACAGGGCCCAACAGGGGAAGATGGCATGGAGTCATCCAGGTTGGTGGGGGGTTTGGTGGAGGAGGAGGCCGTGCAAGCACCAGAGACGGGGTCTGGAGGTGGGGATCCCACTGGTGCTAGTGGCGCAGTGCAGGACCAGGGACAGGAGGAAGCACAGGCCGCCGCGGAGGTGCCTGTGTGCAATCCTGTCCCCGATCCTGTCTCTGCATCATCTTGCACCAGCAGGGATGCCTACGTCCAGACCCGTTTTCAGGCAGGGGATGAGCTGACGTCAACTGGCCTTCCTCTGCCTGCGGACGTGGCCATCCAGGTCCGGGTTGAGCCTGTCCTGGCTGGTGTGGCGTTGCGTCAACGGGCCATGCGAGGTGACCTGCAGTCTTTTCATGGAGAGACTGCACGTCATCTCGAATGGCTCGTTGACCACGTCAGCCTGCTGGGACAGGTCACCCAGGCCGGATTCCTCCGTCTGATGGGGCTTGCTCCGACCCCCTCCTCAACTGGACCCCCTACGCGCCAGTCTTCCTCTGTGCCATCTGGTGGAGGAGGCATCCCTGCCACAGTCGGGAGTCGGACGTCCAGCAGGGGTGGCCACATCAACAACTGCACCCCAGCCGGCGGAGGATGTGCAGGCAGCAGGAGGCAGTGCACGGGCAGAGGCAGAGCAGCAGCAGCAACCTGGTGGGAGACATGAATGCTCAGGGCCTTCGACATCGGAGGGGCAGGCATCGGCCGGAGGGCAGGAGGACCCAGGACAGAGAGTGTCTTCCGTGTGGCAGCGGTTGGGCCACGCCATAGGTGCGGAGCGGCGGCGGGCGGAAGAGGCGCGGCTCACAATGGTCAGGGCAGAGAACTCCATGCGGAGGGCCCTGAGGCGGGCCGAGTGCCTCGAGGCAATCCGCAGGGGGTTGGAGGAGGACACGGCGTCGTCCCTGCGGACCCTTGGGGCCATGGAACTGGACCGCCTCCGGGACATCGAACAGGAGTTCGATGATGCCCTGGCCCGGAACACCACAGAGTGAGCCGCTGGACTTGCCCGCCGCCTTTGTATATAGTTCTTTAGTTTTAGGTTTCCTTTGTTTGTTCTTATGATTTGGAGTCGACGGACACTGCTCCACTTTTTGTATATAGTTGCATTTTAGTTAGGGTTTTTTGTAGGTTTCCTTTGTTCAGTTGGGCTCATGGACCCTTGGATGTTTTGTACTTAGTTCTTCATTGGATTGATTTTATTTTTCATTTGACTTTGGACTACATTTTTTTGGATTAGGATTTGGTGTTTTTATTTTTTTAACAGACATGCAGTTTATCTTTTTTCATTCCCATTGTAGTTTGTTTCATTTCATTTGGATTCTTATTTTTTTAATACAATTTTGTTTTCATACTTCACTGTGTGGTATCATCTCATTGCTTTCATGCATGTCATGTTGGGTGTTTTCCCATTCAATTGCAACCATTGTGTGTGACAGACATGGGTTCATTAGCTTTATGAAAATTGGGGGTGTAACATGTAATTTCCTTTTCCATGTGGGTGAATGGGTTACTTGGTTGGGCTTTTTGGCTGTGGAGGCTGACCATGACGCACATGATTGGGGATTGTGAGGACCTGGTGGAGGGTGCCCCTGCACTGCTGGGGAGTGGGGGTGGTGGGGGACATGAGTGGGGGCCTTTTGGAGGCTGCCCCTGGTGGCTGGGGGGTGGGGGTGGTGGGAGACATGAGTGGGGGCCTGGTGGAGGGTGCCCCTGCACTGCTGGGGGGTGGGGGTGATAGGGGACATGGGTGGGGGCCTGGTGGAGGCTGCACCTGCACTGCTGGGGGGTGGGGGTGGTGGGAGACATGAGTGGGGGCCTGGTGGAGGGTGCCCCTGCACTGCTGGGGGATGGGGGTGGTGGGAGACATGAGTGGGGGCCTGGTGGAGGGTGCCCATGGTGGCTGGGGGGTGGGGGTGGGTGGGAGACATGAGTGGGGGCCTGGTGGAGGCTGCCCCTGGATGCTGGGGGGTGGGGGGGTGGGAGACATGAGTGGGGGCCTGGTGGAGGGTGCCCCTGCACTGCTGGGGGGTGGGGGTAATAGGGGACATGGGTGGGGGCCTGGTGGAGGCTGCCCCTGCACTGCTGGGGGGTGGGGGTGGTGGGAGACATGAGTGGGGGCCTGGTGGAGGGTGCCCCTGCTGGCTGGGGGGTGGGGGTGGGTGGGAGACATGAGTGGGGGCCTGGTGGAGGCTGCCCCTGGATGCTGGGGGGTGGGGGGGTGGGAGACATGAGTGGGGGCCTGGTGGAGGCTGCCCCTGGTGGCTGGGGGGTGGGGGTGGTGGGAGACATGAGTGGGGGCCTGGTGGAGGGTGCCCCTGCACTGCTGGGGGGTGGGGGTGATAGGGGACATGGTTGGGGGCCTGGTGGAGGCTGCCCCTGATGGCTGGGGGGTGGGGGTGGTGGGAGACATGAGTGGGGGCCTGGTGGAGGCTGCCCCTGGTGGCTGGGGGGTGGGGATGGTGGGAGACATGAGTGGGGGCCTGGTGGAGGCTGCCCCTGCACTGCTTGGGGGTGGGGGTGGTGGGAGACATGAGTGGGGGCCTGGTGGGGGCTGCCCATGGTGGCTGGGGGGTGGGGGTGGTGGGAGACATGAGTGGGGGCCTGGTGGAGGCTGCCCCTGGATTCTGGGGGGTGGGGGTACAGGGGGACATGAGTGGGGGCCTGGTGGTGCTGCCCCTGCACTGCTGGGCGGTGGGGGGGTGGCAAACATGAGTGGGGGCCTGGTGGAGGGTGCCCCTGCACTGCTGGGGGGTGGGGGTGGTGGGAGACATGAGTGGGGGCCTGGTGGAGGGTGCCCATGGTGGCTGGGGGGGTGGGGGTGGGTGGGAGACATGATTGGGGGCCTGGTGGAGGGTGCCCCTGCACTGCTGGGGGGTGGGGGTGGTGGGAGACATGAGTGGGGGCCTGGTGGAGGCTGCCCCTGCACTGCTGTAGGGTGGGGGTGGTGGGAGACATGAGTGGGGGCCTGGTGGAGGCTGCCCCTGGATGCTGGGGGGTGGGGGGGGGTGGGAGACATGAGTGGGGGCCTGGTGGAGGCTGCCCCTGGTGGCTGGGGGGTGGGGGTGGTGGGAGACATGAGTGGGGGCCTGGTGGAGGGTGCCCCTGCACTGCTGGGGGGTGGGGGTGATAGGGGACATGGTTGGGGGCCTGGTGGAGGCTGCCCCTGCACTGCTGGGGGGTGGGGGTGGTGGGAGACATGAGTGGGGGCCTGGTGGAGGGTGCCCCTACACTGCTGGGGGGTGGGGGTGGTGGGAGACATGGGTGGGAGCCTGGTGGGGGCTGCCCATGGTTGCTGGGGGGTGGGGGTGGTGGGAGACATGAGTGGGGGCCTGGTGGAGGCTGCCCCTGGTGGCTGGGGGTGGGGGTGGTGGGAGACATGAGTGGGGGCCTGGTGGAGGGTGCCCCTGCACTTCTGGGGGGTGGGGGTGATAGGGGACATGGTTGGGGGCCTGGTGGAGGCTGCCCCTGCACTGCTGGGGGGTGGGGGTGGTGGGAGACATGAGTGGGGGCCTGGTGGAGGCTGCCCCTGCACTGCTGGGGGTGGGGGTGGTGGGAGACATGAGTGGGGGCCTGGTGGAGGGTGCCCCTGCACTGCTGGGGGGTGGGGGTGGTGGGAGACATGAGTGGGAGCCTGGTGGGGGCTGCCCATGGTTGCTGGGGGGTGGGGGTGGTGGGAGACATGAGTGGGGGCCTGGTGGAGGCTGCCCCTGGTGGCTGGGGGGTGGGGGTGGTGGGAGACATGAGTGGGGGCCTAGTGGAGGATGTCCCTGCACTGCTGGGGGGTGGGGGTGGTGGGAGACATGAGTGGGGGCCTGGTGGGCTCTGCCCATGGTGGCTGGGGGGTGGGGGTGGTGGGAGACATGAGTGGGGGCCTGGTGGAGGCTGCCCCTGGTGGCTGGGGGGTGGGGGTGGTGGGAGACATGAGTGGGGGCCTGGTGGAGGCTGCCCCTGCACTGCTGGGGGGTGGGGGTGGTGGGAGACATGAGTGGGGGCCTGGTGGGGGCTGCCCATGGTGGCTGGGGGGTGGGGGTGGTGGGAGACATGAGTGGGGGCCTGGTGGAGGCTGCCCCTGGATGCAGGGGGGTGGGGGTACAGGGGGACATGAGTGGGGGCCTGGTGGTGCTGCCGCTGCACTGCTGGGGGGTGGGGGGGGTGGTAGACATGAGTGCGGGCCTGGTGGAGGGTGCCCCTGCACTGCTGGGGGGTGGGGGTGGTGGGAGACATGAGTGGGGGCCAGGTGGAGGGTGCCCATGGTGGCTGGGGGGTGGGGGTGGGTGGGAGACATGAGTGGGGGCCTGGTGGAGGGTGCCCCTGCACTGCTGGGGGGTGGGGGTGGTGGAAGACATGAGTGGGGGCCTGGTGGAGGCTGCCCCTGCACTGCTTAGGGGGTGGGGGTGGTGGGAGACATGAGTGGGGGCCTGGTGGAGGGTGCCCCTGCACTGCTGGGGGGTGGGGGTGGTGAGAGACATGAGTGGGGGCCTGGTGGAGGGTGCCCATGGTGGCTGGGGGGTGGGGGTGGGTGGGAGACATGAGTGGGGGCCTGGTGGGGGCTGCCCATGGTGGCTGGGGGGTGGTGGTGGTGGGAGACATTAGTGGGGGCCTGGTGGAGGCTGCCCCTGTTGGCTGGGGGGTGGGGGTGGTGGGAGACATGAGTGGGGGCCTGGTGGAGGCTGCCCCTGGATGCTGGGGGGTGAGGGTAGAGGGGGACATGAGTGGGGGCCTGGTGGTGCTGCCCCTGCACTGCTGGGGGGTGGGGGTGGTGGGAGACATGAGTGGGGGCCTGGTGGAGGGTGCCCATGGTGGCTGGGGGGTGGGGGTGGGTGGGAGACATGAGTGGGGGCCTGGTGGAGGGTGCCCCTGCACTGCTGGGGGGTGGGGGTGGTGGGAGACATGAGTGGGGGCCTGGTGGAGGCTGCCCCTGCACTGCTGGGGGGTGGGGGTGGTGGGAGACATGAGTGGGGGCCTGGTGGAGGCTGCCCCTGGATGCAGGGGGGTGGGGGGTGGGAGACATGAGTGCGGGCCTGGTGGAGGCTGCCCCTGGTGGCTGGGGGTGGGGGTGGTGGGAGACATGAGTGGGGGCCTGGTGGAGGGTGCCCCTGCACTGCTGGGGGGTGGGGGTGATAGGGGACATGGTTGGGGGCCTGGTGGAGGCTGCCCCTGCACTGCTGGGGGGTGGGGGTGGTGGGAGACATGAGTGGGGGCCTGGTGGAGGCTGCCCCTGCACTGCTGGGGGTTGGGGGTGGTGGGAGACATGAGTGGGGGCCTGGTGGAGGGTGCCCCTGCACTGCTGGAGGGTGGGGGTTGTGGGAGACATGGGTGGGAGCCTGGTGGGGGCTGCCCATGGTTGCTGGGGGGTGGGGGTGGGGGTGGTGGGAGACATGAGTGGGGGCCTGGTGGAGGCTGCCCCTGCACTGCTGCGGGGTGGGGGTGGTGGAAGACATGAGTGGGGGCCTGGTGGAGGGTGCCCCTGCACTGCTGGGGGGTGGTGGTGATAGGGGACATGAGTGGGGGCCTGGTGGAGGCTGCCCCTGGTGGCTGGGCGGTGGGGGTGGTGGGAGACATGAGTGGGGGCCTGGTGGAGGCAGCCCCTGGTGGCTAGGGGGGTGGGGGTGGTGGGAGACATGAGTGGGGGCCTGGTGGAGGCTGCCCCTGCACTGCTGGGGGGTGGGGTGGTGTGAGACATGAGTGGGGGCCTGGTGGGGGCTGCCCATGGTGGCTGGGGGGTGGGGGTGGTGGGAGACATGAGTGGGGGCCTGGTGGAGGCTGCCCCTGGATGCTGGGGGGTGGGGGTGCAGGGGGACATGAGTGGGGGCCTGGTGGTGCTGCCCCTGCACTGCTGGGGGGTAGGAGGGGTGGGAGACATGAGTGGGGGCCTGGTGGAGGGTGCCCCTGCACTGCTGGGGGGTGGGGGTGGTGGGAGACATGAGTGGGGGCCTGGTGGAGGGTGCCCATGGTGGCTGGGGGCTGGGGGTGGGTGGGAGACATGAGTGGGGGCCTGGTGGAGGGTGCCCCTGCACTGCTGGGGGGTGGGAGTGGTGGGAGACATGAGTGGGGGCCTGGTGGAGGCTGCCCCTGCACTGCTGAGGGGTGGGGGTGGTGGGAGACATGAGTGGGGGCCTGGTGGAGGGTGCCCCTGCACTGCTGGGGGGTGGGGGTGGTGGGAGACATGAGTGGGGGCCTGGTGGAGGGTGCCCCTGCACTGCTGGGGGGTGGGGGTGGTGGGAGACATGAGTGGGGGCCTGGTGGAGGGTGCCCATGGTGGCTGGGGGGTGGGGGTGGGTGGGAGACATGAATGGGGGCCTGGTGGGGGCTGCCCATGGTGGCTGGGGGGTGGGGGTGGTGGGAGACATGAGTGGGGGCCTGGTGGAGGCTGCCCCTGCACTGCTGGGGGGTGGGGGTGGTGGGAGACATGAGTGGGGGCCTGGTGGGGGCTGCCCATGGTGGCTGGGGGGTGGGGGTGGTGGGAGACATGAGTGGGGGCCTGGTGGAGGCTGCCCCTGGATGCTGGGGGGTGGGGGTGCAGGGGGACATGAGTGGGGGCCTGGTGGTGCTGCCTCTGCACTGCTGGGGGGTGGGGGGGTTGGAAGACATGAGTGGGGGCCTGGTGGAGGGTGCCCCTGCACTGCTGGGGGGTGGGGGTGGTGGGAGACATGAGTGGGGGCCTGGTGGAGGGTGCCCATGGTGGCTGGGGGGTGGGGGTGGGTGGGAGACATGAGTGGGGGCCTGGTGGAGGGTGCCCCTGCACTGCTGGGGGGTGGGGGTGGTGGGAGACATGAGTGGGGGCCTGGTGGAGGGTGCCCCTGCACTGCTGGGGGGTGGTGGAGATAGGGGACATGGGTGGGGGCCTTGTGGAGGCTGCCCCTGCACTGCTGGGGGGTGGGGGTGGTGGGAGACATGAGTGGGGGCCTGGTGGAGGGTGCCCCTGCTGGCTGGGGGGTTGGGGTGGTGGCAGACATGAGTGGGGGCCAGGTGGAGGGTGCCCCTGCACTGCTGGGGGGTGGTGGTGATAGGGGACATGGGTGGGGGCCTGGTGGAGGCTGCCCCTGCACTGCTGGGGGGTGGGGGTGGTGGGAGACATGAGTGGGGGCCTGGTGGAGGGTGCCCCTGCTGGCTGGGGGGTGGGGGTGGTGGGAGACATGAGTGGGGGCCTGGTGGAGGGTGCCCCTGGTGGCTGGGGGGTGGGGATGCTGGGTGACATGAGCAGGTGTGCAGGGTAGTCCCCTGTGGTGTGTGCTGCCTGCAGGGGCCGTGGAGGGTGTACAGGGAATACCTGGGAGCACACAGCCAAATCGCGTGTAGATTTTCCCGCGTACCCCTGTCATACATGTGCCCAGCCAAATCACGTGTGGAACTTCCCGCGCACCCCTGAAATCCACGTACACTGCCAATTCGCGTGTGGAACTTCCCGCGCACCCCTGTAATCCACGTACACGTCCAAATGGCGTGTGGAACTTCCCGCGCATCCCTGTAATCCGCGTACCCTGACAAATCGCGTGTGGAACTTCCCGCAAACCCTTGGAATTCACGTACCCTGACAATTCACGTGTGGAACTTCTGGCGCACCCCTGAAATCCACGTACCCGGCCAAATCGCGTGTGGAACTTCCCGCGCTCCCCTGAAATCCACGTACCCGGCCAAATCGCGTGTGGAACTTCCCGCGCACCCCTGAAATCCACGTACCCGGCCAAATCGCGTGTGGAAATTCCCGCGCACCCCTGAAATCCACGTACACGGCCAAATCGCGTGTGAGACTTCCCGCACACCCCGGTATACACGCACACGTATTTTTTGTCAGAGGGTGTCCGTGTTTGTGGGTACCCCTTTGCACGTCATTTGTCCTGGAGGGCCACAGTATGGGACATTCATCATGGCAGTATATAGGTGCTATTTGTTGGCGCACCTTTTGGCGCACATTTCTTACAGGCGCAGAGACGCTACCGCCTGCTTTCTTGTGGCGGTCGTGTTTGTGCCTGTGCGCTGGTTTGAGCGTGCGCTTTTTTGCCCTTTTCTATTCCATGAATACGTGTTGTAGGCGAGCGTGTGGGCGTTCCGCGCACTTGTGCCCTGTACTTCCACCGTGACGCCCACATTTTGGCAAGTTGTTCCCCATTCCGAGTGTTACGCCCCGTGTTCCGCCTACTTTTGTTGCGTGCGCCGCGCTATGTGCGATTTTCGCTGTGGCCTGTGCGATTTTCGCTGTGACCTGGCGCACGCAGTTAGATGGCCTGTGCGCCAACGTGCGCCGCGCACTTTTTTATCGCACATCCGATGGTTTTCTCGCGCACGGCCTTCCATGAATCGATGTGCGCTGCTTTTCGTGCGATTTTCGTACTTGCACTGCGATTTTTGCAATTCCACTGCGATTCGCACGTTTTTGGCCACTTGCGCCGCGCTAATTATTCCATGAATCGGCCTCTGAGTCTCTTCCTTCTCATGGGAGATTATTTCATAATTCTTAGAGGCTTGTTCAATGATCCATTCTTCCTTCTCATGGGAGATTATTTCATAATTCTTAGAGGCTTGTTCAATGATCCATTCTGAGGGTTTATCCTGTTTAAAATTGATCAACTGAGAAACAATGTCTCGCTGTCTTGGATTCTATTGAGTGGGGGTCATAGGCCATATCAAAACATGAGAATGCCCACTTGAAAGTTTTTAAGAATTGGAAAGGGGATTCATTTGACTGCGCTGACATGCTATAATCAGCCTTTTTCGCCTCTAGAATAGAGAGATATGGCGAGAATTGCCATGCAATCTCTTTCTCAGAATCTTCCCAAGAAAGATTCTGTTGCTGATTTAGTCAGTTACAACCTCATGGTGGTCCTTAATACAACTATCAGACCCGTTTTTTTAACAGTTTGGCCAAAGCCTTGATACACTTCATTACTTTCAGTGCATTGTTTGGTGTACTGCCCAGTGCAGCACTTTGTGGAGTGCTTTGTGCTCGGATGGCAGGCTCAGCTTCAAGCATTGGAGAGCAACCAGTTCTTGCTGGGTGAACAACAGCTGGCCCATCTCATCGGCATGCAATGTACTGCCTTGCTGTTTGGAGGGATTTGAGAATAACTCTGTACTCTTATCACCCCTGATATTGAGTTCCCTTCTTACTGCCCTGCACTGTGCTTGGATGTCTTGAACCTGACTGTAAAGGGCAGAATTCTCTCTTCTCAATTGAACAACTTCTTGCATTTCAGTAACTTGCGTTTTGTAATCTTTATTTGCATTTTTTTAAAGTGCTCACACAGCCAGGGGCATTGAGGCGCTGTTACAGGAATTTTTGTATTAGTTGTGTATTTATAACACGGTTATTAACCAGAGGTTTCTAAGCATGGACCCGGGGATCGAACCTGTGCTGCTTCGTGTCGTCTTGTTTCCAAGGTGAGCACGTTGCTGCTGAGCTAGCCTCCCTGTAATGATCAACTGCCTGGGCTTTTCTATCATTGTCAACCATAACTCTAAAAATGTCATCTTCTAATGCTTGCAATTACTTGGCTTTCTCACTACCACCCTTTCTGAGTGTCTGAATTTCTGTAATTGCGATGTCCCTATCTTTCCGGACACCATCAAAACATGTTTTAATGCATTAACTCTTCCTCACTCTCTGAAAACTGTTTGTCTTTCTGAATCAACTGTGAACTGACATCATAAAATTTAGCTCGTAAATGCGTATTGCGCTTTCTATTTTTTCAACTCAGCTTTCACTTGCAATAATGTTTCCTTCTCTGCAGTCAAGTCACACTGTAATCCAGCAATCACATTGGAGTCTTTTTTTGCAACTTAATGAGTTTATGTAATGTGAACCACAACTTGGCACACAAATGGATAAGACAATCAACCTGTTGTTTCTGGTCTCCTGTGTGGAAGAGTCGAAGCAGATACATTTGAGAAAATGCTGTCTTGTGCAAACATTTCACTGGGATTTTCCATTTTCACTTCAATGTTAATTCTATCTTGCCAAATTAACAAAGTATCAGATGACCAGGTGTCTAGTGCAAACAGTTTTGTCTCTAGATAACTAGACAAATCAGTAAATTCAGCTTCAATTTCTATCATTTTGGGACCCAATGCCAATACAACAATACAGAGAAATTCAGTGTGCACCCAGCACAATCACCACCGCATCCCACACAATGCACTTATGGCAGGGCACCTAGCACAATACAATATGGCTATGCTATGCTATGCAAAGCCACTCCCAGCAATTGCTTTACAGCCTCCCTGGCATCTCCACCATAAATTAGTTGGGTATTTTGTGAGGTTTCCTAACTTGCCACAAAACATGGGGCTAGACTTATTTATTGGGCATTTGTACAGCGCTTAAACACTTAAACAAATATTTCAAAGCACTCCAATGCGGGGAGGGAGAGTAAAAAGTATATTGATAATAGGCATTGGAACATTGCGAATGGGCAAGTGCTATGCATTAGCGGTACAACATAGAACAAAATACAGAACTGATTGCAACATATGAACATACATTATTGTACGTGCCTGATGGCCATGCAACAATCCAAGAACTTTTACATAAATAAGCGAGAGTGGGGGATGGGGAGGGTAAGGTAACACAAACAAAACAATGAGACTATCATTGTACACGACAGCAGCTCTGAAAGTATACGTGCTTGAGACATAGTGGAGAGGAGGGGGAGGTAGCAGGAAGAGGCACACACACTGGGAGCACAAAAAACGAAAATGGCAACAGATGTAAAGCATACCGGGAGCACAAAAGTGGCAAGAAAAGAATAGTCAAAAGAAATCGAGCTAAGTGAGCTGCCAACTCACAGTAAAGCTGTAGTAGTGCAAGAGGTTCTTGGGCCCAGGTACTGCCTTCAGAGTCCCGAAGACTTCGTCATGGTGTGCTGACACCATGAAGAAATAAGAGGGATAACCTTGGGGCACTTCATGCACAGACAGGCACAGACCAAAGGCTTAGGAGTAGGGCCTTGGAGAGGGGGCTGGCGTTCACCTCCCGGCTTCAGGACTGGCCAGTAAGAAGGAGCAACTTGCCAATCACGCTGCAGCATCAACCTGGATCAGGAAGGGCTGAGGAGGGCACTCATCGGGTGGCCATGTTCCAAGGTGGTAAAGGCACACAAAAATGGGCAATCATGATGAAAGCAAGACCCCCAAAGCATATTCAAACTGACTGCAGGACGGGGGAGATCAGTAATACATTTGGGTCATTTTAGGCCAGGATGAATGTTGGTGCCTGTTTCAAGGGGCACGATTAGGGAACTGATGATGCCCTGGAGAAGATGCAATACCTAAATATATTAGCTCAGAGAGATAGATGGTGCCTGTTTCAGATTTGGACTATGTTTGAGATGAATGTTGTCTGTAAGGGTGTCCTGATGCCGGGGGAAGGCTTGAGGAGTCAGTCTTGTCGGGCTTGCCCTGGAGGAATCTGTAATAGAACATCAGGCCTTTCTAATCATGATAAATCGGGGGGCCGGATTCAGAATTGGTTTAATATGGGTAAATGATTAGATGGAGTGGGAGGCATTTGCTTGCCTGGAAAAGGGAGTTTGTCAAGGGAATGACAACTTTTCTCTGCGCTAGGGATCAGAGTTGAAGATTAATTTCCAGTAGACTGTAGCCACTTAGTGATGCTTGATTAGTAGGTACAGATACATTTTATGCTGAGGAAAAGGGTGCTGACTGGCTCTAGGGCTTGAAAAGGTGTGTGATGCTTTTCTAGAGGGTTAGGCATATTGATGTTTATTTATTTATTGGTTATTTATAATGCACATATAGAGCCAATTGGTGTTTCAAGGTGCATTAAGACAAGGGGGAGGGGGATAGGGAAAACAAATAAAAACGATCCTACTAGGTCTTGAGACATTCAGAACGTGCAAGTGCTATGAACAGGTTTACAATGCAGGGCAGAGGGGGGAATGGATGGACATGGGTGAAGACAAGCAAAAGAAACAGAACAAGAACAGAAACAATCCTACTAAGTCTTGCAACAATTGTTGTTCGAGTTGTAACATACATTATAGGGGAGGGGAGTGCTGGTTAGAAAGTAATTTATTTATTTTTATTTATTTATTTGAATTTGGATATCGCACATAGGCCCGGGGACATAGTGGCACTGTTACAGAATGCTCACTCGGTACAGGAATACATTGAAGCAGGTAGAATAGTACATGGGATGGCAGTATTGAACATGCTATGTAGGTTCACTAGATTACATTTAGGCAGCATATCTCATAGAGATAGAAAAAGACTTAGTTGAACAGAGTGGTTTTCAGAATTTTACCGAAGGCAGTGTAGGATTTTTCGATTCTTAGTGCTGTGGGTAGTGCTTTCCAGATTTTAGGTGCCAGGTGTTACAGGGGAGGAAGACAAAACAAAAACAATCTTACTAGGCATTGTGACTATGCAGAACGTGGAAGTGCTATAACTTGGATGTAGGGGCGGGGAAGGAGAGGTGAAGATAAGGGAGGTGGGAGCAATTGTAGGAGGCAGGCAGGAGAAAGAACAATAATGCAGGAGAGAAAATTCAAGACAAGTTTGCAAATGAGGAGACAACAAGAATTGGGAAAGCCTCATCACATGGTGTAGGAGGGGCAAAGCAGGTATGCATTGGCAAGTATACAATGGTGACAAGACCAAGGGAGCACAATTTGGGAAGCCAACCTCTAGGTTCGGGGGGCACATCTAATAAACAGTATCATGCATAGCAAAGTCATAATTTATATGTTACAGGTGTCCAACAGTAGCAGGCAGCTGATTGAGTCACAGGGCGATGATGTTTAGTAGAACAGTAGCAGCGTTAGGATGATGAGGGCTTTGAGAAAGTCATGGGCAGACGCGTGGAACAAAGGGGACAGCCAGGCTCAAGAAATGGTGACGGCCATACGAACAGGTGCCAAGAGAAGGGACTGATGCCATACGAGTGGACACTCAGTGAACTAGGTAGGGAAAGATGACAAGACCATAAGGGGCTATCATGGAGATGCCGAAGGAGCGGCTAGGCAGGTACAGGTTATATTACATGGCATTTGGGTAGTGCACATTTGCCACTTACATGGCCTCGTGGTGCTGTTGGCTTGTGTGTAACTTGTGAGTGTGAACCAGGGAACCTAGATGGAAGGGTTACTGGATGGGAAGGGACCTGTTTAGTGTTATGTGTGAGGGCCCGATGGGGCTCCAGTTGTGGAACTGTGCTCTTAATTCACTTAATGCATCCAACATTAGGTGTGAAACGTGTTAGATGCATGATAGAAATGTGGAAATGCACTGTATCAGTCCTCTGGGAGGGATGCTGCTGGGTACAAGGTAGATGTTTCCCCAGTGTGACACTAGCAGGTGTTGTGCATGATGACTAGATAAGTGCTATGTTCGTCATGCCGGGAGCATGGTTGCTTTGGTTAATATGAGACCCACATGACGGAGTCCAGATGTGATGCTATAGCATGTTAAAGTCAAGGGGATTATCTTTGCTTGAGTGGAACGATGGAATGGATTATTCCTAGCAAAAGATATGACCCCTGGGGGCCGAGGTGGGATGGTAACACCAGTGTGGGGTGGTAAGATGTGGTGATGCGTAGAGTGGAACCCGGTGCTAGAGTGCATTGAATGCCTGGCGAGAATGGGATCATTGAAGCCTGAAAAATGAGGTGGATTACACATTGCTTGTGGCTGGAGGAAGCACTTGCATGCCTGCGTAGTCTGAAAGAGGAGAATGGTGGAGATCCAGACCTATTTCGGCTGGTGAATAGTACTGGCCTGTGGAAAGCACTAAGGGAAGGGGGGGGTTGAATTTTTGGTTGTGTTGTGAAGAGTTGGGAAATCTTCTGGTTGGACTTGGGAAGTTAATATGCCCTCTTTGGCATGGGCAATGGGTGACATGCCTACTTTCTAGGGAGGGGATTTCCTGTGTCTGATAGACTGGGGAGGAATGGATTTGACTCCCAGGTATGTCTACTGACTCACGATTAGGTGTAGACTGTGCATACAACCTGTTTAACATGTTGGCCCACAATCACATCAGTTCCATACATTTAAATTGGGGAAAATACCCAAATGAACAATAGCAAGCATGTGTAAAACAAAGGGCTAAAGAAAGATAGAAAACAATCACTATTCACACAACTCCTACACACTGCATCAAACATCATGTCAGACAAGACTATGGGCCTCATTACAAGGTTGCCGGTCCGGAAACAACAGTAGCGGTAAACCCGCCAGCACTGTTGTTTCCAGACCGGCAAACTACGAGTTCTGCAGGCGGGTGGCATTACTCCGCCACCCGCCTGCAGACGGAAATGGATACACTGGCACCGTTAATTACAGTGCCAGTGTTTCCATGGTGCCCATTCCCATGGAGTTCTATGGGACTCCACGGGAATGAGGATTTACAAAATGCCGGATCCGGAATTACCGGGGCTGTAATGCTGTAATGCCCCGGTAATTCCGGTGACTCCGGAGCCGGTAAATTACTACGGGTCTGGGGGCAGCCTGCTGGTTCTTTCGGCACGGCTACCGCCGGATTCGTAATGAAGCCCTTTGACTCAACAGCATGAAGGGGTTGGCAGGACAGCTGAACCCGACAAGGACATAATACTGATATTGTCACATGCACCACATTTCTCCCTCTCTTGGATACAGAGTAAGGCAGTTGTGAGGGTAAATAAATACTTAATGGATGCTAAAAAAAATAAATGAAACTCACAGTGTGCACATGAAATCGTTCATAAATCATAAAAACCAAACAGAAAAAGAATAACTTTCAGGCAGTCCAAACATCCTCCATTGGCAAAGGCGGGTGCCTTTTGTGAGCTTTCCTGAAGAGTTGACTAATTTGAACCTGGAGTAATGACAATGAGAAAGAGAGGGTATGAGACACTGGAGAATTTTAATTAAATGAAACGAATATCTTCTGCTTCAGAACCTGGGATTTATGAGTGAAATTCACTGGCATTACAGCAACGTAAAATAAATAGGCATTAGATGATGACAGGAAAAACAACACCGCTGCCAGAGCTAAAAAGAACTTGGCACAGGAAAAAAGAGTTCCCACATAGCCAGTCACTTACTGTGTAAACCTTTTCACGAGGCACTGAGCAGAGATACACAGAAATAAAGGACCTTTGCTAAAAGATGAAAAGGACTTTCCAACACACAAACGATGCAGACACAGGCCCCGGAGACGGCAGGTGTTCTCAGGGCGGCGGAAGTCCTATTCAGTGGCTCAGTAAACACTGCTTTCCCTGCAGCGCATGTACAATCTACCCACTGTCCAGGCCTTGCACACCCTGGAATGCACTCAATGATCCCCCGCACACAATGGTTGCCCAACGAGAGCGTCCTGTCGAACCTTCTCCATCTAATGAGGAGGGTAAATGCTGCAAAGGGAACACACATGTTCTAACCTCAAGGAAAGCCCTAGATGCTTGGAATTAATTAACAGGTCCGACGGGAGAGTTTCACATTCCTTTGGCAGGGAGGGGTTGGTTTAAGCGTATCTTTTGGCAAAGGCTACAGAAGTGTTTCATCTCCTGATACGTGTCCCAGTCGGTTTAGACACGAACATTGGGTCAAATTTAGCTAAGAGTTGCATCGTTTAAAAGAGTTTGAGTTTGGGCAGCAAACACCCAAACACCTTTGAAGTAATGGCTCATGCTGAGGAAAATGCATTGCAGGATATAAGATGAAACAAAGTGTTTACCTTGTCCACAAAATGGGGCGTGTTTTCTATGTGGGTGTGAGCAAGTCAATTCCATCTAAATGGTATCAACATTTAAATGTGAAGTTCTGTTATATCATAGGGTTGATACCATGCTCTGTTGTCATTTGAATTCTCTCATTATCAAAGTCCACAGTCTGAGTAAGCCCGCAATTGTGCACACCCATCTTCCATATTCCCTCCCTCTCCTGTGGGTTTCCGCTGCTTCCCGTCCGCTTCCCTCTGGCCTTCCCTTCCCTGGCTCCAGTTATCATTTGGTGCCACCACGCCACTCCTTCCCTGATCCCACAGCTGCCAGAGTAATGGAGGAGGTGCTCTCCATGAACCTTAACCAACATTTCGATGGCAGCCATGTTGGGTGAGTATTCGTATGAAACAATGTCTTTGTTGCTGACATCACCCTGGCACAATCTCAAGGTGTACCAGGTGGTACCAGCCCAGGGCACCTCATTATTAACCCTGGCCCTGGGCCTTTACTGTCCTGTACATCACGGGGAACTGGGGATTCTTGATACATTCCAATACCACTGACAACCCTCATTTTAGGAAACTCAATGCTATAGGGTAATGTAAGGAAGCATCTCTTCAAGTTAGAGTGGTGAAAGCACCGTGGTATGTTTTCCACCAAGATAATCCTGAAATGGTGTAGACCTCCATTTAAGAACACTGCAGACATGCGTGTGTGCGTCTTTCTTTTTCATTGTTCCTGGATTCCACATTGCTCCTGCGTGTGCATAGAACCCATAGACTCACTTTTCCCAGAAGCACAGATCCAGTTGGAGGAGCTGATGTACTTCCTCACTTGCTTTACCATTGATGTCCCACTCAGTTTGGCCCCTGCTTTATGTTCATATTTGATGGTCCTGGCACTGCTCAACCACATCTCCATTTGTGGAGCTGTGGCCATCAGCAGTGCCTAGCTCCATTATTCCACATGGCGAGAAGACTCACGCTTGCTGAATGTTACATCCATCTGCTTGACAGCACATAGTAGCTGGCCCCAGTCATGCACATTGCAGACCTGCCAGAGTGTGGCCCAGATCAGCATCTGGCATATGAGGTCATTGGCTTGGGACATGCCCACCATTGGCACTATTCACACGCTATTGTCATTATTAGCCAGTTCCTACAAACACTGAGAAACTCCCCACCTACAACTGATAAACCAAAAGCAACCAGCAGCTTCATTAGAGGCATGCCCTTAGCACTCTCAACCTGTCAAGGACTGCCTTCCAGGCATCTGAAAGCAGCCACACAATTTATTTCTGCACAGCAGCCATAGGCAAAATCTTAGGCTCTAATGGCAATTGCAGACTCATAACAGACCCCAGACATCCACAAACAACCTCCACCATGCATACTCGTATATGGAAAACGGTGCCTGTATAATAAGGTAATGACCATGTGGAGACCACATATTTTCCCTCCTGGCCTGTTCTTCACTGAATACAACACTTTAGGAAACTCGTGAAAGGCCCAGTCTGAGGCTTTGAGGTCTGTGCGACCCAACCAGAAAAAAAACACTGCACAGAAATCCAAGCCAATAAGCAGCAACGAAATTGGCCACACACAGGAAATAGGATCATGGCCACAGATAGCCTCTGTATGTATGTATTGTAATAAACCCAGGTCCCTGGCCTTGTCAAGATGGGACAGGAAGCCTTTTCAGCCAGGGGTGGAGACCTAGAAGCAATACATTCATAGGCAGTACTAACCCCGAGGAAGGCGGTGGCAGTTGAGAAGGCCCAGCGTATGCCTACCTCTTGTGCCAACCTGTTATTAAGCAGTCCAAGCTTGTCTCATGTCATACCTCCTCGACAAGATGCTTGCCAGTCTTTTTGTATCTTTTCCAGAGACCAAAGATCAGAATTAGAAACCAACAGACAGCATCAAACAGACACTCAGTGCTGAACACCCTACACCAGCAGCAGAGAACCCACAACCCGACCACGAGCCAGGTGTTCCCCAGTCTCCTGTGATACACTGCCGGTGGAGAGCCAACAGCAGAGAGAGGGGCAAAGCAACAATACCCATGTAATGCGGTAAGAACATCAGTGCAGTTCTGGTGAGTAATGGTGGCAGGCAAACCCAGTTGCCACCTTTTACCCTACAACACCATGCATGTGTGCAGGGAACATAGGGCCTCATTACACGGAATGCGGTAAGGGTTTACTGGTACCGGTAAGGGCACCTTACCGCCTTACTACGAGGTCCCTTTGCGGGACCCGACCTCAACGGCTGGTTTTACCAGCCATTAAGGAACGGGCCAGCAAAGGGACCTTGGTGCAAATTACGGTACCGAAATTTGCGGTACAGCAATTAGCTCCTTCCCCATTCCCATTGAGCCCTATGGGGGCAAAAATGGGAATGGAGAAGTGCCTTGGTGAATGGGGAATTACCACCCCCGTTCACCTTGGAGTAGGGCGGTAATTCCACCATCCACCAAGGCGGATACGGTAAAATACAGGCGGAAACCATGGTGCTAATAGCACCATGGTTACCGCATACCGTGTAATGAGGCCCAAAGACTCTTGTGAACCTTTAACTGACCATATCGGCACATAGAATGGGGCCCAGTAACATGACAAGGACACCGGATTTCAAGGTTCGCCAGTGCTGTTCAGTAGAAAGCCTGCATAAAGGAAATGGAAGGGGCTTAGCCCACTACTTTTAACTTTGACTGACATCTCACCGCCGGAAGAATCCAAGTGGTCCATACCCATATACCCTGAAGCTCTGCTTTTCGACTGCTCAGCATGCATCCTAACTGTTTGAACACCACCCCATCTGTGCCCCCTTGTGACTGTCTTTTTTTAATATAATGGTTTTGTAGCTCAGGCTAGGGCCTGATTTTCCAGGGAAAGAACACCATTCCCAGGAGAGAAGGGTGGATATAAGAATGAAACAGGAAGGAAAAAGTGTGGGTTATTCTGGTTGGGTCAGAAGATGAGTAGGAGGTTAACGACCAAGGACCCAATCGGAGGGTGGAGAAGCAGAATGTAGAGGTGATTTTTCCAGAAGGTGAGGTATTGGGCAGTGAGTTAAAATGGTACTGCAGTGTGAGTGTGCATGTCAGTGTGGTGAGTGGGGTTAGGAACATTAGTGTAAGGAGTGATTGTGAAGTGTATTGTACTGAGTGAAAGGACAGTGTATGAGTAGTAGTTGGAGGGAGGAGTAGTAATGTGGAGGAAGGAGAGGTAGTGAGAAGGAAGGAGCAGTAGTGTGTAGGAGGGAGTAGTGGTGTAGAAGACAGATCAGTGGTGTGGAGGAGGGAGTAGTAGTGTCGAACAGGGAGTAGTAGTTTGGAAAAGGGAATAGTAGAGTGGAGAACGGAATGGTAGGGTAGTGGAAGGAGGAGTAACATGAAATGGTGGATGTGAGGTCTAGAAGGAGTGCAAGACATCAGAGGGACAGAAGATTTGAGGAAGGAGGACCGTGTAATGGTAGAGTTGATGAAGGGGAGTAGAATAAAATGTAGGATAGGGAGAGGTGAGAGTGACAGTGGTAGAAGGAGGACTAAACCCAACAAGCTGTCTGTAAGGCACTATTGCCAAATCCCAGTAGAACACTAACAACTGAATAAAGTAAGGCAAGTTAGGAAGTAATTGAGGGAGTTTAGTGAGATAGGGCGTTCTGCCTTTAGGTTCTGAGTGTCTGCAAGGCTCAAGTTCAAGACCCTTTGCATCGTCCACAAGGCTTTCTGGAGCCAGGGCCCGGACTACATCCAACTCCCTCTTCCAAAATTCCTTCCTTCTCGAGCCCTTCCCTCACTGCCTCCAACTTCCTGAAGGTCAGACGTTTCCCCAGACAGAGAGTCCAGGGTAGATCTCTCTTCTCTGCAGGTGCCTCTCTCTGGAATGGCTTCCCCGCCCCTCTCAAACTTGTGCCGGACCACCTCAAGTTCCAGAAGCAGCTCAAGACCTTCCTTTTCTCCTTTGCTTTCTCCCTCTCTGTTAGCCACTGACCTTTCTTGTCTGCTTCGCCGACTGATTTTTTGGTACCCTCAGAGTCTCACCGGGTACCAGGCTCTTCCAGGGACATCATTTAGAGGTCGCCAGAGGTCACAACTGCGACCTCTGAGGTCTACCTTGCGACCTCTGTGGTCTCCCTTGCTACCAAAAAAAAAATTAAAATAATTACATATTTCTTTCTTTTTTATTGTAATGCAAGCTCCTGGGCTGTGGCCAGCACCATGTGGCTCTTTACTTCTGGAGTGGCTGGCTTTCTTGTTCAGGCCCCTTAAAAAAATAAGAAAAATAAGAACAGGAGTGCCACAAGTCTAACACTTTCAGCACTGACCCTAAATGAGAAAGAATAGGAATACCCAATAATGTGTCTTTCTGGAATTCTATACAACAATTGCTAGACTCATTAAAAGTTTATTTCAGGCACATTCAGGGGGTGAGTCACTGATTTAGTCTGTTCTTAAATGCCTCAACTCAGCCTTTCATCCTTCTGAGGTCGATAAATGAGTACCAACACAGGTTGGATGATATTGGGTGTATATTTATTCTATATAAAGTGCTTAAGCGTAAGTGCTATATAATAACACATCATTATCATTCGGTCATGGACGTCTGCTTGCATTCACAGTAATTTGGTAATATGAGCCTATACACACTGATCCTAATGATACATATGGTGATCCATTCTTGTATGAAATGTACATCACATTATAGTAATATCGTAATGCTATGTGATGCCACTTCCTGTTTCATCAACGGGTGAAAGGTTGTGTTCCATTGCTTCCCGCGATCTCACTTTGGGGTGGGGTCAAATGACATCACTTCCTATAATGTCATCAGGGAGTCAAGGGTTGTGTGATGTCACTTCCGCTACCCCTGGCATTTTGGTGAAATGACGACCCTGGGATCTTCCATGAACAGTCTACCCTGCACTGCCTCGAGGCTTACTGCGCACTTATGGGCTGTAACTGTAACCTCTACAGTCTCCTGCCTCCTTGCACTTACCCAGAGCCGTGTTGCCCTGGCTGCACTTATTCAGAGAATTGCTGCCCTGATTTCAAGTCCCCCTCTCTCTCCCTGGCACTTACTCCTCTCCCTTCTTCCTGCACTTTGCGTTGTCACATTCGCACAATTTTAATGTCACAAGGCCTAGTAAGATTGTTTGTCTTGTCCTCCCTCCCTTGTCTTGTCACACCTTGGAACACTTGTGTACAGGCGCGTTATAAATGACATATCATATCATATATCGTATCTTGATATGTTTTAGGATACTAATGGTGGGACATCTGCGGTGTGTTGGGAGCTGCTGATGTATTGTCTTATCTTTCTTGTTTATCTTATGAAGAAGTCATTGAGGGCATTGATTACTTATCATTGAGTCCTGGTGTGTACCCGGGTGTGGTGGGCTTATGATTGTTGAGTTGAAGTATCAGTGGTGCATATCAATTTTGGTGGTCTCAGTAAGGGTGCGGTTTAAGTTGCTGAGATTCTCTGAGTGGTTGAATACGTAGGCCAGGATATTAAGGTTTCGTTCCCATTCTTGAAAATGTGGCAGAGTGTCTTAGGCCCACTGGGGGAAAACACACATACGAATAGCCATATTGACAAAAGGTTCTTATACAGAAGTATAGATACAGAACAGAACAGAAATGATGTTATACTTCCCAGGAAAGTTACATATACCCAAACCTACAGTATCGTTTGAGTTACTATATAAGATTAGAGGCCACAAAGAAAGGTAAGCACATGTCAATAGCACAGAAACTTAGATATAATCCCCCACAGCTTGGATGATCAATACTGCCTCCCTGAATGGGAAATGGGACCTGAAAAGCACCCCGGAAACATGAACCCTCAGCTCCCCAAGTTGTCACGGAAGAACAGGGTGAATTAAATTGAATTTGGTAAGTCCTGTTGTGCGCTGTACAGCCAGTTTGTGCTGTATACAATCTGTGGTTATTGTGCTGTTTTATAATCTGTTACCGGAATTTCCAATGTGATTTGCTAGGGCTATGTACTAATATATTTGAAGAACGTGGTTAATGTTTATTTTTCAGAACACAATCACCCCTTCAGTTGTTTGTAATTGTTTTGCCCAAGGAGGACGTTTACAGCACTATTGAGCTAAGGGGCATTGCGCATAAGTACTTGGCTATTTAGCCACTAAGCACTATGCAAGTCTCTCATACATTCTCCCTCTATGTCTCTCTTGCTGTCTCTATTTCTCTCTCTCTCTCTCTGTCTCTCTCTCTCTCTCTCTTATGCCAGCAATATATGCATTTTTCTTTACAAAAGCCCCATAGCGGCGCATCTTAGACTTAAAGAAGGGAACAACGGGCTGCATCAGTGAGTGGGAGGACCTGCTTCCCAGGATAGTTCCAGACTTTCAGAGAGAAAATAACTGCTGGAAGAATCAGAACAACTCACAGCAGCCCAACCCACAATACAAATATGCAGACGAAAGACCTACACCTTACCAGTCTAACCATGCAAGATACAAAGAAGGTCAAGAGGTCTTCCCACAAACTGAGCCTGGGCATGCTACATGACCATTGCTTTGCACTGGACTATCAAGATTCGTTGATGCTCTGTACGTGTTACTTTCTGCTTCCGTTGATACTCTGTGTGGATTAAGCGTTGAACCCAAAGGCCTTGGCCTTTTGCTACAAAAGCAACACGATAAATGCACATAGAATGAAATAGAAAGCCGACAAAAGCACTCACCCCTTTTACAGCAAGCACCCTCATTATAAGTGTTTGATAAAAAACAAAAGTGATATCAGGTGTCAATGGGTGTAGAGAGTCAATTGTGTACTGCGGTACAGGCCATGAGCACACAGACCTATCCCCTGGGCCTTCCAAGTAGTGAGGTTGGTTGTACGTTGTTACTTCATAAGTACTTACAATTACTTTGAGACATTTATTTTAAATGGAGAGTGCTCCCCATACTACGCCTACCCTGTTACAGCCATGTCCTGCCCTTTCCACCCCCTTCCATCCCTTACCCCAACATACCTATTTCAATTACTTTGCCATAAACTCATTTCATTGAATTGAATTACCACAAAGTAATTCACTCCGATGTAACATTGGTATATGGAGTTTTGATTGCAGCTACAATCGTACATAACATTCAACTGCATTCTGAGGGTGGCACACCCTAACTTTGTTTTATCTTCCTGTTTTTTCTTAGTTCTCATTGTTTGCAGACCTAAAAACAAAAGGGAAACAGCAAAAATCAGTTGCGAGGCCTACCCAACTCAGATGGTTTCTTGCTATAGGAGGTGGATGGTCTAACATGTCACAAAAAATGCCATGACCATGCAGCCAGGAGAAGAGTAGATGGAACCGTGCATCAGCCAGCTTCCCTGTTGAGCCCGGGGCATTAATGAAGTCTTTGCCCCCGACCCCTCTTGCATATCCCTCTGACAGTGAAATCTGAGGCCAAGGCACAACATTTTTCATAGAAAACAGAGGTTAGTATGTCACGTCTTTAATAGCAGAACTGTGGGATGAACACAGTCAAGAAGAACTTGTAGGTCCCCATGTAATTACCCAGCCCTGAATTATAGTAGCCTTTATACACTTTTCAGTAGGTTAAACTCACATGAACGATTTCTTGGCCTCGCCCTGGAGGACTTCAGGCCTACCCAATTAATACAATATCTGGCTCTGTGGAGCTTGGCAAACCTTGATACACAAGGTCAGTTTTGAGTTTGCCTGAGAAAACCCATACAGATGTTCACCTGGAACAGAATTAAACAGTAGTATTCTCCTATAAACATTAATTTGAAGTAACATTATCAAAGTGCTTTGATACATTGTGCCATTATAAGCAGAACTCTAAATAATTTTCTAGTGCACGAATTATAAATGCTCAAGTAAATACATTGTTAGTTGCCAAGTTACCTTTTTCCATTATGCTTGCAGGCACACACTTGTTAAATGGTTTCTCTTTTCAGCTGCTTGGGCTAAGTACTAAAGTTGTGACCTTGTGACCTAATCTATCTCAAATCAACATACTCCTTGTAGTTGCATTAAATTCACTTGCAATTATATCTTCCATCAACATTCTTTAAGCATACATTAGGATTTTTCCCTGATAGCAGTATGAGAAATGCCAGTGACATGTACTACTGTCAATTGTAGCACACCATGAAATTCTGAGTTTGGTGCTAATGCTGAGGAAAAACCTCCAGCAACTTGCTGTAGGTTGTTCCTCCACATTACCAAAAAGAAATGAAGCATTTGCCTTGGACAGAATTACCATCTGTGCGATATGCTCCAAATTCTCAAAGGAGTCCTATGGATTTACTAAATGGGGATGAACACAGTGTCACCAAAATGCCGACTTTACGACAGAAATTAGCTGCAGTAATGCTATGTTATGTTAGGAATTCTTGTAAAGCGCAGCAATAGAAAAGGCACAGCCCCCAATCCGATAACGGCGAAAAGATGGAACACAGACCTCAAGGAGCGTTTAGGTAAATAGCGTCAAAATCTGACACAGAGATACTCTGCACCCTGATCGTGAAGTGCACGATGCACAATGTGTAGTGCCTTGAATTCGATGTGCTGGGCGACCAGCAGCCAGTGCAAATGGCGCAGAACCGGGGAGATATGGGCACCATAAGGTCATCCAGTCGCCACCCGTGCTGCAAAATTCTGGAGGCGTTTTAATCGGAGAACTAGGCCTTTGGGCTGTGCAAGATAAAGAGAGTTGCAGTAGTACAGCCGACTAGATAGCATTGCAGCCACAACCGAAGGAGGCAGGGAGGATGGTCTTATATGGAGTATTTTGTAAAGAATTTTCAAGTGAAAAAACCCGGTCTGAACGACAGATGATACCTGAGCATCCATAGACAAGTTTGAAGTCATGATCACTCCCAAATTCTTAAGCTTCGCCGTAGGGACAGGAAGATAATCCAAAGAAGAAGGGCAAAATGATGCAACCCAAAGTGAAGGATCAGGAGGAGAACCCACCACCAGCACCTCCATTTTGTCCCCATTCATCTTTAGACAATTTCGGACCATCCACTCCCCCACGGCCGCCAGACACTGATGGAGGCTCGATGACAACCTGTCCCAATCAAGATCTAGGGGATCATGATTTGGGTGTCGTCGTCATATGAATAGCATCTGACGCCGAAGGAGCGGATGAGGCACACTAAAGCCCAGATGTAAATATTAAAAAGCATAGGGGACAAAGCCAAGCCTTGAGGGACACCACAACTAAGGTGAAAAGATTTAGCAGAAAAAGGAGAGAGCAGGAGGGATTGAGATCTATTCACCAGAAAAGATGAGAACCAGGCCAGAACTTGCCCCGATATACCAACTTGGGCCAGGCGGGATAGCAGGGTAGGGTGATCCACTGTGTCGAAAGCCACTAAAAGATCCAGTAACATCGGTGCTCTGACCATCCCTGCATCCACAAGTTTGGCCATGTCATCCTGGACAGACACCAGGATGCTCTCAGCGCCTCTGCCCAGTCGAAAAGCAGACTGGGCTGGATCAAGACAGTCAGATAGTTCAAGTAAAGAAGACAGAAGGGGAGAAACCAGTGATTCCATAAGTTTCATAAGAGCATATAGAAGGGAGATAGGCCGAAAATTGGAAGGGAGAGAAGAATCCAACTATGGCTTTTTTAGAATAGGGATAAACGTTGTGGCTTTTAGCTCTGGCGATATATGTCCTGATTGAAAGGAAGCATTAACAGCATCTGTAATCACCCCTAGAAGACCAGGCGAGATCTCCTTTAGGACTCTTAAAGGTATCACGTCAGAAGGAGCACAGAATTTTATCTGCTGGATGGCCTTAGAAACAGACTCTTCAGAGACGAGAGGGAAGGAAGACCAGCCAGGACATATGATGCCCATGACAGAGTCAGGAAGATTATCGCTGAAATAGAGGTAATGGCAGCAGACACAGCATTCTCTGAAATGTTGGTACTAAATGGGGATGAACACAGTGTCACCAAAATGCCGACTTTACGACAGAAATTAGCTGCAGTAATGCTATGTTATGTTAGGAATTCTTGTAAAGCGCAGCAATAGAAAAGGCACAGCCCCCAACCCGATAACAGCGGAAAGATGGAACACAGACCTCAAGGAGCGTTTAGGTAAATAGCGTCAAAATCTGACACAGAGATACTCTGCACCCTGATCGTGAAGTGCACGATGCACAATGTGTAGTGCCTTGAATTCGATGTGCTGGTCGACCAGCAGCCAGTGCAAATGGCGCAGAACCGGGGAGATATGGGCACCATAAGGTCATCCAGTCGCCACCCGTGCTGCAAAATTCTGGAGGCGTTTTAATCGGAGAACTAGGCCTTTGGGCTGTGCAAGATAAAGAGAGTTGCAGTAGTACAGCCGACTAGATAGCATTGCAGCCACAACCGAAGGAGGCAGGGAGGATGGTCTTATATGGAGTATTTTGTAAAGAATTTTCAAGTGAAAAAACCCGGTCTGAACGACAGATGATACCTGAGCATCCATAGACAAGTTTGAAGTCATGATCACTCCCAAATTCTTAAGCTTCGCCGTAGGGACAGGAAGATAATCCAAAGAAGAAGGGCAAAATGATGCAACCCAAAGTGAAGGATCAGGAGGAGAACCCACCACCAGCACCTCCATTTTGTCCCCATTCATCTTTAGACAATTTCGGACCATCCACTCCCCCACGGCCGCCAGACACTGATGGAGGCTCGATGACAACCTGTCCCAATCAAGATCTAGGGGATCATGATTTGGGTGTCGTCGTCATATGAATAGCATCTGACGCCGAAGGAGCGGATGAGGCACACTAAAGCCCAGATGTAAATATTAAAAAGCATAGGGGACAAAGCCAAGCCTTGAGGGACACCACAACTAAGGTGAAAAGATTTAGCAGAAAAAGGAGAGAGCAGGAGGGATTGAGATCTATTCACCAGAAAAGACGAGAACCAGGCCAGAACTTGCCCCGATATACCAACTTGGGCCAAGCGGGATAGCAGGGTAGGGTGATCCACTGTGTCGAAAGCCACTAAAAGATCCAGTAACATCGGTGCTCTGACCATCCCTGCATCCACAAGTTTGGCCATGTCATCCTGGACAGACACCAGGATGCTCTCAGCGCCTCTGCCCAGTCGAAAAGCAGACTGGGCTGGATCAAGACAGTCAGATAGTTCAAGTAAAGAAGACAGAAGGGGAGAAACCAGTGATTCCATAAGTTTCATAAGAGCATATAGAAGGGAGATAGGCCGAAAATTGGAAGGGAGAGAAGAATCCAACTATGGCTTTTTTAGAATAGGGATAAACGTTGTGGCTTTTAGCTCTGGCGATATATGTCCCGATTGAAAGGAAGCATTAACAGCATCTGTAATCACCCCTAAAAGACCAGGCGAGATCTCCTTTAGGACTCTTAAAGGTATCACGTCAGAAGGAGCACAGAATTTTATCTGCTGGATGGCCTTAGAAACAGACTCTTCAGAGACGAGAGGGAAGGAAGACCAGCCAGGACATATGATGCCCATGACAGAGTCAGGAAGTTTATCGCTGAAATAGAGGTAATGGCAGCAGACACAGCATTCTCTGAAATGTTGGTGCAAACAATCTCAATCTTTCAAATAAAGAATTGGGATAAAGAATCGCACAGCTGCTGCGTCGGCTCGACAGAGGGAGTACAATTGATTATGGAAGACATAGATGTTACCAATGCAAAAAAAAGCCTGAGCCTGACACAGAGAGGTTTTGATTTTCTGGGCGAAGTAGGATTTCATAGCTTCAGAAATGGCGGGTTATTATGCCATGGAACTGGCCTTATAGAAGATCTTGGCCGCTGATCATAATCACCATGCCATTTTCGCTCCGCTTGTCTGAGAGTCAGTCTTGCAGACCTCAATTGCTCTGAAAACCACGGCTTAGAGGGGAGCCTGCGAGTTTGCATAAGCCAGCAGAGCCAATTAATCCACAGCTGCCAAAAAAGAGGCCGACAGAAGCGATAGAGTGTGAACCATAGCAACCGCACGTTGTGCTTTGATAGAGGATGCCAGAGTGGGTGGATTAATCGAGCACCAGGGCAGTTGCCAAACTTTAGCTGGAAAGATCTTAGGCTGTCTTCTCACTGGCAGGAGTGAGCAGGTTACTAGATAGTGGTCTGTCCATAAAATAGGCTCAGCTTGTTGAAAGGTCAGTAGTGTTTTTTTTGGCGAATACTACATCAAGAGCATTCCCCATATTATGGGTGGCCCCTACTACATGTTGATAGAAGTCCAGATCAGTGAGGCTGGAAAAAAAAGCATTGAGGGCAGGGGCTCTGGGAGATGGAATTTCAAATTTAGATCACCCATCACTAGCAGATGCGTGTATTTGATTTGATGTGAAGATCGGCAAGTAAGTCAATCAACGGTTCAAGTAGACCTGTATATGGTTCCGGCAGGCGATAGACCACAAGAACATGACAAGAAAAAAGTGGGAGAGATCACACACCTCACCAACAAAGCCTCTAAAGTTAGAAGTGGGGGCAGCACAGAGGACATACGACAAAATCGTTTTTAAAGATAACCTGTAGCCATCAGGCATTGCCTGAACAAGGGCAGGGGTGGAGCAGTCCTGCAGCCAGGTCTCGGTGAGAAACAACATGGCCAGGCGGGGATCACACAGCAGATGCTGCATTAGCCGGAAGAGATCTAGTGTTTAACATAAGCAGGGAGTGCACCTCAGTGTTAGAATCACTACTCAGCTGATGTTGCAACACTGGCGATTGATAACTGACAGGCATAACCACCCACCCATTAGGAAATGCTGTGTTCGGAGGTTCAAGAGACAAAAGCTTTTCCCTAGGGTACATAAAAGGCCATCCACCACATCCGTAGCATGGACGGGCACAGACGGGCTTGCCTTAAGTGTGCTGATTGCATGCCCGCTGTGGCCGTCCGCTACATGAGCGACCACTATGGCCCATAAATGCTGGTCCACACAGGGGAGTGAGCACTAGCCCGCCCTCTTGCAGATAAAGAAAGAGGACTACCCCCAATGCAGCGTCCTCATAAGTAAAATCACACAAAGCTCATTACAATCCGTAATCCCCACACACTTCTAAAATTTTATAAGATTAGCACATATTGGGAAGTCAAAGAGTAGCTTTATAATGGCAAGTTCAAAGGAGCAGCCTCACCTCTTCAATGCGTGGTAGCTACACAGGGGAGTGAGCACAAGTCGCCCCATTGCAGATAAAGAAAGAGGACTGCCCGCAATGCAGAATTTGGTTGAGTTTGGTTGTATTCATGCTGGAAATACTGCCACACTCTTAACAAGGCCCCTAAGTCTTGAACCTGCATAATGGTGCAAAGTGGCACACATACTCTTAGATCACTGCAGTTTTATGGGGACGCTGACAGGGAGATACAAACATGTTGTTTAGAAACACTGAAGTTTGGTTACAGTAATTTCATGCATGCATATCCACGAACCTCTTTAGACTATTTTGGGAATTCCTCAAAAATCCTGCTTTCACAGTGTGTGTTTTTAAATGTCAGCAAAACATATAGGAGCTCATGTTGCTCCTGAGTCTAAATTGATGGCGGGGACCTGGTCCGTTTGCATTTCGGTGTACCCAGGTCCCAACGGCCACATTTTCATCCTTTGCACTGCGTGGTGTAAATGTTAAGGGCAAAAGGCGGCGTACAAGCGTGTACACCGTCTATTTGACTTCACATTTGCAATCTGCAGTGCAAAGTGAGTAAACGCTGCCTGGCATGCCAGGCAGTGTTTAGTTTTCATTGTGAGCACTGCGTGCTATGCTTGCATGGCAAGTGGTGCTCACAATCGAAATGAAACCCTTCCCAACATGCATGCTTGTCGGGAAGGTTTCATTTCAATGGGGAACACTGCTTATCATGCGCTCTTGCTAAGCAGTATGCCCAATTGGAATTATACCCTCATGTCGCGCAGGGTTTCATTTCAATTGTACATGCTCCCTGCCATGCATGCTAGCATGGCAGGGAGCAAGTACAATGGTTCCCCATAGGGTCGTCGGCTTTAGGCTGGTGCATAAAGCTGGTGGACCCCATAGGGATGTCCATCATTTGCGCCGACATGGATGGCAGAGAGGCAGAGACGCAGAAGAAACGCAAGTTCCATTCTGCCCTTCCTCTCGCCATACAAATGAATGAAAATGAGCCGTGGCATCCATTGAAGGGGTAAAAGACTTACGCAAGAATTGTACGCCTTCCATTGACGTTACGGCTCAATTAAACATGAGCCCCTATAGTGCTATTTTTGTCTGAAGGCACTGTGCTGTTTGCTATGCTGAAATTTGGTAACAACCAAAATAGCGCCTGCAGAGAAAAAGAGAACTATGTATGAGCCTTGTTGAGTAAAAAGGGCAGCTGGGACGTGTTCTTCCTCTATGAATTCTGTCAAACCCTCTTTTTTCTTGTATGGTTTTCAATCTTACATTTCATGTTTGCTCTACAATACCATTAATGTTTTTATTCAAGCCTGCTGGTTCTCGCACACAAATCCTTCATCCTCAGTTTGTGACCAGATTGGTTGATGCTGCAAGAATTGCTTTAAATGAATGATTACTTTCTGTTCCATAAGTGAATACATTGTATGTGCAACAGTGTTGTGTGAGTAAATTGTGCATTCTAAACGTGCCATGCACAACACTGCTAGAATGTATTCGATAATGATCGTGATGTGTCTTTTCCAGTCTCATATTCATTGCTTTGAAGATAAGGCTGTTTGCATTCCATGCATGCTCTTTCTGCATCCAGTGGAGTTTAACGTGATGATTAGGATTTGCAAGAGGTTTAGCTCTCAGGCAGAGCTCTTTAAAATACATATTAAAGGTACCTGGTGTTTATCAGCTACTCTGTGAAAAAGAACGATTGGAACGCTGTGAAAGCTCTTTTATAATGGCAGCCATTTCATAGATGTAAGTGGCAATGCCTATGACGAGGAGAAATTTGTTGAACAAAGCTTTAAAGTGTTGTTTTGTGCTTTTGGGGCCAGATCCACTCTTGAGGCAGCACTGGCCTACATCTCCAAGATGGCTTCCCCCTTTGTTCAGGCACTCTGGTGCCTGACCTCCTGTGCAGGAAGCAGGGGAGTTGCTAGGTCTGGAAAAGACCCGGGGCTAAGCTGATGTCGGAACTGTTGGGACTGGGGGCTAGCTAGTCTTTTGGCTGTAGCTCCAGAGATTCTATCCGGGGCTACAGCCAAAAGATCAGGGGCTATAGCCCTCTTAGCCCCCCCCCCTAGCAACGACCCTGGCAGGAAGGCTGTGATTGGGCCTCCCTCCCCCCTTAAACCCCAAACACCAAGCGGGCAGGCGAATGCTGGCCCACCTCCCAGCACCCTCTGCAGACCTCACCATTACTGAGCTGCAGCAACTGAGGAAGTAAGCCAGCAGTAAGCCTCCTTCAGGATCTCTGCAGGCAGTGAAGTCCCTCTCCATCGATAGGTAAGCCCCTCTTGGACTTCTTGTGCCACAACCACTGCTCTGCACTAGCGGTGCACGTGGTAATGGAAAACAAAGAAAAGAAGAATCTTTTTTGTAAAATATTTTAATTTTACTTTTAAAAAAAACAAAACGAAATTTGTAGTGTGTCTAATTGTGGTTATGTGTTTTTTGGCGCTTTTGGGGCCGGATCCACTGTTTCCATTATTCCCAATCAGGTCTACTCCTTTGAAAGCCTGGTCTGCAGGCTCTCTCTCTCCATCGGCCGACGGGCCAGTCCACCCTCTTCCTCTCGGAATGGGCTGACCTGGCCTCTTTTCTCCTCTCCGCCTCTTCCCAACTCCTTTTGCTGAGGGATATTAACATTCCATCTTTACTCTCCGGACTCCTAAGGACCTTTCCGCAACCTGTGTTACTCCCTTGCTCTTTCCATTCTTACCCTCTGGTCCAACGCACCCTGCTGGCTGCACCTTGGATGTGCTCATCTCCACAGACATTCCACTCGCTATTCCTCTCACTACCTCACTCTCATGGACTGATCACTCTCTTCTCTCTTCTCACTTGAAGCTCTCTTCTCCTTTAGCACTGGCACACCCTACACCACCTCCTGCCTTCAAGGGCATCCAACCCATGCAAAGAGTTTCAGTGGCTGCCTTTGCCTCCACCTACTCTCATCCTTCTACTCCTGCAGATGACACCCACCCTGATACAGCCCTCTCCAATTTTCACAGTTCCAGCTCCAACACTCTTGTCATTCTTGCTGCTGTCATGAGGGTCCAACTTAAGCCTGCAAAAAAGCGCCACTCTTGGTATGACTCCGATCTGGCTGCCCTTAAATGCAAGTGCAGAGAAGCGGAACAGAAATCTTCAGGTGCACCCTCTTACCAACTGGCCTGCCACCTTCTTCAAAGGCAATATAGACTCTGTATCCACTCCAAGAAAAGAGTCAACATTCAAGCCCCCTTCGCCACGGCATCTAACAACGCAGCAGAACTTTTTAAAGTCTGCAAGAAGCTGGCCAACCCTACTGCAGCCGCATCCTCTACTGCACCCACCCAGGCCCTTTGATTGGCCCGGGCTGCACATTTCACCAACAAAACACAGGACATCCTGCCGTCACTCTCTTCTGCTCCCCCTCCTGCACCAACATCTCATGCGGGTCCTTCGGCTGCCGCCAGGCTTCCCCCTGTTCTCTCCACCTTCTCCTCTGTCACACCTGGTGAGGTCTCTAGAGTAGTCCGGTCTATGAAAGCCTCTTCCAAACAAGTGGACCACTTCCCCTCCAAAACCATCAAGGACAATATTGACACTCTCGGTCCAGCCTTGGCTGACCTCTGCAACCTCTCTTCTGCCACTGGAGTTTTCCCCTCTCCCCTCAAGCACTCTCTTGTGCACCCTTTGCTCAAAGAACCCTCTGCCAACCAGTCTATTCCGGCAAACTATCACCCGATCGCCATCACCCCTTTCCTGGGAAAACTCTCGTAGAAGCTGGCTATTACACAACTTACCCTCCACATTGAATCTGTTTGTTGTCTTCATCCCCATCAACCTGACTTTAGAGCATCCAGAGGCACGGAAACTGCTCTTCTTAACACCCATGAAGACCTGCTTTCAAATCTTCACTCTAACTCTCCCTCTGTCATCATTCTTTTTGATCTCTCTTCTGCTTTTGATACAGTAAACCACAACATCCTGATCACCCGTCTCCGTGATACCCTGGGCATCACAGATCAGACCCCAGCGTGGCTCACCTACTTTCTCTCTGACCGGCCCTCCCAGGTGGAACTTGGGACCTTTCTCTCCTCAATCACTCTCTCTACTTGTGGTGTCCCGTAGTGATCTAACTTCTCCCCCTGGTTCTTCAATATCTACATGCCCCCCTTGGCCCACAGGATCTCTACCGTTACCTTTAACTTTCTGTGTTATGCAGATGACACGCAACTCTCTTTCCGGGTACCCTCAACCTCCCCCTCCTCCTCGCTCATCCTTGACTTTCTATCCATAACTCAGTCCTGGCGTGCTGTTAAGGATCTCTGCCTGAATGCCAGTAAGACAGAGATTGTCCTCATTGGGATCCCTGCTCCCGCTTTCCCACTTTCACACTGGCCGGCCTCCCTTCGCCCTGCACCTTCACCTACCAATGAGGCAAAGAATCTTGGAGTCATCTTCGACTCCACTCTCTCCTTCTCTTCACACATCCCAGACATCTCCAAAATGTCCCACTACCAACTGCCCCTCCTCAAAGTTATTCTACCTCTTATCACTTCCCCCAGAGGCTCACTAGCTAGAGAGCCCTGGTTCTCTTTAGGCTGGACTTTTGTAACAGCCTCTTTTTCAACCTTCCTACTTCTACTCTCCATTCTCTACATCCAGAACAGAACCGCAAGAATTATCCTTGGCCTCAAGCCCAGGGACTGAATCCCTCTGGCACTGAAATCCCTCCACTTGCTTCCCATGGCTGCAAGGATGAAGTTCAAGACCCTCTGCATAGGCCACAAGGCTTCCTGGGGCTGGGGACCGCACTATCTACAATGCTCTCTTCCCAAATACTCTTCCTCGAGAGTCCTCCGCTCTTCCTCCTCCAACTCTCTGTGGGTGAGTTGCTTTCACAAACAGAGATTTGGGGGTAGATCTTTATCCTCAGCAGGTGCCTACCTCTTGAACAGCCTCCCTGCCTCTCTCCATTTTAGGCCAGAGCACCTTAAGTACCCGAAACTCCTCAAGACCTTCCTCTTTCTTCCTCCTTCTCTCTCTCTCTCCTCTACCCTGCAAACCTCTGTTCTTTTTTCCCCACCGGCCTTCCTCCTTCTCCTCCCTAACTTCGCTCAGTTTTTGCTGACTGGTTGCCTGGTTCACCTTTGTAATTGTAATTGTAATTGGTTATTGATTTATTTAATAATATGAGACAGTTTAAATATAAACTTTACACATATATACAATAAAATGAGAGAGAAGGATAAAAGAAAATATTAAACAAGCAATAAAAAAAAGAATACAATTAGGAAGAAATTTAAAAAACAAAATCAAATAGAATCAGACTAGGTTGGGAAGGTAAATACCTCTCTTAAAAGCTTGCAGTTCTTAATATGTGATTTCCAAAAAGTAGTAGATTATCCAAAAGGAAAAAACAGAACAAAAGAAAAGCATTAGGAGACCTTGATAATCCTATACGATCACATACATGCAATTCAATGTGTTTATTCCCTCTGGGATCTGAGTCCTTCCCTTCCCCAAATCAAAATGTCCGCAGATAAATTATGTTGTTTTCATAGGTTCAGTATGATGCCCAAAAGCCCTAAAGGATGATAATGAACTCTTCAGATCATAGGAAGGAGGGCATAATCTGCTAACCCAGTGTTCTGTGAGAAGATAGAGGTGTTGGATACGCTAGATGGTAATAGCAAGAGACTTCTCAATATTCAGCCATATGCTATATATAGCTATGTGGGTTTTTATGGAAGTCGAGTTCAGGCTGTGATACCAGAACCTTGGTTCTTTTGCAACCTCTTCAAATTATGGACCACTTCCCCATAGCATAGTTCATAGGTTTTAAGCCTGGCCGGGCAAGCTGTTAAGAGGTGTATAGCTGTTTCATTAATGGAGGCGTTCTTGCAGATTCGACAGTGTCTTTCCTGCGAGGGTAGATGACTGTCTATCCATTTATTTGCCAGTACCGGTGAGCAGTCGAGACGCAGCAGAAGAAGGAAGCGTCTTAATTTACCAGAGGGACTCAGATTGAAGTACAGCTGTGGTTTCAGATAGATGTAAAGTCTGTATTGTATAAATTGATACTTCGTAAGTTTGCTCAGATGGTCATAGTTCTCGAGCCAGTCCCATAGATCTATTCGTTTGGAAAGAGCCTTCTTCGATGCGTCACTTACAGCCCTTAATGCTGGAATCCAGCCAATCTCCTTATACAGGTTTTCCGTACGGGTTTTCAGCTGATAGTGAGTCGCCTCCCTAGAGATTTCTTGTAGCAGTGATCTTAGTAAGAGGTTCGAAGGTTGATTAGTCATCTTAGAATAGATCTCAGCTCTTTTTTTAAGTATGGTAGCTTTAAGGGAGGTTAGCCCCAGTTCCAGTCTCAGTATCGCCATAGGGATGCATTGGGGGAGACCCAGTATCCGCCTCCAAAATTTACCCTCAATGACTTGGAGCCAACTTAAGTTGGTGTATAGTAGTGCCTCCAATCCATATGTGACCATAGGGACCAAAATCTGCAGATAGAGCTGATGCACGCCCCACATAGTTTAGCCACAACTTTTTGTTGCAAAACGATGGATTAATGCAGTTAATTGTGCAGCTTTGGTGATTCGAGCTTGTATGCACTTAGTATATTCTCCTGTGACATCTACCTCCACACCCAGATATTTATCTGAGGGGGTGTATTTTGTCTCAGTCCCCTGGATGACTAGCTTGGGTCTGGCGAATTTTTTTGCCGAGAATACCATTAATTGGGTTTTTTCTTTGTTAATAACCAAACCATTTTTAAGTGTGTATTCCCAGAGCGCATTGACCGATCTAGAGAGGCCACTGAATGTATGGTCCATAATGATCAGATCGTCTGCATAGGCGAGCACAGGATAGTGCTCGGATCCGAACCGAGGAGGGCAATTATGTACTGCAGATATCGCTGGAGGAAGATCGTATGTGAACACGTTATACAGCAAAGGAGCAGTGACACAGCCTTGTTTAACCTCACAGTTCTGTGGAACTGGAGCGGTCAGATGGACTTGTGCATCTAGCTTGAGTTTAGCCGTGGTATTTCGGTGTAAGGCTCTCAGATAGTAGAGGATTTCTTTGGGACAACCCAGTAGTTTCAGTTTCGACCAGAGTTTATCTTGAGGAACTGTGTCGAAAGCCGAACGAAAGTCTATAAAGAGGGCATATAAGGGAGGTTTCCCACTGGTTTTAGCTCCAGTCCTCAGGAGATCAAGGGTCATCAGGTTCATGGAGGTTGTATAGCCTTTTCTGAAACCACTTTGGAATTGGTTGAATATACCAGTTCTATCTGCCCACGTCTGCAGTTTGTCAAGAAGCATCGATGCAAAAAGCTTTCCTGTACAATCGAGCATGGACAGTAGTCTGTAGTTTGCTGGTTCAAGTCTGTTTCCTCTCTTAAATACTGGAATCATTATGGAAGTTTGCCATGAGGATGGTATATTGCCAGTTTCCAGTATTGGGGTTGCTTTTCAATACAGCATTGGCAAGGCCATTTGGTCCAGGCGCTCTAGAAGATTTTAATGATTTGATTTTAATAAGGAGTTGATCGTTGGTCACTAAGAAAGGTTTCTCAAGGGGGACCAATACACAGCTGCCGTGTTGGACTGAAGTTGTTGCTGCATTGCGTGAGGACAGGAATTCGGTCCATTGCTGGGCACCTATCGGATTAACCATGGAATGCTGGATAGGGCCCCTCATTTCGTTTAATACACCCCAAATATTTCTTGTATTTTTGGAGCACACTACTTGCACCATTTGTTGCCAACGATTTAATTTCTCTGCTCTTCTCTTGGTCTTGATCCAGGCACGATATTTGTTCTTCAAAGTTCTACACTGGGCTACACAGGATTCACAAGTTTTTTACTTTTCGTGTGGAAGCCCTTAGTGCTCGTTTGGCATCGCGGATGGTTATGTCAAAGGGTATGGTCTTTCTTCCATCTTGGATCATCGTGCTAGAAGTAGTTGTGGCATGTGATGCAGAAAAGGCCGCAATCCATGATTCAATATCATTAGCAGTGAGTTCAGTGAAGGCTTGGATATCGTAAAGCAGGAGAGCCTGCGTCGAACGAGCCGCATTTTCGAGATTTTGTGGGTGCCAGCGTATCGAGGTGCCTGCTTGATTAATCTCCGGGTTACCCATAGAACAGGGTCTCAGGCTTGACCACTCAGCTGTAAACGTCAAGGTTAGAAGGCTGTGATCGCTCCAATTATTCGTAATTGGTTATTTATAACACGCTTACTGCCCAGAGGCTTCTAAGCGTGGACCCGGTGATCGAACCTGTGTTGCTCCGCATCGTCTTGCTTTCAAGGCGAGCACATTGCCCCTAAGCTATCCTACCGAGCATTACAGGTCCCAAGTGCCCCCCACCAGTCTTTGGACTTGCCTCCGGGCCACTGCACTATGTCCAGCACTACTGCACTTTCTGCTTACGCTCTATGACAGAGGCAACGTCTCTGCACTTAACCAAGGGCCCTGTTGGACTGGACACGTTTGTTCCCCCCACCCCCTATTCCTCTCACCTCTGTCTGTACGCATGCATTAACTAAATGTACTAGGTCTAGCAAGTGTGTCTGTCCTGTACCCACCATTTTCTGTCCCCCCTCCCTAGGTTGGTCGAACCTGTAACACTTCATGCACTTTCACTAGGAGAAATGCCGTCAGGACTAGTATGCTTGTTTAGATCATTCAGAAACTTCAAGGCTAAGAATGATTACTGTATTCCCTTGTTCCCTTCCCACCTTAAAGCGCTTTCAAGTACTCTGCCTGTGCATAAGCACTGTATAAACAAACAATTCTAATTACAATTATGTTTCCATGCACCTTAGTCGAATTCATGATGCGTTACCATGTTTTTAATTTCCCTTTGATATGATTATGAAGAAAGAAGAGATGGCATCTGCATACATGTACAACATTTGCTGATGACCTTAGCCCACTAACTTCACAAAAGCACATTTCCTAATACAGATGGTGCGGTACACCTGACTTCTTATCTATTTTTCATGTTGTGTCATTTTATTTCGGTTGCATTGTTGGGAAGGGCAACGTTTATATTCATCAGTAACAATGTAGAAATCTCTTTAGATAGAAGATGTCCACATCTAATTCCGTCAGAGTTTGTGATTTCACAATGAGCTCCCAGGCTTCATACAATGTTTCACTAGTGATTGCTGCTTACCTATTTAGTCTAAAGGACCTAGGCTGCAAGTACATTGTTTCGTTTGTCTGAGTAGTAAAATGCCAGCCATTTAACATGTTTTTAATTATTGCGGACACCAACCATATCTTGTCTCAGACGTCTTTGATATCTTCAAATAGGAAATGCGCACTTAACTTAGTTATTCCCAGGAAATTGAAACCTGTTTACACTTATTTATTAATAGGTTTTTGGCTAGTTTAAGAACACCCATCCATCGATTAACCTAGTGTATTAAACAAAAGACTAAGATACATGGAGACTGCCGCAATTTAAAGTGAGCAGCGTCAGAATAATACATCACTTCATTCATGATATGTTATTCGCACCAGCTACCACAAAAAGGGATGCAGGTAGGGATCTGCTCCCCTGAGACACAGCACCCGACAAATGGTGCAGAGTTTAACACATACAAGGAAGATTAATGAATTGTAAGGTGAACAGGTCTTCAAGACCCAAAGAATGGGATTAAGTAATTTATTTTGTATTTGGATTACACCTGTAACTGCAAATATAACTGCAAATGTAATGCACTTGTAAAAGCAAACCCTCCTGTCATTTTATAAGCCAAAATGTTGGTATGTGTTTCAAAATGAAGCATCACAGTGTACAATCTTTGAATTTTGTATTGACAGTGTTTACATTGCAGTATGATTCTTATTCAGGATATGTTGAACACAAAGGAGTGAAGGCATTGGGCCCTTATTAAAGATTTGGGTGTATCTCAGCTGTAAATTCTGTGAGATATGACCAAACGGATTTACCATTACCACCACATGGTCTGTTGGAATTACTGTCAGATTATGAGTGGTTGTAGGTGGTGTTAGTCCCTATTTATTGGACTCCATGGGGATTTTGGCAGAATTACCAATGGCAGTAATTCTACTGGAAGGTAATTGGCCTTTTCTTGGCTGAAAAGCAGAGAATTTACCTCCAGCATTCTGCGGGAGGTTTTTCATCCACCATACCTCCATACCTGTAGTTCGGGAGTGTGGTCATGCAGAGGCAATAGCTACACCACCAAACTCATAATGAGGCCCAAATATAAAGTATATATAAAAATTGACTTATACGATGGCAATGCGATTGAAGTGAATAGGCTTTTTTAGGCATATGAAAACATATGATGTTCTCAGTTGACTTGGCCAATGTTATTTTCCTACTGGCTTGACTACCATTAAACTCCACTCCAGCTGGGATAACATGTTCAAAAGAGGGAGGTTTAAGTTTCCCAGGAGACACTTAAGCTGGACCATCTGGAGTGAATAAGGTTTGTTTGCCTTTAATCGTGAAAATACATTTGGGGTCATTATAAGTTTGGTAGAGCGGTAAATCTGTTACCAGCCAATCTGTTACCAAACTACAGGTTTGCTCGTGGGGGTTACCTGATGTATTGTGCTGGTAATTGGTAATGGAATGGAGAAAGACTGCCCTTTCCACAACCTGTAATATCCCAGAAATTCTGTGATATCAGTCGGCGGAAACAGTAAATCAGTTTGTTGGTATCCCGCCGGTATTATCAGTGAGATACTGGCAAACTTGTAATGAGGGCCATTGGTTTCACAGACCAACTTTTTATAAATACATTTGTAAATGCCACCAAAGCTAAAGCTACAGGGTCCTAAGCCGAGAAGAATCTGCATTGGTCAAATGACAACCTAACCTGTTCTCCTAATTCAGGGATCCCAAAGAAAATGTTTGGAATTAGAGTGTCCCTTTTGAAATTGTCTCCCCATAAAGTCCATCAGATGGTCAGCCTGATGGAAACTTAATCAAAGGAGGCCCATGTCAGCAGGTCCAGGCTAATCATTAGATGAGGGCAAGCCTGGCTGTGTCAGCCGTTCCTTGATTTCAAAGCATAACATATTTTGCAGCTAGACAGTTCAAATTGAAAAGTGTTTTGCTTATAAAGCTAAAACCAGACAACCTAGGACAATCTAGGCTTAAAAAGGGCTCCCACACCTCTCTGAATTCCCTTGTGCTTTGATTTTGATTAACTGGGCCAGGGTGATAAAACAACATCTATATTTTGCCTTCCTGGACTCAAGTAAGATGTTTGATTGTGTCCTTAGAGTTAAGCTTTGGGAAATTCTCCAATCACAGGGCTGCCCCCCCTTTTTGTTTCCCATGTTACATGAACTCCATTTGGATACAAGGCTTCAGATTAAATTGGACCAACAGGGTTATTTATTCAACTGGGTCCTTAGCAAGCTAGGTTTGCAGCAAGGCTGCATGCTGGCCCCTTTTCTTTTTAATGCATATATTTCTGAAATGGGGGGTAGCTTAAAGAATGTGGGGGTGAACCCTCCCAGATTGGGAAAACATAGGTTTGTTTATCTCCTCTAACCAGATGATTTGGTGTGAATGGATTACACCTAAATTGGACTCTGATGTTCTTTCGAGGCAGTTAACCTCTTTTTTGGAGTCTTAGAGCTCAAAGTCAACATCCCTAAGTCTAAAATTCTGGTCCCTAAGTGCTCCAGCCCAATTGTGATTACTTGACAAACACTATGGGCGTTTCTCATTATCTCCTCTTTTAATACATGGAGCAGAGACAATGGTGGAAGGCTGGGATTGGCCAAAATCTGATTTAAGGATCTGGAAGAGTGTTCCGGGCCGCCCTATGGGTAGACCACTAGCTGTGATTCACCATGAAATGGGGCTAATTTCAATGGAGGCAAGAATTGATTGGTGATGCCTTCAACTGTTAAGAGTGATTTTGAAACTTCCAGAGAATACTATCGTTGTTATCCTTAATGATCTTTGGGGTAATAGCACCTGTAAAGGGTTAACTAATTGTGTGAAACCGTGCCTTAACATACTGACCACAATTGGGTCCAATGCGGCAGAGAAACTATGCAATCCATATTGGGTTAAAAAGAAACTCTTAGAAAATGATTGGATAGCATACAGAAATCTGCTGACAGCTTACTTCATTTTTACCGTATCTGCCAAAACATAACTAAATCCTGCAGAACTGTCTTGCTGAGAGATAAACTGAATCTGAATCCAACTAATGATGTTATGGTGGCAAGAGTGTGACTCGCTAGAAAGGAGCGAGTATGTCACGTTTGTCAATCAGATATTGAGACAGTAAAACAACTGATGATCGCATGTAGTGCACTGATGGTAACCCGTGCTGAGGTATTTGGTAGCTATATGACAAAATTCGGAACTTGGTCTTGGGAGTGGCATTGTTTACTAATCCATGGGATATGTTACCTGTAGCCATAATGAGATATGTTAATATAATTTTTAGGGCGATTTAACCCCCTGCATCACATCAATAACCCTGCTTTCCGTGGTGTAGCACTCAGGGTATTTGGGATGTACTGTATGATAGGTTCTGGCTTCAAATAAGTTATGACCTTCTGCACCTGTCACTTTGTGATCTGTTTTCTTATTATGTAACTTTGACAAATGAACGGAAAAAGTAATCAATATGCACTATGCACTTTTTCACTCCACGTAGGGGTTTAACAATGTGTTATTCAGGATGATTGTTATTATTATCCTATCTATGTTGCACCTTATGTTAAATTCTGCTGTATCTGCTGTATCTTTGATTGGTGATATTTGTTTGTAATATAATTTGTTTATTTCTTAGAAAGTCTTAGAATGTGATTTCCGCTGTTTTGGTTTTATCATGCTCTTTTATGCTCTTTTAGCACTTATCTTTTTTTTATATTTGCGCGGTTAACTATGGAAATGTTTCTAAAGTTTGTATAAGGTTTTAATCAATGTAAACTGTTAACTGATACACAATTGTGAAAGGTTTATTAAAAACAATGACACAATAAATGAATACAATAAACAAATGAAATGGTGATTACGACTGTGACATTCTCTTCTGTTAAATGTGTTGAAATCTAAATTGTGTATGTCCTTTAATGATAAATACAGTTATGAATATGAATAACTTTATGAACAATTATAGTGCAAACTAATGTCACATGTACCAACATTCAGTGGCAGAGGAACCCAGAAATTCATATTTCATTGATGTGGCATGTTGTTTTGATGAAGTATGGAAGACAATTGATTTTGTAATCAAAAGTGTTGCAGAAAATTAGCCCTTGCCTTTTCATGTCACAATTATGAATAACCTATAACAATTTGTGGGGGTGTATTCTAAAGGAATGTTTGATATTGTACAATTCAATGGAAAGATTTTGCAAATCAAAGAGTACAATACCATGAATGATAACACATGGCAATATCACTCATAATATAATAGAAAAAACAGAAATAGTGATCTTACTATGGAATTCAAAGCTACATAGAAGGATCACTTCTGTTCAGCATTGATGAAAGATAAGCCTAGTTAGTACTTGGAGGACTCGGTTCTATCCACAATGAGACTATTAACTGGAGCAGGCCTGCTTTCCAAGAGAGAGGAAAGACTGACTGCGATTCTCTTAAAAACTCATGCAGGTCTTTCCTGGCTCAGCCCTTTAAACCATTTTTCCAAAGCAGGCCTCCTTTCCAAGAGGGAGGAGAGGCTGAGTGGGAGTTTCTCAAAAACTCATGAGAGTCTTTCGTGACTCAGGCCTTTAAAAAATTATTCCGAACTGAGTATGAAAATTCACCCAAATGTAATTAGATAAGACCCCTACCATCATTGCCCTGCTAACTCCCTGTAGTATGAGGAACAGGGGAGGTGAAGTCACACGAGATGGCAATTTCTATTATAGTGGAAAATGCACTTTACTTTGTCACTGTATTTAAGGGAAAGTGAGATTCGACTTCTTGTAAAGAACTTAGTATTTTTATGTGTATGGAGTGCAAGAGATGATACATTATTACAAACATAATGATAATAGGATATTATATCCTCCTTTAACTGTACCTAAAACTGAGTGGGAACATATTTAAATAAATTAAAAATGCTTTATTATTTATTTTATTGTTTTATTGTTTAAAGCACAAACCTTGCTTGAGAGCAGCAGATAGTTGTACAGACTGTGGGTAGCCGACATTCGGGTTGGCATCTTTTAACAGTAGCACAGCACTGTAAGTTCTGTGCATTGGTATGTGTGTCCATTGGAATTAGTCCTTGCTCAGCCGTTATTGAAAGAGCCATGTTTTGAGAGATTAGTGGAATTGAAGAATTGTGGGGGCATTCCGGGCCGACACCGGAATCGAGTTTCAGAGGGTGGGTGCTTGAGATGATAAGGATTGTTTGTGGGTCCTCTCTTTGTAGACGAGTTGTGATTCAAGCCGGTTGGTCGAGTTGCTGCATGAGGAACGTATGCCACCAGATATGTGGAGCTTAGCTGCCAGGTATGCTAGTGTGCTTGCTACTTGTGACTGTTTTGTAGATGATAGATGCAGTCTTGAACAGGTATCGCGTTTTTTCACAGACACTTTTTTCAAAGTAATTTTCAACAAAGTAATTACTTAGAAAAAACTCATTGAAATATATAAGGGGTAAGAGTTTAAAGGCGATGGGCAGGGTTTGGGATATGAGTAATAGTATATGGAAAGGGTGAGTTTATGGGGGCCCCCAAAATGAACCCAAACACATTTTTATAATTTTTTCTGAAGTCATTTCTTCAAAGAAAATGACTTTTATAAAAATGGAATTTGGCAAAGGGACATGGAACCCTTGAACAGTATTCTAGCTTCGAGCGGTAGCCAGTGCAGTTCATGTAGGATGGGGGTAATTTGGTCCAATTTACGTGCTCCCATAATAGGCCTTGCTGCAGCATGGAGGACTGCTTTTAGGCAAGCCAAGTGAGAAGCTGGGAGGCCTGACATGAGAGCATTTCCCCCATTTATGTGCAAGACAAGAAAGGCCTGCACTATGGTTTGGAAGTCCTGCGGCGGGAGGAAGGGTTTGATTTTTCACAGGGTAGAGATTCTGAGCCAGGCTATTTGGGCCTTCTTGGCTATGTGTTTTCTGGAAGGACAGATTTCTATCAATGGTGGCGCTAAAGTAGACGCATATCATTGAGCCATTGTTGGACAAGTTCTTTTTTAGCCAGCAGATCACTCAGGATGAGTTCAGTCTTGGGTAGGTTTAGTTTGAGGTAGGAAGTCGACATCCAAGACTGGATGATCGCTAGGGAATTTGTGGAGACGAATGATGGTATGCACGCTATTTACTCTCTTTTACAACTGAGTATCATCAGCGTATTGGTGGATAGCTATATTGGTATTTTTGAGGAGAGTGCCCAGATGCTCCATTTAAAGGTCAAAAAGGATTGGTTAGATGAAGGAGCCTTGAAGGACACTGCAGGAGACCTGGAGTTGGTTAAAATGAAACAAGTTCATCTGGACAGCCTGGTGTCTGCCTGAGACGTAGGAGGTAAACTAATTCAGGATAGTGCCAGAGAATCCCATCTTGTCAGCAAGGAGGGAGAGAAGGATGTTCTGGTTGACAGTGTTGAATGCAGCAGAGAGGTCAAGGGGGACGAGGAGAAATGAGTCGCCCTTATTCATGATTTGGAGAGCATAATCCACCACCTGGATGGTGGCTGTCTTGATGTTAGACTTTGTCCGGCACCCTAACTGATAGTCATTTAGAAGGTGGAGTTGTTAAATTCTGGTGAGTAGTTGTGTAGCAAATTTTTTTTTCAAGATTTTGCCAATAAACAGACGATTCGTAATGGGCCTGTTGTTGGACAGGTCGTAAGGATCTAGGGTTATTTGTTTTGAAACAGGCCGTATGAGACCAATCTTGAGGGTGTCCACGAATGATTCTTCTCTGAGGGAGCCATTGATGATTCTGAGGAGCACATTGAGCGCCGGGCCAGTCAATTGTTTAATTATGAAGGGCAGAATTGTATTGTTAGAGTAAGAGTTAGATTTGAGGGAGGCAATCAATTTTAGGAGATCCAGAGGAAATAGAGGAGAGAATTCAATCCAGAGCGGCAGTGCGCGTGCCGGCGTGCAAGAGATGCTAATGCTGTGGGGCTTGATTCGATGGTCGCTCAGATTTTGTCTATTTCTTCAATACAAAATGTGTTGATTATGTTGCATTTTTCCTGAGTTTGCAGGTACCTCAGGGTTGGGTGAGGGTTTGGTACAATGCTTTACTATTTCAAAGAGGGCTTTTCTCCTTTTAGAGGCTGCCACAATGGTGGTGGAGTAGTAAGGAGCTTTGACTCCGGGAATCAGAATCCTACGATTTGCACACAGAGATTTGAGGTTGGTGAGGTCTCCTGAGTTATGATTTTTGCACCATCGATCTCTTGGGCTCTGATTGTTTTTTTTTTGGAGTCTAGCTTGGGAGTGTACCATGGGTCAGATGGTTTGGACTTGGCCTGGTTGGATTTTAGGGGGGCATGAGTGTCCACCAGTTTCATAGCAGAGTTGCTGAATAATTCCAGGAGGCTCGGGGCATTCCCTTTGGTTGGGAAGTCTACAAAGTTTGCTTCCAGCTCATTGACCAGGAAGGATTTGATGAGTGGCGTTGAGTGAGGGGGTGTTTAGCATGAGATTTGTGAGGCATAGTCGAGTGGGTGACTGATAATGGGATTGGAACGTGGTCAGACTAGTCAAGCGGGATAGGATCTGCACAGGTGAATGAGGAGGGTGATGTGAAGAATAATCTCAGGTGTTGCCTTTGTTGTGCGTGGGGGAGAGCACAATTTGCTTAATGTCCATGAAAGCGGTCATTGTGAAAACCATTCTTCGAGTGTGGTTGCATCCTTTGACTCAGAGATGTTAAAATCACAACAAAATAATAACAGTTTGGTAGAGGAGAGTAAGATGGAAATTTCTGCAATTAAAGAGCCACTCCTGTTAGGTGGTCTGTAGATGAGGTGGAAGGTGATGGATTCCTTGTGCGATAGAGGGAACTGGCAGGTGAGTGATTCAAATGAGCTTGTTCTGGGAGGGGGATGATAGAGCATGACCAATCGCTCCTGTGTATGATTGCCACTCTGCCTCCTGCCCTTTCTGCCCTTCCTGGCCAGTCAGCATGCTGGATGCCGCAGCTTTGGGGTAGGAGGAGATCAAAAACATGTGGGAAGTATGGGTTAAACCATATTTCAGTGATGAACAGGGCAACAAGGTTGTTGTACGAGATGAGGTCAGCGATCTCTGGAGTGTGCATAACTGCTGAGCAAGGATTGATCAAAATGAATGAAATGGGTGTTGGATGGGACAAGTGCAATATTGATGAGGTTTGCTAGGGTAGATTAATTGGGCTGGCCAGGGCACTTGGGAATTCAAACCCTAGTGAGAGTGGGGATGGGCTGTGAAGGAAGGAGACATGTCTCTTGCTGAGTAGTAGTAGTAAATGCAGGAAAGCAGGTCAGGCCCGTGGCCATATCAGGCCAGTACAGATACAAACAGGTGAGGTCTTTTGGCCTCATTACGAGGTAAGGGGTTAATGGTGCCGGTAAAGGTGCCAGTGCCATTAAACCCGTACTGCCCTATTACGAGTTCTCCTTGCAGGACCGGTAAGGACGCCTGGTAAAGCCAGGCGTCGTTAGCGGGTCCCGCAAGGAGACCAGGAGGCTAACAACGGGCCCGTTATTAACAGGCCCATTGTTAGCATCATCCCCATTCCCATTGAGCCCTATGGAGCTCAAATGGGAATGGAGATTCATTTTTACCGGGTCCAAGAAAAGGGCAATTACCGGGTCCACCAAGGTCGGCATGACCCGGTAATTGCCCATTCCATGGACCCGGTAAAAATTCATTACTGGCGGTAGCGGCTACCGCCAGGGTCCTAATGAGGCCCTTCGTCTTTGCACATCCATTGCTGAGGACACTGGCTATGAGGATGCCTAAGGAGGACGGATTAAAGAGGTGGTGGGTAGAGCTACTGAGTGGCAAGGACTGGTCATGTGACCAGCAGCCTACTCAATGCTGTCTGCCTGAACCTTGGCTACAGTCCATGAGTAGAGTCTTGGAAGGCGTGAAAACTGGAGGTGGAAGGAGCAACTGAGTGGCAGGGCCTGGTCACATGACCAGTGGCCCACTCAATGCTTTCTGACTAGAGATGGCCTACAGTCTTTAAGTGGAGGCTTGGAAGGTGGGAAACTGGAGGTGGGCGGAGCAACTGAGTGGTGGTGCCTGGTCATGTGACCAGCAGCCTACTCAAAGCTGTCTGCCTGGAGCTGGCCTACAGTCCCTAAGTAGAGGCTTAGAAGGCACAAAAACAGGAGGTGGGCAAAGCACCTATGTTGCAAGACCTGGTCCCGTGACCAGCAGCCTACTCAATGCTTTTTACCAGAGCTGATCTTCAGTCCTTAAATAGAGGCTTGGAAACTGTAGGTGGGCAGAGCAACTGAATGGCAGCAACCTACTCAATGCTGTCTGCCTGCAGATGGCCTAAAGAAGAGGCATGGAAGGCACAAAAACTGGAGGTGGGTGGAGCAGCAGAGTAGCACTGCCTGGTCACATGACCAGCAGCCTACTCAATGTTGTCCACCTGGAGCTGGCCTACATACCTTAAGTGGAGGCTTGGAAGGCACAATAACTGGAGGCGGGCAGAGCAACTGAGTGTCAGGGCTTGGTCACGTGACCAGCAGCCTACACAATACTGTCTGCCTGGTGCTGGCCTACAGTGCTTAAGTAGAGACATGGAAGGCACGGCAACTGGAGGTGGGTGGAGCAGCTGAGCAGCAGGGCCTGGTCACGTGTTTCAAACCATGTAAGGAGGGGAGACAGGGAAGATAGATAGACGATCTTCAAGCATGGAACTTTCATGTCCTGCAAGTGCACAGACAGTACAGGAAAGGGGAGGGGGAATCCAAATGTGCATAGTAGTCAGAAAAGGGCTAAGTGCTGAGAGAATGCCATTGTCATGGGTCGTTGACCAAGTGCAGTTGCAATGAGGCAAGTGCAGGCCCGGAGGCAAGTGCGAGAGGACTGGTGGGAGTGCCAGGGACCTGTGAGACTCTGAGGTACACCCGGCAGACAGTCGTAAAGCTGCGTGCAAAAGGAGGGAGAGAGGGATAGTGCAGGGAGAGAGGTTAGCTGTGTAGAGGGAGAGAGAAGGAAGAGGAGAAGAGGACTGTCTTAAGGAGTTTCTGGAACTTAAGGAGATCAGGCTCAAGACAGAGGGTGACAGGGAGGCTATTCCAGAGGGAGGACCCTGCTGGGAATAAAGATCTCCCTCCAAATCTCTGCTTGGAGAACCGGCTCACTCGCAGAAGGTTCTGAGATAGATGAGCTGACGCAAAGGAGGGACAGTATTTAGGTAGGCATTGTTGCAGATAGGTAGGTCCCAGGCCCCAGAAATCCTTGTGGGCAATGCAGAGGGTCTTGAACTTGATGATCCTAGCAGCCAGGGGAAGCCAGTGGAGGAATTTCAGCACTGGAGAGATGCGGTTCCAGGGCTTGAGGCCAAGGATAAGTCTTGCGGTTCTGTTCTGGATGAGTTGCAGAGGGTGCAAAGGAGAGGCAGGGAGTTTGAGAAAGAGGCTGTTTCAGTAGTCCAGCCTAGAGGGAACTAGGGATCTGAGGACAGTGAGCCACTGGGGGAAGGTGAGAAAAGGAAGAGTACCTCTGAGGAGGTCTAGCTGGTAGTTGGACTTTTTGGGGATGTCCGAAATGTGAGCAGACAAGGAGAGAGTGGAGTCAAAGATGACCCCAAGGTTTTTTGCCTCGCAGGTGGGTGCTGGCACAGAGCCAAGGGAGGCCAGCCAGAGTGAGCGTGGGAAAGAGGGAGTAGGAGTCCCAATGTGAATGATCTCAGTCTTACTGGCATTGAGGCAGAGGTTATTTGCAGCACACCATGACTGAATTGCAGACAAGCAGTCAGATATGTACGAGGTAGAGGAGGTGACAGAGGGTAGCCTGAAGGAGAGTTGCGTGTCATCCACATAACACTGTAAGTTAGAGATGAAAGTGGCAATCTCATGTGCCAAGGTAGCCATGTAGACGTTGAAGAACCAGGGGGATAGGTTGGAGCCCTGGGGAACGCCACAGGTTGAACGCCCACTCAATGCTTCTGCCTGCGGCTGGCCTGCAGCAATTAAGTAAAGCTTACTCTCTGCTGTGTGCATTGTGTAAAACAGGGGACACATCCCAGTGCTGAGAGTGCAGTATTTTGTAAATCATAGCTAAAATTAACCGAATACTGCAATATTCACAGGTATAGTCAAATACTTTAGGCTTTGAATCGGTGGCCATGCTTCATAGCCTAAGTAGAGAATTGATAAGTCAACATCTGTTAAGCCAAAGATATTTAAAAATACAAATTGGAATGGTAGGGAGTTTAGCATTTGTATTCCTATCGAAAAGACACAATTCCAAATAAATACTATTATTAATACACCAATGTTTTTGTGTTGGAGTGAGAGAACCACTAACTAAATATTCCCAAGTAATTTAGGGGGACTGCAACAGCATGGCTTTTGTCCTTTCAGAAATTCAGAAATTTCCACCAAACACATGCCTGTGGATCCTAATGTCACCTGCCATAGTTTGTATTGTATTTCCATGCACATGCTAGAAACCTACAACCCTGCATTCACACAGGGTGGCAGAATCATACAAATGCACTTGCATACTTGTCATTATCCTATACAACCTTTCTCTGACAACAATACTTGTCTTTGATATTGGAGAAAATATAAGTTTTAATCTGCTATTTATTTACAGAAACTAATTTTATATAAATGTTAATTAAATATACTTGCACATAAGCAGCAATGCAATTATGGACTAATATTGTGTTTAGAAGTTAGATAATGTTATTAGAATTAAAATCAGAAATATCATTAATAGTTCTGTTGTGTGGTTAAATGTGCGTATTACATGTAGTGAGACTGTCACAGGCAGGTCAACTCTAAATTTACATATAGGTTATCAACATTCACGTATATAAATGACATGATTTCCCCTGCACAAAGTTAGGGGACCACCTTAAATATGTTTTTATTTAAAAATTGTTGAGTTTTAATTATAAATGACCAAGAATTATGGAGTAGGATTGTATTCCAGAGAATGGTAATTATTTTGATTCCCATCAACCAAGCTCAGTGATGGATATCACTGAAACCTGGACGGCCCCTATGACACTGCCAATTTAAAGCTCTTCCAATCATCTACTATCATCAACCCCGCACTAAGCACCCTGAAGCTCATGTTCTGTGATCTTGACCTCTTACTCAAAACACTTCCAGCTGATGTTCCTGTCATTGCACTGTGCAATTTCAACCTGTCTGATATAACTAAAGTCGGACAGCTCTAACTTCACTCCACTCTCTCTGAATTGAACACTCAGCAGCCAACCTAAATTATCTTCCAATCCACAATCAAGGCAACACTCTCAATCTCATATTAATGTTTTTTTACCTGTTCTCCTATGCCCACACAAGTGGCCCCTCCACCTCTCACCAAACTGTCATTCACTTCATAATTTCCATTCCTCTCCCACTCACCAATCTTCCTCCCTCATCTATAACAAAGCATAAATGCATATCAGAATGTGTGGTCCCCTACTACTACCAAGTCAATATCTCGCTCCACACTCTCTCTCTCCTCCAATTTCTTACCCCACTCAAGCTGCTTTTTATCAAATGTGTCTCTGCACTGTGCACCCCTTTAATGATTACTGTCCTGCCTGCTCTATTAGCTCATCCCACCAGCCTTTTCACTCATGGTTCTCCCTAGCCATGCAGCTGCCTTAAACAACCATGAGTTATTGCTTACAATACCTGCCCAAAGACTGATATTCCACTCTCATCACTGCTTACAATGACTCTCTGCAGACCCTGCCTAAATGCTTTTAACAGAGTGAAATCCTCCTCAAATGAATCATATTTATTTTCTCTGCTCCCAACTTTGCAAACTATCCATGACCCTTCAGACCATCCCTTCCAAATATCTGCTTTGTTTCCTCCTTTATCTCCACAAATGACTTGGCCTTAGTTCAATCAATGTGGCTGCAGAGGGCTTGGTAAGGTTAACGTCCCCAGCATCACAATGGTGATGCCGGTAGGAAATGACTCAAGGAGAATGGTCAGAACAGTGAAGAAACAGTTGAGAGGACCAATGAGTTGATAGAGAGCCAGAACAGTGACAGGAGTAGGAAGGAGGATATTCAAAAGAGAAAGAGTTGATGTCAAAAGTGGGTAGATGGGCATCCTTGATAAGGAACCACACACCCTTCCCAACAGCTCTGGGAGAGTGGCGAAAGGTAGAAGAGTGTGGAGAGTTGCTATTGTAGCAGAGTCATGAGGGGCGATCCAGGATTGAGTGATAGCAAGAAGTGAAATTTGAGGGTGACAAGAGTTAAAGTTGTCAGTGATAAAGGAAGACTTGTTGCAGTGGGATTGTGTATTCCAGAGGCCAAGTGAAAGAGTGATAAGATGTGTGGGTGAGGAGCAGCTGTTATGCAGTAGGCAAGGAGCATAGTTGAGGCTCGAGATCCTGGGAAGCACATGAGCACCTTATTTGCATGGTGAAGGTGCAAGAGCGGAAGGAAGAAGATGGGAAGGCTTGAGACTGGTGCCAAAGTTACACAAAGTTGAGGTTGAAGGCTATGAGAGATGTGATGGAAAAAAGTGAGAAGAAGGAGGAATGGAGCGAAATCAAGATGCATGACAGAGGGTAGAAGGAATAGGCAAGTGAAAACAATGAATAAAGGGTGCATGTCCTTCCAGGAGCCAGTCAAAGTGTTCCAAATGGATTCCACACTTGGAGGCCACTAGTGAGTGCTGTCAGCACAGGGAGATTCGTTTTGAGGGCAGGGTCCTTTTCAAAGTTAATTACTTGCCAAAGTAAACTCAGTGTAACAGAACAAGATACATGTACCCACCTTTGCAATCTTGTATTACTGTCTACATTTAACAGAAAACAAAATATGCATAGCTACACTCAGAGAAGTGTATTCATGCATTGTGTGTACGAAATACATGGAAGCAGAGGTCCATGGCGTGTTTGGTGTTTGTGAGATAAGAAGTAGAACCAGTTAGGAGACAAAACTGATTGAGATGGATGTAGTCTGCCTAATATGCTGCATGGGATGTTAGATGCCATGTTTGATCGAATGTGGTGTGAGGGAACATCTCCTTCCAGTAAGAAACACATTGTGGGAGAAGGTGGTCACCAAGATGGAAGTGAAAACTGGCATAAAACCAACTCACAAACATGCATGTCATTCTTGGGAAGAAGTGTAGCACCGGGACCATAACTCTACCTTATAAACCTTATACCTAACTTTACACTCTAAGGTCTACACTCACTCTCTAAACTCTAGACTCTAACTGCAAACTCTAAACTGCACTCCATACTAACTGTAAACTACATACTCAATTATAAAACCTACTAAACTGGTCTATAGCCTATACTATGTACATATATACTTGTGCCCTTTTCTCAGATGGACATCAGGAGCTGCAGTCAGGATCTTCCAGTGACATGAAGAAACCGCTACACCAAAGAATGTTTACTAGTGTGTCTCCTTCAGAGACTGTGCAAGAAAAGAAATGGGAAGTTCTGGAATATCCAAAACTAACTGGACCATATGTTGGGCATGATTGGTGGAAAAGATAGAGAGCGCCTTTTGCAGGAGTGAACTGTTATAATGTCCATACCGCGTGTGCCATTGTTTCCCTTTTATCTATGTTTTATTTATGCTAATGGATTTGCAACTATGATGTAGCAACTTTTCCAATTTTTGTAATTAACACGTGCCTGCACCTCCTTGAGACAGTTGCCATGTTATGGGGTTTGGCTGAATGGAGCCAGTAGTCCAGTGTCTCACTGTCAAGGTGAGTGGTGGAGGGATGTATGCGTAATGTAGGGCCTTTTTACATGGCCTACTGGTGTGCAGGAATTATGCACATTGGCCTCTTGTTCAGCTATTAAAGGCTAACATTTCCCATTTGTGAGGTGAATTAGATTCCATTTCTACACACGAAACATATTCCATTAAATACTTACCTGGCTCTAAAACAAAAAAGTTAATGAGTTCTAAAAATATTCCTCATAAAGGAAGAACCATACTCTTGACTTATTTTAGTTGGTCTTCCTTTGTTGTTGAGCTGTGTGATGTATGGCAAATCAAGGATTTCCTTAAAGGTACATGTCAGATATGTAATTATGATTTCTGGGGATGAAATGACTCACACATCTGGGTTGAATCAATATAGGTCTTTATATTATTACTGTGTTTGCCATTACATGGTCTGTCCAGTGCAAAGTGCTGAGGCAACACTAGTGAATGGTGAGGTCATCCTCTGGATTGTCATCACCTGAGTCAGGAGCAGCAGTAGAAACATGTTCACTGTCTCTCCGGTATGCTTGCTCCAAATCCTCATCATGCAGAACAATATATGTCCAGGATTTGTACAGAGTAGGAATTGCTGATTCATCGACATCATTGTTAGGATTTGTACAATTTTGCTTGACAGACTTGTCCATCAGACTCTGATGATGGCCACAGATGCACTAACACTACAGAGTTGGTGCTGGCAGCAAGGCACTGTAGATATTTCATTTACAGAATGTGTAGTGTTGGCCATGTCTCCATTTTGCTGTTCCAATGAAGCTTTTCATGTATGGCCAGCATGTCATGATACTGTGAGGTACTTCCCAATCATTTCCTCTGCTGCCCTTGATAAGGACAATTGTTTTTTTTAGCTGTGTCTTGAATCCAAATTTGGCTAAGCCTTTCCAACAAGGATTTTTTGCGTTATGCTGAACTTGGGAAGCTCTTGTAGAAGAAATCAGACTTGAACATGTGTTTCGGAACTCATTGGTAACAGATGGAGGGTACCATGGAGAGGATAGTGATTTTCCCTGCTCTTGGCGTGTGGTCACAGGAGCTGGGGTGGTAGTTCTATTGGAATTGCTCTGCATACAGGGGGAAGAAGAGGGAATGTATCCAGTTATTTTCCTGGGAAGTTCCAAACAAGTCCTCTCCCTCTCCTTCTAATGAGCCACAATTTAGCCAAGTAGCCACGTCTTGCATTTTTCCAAACTACCCTCCAAAAGTGGAAAAAAGCAAACAGCATGTGTTGATCCTGACGTTTGGTATATGCTGTTGGCCATACACAGAGCTTTACAATCATCATATTCCTTAATTTCCTAAACATTGTAAAAGTCTTTGATCACGTGAACTAGAGGGATGAAATCACAGGTGTTAGTATTATCATTGCTGAAAGCCTTGCAGCACATTTAAAAGGCACGACAGCCTGGATGCCCTCTTACACATGCTTGCACTGCCTGGGAGCCAAAGACATGGATGACCCTGCCTTTGTATTGCATCACATACTCATTGATAGATTTGTATAGTTTAAAGGGGTGTTGAAGCATATATGGGGTTGAATTCGGCCAGGTGCAATCCTTCTGTGGGGCTCGACATCTTCTTTCAGGCTTTGACAGAATTGTTGAAATTGCAACGCATTTTGCAACTTATGTCCATTAAATTGACAACCCCTGTGTATCTTTTCAGATGTCTTGTACTTGATGAAGTTCAAGAAGTGTGCACAAAAGGGCACACAATAGTAGTTGTCATCCATACATACATACACAATTTTGCTATTATTGTCACTGACAATACAACTAACAGTCAATCTAATCTTCCTGGTCATATCTCTCCCCAAACCTTGGCTTTGAACACTGCCGTGATGTTTGCTGCTGTATGTTAATTTCCCGCGGCAGACATTGAAAGAGTTGGTTGTTGGCAATATTGTGGGGTTTTGAAGTTGAGGTAGTGTTGTTTAACCTGCAGGTGTTCAGTTTGTTTAAAAGCCCCAATGTGCAGTGATGCAAATATAGTCTGTTGCTTCACCTTTGGTCCAACTGTCCATTGTCACATGAGTGGTTTGCATGACAGAGTGTCACTAAAAGGGTTCTGTAAAGGACAAACAGTGAATCCATGGCAACATCTGTGTGGCTGTTTAACTGATATCTTTAAATCAAACAGCTTCAGAAAATGTACACAATGCTATGGTGTGCAGCAATGAATATATATGGCATGGGTTCAACTGACAATAGTTTGGTCAGCCATTTAAAAAAAGAAAACAAGGAATTCATTCAGTGGCATTTTGTGGACCTGGTGAAAACAGTCTTGATGCTGGATTATTTAAGACTAGCCTTTGAAAATGTGCTGCAAGACTTGCTAGCAGTGCTGCCTGGCTCACTATGTGATGGCCATGAATGCTTATGTGTGACACTGCCTAGAAGAAGGTACATGGGCTTGATATACCATTCTCATCTTGAAGATGTGATCTGACAGCTCCTTCCCCATCATCATCATCATCTTCTTTGACCATAAAGACTGTCCGTCCACAAGCATTTCCAACAGTCTATTCACTTTTTTCTATTTTCCTTTAGAGCATGTAATTCCCTGTGATGATTTTTTTCTAAGTGACTCTGCAGCACATCCCACGCCGACCCCTCCCCCGTGCCATAAAGTGTGTCCAGCTTCCAACAATGCTCATTTCATTTCAGAGTCTGCAGAGTGTAATGTGGTCATTTTTCTTATCAATAGTGGACATATTTGAGACCCTTGATGATGGCTTTTTCACACTTATGAATTCAGTGACAGAGCTTCCTTTTTGGTGGTCATGCTGGCAGTTAAAGTAGTGACATTGACACACTAGGGTTGTTAGGCTACTGCCTGTTGTGGACTTTCAGTCCTTTAAGTCCTACTTGGGCTACTGGCTTTAGTCTTGCTTAAGATTCATTTATTTTTCTTGGGCAAAAGGAAATGTAAGTAAGATGGGGCTCAAGTTGCCTAATAGAGTCTTACCGTTAGGTTGGGATATGGCATGAAATCATTCCTATGTTTATTTATTTTGTTTTTAGGTACAAATGGACCGGAATTAAATGAATTTGAACTAGATGTCATTGAACGTTAAGGGAATGCAAATGTGTATTGCAAACGAATTTGAAAATGAACAGTTAATTGAAAATTCTGTTATGATTATTTTGTCCCCTAGGACAGTTTGACATTGTAACCTAGCAACACAACTTTGGAGCAAGAAATGAATTAGCCTCAGAAGAAGGATACTCGGGTATCCGGAATGCGTCAGGCATTGAGTGTTGGGAGAAACAACACAAACCATGGTGGATGTATATAATGAGTCACAAGAATTGTAGGTGTATCAGAAGATGTAAATAGAAAGATACTACCTCATTACGAGGTTGCCGGTCCGGTAACAACGGCACCGGTATGCTTGCCGGTACCGTTGTTAGCGGACCAGCAAACTCAAGAGTTGTGCTCGCGGGTGCCTTTCATTCCGCCAGTTCTGCCCTGGCAGAATGAAAGGCACCTGCGAGCACAGGAAGCCTGTAGCACCGTTATGAACAGTGCCGGTGCTACAGGCATCCCCTTTCCCATTGAACCCTATGGGGCTGAAATGGGGATATACCGGCACCCACGAAAGGGCAATTACCGGGTCCGGCGGGGCAGGAATACCCCGGTAATTGCCCATTCGCGGGTGCCGGGTTTTCATGTGGTGGAATGAAAGGCACCCACGAGCACAGCATGTCGGATGCATTGGCACCGTTATAAACTGTGCCAGTGCATCCGGCCTCCCCAATCCCATTGAGCCCTACGGGGCTCAAATTGAAATGGGGAAGAAGTTTTTCCGGCGCCCAGAAATGGGCAAATACCGGGTCCGGCAAGGCCGTAATGACCCGGTAAATGCCCATTTCTGGGCGCCAGAAAAAAATGAATAGCGGTGGCAGTAATCCAGGCACGACTGCCGCCAGCCTCGTAATGAGGCCCAATGTGTGTGAAATTCTGGTGAATTGTTAGTGAAAATAGAAAAAGATACATGATGAAGTTCATAAAATTGGAGTTTTCTTTGCTCTTAGAAATGTACAGAATTTAGGTTTGAGAATTTCTATATGTGAATATCTGTATGGGAACACTGATTTTGGAGTAGTAAAATACAGAAATCTGACTTATAAAACTTTTTTTTAGAGTATACATGTAATGTACAGCACTTTGAATTATGTTTTAAAGATATTTTGAAGATATACAATAAGGGGTTCCTTTCCCAACCCGAAAGGAGTGCACCACGTTCACCTGTTGGCAAGAACAGGTTTTTGTGGGTTTTGACATTCTGGGATCAACCCATGCCAATTCTTCAGTAGACCGCAGTGGCCACCCTGAGGTGGACCTGGTGCATCCACTAATCCTGACACTGGCAGTAAACAAGTGCTCCTGATGCCGAGCCCAAGGCATTATCTAATTTGAATCATGAAGAAGGAAGATGACTGCTGCTGTGGTACAGTCTCAGGTGGAGGGGCACGCACTGAAAAAGAAACAAGAAGGTCCAGCTGTGATTGCAGACCAGGCAGGCAGGAGGCAATGGCTTTGAAAGTGAAGAAAAGGCTGAGGGCAATTGATCCACACCATCAATACTTCTAAGTTACGATGATGATGATGATGATGATGATGATGATGATGATGATGATGATGATGATGGTGGTGATGATGATACCAGCGATCCACTTATGACCCTGCACGCCCTGGTAAAAAGGAAGGTGCAGGAACTGCTGTCACTCTCTATTGATGGCAATAGCAGTGATGCTGTTAGATCTGGACATGTGAGTTTGAACTTTGACTTAGGAGCAACAGAAAATTAACACAAAGTAAACAGTGTCAGTGCTACCCACCAGTGTAAATGTTCTCCCCAAGAAATGAAGCCAGAGTACGTCAAGTAGATCAAGTATGACTGGATGGATAGAGGCAGCAAGAGGCAGCAGCCTAACAACTGACCATACATTCACAGTCTACTACTGTTAAACAATCCAGCATCAACACTGCTTTCACCAAGTCTACACCACTAGTACCACAGAAATCACCCGATGGTGCATTTTTACAATGGGAAGCTGGACAACATGTTATCATTTCAACTGCTGCCATGTCCGTCGGTGCATACCAAAGTATTCCATGACATTTTTGAAGCTATTTGTCCAAAATACCAAGTACCCAGCCGTCCATATTTTTCAAAAGTTGCAGTGCCTGAACTTCACAGAACACTTCTACTGACAAATGAAAAAACACATATAGAGTGCACCATGCATACCATTCAGTGACAGTGGAGGTGTGAACTAGTGTACAGGCAACATACCATATTTATATTATGCACATTGGGGTTCTTACTCCTACGACCCCAACTGACAAACTGCAAAAAACATTGTTTCTGTGTGATCCCTCCCCATGGCAAACATGTTACATGGCTTAAAACAAAAAGAATGGCTGTTGTTTTCTGTCAATGACAGCGATACTAACATTGAGCATGAAACAGTGGATGGGATCTACAATGTGTACCCTGTTTTGAGCAAAGTTTGAACCTCGTAGTATATGACTTGCTGTAAAAAGCCAAAAATTGCACTATTGCAGAAAAATCATGGCCATGTTAGCCAAGATTGCAAACTGTGAAAGGCCTTCTTCAGTTCGGCCTCATGCACGTGGTTACCGCCCATATCAATGGAATGCTATGTTTGCTTCAACACCTCTTTAAACATCACAAAGCTAGCAATAAGTATGTGATGCAGCACAAAATATGAGTAGAGTCATTCAAGTCTTAGATATCTAGGCAATTGGATCTCGTAAAATGGCTCCTCCAGCTTCTGGTGTATTTTGCCCAATGACAAAATCAATGCCATGGGGTAGAAAATGGGTAAAAAACGGATTATGAAGCTCTGGCTCTGGACAACAGTATACACACATTCTTAGAAACAAATGCCAGGATCAACATATCCAGAGGTGACTCACCAGACCTCATCCTTGCTGCCATTGCTAAAGACAAACCAGCAGTTCCTACCCCTCCAATACAGTTAAAGCAGATGTGATTGGGAGCAAGCACATCTGGGATATGCTGAACACGTTCTTGCTGCTGCTTACTCAGACGATGACAAAGCAGGGGAATCAAAACATCACCCTCTAGTCTGTTGCAGCTCTCTGCACAGAAGCGACTAAGGTTTGGCAAACACATTAGGAGTTTCTAACATCTATATTGATTTAACACAGATAAGTGACTTTCTCCCTCCCCAAATGTATAGACCATTTACTTTTAAGGAAATGCTTTATCTGTTCCGGGGAACAAAGAGCGTAAACCTGACTACACATATTACACAATACAATGGCAACAGGCTACCCACGACCTGATATTGAGTATATGCCTTCCTAAATCGGCATGCTCATCTTCCATGATAACTCGCCCATGCATTGTACTTTAAACAAGAAAGCTACATTTGATCTTTTGTCTTGATATTTTTTCATACATTATTTTTTTTAGATACTTTAATGAAGCATTTCCTACATGACTGCTAAGAGAAAGGAAATATAACCTCACAAGTAAACCAACATTAGAAAAAGGAATTCACCATGTTCACACTATACTGAGTTGGTATAATTAATTGGGTGACACATGATACAGGGCAATTTAACAACCCACCCCAAACAACAGAGGCACAATTATCATCAACTGTGTTTAGGTTCTTTTTATGAACCTGCAAAGCCCTAATCTAATGATGTTAATGTATAACAAGTTCACTCCTACAATCTGCAACAAGAAATAGGCTGATTTGCAATAACAACTGATTTTATTTCAAATATGTCAGACAATTAAATATTCAGACAGATGACTCGCCACTTATTACAAGGGATCACATGTCAGTCATAAAACAATTAATACTCAATAGTTGCTACTCCACTATACTAGTAAACATCACAATGTAATTTGGTCATTAGGATGTATGGTTAGAATGAGATCTCCACATTGTTATGCAAAAATGGGTATTTTCAAAATCCATAAATCTTTTCATTATTCTGAGCAAACATCCATCACTTATCAATAGGTATGTCTCTGTTCAGAAAATGATTTCAGTAAAATGCAATTTTCAAAATGTTATCATATATAGTTCTGCAATTTCATTATATGGATATACATCAATAAATGCTACGGGTTCCTATTCACTAACTCAATGATGCTTCTAAGTGTGTGCTAAATGTTGTGTTAATTATCAAAATTTGAATGAGCATCAACTTCCATGTCATTTTGTTCAGAAATGGAAAGATCTTTGATTTCCAATACCAGTCTATGGGACCTTAAGCTCTTAGGTCACAGAACTCATAGTAAAAAGATCCAGAGGTTTCAATTTTATTTGGAATCACAATGTGACATGTATATAGAAGGTCACACCCAGTATTCTTTGTTTATGTGGGGACCGTGTTGTAGTAGTGTGGGCACAGTATAAGGAAAAATGGAAACACGGACTACCCCAGTCTCCTGCATTTTTTCAAAGTATAGACCACACTATGACATATAAGTGACTTATTTCATTATAAAATACCCAGACTCAGAACTCTTATAATTATATCAAGGAGGCATATTGCGTAGTTTATTTTTCACCAGTGGTTTCCTCATTATAACATTTCATGTATAAAAACATAATAAACAACATAATGATCACAGTACAAAAAACATTTTCTAGATATAGGGCCTCATTACACCGATGGCGGTAAGGGTTTACCGGGACTGGTATTTTACCGGTACCAGTAAATCCTTACCGCCTTACTACGAGGTCCCTTTGCGGGTTGGGGAATTTAACGCATGCTTTTTAAAAACCAACCCGCAAAGGGACTCAGGGAGATAATTACGGTAGCGCAATTTGCGGTACCATAATTAGCGCCTTCCCCATTCCCATTATGCCCTATGGGGCAAAAATGGGAATGGGGAAGGGCAATGGTGGAAGGGGGAATTACAACCCGCCAACATTGGAATGGGGCAGTAATTCCCCTTTCCGCCAAGGCGGTGCCGGTATTTTACCAGCATGAACCATGGCGCTAACAGCGCCATGGTTCTCCGCCATCCGTGTAATGAGGCCAACAGAATGGCTTTCTTAATGTGCCATCTAGTCGCAAAATCTACATTCATATAATGGGGAGTTTTTCTCACCCATTTTTCTAAATTCAAAAAAGGGGTTATTTCTCAGAATAATTTGTCTTCAGGATGCTCTGTCAACGTGTTTCGGCCTATTCCCAGTGTTGTTTGTAAGGGCTTCGTTAGGACAAGTGATGGTTCTTTTTTCAGTGAGGCTTATTAGTCTTCTATCCCTCAATCTATCGTGTTCTACAGCATTAAAAACAAAAAACACTGAGTCAATTGGCTGGTCAATTTAGTTAAAAAAGTTCCATGGGTCATATTAAGCAATATGCTTCCTTGATATAAATATAAGAGTTCTGGGTAATTTATAATGATATAAGTCACTTATATGTCAGGTCTATACTTTGAAAAATACAAGAGACACGGTTAGTCCATGTTTCCCTTTTTCCTTATACTATCACAATGTGACATACATGTTGTGCGATATTCTAAACATGCATACTCACTTTGGTTCTCTCTATCTCAAATTCAGACAGGGGCTACCAGCTGGCACCAAATAATTGTCTCCCTCTTTGAGCGCTTGTCACAGTATATAGCTACCATGTTACTCTCAGTCTTGCCATTCTGTCCTACTCGGGGATGCTTTCGGCAATTGGTCTCCCTTGATAAGTCATTGGATTCAATCGAATCTGCACCCTCCCACAACCATACTGTCTGAAATCAATCCAGTTGGCTCTGGTATTTTAGATATTTCTCCCCAAATCTTCTATGTTGTACCTTATACTGCACCTTCTAAAGATGTTGTTCTTATCTAAGATCTCATTGGAAGTTCGATCGGATCGGTAGCTTATTCTAGTAATGTCACTCCTAAAATGCACCCTCTGCCTCTGATAGGACAAAGGTCTTTCATGGGCTGTCCAAAGGTTTTGACAAAATCTACATTTCTACCACACCCACTGTCATGTTTTCATTTCCTCTAATGATGTAATACAATAATTATAGTTTCTCTAAATGTACTTTCTTTCTGCCTCACAGGTTTATAACAGACCTACATCTCCTAAGAAAGGCTTTTGGGTTCTAGAGCCATGATATTCCTGCTGTATTAAGCCCTGTCCATGATTCATTTGAGGTGCATAGTAGCCCACCTTCCAGAGATAGGAAGCATAGAATTGACTAAACGTTCATAGCTGCCGGTATTTCTCCTGAACATGAATGATAAAAGCCTTAAAAATAAATAACTATGTTATATTTGTTTCCATGTTTTGCAATAAAAAAACAGCCACATTTCAGTATTCTGGCGTTGGGTGGATGTGGGGGAACCATGTTGCAGCAATGTTGTGAACATTCTATGCTGTGATTTTAATAGGCAGATTATGGATGACCCCCTGACTAAACACAATTGTAGAGCTGTCAATCATGGGTCCGCCTTCCTCAGTTTGCATTGTTCAGCACCTCCCTAAGCACTAATGTGTATGTTAATGCACATCTCCAACCACCTACATATACTGATTTGGAATTTTAATTGGATGAATGATCCATTAAGAAACCAAAAGTCCTATCCTATCTCAGGAAGGTCAGCGCAGACGTCGTGATCTTCCAAGAGAACAACCTGAATGAGGCAGGAAATAGAAAACTCAAGGTCAAATGGAAGGGAAAGACTTTTTATACTAGGTGCACTACCAACAAAACAGGGATATCTGTTCTTCTTCAACCCATTATTTGGTTAACCACTAATAGAGTTATGCCAGATGGTGAAGAGAGATGGAACATGGAGTTGGGTTCCTTAGCTGGAGTAGAGAGGGTGTTAATCTCAGAGTATGGACAGAATGACATTTTACTGCCTTGACATTTAACTTGTTATACTCCTCAATATCGTTCTGGGTGGTAGATTGATCAGGTACTCCAGAAATCGGAGACAAACCAAACAGTAAAGCTCCTGAAGGACTTATTACTGATCTGGGAAGACTTGCAAACACCATGGATGCATGGTGACAGTTAAACACCATAGGTAGGAACAGTGTGTTCTTCTCTGCCAGAAATGGGACACTTTCAAGAATCAAAACCATAAACAATTCTTCAAAAACGTTATATCTGCTGTAATATTATCTTCATCCCTTTCACATCAATCACCAGTCCTTGTGGGGTGCTCCACTAATAAGATATGATATGATATTTATGACGTGCCTGTACACAAGTGTTTCTAGGCGTGACAAGACAAGGAGGGGGATACAAGGTAGGACAAAATAACAATCTTACTAGGCCTTGTGTCATTCAGATCATGCAAATGCATGAAGAGGGAATGGGAAAAGCGCCACGGGGAGGGGAAGCTGGAAGTGCAGTTAACTCACAAGCGCAGCCAGTGGGGGGCTCTTAAGTGTAGAGAGAGGGGACTGTAGGGTTGCAGATACAGAAACCCTTAAGTGCTGGGGAGCCCGGAGGAGTCAGGTGCATCAGTTGGGGAGAGGAAGAGAGAAAGGGGAAGCAAAAAGGAAGGTATTGAGTTGCTTTCAGAACCGGAGATGGTTCTGCTCAAGTTTCAGAGAGGCAGGGAGGCTGTTCCAGATGGAGGCCCCAGCTGAGGAGAGAGTTCTGCCCCCCACTCTCTGCTTGGAGAAGCGTCTGACCCTCAGAGAGTTGGAGGTGGATGAGCATGTAATTGCATGTAATTGTGTTCTAAGGGTGTTTGGTGTCCTGGCAAGGAGAACAGAATCATCTGCATATAGAAGCATAGCCACAAATCTGCCTTCAATAGTAGGGATATCTCCTGAATCTTCGAAGAATTTGGACATACCATAAATGCATAGGCAAAAACGAACTGGAGCCAGCAGGCAAACCTGTTTGACACCTCTCGCTGTTTGGATGTTCTGTGTGAGTTGGCCCTGGGGACCAAACGTGATTTTTACTGAGGTTCTGTTGTTGTCATGATGCCTACCCCCGGGGACCCAGACCAAGTCCAGCAACCCCGGAAGCAGGCATCAAGTTACCCCAAGCAAGCCCAACAACCCCCGCTAGGGGCTATTTGGGTGCAGTCCTGGCGCCTATGGCGCCAGGCTCATAGATTAAAACTTACCTGATGCAGACCATGCTGCAAACTTACCTGATGCAGACCATGCTGCAAGAGCTCCAAGCCAAACGAGGCTTGGAAGGGACTATTTTACCTAGGGACTATTTTTTTACTTGGGTGGGGCTGGGGAGGAATACTTACCTGGGACTACTTTGGAGGCTATTTAAACCACGCCCGAAGAGCAGCACACGCTTCACGTTATTCTGCATCCAGCAGCGTAACGCTAACCGTGCCTGCAAGTCTGCATACAGTCTTCTGCCTCGAGTTTGGAGCTCCTAGCAAAAGGGAGAAAGAAGGAGAAAAAGTTAGAACAAGAGCAATACCTTTGATCCTTACTTAAATTCCCGATCCATCGCGTCTTCGAGCTGGAAGAAAGAAGTTATTTTATGTGCGTCGCCTCGCCTGCTGCAGCGCCTCGCTGAACTCACCGGCCTTTGCAGCATCTTCACATTTCACCACATCCTCCTGCATGTTACCGCCGCAATCCGACACCTAAGGAGAACACAAGAACAGCAAGGTGAGCCAAGGGAATACACAGAGGAATACCCCCCATAGACTTACCTGATTTTACCACAGGGGGTACTATTCTTCTTCACTGGTCGGCACAGCTTCCACTGCATCCTAGCCGAACCCCGGCCCCTAAGGGGAAACAAAAGGACAGCAAGGTGAAACAAGGGACTAACAAGGGGAACCCTCCTCACCACAAAAGACTTACCTGATTTTCCCGCCTGAGGCATCATTCCCCGAGACTTCATACTTTCTCTCAGCGCCTGAATAAGGGAGAAAGCAACAGGTTACATATGGACATTATTTTATCGAACTGTGTTGGATAATACAAATCCTTACCAGAACATTACCGGTTGCCGCGAGGAACTCTTCAGTAGGGTCAAGCTGCAACCTGCAAGGAATCGGACAAGAGTGAAAGTCAGGCATTTGAACTCTTACGAACTACATACTTACGGCGTCTTGCCGGGAATATCGGAGTCAATATTGTCCTGGAACTCACCAATTCCTTCGAGCCTGTGAAGCAACTGGTTATCTACACGCCCCTGCGCTCAATGCAGGATGGAGAGCTCATCTTTTCAAATCATCAGGTGAGACTATAAGAGGGAACATCCAAGGTGATCAGTGGGGAGAACAGCGGGGTGGGGGGATTTACACTCAACTCCACGGGTGGTAAATTCCCTTTCTCCACTTGCAGAAGAATATTCCTACGGGCCAAGCAAACGAAGCTAGGTGGGCCAGTCCAGTCCGTCATCTTGGCCCTATGCGTCACATTCGTGGAGACCGCAACAGTCCAGTCCAGATCGACGCCTCTGTGGGAGCCAGGTGAGCGTAACAGTTGTATATGGTCCTAATAATGTCAAGCAGGCGTCTATCTATTCCATAGTTTCTAAGTTCACACACACCCTCTCCCGAACCATTAGGTTGAAGGCTGAGAAAAAATCATAGGACAAAAAACCTGAAAAATGGTGGAGAGCCCTGATCTAAATCCACTCTGTGCCTTACATTATCATCAATCCACCAGTTCAGTTCTTGATAAATATAAAAGATTTTTTTTTACAGTCTCTATCAATGAGACTCGGACAACCTCATTTGTGGGACCCTTCTTATACAGTGGAATCATGGTTGAGTTGGATCAAGTTGAATATACCCCACTGCTAACAAAAAGGGGAAATACAACTTTAAAAATATGCACCCCCCAGTCCCTTATGAACTTACGACTTCTGCATGCAATCAATGTTGGGCTTGGCGCTTTGCCATTTTCTAGATGTTCAATGGACCTACGTATCATGTAGTATGTGAAAAGATACAAGAGGATGCACTGGAAACCCCTCTTGATAAATATAGTCAACATTTCAGACTTCTTAGAGTTACTTCTTCCCGCGCCTATTCTTTTCTTCAGATGCATATTAATTACCCATATCCATCTTGATAGCAATAGGGGAGAATTGTCCAAGCAACATGTTTGCGCCAGATGATTTGAGCTACATTCTGGAATGCTGGTGTATGAACTCCAGAGACACCAACTCAATGGTCAACTCATCCAATGTAATAGATCGACAAACTGAGAAGTTCAAGACCTCTCTTGCTACAGGTTCTGGCTGCGCTGGTGGGAATGTGGGGTTGAGGTGACACAATATCAAGCACTTTTGGGTTGTGTCCTGCATCATGTGAACTATTTGGGTGGTAAGAGTATGATCAATGGGACTGGCATTATTGGGCTTCTCCGCACATAATCTGGAACTACAGCCTCATAAGAGTAAGTGGAGAGATACATAACTGGTTCAGTGCAGACAAAACCTTCATAAGATCTTGAAGAATGATTAAGGCAACCATGTTGCAGAATGGTTTGATATGATTAAAGCAGCACCATATGAGAATCTCTTGCTTAGTTAAGGAAAGCCTTACTGAGAAGCACTGAACCTCTGATTACTATTTATAAACCTACAAATCGAGTAATGTTCTAAAATGACCATCAACACCCCCCTGGGGTTGTCAATATGTATCATATGCTCTGTCAAAAGAGGCTCACCAGAGATTGAGGGATTGGGTGGGGTTAACTTCATGTTTTCCTATTGCTGTATTTACAAAATACCACTTAATATAAATTGATATTCAAAGAAACACATCCTGAAACTATGTCCTTTCCCTCAAAGATGTAATGAAGTATTCTGGTGTGGGATGTTATAGTGCAATATTATTATTGTAATATTCTTTACATTCGGCCCGAAGAAAAATCTATAAAAAATAACCACTGCAATCCCAAAATTCGGGGGTTCTTGTGACTGCAGGGACAGTTTAGTTTTGTTTGCAGCTATTTGAATATCAAGATGTACTCCCTTAAGGGCAAAACATTGCCCACAATATTGTAGGCAAAACGTTAAGCATTTTCAGACTTAGCCAAGAGTTGGGCAAGTTTACTTTGGGAAAACAGGTTTTCAGGAGTCTCCATGAAGATGGCTCTCTTCCTTTCTATGTTCATTAGAAAAGGAGTGCCACAAGACAGTAACCTATGATGAAACAGGTCTATGCCCCCACGTCCTTAAATAGGCGTGCAGTAGAGAAGCAGATTCCATTTTCAAATCAGAGAGAGTGATGGGGGTTGTTCAACCGTTGTTGCACACATTTCAATTTGTTGCACAGAACACCTGAGGTTCACGGTAAAAGGTATTAAAATAAGCACTTTAAATGTGGCACATTCTGAAACAGACAGCCCTTGAAATTGCACATGTGCAATCAAAGAAGGAGTTCGTTTTTGTGAGCTGAAGAAGAATTGTCATGCTATTAATGTGTGTACATAGTTATAGATATGTGAACATTTGTTTAAAGGGTTTGTCAAAGAGAGTCCACTATCAGGGGGTGACCACCCCAAAAAAAAGGAAATTGAGGGCAAGCTAGCTAAATAAATGCAAAGAGCCATGTTCTGCCTACTGCACATAAGAAAAAGGCAATGCAGAGTAATACTGGTGCTTATATAAATTAGCATATTTGAAATACAAGTCCCACAATACATTAAGGTGTGACCTGAGTATACTCTCTTTTTTTTAACAAGTAAGACATTGGGCCTCATTACGAGCATGGAGGTAAAAACGCAGTCATTAACGGCATGGTGGTATTAGCGCGTCTGTGCACCCCCAACGCCGCTAATAGCGGCTGATTACGAGTGTAGTACTAACACAGACCCATCAGCATCCCTCTGGTTCAGAAGAAATCGTCAATCAGTGATTGGCGCACAGCACGTCCATCCTGTGCATCGCGAACTGGCAGGGGTGCTGCTCCTCCTCCATCATCATCATCATCCTCCTCACCCGGTGCATACAGGTCAATGTCAGGTGGCATTGGTACGTTTCTCTGGATGCAAATGTTGTGCAGCATGGCACAGACCATGGTGATCTTTGCCACCTTCTCAGGCACCTAAAGGAGTGCTCCACCATACCTGCTGAGACAACAGACCCGTGCCTTCAACAGGCCAAAGGTCTGCTCGATCACAACACGGGTACGGGTATGAACCCGATTCTACTCCTCTTTGTGCCTGTTCTGCGGGTTCTGTACAGGGGTAAGTAGCCACAGCTTCAAGGGATAGCCACCATCACCTGCATGGGGGCACAATGAGGTATGTGTTATTCAATATCAGACCTGACACCTTAGTGATCACTACCATGGCTGCAGCTATTTGGTGTTGACATGCACATGTCCCTGGATGCATGCACGCAGGTTCATTTGACGCAATGGGCCTCATTACACGGTAGGCGGTAGCCATGGCGCTAGAAGCGCCATGGCTACCCCCTTACCGCATTCCGGGTCCGTGTTCCTGGAATGGGGACTTACCAGGTCATTCCGACCTTGGCAGGACCAGTAAGTCCCCATTCCGGGAACCATTCCCCATTCCCATTTGAGCCGCCATAGGGCTCAATGGGAATGGGGAAGGAGCTAATAACGGGCCCGCTATTAGCAGGCCCATCTTTAGCTCTGAAGTCCCTCAACGGGTCCCTTCCTTAACGCCTGGCAAAACCAGGCGTTAAGGAAGGGACCCGCTAAGGGACCTCATAGTAGGGCGGTAAGGGGTTACCGGCACCGGTGCCCTTACCGGTGCCTGTAATACCTTACCGGCTACCGTGTAATGAGGCACAATGTGTACTGTACTATGGTCTGCGGGTGTGGATTGCGTTGTCCAGATGATGCAGGGCGTTCACTGGCATGCTGATGCAGATGTACTGTGGATGCGGGACAATGTTTAAACACCCATGTTAGTGATGTGTGGTACTCTGCATGTATTCCCAATAGCAGCATTGCCACAGGTGTGATCATGATTAGTCATCCATTGCTTGACATTCCCATGGTGGCCTGCTTATACGGCTGGCATATTGTCATTGCTGTGCAGCATTGGTTTTATGTATGGCATTGATGTGTCATGTTCAGGTTGGGATGTTCAGGGCTACAGTGTTTTGCTTTATGTGCATTGTCCACTCACCACCCATTCTCTCCCAGGTGGAGTATGCATCTCCATCTCCAATCTCACCCAGGTGGAGTATGCATCCCCCTGATCTCACCCAGGTGGAGCATGCACCCCCCTGATCTCACCCAGGTGGAGTATGCATCCCCCACCTGATCTCACCCAGGTGGAGTATGCACCCCCCCAATCTCCCCCAGGTGGAGTATGCACCCCCATCTCACCCAGGTGGAGTATGCATCCCCCCTGATCTCACCTAGGTGGAGTATGCATCCCCCCCGAACTCACCCAGGTGGAGTATGAACCCCCCGCCGGTCTCACCCCCCCACTGCACTGCCATGGGCCTGTCAGGCAACTTACCAAGCAGCCAGGCACGTCGTCCACAGGGTCGGATTGACCCTCGGCCTTTTGGCCCGTGGCCGGGCCGAAATCGTCCCTGGGCAGTGGGGGCCGGTTTCTGGGTCCTTCTTAGGTCAATAAATGAGTACCACAGGTTGGGTGATATTGTATGCATATTTTTTTCAATAAAAAAGAGCTAAATGTAACTGCTATACAATAACATATTATCACTTGGCCTTGGATGTCTGCTTGGATTCACAGTAATTTAAGGGTGAAAGGTTATGTTTCATCGCTTCTCGGTATGTCACTTTGGGGTGGGGTGAAATGACATCACTTCCGGTGATGTCATCAGAGTTCAAGGGTTGTGAGTCGAGGGGTGGATCACTTTTTTGAGGCAAGGGGTGGCCCACTTTTTTTTTTTGGGTGACCGGGCCTATTTCTTGTCCCAGTCCGACCCTGGTCGTCCAGCATGTCGCTCCATGTAGCGGGGTAGTGTGTTACACAGCGCCATGGAATCATGTGTGGATCCGGGATATTGGGCACAACAATGTGTGATCATCCTGCTGGAGTCACATACCATCTGCATATTGATGGAGTGGTATTGCTTACGATTCTGGTACACCACCTGAATGGCATGAGGGACCACCAATTCTACATGGGTGCAGTCGAGGGCACCAACGCAATTGGGCATGCCTGCCAGTGCATGGAAGCCAACTTTTGTGTGAGCGAGCTCCTGGGCAGTCCGTGGTAGGGATATGTGATTGGCTGCATGCTTCAGGAGGGCATCCAGCACTTGGGTCAGCATGCGTGAAAAGAGTGGTTGTGATATGCCTTGCAGCTGGCCCACTGTGTGCTGGTAGGTGCCTGTGGCCAGGAAGTGGAGCACATACACCACCTTCAGTAGAGGGGGAATGGCAGTGCGATTTCTATCAGGCTGACGATGTCGTTGTGTATCATGTCCACTATGGTGGTGATGGTGTCCCAGTCCAAACGGTATAGGGTGTGGATCTGCATGGGGGTTAGGTTGAAAGGACTGGCTCTGATGCGAGGTATTGGTGGCTGCCTACGTGGTACCACTGGCTGCACTGGTGGGACTTGCTGGGCCTGTCTCACCCTTCTTCTCCTCCTGCGTCTCCTCTGTGCTGCCTGTAGTTGTTGTTGTTGTTGTAGTTGTTGTTGTTGCTGGTGTAGCAGTGAAGGCATGTCCTCCAGCCCCAGGATTTCTACAGCAAGTGGGATCATTTTGGTGTTGGAAGTGGTGTGGTGTGTGGGTGTGCTCCTTTTGTGCTGGGACAGGCTCCATTGGCTCCACCTGTGGTGATTGTATGCACCTGTGGCATATGGCTACACTGCAGGTTGCTATTTTCGGGTGGTCCGCGATGCCTGTAATACTGCCATCTTGCAGGCCCTATTTATGGCCTTCGGGATGCCGGTAAGTGCATGCCTGTGTGACTTGTGATGTCCTACTGTTAGCGGCATCCCGGTATTGCCACCGCGAAGGGGCGTGTGTACGCGCGCATGCCGGTAAGAAGGGGCACGGTGTGGGTGGGGGTGGCATTAACTGGTTGTCGGCTCATAATGGCCTGGACCGGTAATCGATGCCGGTAATACCATTCCGCCTTCCTTTTTTCATTAACTCCATGCTCGTAATGAGGCCCATTGGCTTTGCTAGGACTGATGGTTAAGAGGAATGTGTCTGTCCCCAAGATAAGTCATAAAAAGTTTTTTTTTTTAATGACAATTCAAACACAGGCGCTCGGTCTGACTTCCGAATTGTTTAATAGCCTTGTGCACCAGCCCATTCTTCATGTTGACAACAAACTTTAAAAATGTAGCTAAATTCACTCTTTTCGGGGGTTCCTCCTGACTATTCCAACACCAGATCTATCCTTTCGATCAACAGGATAATCCCACCAATATATCAAGTGCCTTGAAAGAGATTGTCTATTTGAATATGGTGGCACTAAGGACTCGTGTATTCTGCTTTTTAAAGGCAATGGAATCCATGAGCAGACTCTCTGCAGAAGAGAATATTGGTGGGACTTGCCAACTTAGGTAATACTTAGTGTGATGGATTGAAAGGGCCGAGGCTTCAAAAGAGCAATTGTCAGGAACCCCAGATACAATCGTCAGTGCTTTGAGGCCATACCAATGGCATTAGGCACTATACAAATGCCATATAGCATAACAACATATGTAGATCCCACATGCCACTTCAGGGAAACAGAATGTATGTGTTTTACATGGGCAAAGTGGGAAAGAGAAAATGTAAAGCATTTTATCACAATGTCTGATTTCAATGGTAATAATGAGATTCCTAAATACATTAATAATTCGGGATCTGAATGTAGAAAGAAATGAAACACAGTGGCTCGATGGGAATGATGAGATAAATCTAAAAACATAATCATCAAAAGTGGATCAAACTTGCTGTCATAAAAGCATAGAATGTTCTACCTGCCTTTGGTAATGTTACAACGTCCAGAGTAATCAAATCAGAAATCACAATCAGAAAGAAAAACACTTCATATGATTTATTTTTGATCTTTATTTATTACATTTGTTACACGGCCAAACCCTTGGGTATCATGGCGAGGTTACAGACAGCTTGGTTAAGAACAATAATTAGGAAGGCCATTCGGGCACAATATAGAAGATTTAAACATTGGTGTTAATACACGAGTACAGGACAGAAGCGTGTCCATGAATTGACGATCAAAAGCGTGCATGCATGATCAATCTATTTACAATGCATCAGAGATAATCAATAGCAGTCTTTTTCCCTGAGGCCTAGTATGGGGAGTTAGTCTTGGTTGAATATACAAGTTTTCAGGGATTTCTTGAATCCTGTAAATGATTCCTCATTTTTGATGAAAAGGGGGAGAGTATTCCAATGTGTGGGGGCTAGGTATTGGAAGTTGCTGCCACCTGACTTACTGTTCTTGTAGCGAGGGATTATTAGTAGTGCTTGACTGTTGGATCTAAGGGGTCTCTTTGATTCTTTTTTGGTTATAGCGTGGTTAAGGTAAATAGGGGCACTTGTGTGGAGGCATTTGAACGTGAAACACAGGGTTTTGAAAATGACTTTGGCTTTGATGGGGAACCAATGGTGGTCTCTTCTTATATTGGAAATGTGTTCAGATGTTCTTATTCCAAAGGCTGCACGAAGGGCTTTGTTTTGAATAAGTTGGAGTTTATTTAAATTGGCCTTAGTGGTTCCAAGAAAGAGTATGTTACAGTAGTCGAGTCTGGATAAAATCAGTGCTCTTGCCAGCGTGATGCAGTTAGTGGGGGTCAGGAATTGGTGACTGAGGGCAATAAGTTTGGCGGTATAGGACGTAAAAGGTGAAAGGGCATTAATGTGCTTAGTCATGGTAAGATTGGCATCTAGGTAGACACCTAGGGCTTCATTACGACCCTGACCGTATGGGTTTAACTGCGCCGGTAGAGCTGCCGGCACCGTTAAACCCATACCGCCCTATTACGAGGTCCCCTTGCGGGACCCGATCTGGACGTCTGGTTTTACCCTCCAAAGTCGGAATCGCCCGGTATTTCCCCATTCAGAGAACCCGGACCCGGACCCTAGTTTGGAGGCAGCCATGCCCTTATAAAGGGCATGGTTGCCTCCAAACTCGTAATGAAGCCCCTAGCGTTTTTACTTGTTTGAGTACCGGTATCATGGTGCCATCGGTGTTGATGGATGAATCGTCAGGATGTAATGCCGCTATTTTAGACTGCGAGCCCACAATAAGCACCTCAGTCTTCTTGTCATTGAGACAGAGGCTGTTTAATGCCATCCCGTTTTGGATTATGGCATAGATTTTGTTGATGGTGTGGGTATCTTGGGTGTAGTCTCCCGATAGTGGGATGAGGATCTGGGTGTCATCTGCAAAATTGGTATAGATGACACCCATATCATCTAGGGCTGAGAAAAGGAGAAAAGGCACTAGAAGTTCAATCTGCAAGAAAGGATTTGATCCAGGTGGTGGCTTCGGTGGAGAAAATGAAATCTTTGGGACTTGTTGTAGGCTAGTTTATCCAGTATTTTGACGAGAAATGGGACAGTTGTTATTGGCCTATAGTTGGTGGGCAGCGTGGGGTCCAAAGTAGGTTTTCTCAAAAGGGGAGTGACCTAGGCTTCTTTGATGCTAGTTGGGACCAGATTGGTATTGAAGGATGTGTTTACAAAGTTAGTGATAATTGGAGTGAGAGTTTGGGCACAAGTTTTGACTACTGACGCTGGGACGGAGTCACCTTTGCAGTTGGAGGCTTTGAGTTTGGAGATGGTGTCAAATACTACTTTTTGGAAAACTGGTGTGAAATGGAATGGGGAATTGGTGATCTCATGAGTTGCCAGGGTCGGATTAAGAATGGCAGGTTTGTCTGATAATAATTGCTTTTTGGTTATGATTTTATTTTGGAGTAGTTCTATCTTGGCTCCTAGAGCGTTTTGGATCGTGGTACACCACTCTTTGCTAGGGATGGTAGAATTTTAGAATGGAGAATAATTCTTTGGAGTCAGAGGTGGAATTGCTAATCCTGATATTGTAAGCATTGGATTTGTGGGTAATAATGTCTGTTTTATAGCTTTTGTTTATTTCCTGGTAGGCTTTTTCTGACTCTGAGGTGGGGTGCTTTTTGAAAGCATGTTCCAGCGCGCGTTTGGTTCTTCTAAGAGCGATTAGGTCATCATTGAAACAAAAGCAGGAACGTTGTCTGAGCGTTTAATTTTGGTAGTGAGTGGGGCTGCATTGATAGTTGTAGTGAGGCAGTTATGGTAGGTGTCTGCTAAGAGGCAGTGGTTGTCGCTAGTGATTCAGGTGGAATCTAGAGCTTTTGACAGAAGTGGCATTAAGTTTTCAGGAGTGGGTTTCCGGGAGTTTATAGTTTCGTAGGTATTGGTTGTTTTAGGTTTGCTTAGAATGGGCTCGATGGGCTTGAGGGTGAATGTAATATTATGGTGGTCAGTCCAAGTAAGAGGATAGATGGAGTCGATGGTTAAGGGTGTGTTTGGAGAGGGGATCCAATCAAGGGTTCTACCTTTGATGTGCGTAGGGGCCTTCACTAGTTGGATGCATCTCATGTCTTTCAGGGAGGAGTGAAGTGCTTCTGCTTTGGAATCTTGGCTGTCATTAAAACCTAAGTTGAGGTCTCCCAAAATGATGCATTTGGTGTTGAGTTTTATAAGTGGAGCAAGTAGTAAGGGAATTTCAGTTTCTGGATGGTTATTAGGGTTGGGAGCTCTGTAAATTACTATTAAGTTGATTGTGGTTTTTAAATTTATGGGAAATTTTACAAGCAGTGTTTCCTATCCTGCAATGTTTTTAATAGGACAAGATCTAAGCTGTAGTTTAGTCTTGGCTATAATGGCGACACCTCCTCCTTGTGAGTGGGTCCTGTCTGTTCTAAGAATGGTGTAGTCTGCTGGAATAGCGAGTGTTAACAGAGGGCCTGAAGCTTGATGGAGCCAGGACGTAACTACTAGTAGGTCAAGCTGAGACTCCATAATGAGATTGTGATTTCTATGGCATGAGCTCCTAGGGAGCGGGCGTTTATAAGGTATTGATAATTTATAAACCTGTGAGGCAATTAGGTATGTGATTTTGCCAAACCCTTGGGCATCCCATGATGTACACTGTTCCTAGGAGTGACATCACTAGGATCAGCTTCCCATCCAACCGATCCTCAAATTAGAGCTGCAAAAGGGATATCACCTTTAGAATTGAAGTCCAAAGTCTATATAAGGCCCAATACAGAACATATTGGTGAGAACCAACTAAAAACTGGGAGCCAACAGGACTGATGGCAGATGGCATTGCTTTGCAAGAGCATATTGGACTGAATCATGCACTTTAGTCTAAGGGCTGATTGCTGAATGGATCCCAGATTCAGAGGGATTTGGAGTTCATTTCCTAGGACAGGTGCTCAAAGAGGAAATAGATAACCTGGCTACCAGCTGGTGGTACTTACCTGCCTGCCTTGCTGAATTTCAGTGGGAGATCACCAGGAAATGTACTTACTTTCTATAGAATTGAAATAAATCCCATTTCATGTTTTATGTTGAGAGGTATTTTTGGAAAGCCCTGATTAAAAATTTAAAAAACTGGGAATCAGAATGTAATGCAAAGTTGATGTGCCTTGGGGAAATGCAATAATAAAATAGAATCCATGTCTGTGAACCTGACAGATGCTCTATTCAAACACTCAATCCAATTTGAATGGGTATCACAGACTTAAAGTAAGAACCTGAAAGATCTTATGTAGAGTGAATGCCATAATCAATAAAGTAATTGAATCCTGCTTTCCTAACAAACCAATTGAACTGGGGTTGTTGATAATGAGGCAAGAGGTATTAAGAATCATGAATGAGTAGGGAATACAGTTTATTTTCATAGCATATTTTAATGTTTTCAGTCTTTTTTTGAAGAGTGGGTGTTGCCTTAGAATGGGTGAAATATTTGTAAATTCTATTGGAAATATTATGCTGAAAGACTGACGTAATGGATATGTGAGCACATGTATGATTAAACAGCCTCAATTTTAAATTTGAAAAGATTTAAAAAAAATGGTATTTTCAAACCAGCTTGCTTGTTGTCCTAGAGAGTGGGAGTGTGATTATTGTAGAGAGGGCTGTTAGATCAGTATTTCTGAAGGCAGATACACAACCTTAAAATAATCCAAATAGTGTTGATCTTGTTTGGGGTGAGTTGGAGAATTGCCCTGAACCAAGTGCCCTGCTTGACAGAATCCTAGCCAGAGAAATCTGTATTCCTTGAAGTATTAGCATCAGGGGGTGCTCAAATCGATAGCATTACACAAATTGATACCAGAAGAGTCCTAGGCATTCATCAGTTATGCACATTGTTTTTAACACCACAGTAACTCTGTACATTTGGGATTTTTCCCAAGTGACTAATGTGTCCTTCTTAAATGTCATTCATTTTAATCTTTCTGTTGATCTTTTTCAGTTTCCATTAATAAAATTAATTTGTCAGCTGCTATTTGCATTCATTGTTTGCTTTTCATTTTTTGGATCTAAGTAATCATAAGGGTAACGCATTATTGCGCATTGTGGGGCTTCCGGAAGGTGAAGAAGGATCAAACCCGACGAACTAAGTCGAAAACATGCTATTGCAAAAGATACCGGGTGGCACGTTAAGCCAGGGATTCGGCGTGAAAGAGCGCACAGGGCCCTGACAAGAGGGCCACCACCGGGGCCCCCACTGCAGCCTATTATTGCTCCTGGAGCATTTCCGCAAAGGAGGAACGATAAGCAGAGCATCTGCGACTATCACTGCATACCCGGACTACACCCTCTTGGTGCAGAGGCAACGGTTGAATTATGTGGCAGTAAAGAGGAGGCTACGGGAATCAGGCTACTGATACATGCTGTTATACCCAGCAAAGATGAAGGTGCTGCATAAGAATAAAGCGCTGTTCTTCGAAACACCGGAAGATGTGACTGCATGGCTGGATTTGTAAAGCTGTCCGAAGAAAGCGGAAGACCAGACGGAAAACAGAACGGAAAAGTGAACCGGCGCCGAGTTGATGCTGCATTGTCACACAAGGAGACAATTGAGAGATAAGTTTAGCACACATAGTGTCACTGGGACTTGATTATAGTAGAATGCATAGAAACTCAATACGATAGTCTATGTGTCCCTACATGGCAACATGTTGTTAGCGCAATGCAGGAGGCACAGCACCAGGAGACACGCTACCATTCCCCCGGAGGTAGTTTGGTTAGGATACCACTAGAGCGATATCCCCTTGCTGAGTAACGAGTATCGTTTGTACCGAAAAAAGAGCTAGATGCGGGGTAGACTGAAATCCAGGGATGGAGCTGGGCAACAAATGAGGGAAGGTGAAGTGAGGGAGGGGGGAAAAACAACAGTTGGGGTTGGGAGGGTGGGTTGGGGGAGTTTTGTTGGGTGTGTGGGGGGGAGAGGAAGTTAGAGACAGGGAACAAGCTTACATCCATGTGCTAATGCGCATGGTGCGGAAGACAAGAGAGGACAGAGGCGGGACGGGGTATGGATTAGAGATGGGAGACCTCAAGATAGCAGGGGGTTCCTTGAGTTCTATCAACAACTGTATGGAAACTTTGAAGGGGGTGAATGGAGCAAGATGATGGAAACACTAGAGGATATTGGTTTAGTTAAACTGAGTAGCGAAGAGATAGAGAACCTAGAGGCCCCAATCACATTAGAGGAACTAGAAGAAGTAATTAAGCTATTACCTTCCAGCAAGGCCCCGGGAACGGACGGACTCCCTAGTGAGTGCTCACCCCACTACTGGTAATGTTGAATGAAGCTTTAGAAATAGGGATATTGACAGAATCCCTCAGAGAGGCAACTATTATCCCCTTCTCAAACCTTACAAGGCGAGTACGGACTGTGGGTCGTACAGACCGCTATCCATGCTGAACCAGGACAGCAAGATACTTCCGGCTGTGTTGGCAAACATACTGAGACAGGTTATTAACAAAGTAATACATCCTGAGCAGACCGGATATGTTCCGCACAGGAGCATCTCCGGCAATCTCAGAAGGCTCCACCGAGTCATAGAACAGACAGAAGGGGACTCACAAGAAGTTGCAATTGTCCCATTAGATGCGGTGAAGGCATTCAACTCAGTCAAATGGCCTTGCTGATGGCAGCCCTAAAGGAATATGGCATAGGGCCTGGGTACCTGAGGTGGGTGAAACTACTGTACAGTATGCCACTAGCCAGAGTCAAGACGGGAGCAATCATTTCAGAGAGGTGGCAACTCAGAAGGGGCACAGGACAGGGTTGCCCTTGACCCCGATGCTGTTTACCCTCGCACTAGAGCTCTTAGCAATATATCTGAGGCAGTAATACGAGGAGGTGGGAATCTGCACGAAATGAGGGCCCCATCTAATATTAATGTACGCCGACGATATGCTGTTATACTTGAGGTATCCGGAGGAAAACCTGCAATATATCTTAGAAGTAAAGGAGCGATTCGCGTTGCTCTCTGGCATCACTGATAACCCCAAGAAGTCATGTATATTCCCCCTGGGGAGATACAGGGGAATTCCGCAAAAACACCTACCAGTATTGCAAATACCCTGGGAGGCCAGAACCTTCAGATACCTGGGGATGGATATCTATCACACGGTGGAGGCTGAATATAAACATAACACAGAGAAAGCAGTGGGAAAAGTTGAGAATAGCATGAGATTATGGTCTAAGCTCCCTCTGGCCATGGTAGGGAGGGTGGCACTGTTGAAGATGGTAGTATTGCTGAGGTTGTTAAATTCTTTGGGGGAATATTCCATATATGATACCCAAGCGATTCTTTGTTAAACTTCAGAGCATATGTAGAGGGTTCATATGGCATAATACCAGGAATATAATAGGCCTGTGGAAACTGCAGAATATGTATGACAAAGGGGGCATAAAATTGCTCAACTTTGAGGTTTATTATCTGGCAAGCCAATTACAATATTTGGCTAAGTGGTTGACGGAAGACTCAACGTCGGAGTCCAGATTGTGGAGGTCTGAATGTGCTCCGTTCTTTCTGAAAGAATGGATATGGCTGCTAAAACCAGAGCTAAAAGGGTGCGCGAGGATGTTAGAACTGGGATGGAAGATGTGGCGTAAGGCTTGCCAGGCCATGGAGAACCGGACCCTGTGTTCTCCGCAAGTGCCGTTAGTGGGACTGACTGGAGGGGACGAGCAATTGAGGAAGACGATTTGCATGCACTCGGAACCAGTGGGCATTGCAGCGCTGGGGGATGTATGGCAGGAGGGGAAGGTAATGGAATTTTGCATATTGGCAGAAAAAACAGGCCTACACTCAGGACAGTATATTACCTACATCAGATTAATACAGCGGGTGAAAGAGACATGGTCCGAAATAGTGCTGGAAGACCAACCCGACACAGCTATAGAAACAATTTATGATATCTCAGAGGGGGGCACAAAGTATCCCGAATCTATGAACTACTGATGTCCAGGGTGGGAAAAGAAGTGACCCAGCTGAGACTAGACTGGAAAGAGGAAGCCGGGGAACCCATGAATGATGGGCTGTGGGAGAGGGTCCAGAGATACCATAAAAAAGTATATAGGAATGCGAGGCTGCAACAGATCCAGCTATATGTTACCCACAGAGCGTACATGACCCCCCAGAGGATTGCTCAATTCAAGAGCGCAGAAATACAAACATGTCCCAAATGTGGGGAAGTGTACGCAGGGATGATACATATGTCTGGGCATGCCAGGAAATGGGGAAATTCTGGGGAGAAATAGCCCACTGCTTAACTGAGAATTGGATCATGCTAGATGTGGAATCTGTGTGGGCATGCATGGTAGGGGGATTTTCTAGACCGCGCAATCTGAAACACGTGAGTAAACTCAAGGACTTGGCCTACATACTTGCCAAGCGCAGAATTGCCATGGGGTGGAAAGCAAACAACAGGCCAAAGGTAGAGGTCTGGTGGCATGATCTTCAGAAATGGGCAGAAGCAGAAACGGCGGTATGGAATGAAGCGGCCAATAGGGGGGGGGATGAGGAAGTGGGAACTTTGATGGCCTGGAGACAACTAGTGGCCACACTCTCGGGGTCCACCGAGGCCTGCATAAGTGATCATAATTCCTCTGGGAATACAGAGGGGGAGGTACCCCTAGAGGAAACAACGGCAGATGGTGAAGTGGAGTAGGCTCGAGTTAAGGGGGGGGGTAATGGGGAGGCACTGGACGTTGTACGATACTGTATATGATGCTTGAAGTTATATGTTATGCACTATTGGGTTTGTTTTTTGTTGATTGGTTGTGATAAAAATTAATAAAAATTGTTTTTAAAGAAAAGGGTAATGCATTATTGTTGGCTGGATCAATATGACGAATTCACACGATAAACTGTGTGTCTCATAGTTTCATTAATCCTTATCAGCAGTAGGGATTGTGAATGTTTGTACTAATTGTGATTGTTGATGTTTTCAATTTCTTCTTACATTTTGATTTTATAAATGCTTGTGAGGACACACTTGGATTTTGTATCCATGATATTTATTGAGTATAATCTCCTTTCATTCCAGATTTATGCTTCTAGTGAATACATTTTTCTGAAACACACTGTACACTATTTGATTCTAGATTACTTCCTTTTGGTATTCAGTGGAATGTCCTTGCTAAGTATTTATCCATGTTTTCTTGGAAAAACCTTACTTAAAAGTTATGGATGGTAAACTTTGGACATTATCGGATTACTGTTGAATATTTTGGGATTTGATTTATGATTGAATATAGGAATCTGAATGATTGTTTGGTTTAATAAATTACTAGATCATTCATTCTTTGGCAATACAACTTTGAGGTGTGGCTTATCAGCCTTTTTTTCGTGAGTGCACTGCCTCATGCCAGTGTGTGATACATAATTTGCACCTTTATTTTGTTAAAACTTCTTTTTCTTTTTTTATTTCGAGTGAGTGCTGATTGTCATCCAAAGTTGTGAGCATTCACAAAGTTAAACCTGGTAACTGAAATAATACAGGCTCCCACCAATGAATCAATGGATAAAGTCTGACCTAAGAGTAAAGCATGAACCATGGCATTTGGCCAACAGGGTGAGTTCCAATTAGTAGACCGTTTTCCACATGAGAATAAAATGTGGTCTTACCCACATTGTAGCTAAAATTAAATGGACTCGTAATTTTCTGGCATGGAGCCGTTACATCTAGTCATTCACGTAGGTGGATCCCCTCTGCCACTTTTTGGTCAGTCGCATGGCGGAGTGCAAATGTTCAGGGGTAAAGGCAGCATAAGTGTGTATGGCGCCTTTTGCCCTGCACATTTGCACTCCATCATGCAAATGAGTAAACGCTGCCTAGCATGAGCACATGTCATGCAGCGTTTAATTCTAATTGTAAGTGCTGCCTGCCATGCGAGCATAGGAGGCAGAATTTACAAAGGATCCCCATGGGTTACGCCTGCTTTCTGCTGGTGCATGAAGCAGGCGGACTCCATAGGGAATTTAAAATTGGGGAATTTAACACTGCCACATTCCTGTAACGCAAAGGCCAATTTGAGATCTATTTTCTTCCCTAAAATCATTGTAAAATAAAGTAAATTGTTTGAAAACATTGAAGAAGGAAGCCTTGATATAAAGTAGAGTACAATGGATGAAAGCATCATTTTAATAACTTCTAATTGTCCCCACCAAGGAAGAAAAAGTCGAGACCATGAGCTGACAAAATCAATGTATCTAGAAAACAGATATGAAGAATTTAATTTGACCATTTCTTTATTTGAGGTTACAATATGCACTCCTAGATATTTAATACTTGATTGGCACCATTTCATGCCAGATCATGGTTAAAACCGTGTGAATTGAGAGGTAGCAATTCTGTTTAATTAATATATCATTTGTTCCCAAAAAAAGATGAAATTAGTGTTATGGTATGGAAGAGATTATGAAGACCAACATTGGAGTTTCTCAAGAAAATTCAAATATCCACATAAGCAGCTACCCTAATCTCCACCTTTTTACAAATCACACCGGAAATTCCATCCTTGTGTCTAATTAATTCAAGAAATGGCCCTAAAGTGAAAATAAATTAAATTGGGGATTACGGACAGTGCAGTCTAATACCCCTGAACAATGAAACGTGGGAGGACATGTGCCCATTAATAAAGTTTGAGGTTTTAGGATCAGCATAGAACAGTTTAATCAGTGAAATGAGTTCATGAGTAAATCCATGCCATTTTAAAACTTAAATTAGATATCCCCACTCTACACAATGAAATGCTTTCTATGCATCTAAAGAAACAGCTGTAGAGCCTTTAGATGATTTACGGATAATAGTAAGAATATTAAAGAAAAATCTAGCATTAGCAGAAGAAAAATGACCTTTGACAAAGCCAATCTCATCAGCTTTAACTAAGAGAGCCCGCAAGAGTCCCCTCCTATTAGCAAGTATCTATGCAAACATTTTGCTTTCAGATTAATTCAGCGAAATTGGTTGATCATTTTTGGAAGATCAGGATCTTTCCCTTATTTAGGAAATAAGCTCAGCACGGCTTCTTAGAATGTTACCATAGATTTTCACAATCATCTAAAAGAAGAGAAAATGTCAAATAATTTATTGGCTATAATATGTGAAAATTGAATATAAAAAATGTGAGGAAGAACCACATGGACCAGGAACTTTACCTTTTTTTAGATTACAAATAGCTGGATTCATTTCTTCAATAAGAAGGGGCCAAATCATGGAGCTAAGATCTTATGGGTTGTAAGACATGCAATGAACTTTATCAAAGAAAGAAATGAAGTTAGGACTGCTAGAAATGTGAACACATGCTACAAATATTTTTAGACTGTATTAAAGGACTTTTGTATCTTGAATACCTGGGTTATTTTTAAGATATGACGCAAGAGCTTTACTAGCTTCATTTGAACTTTGCTATATTCTGGCTTTATATTTTAATATAGCTCCGAACGATTGCTCTGTCAAGTTTTCATTAAATTCAATCTAAAGATATGCAATACATTTTAATAGATCATCCCAAGACTTTGTATATTAATCCAAACATATGGGTCAGGATTTGTGGGTCTATTAATATTAGTGATTGTTTCTGTATTAACCAAAAGTATGATATAACCCATCTGCCTTTGTCATCAGACACACAATGCAATACTTTTTACTTAAATTTCTTAATTAAAATCGATTCCCCATTTGTTTTCCCTTGAGCCACACTAGAAATTATTTGACAAACCCACAATTATTTTCAATTTGGCAACATCATATATCAACAAGTGTCCTTCCTGTAATAGCTGGCTTGAATTTGTTTGGAATAATATTATTATGTTGCCTTTTAATAGTGCTTTTCAAACCATTAACATTCTAAGATAAACATGTTAGCACCATTTCTCAAATAGGAATAGCCAGAATTTGAAAGAATTGTTAAGTCTTGCCATAGCTGAAAAAATAGCAGATGTACCCCAACATAGAAGCATGCCAATATAGAAATAGCAGGAGCAATAATATAGCATGCAGAATGATACATAAAAGGGAGACAGAAAAACAAACACGTACAAAATAAGGATAGGGGGACAAACAGAAGCTTAACTTGGACCTGATTGACCTTTCCTTTCATTAATAAAAAAAGTTTAAGAGAATGCAGCAACAAAACAGCACAGTCACTAGAGTCCAAGCTAAAGATAAAGAAAAAAACAAGAGAAGTGTGGCACCAAGAAACAAAAGGAGAACCAACAATGGCAACCAGTGCCACTCTACCATTATGCCAAAGTAGCTTAATCAACTAAGAATATGTTGGACAACAGAAGAGAATCAAACTGTCTTGACCAAATGTTGAATACTTTAATGATTTTCATTTCAGTTAGAAGACAATTGACTATCGCCCAGATGGGAAATCTACACGTCCCTTTATAAGATTGTATTCCTTGTTTTAACGCCAAAGGATTAACTCACCTTAGAGGTGCAGGGCCTCATCACGAGAAGGGCTGTATTCCCAGCTGTAATACCGCCAACTGTAATACCCCTAGCACGGACTGGCCCGGTGGTATTACCACCGGATCACGGGTTGGGCCTTTACTGTAAATCCCCATTCCTGATTGGGTCCATTGGATCCAATGGGGAATTTTCGGTGCTAATACTGCGGGCTAATACAGGAATTTTCAACAGCCGATTTACCACCCAACTTGTGATAGGGCCAGCCCTTAAATGAGGCGGTAATACCGTTATCACCGCATTTAAGGGCTACAGCCCAACTCGTGATGAGTCTAGCATTAAATTGCTGCAAGGTAGAATGGAAAGTCAAGAATTCTCTTCTCCCCAAAGCAGTAGGCCTCTAGAGACACCTTGTGAAATAGGCATTGTATGTCCATTCCAGATACATTCTTTACTTTCTTTGACATTCTCTTTTATCATCTGACGTGCAAATTCAAGTGATAATCAGATTACAATCCTCGGGATGTGTTTCTTTTGCATTGAAGGTAAAGTGTACCAATCCCATGTGCTCTCTGGATATTTAGAGACAGAGTTTTAGGTCAACATAGAATCTTGGGAAGTAAGCTATCCAAAAAGCAAGGGGACCTGGTAATAGGGCGGAATAGGTTTAACGGTGCCGGCAGCTCAGAATAGCAGAATAGCAGAAATCAGTCTCAAACATAAATGTACTGCAAGATGCAATTAATTACTACGGCCAATTGGATTAAAGGAGATCAGTGCAGCACAGTATAATACTATTATGAAAAAGTGAAACCAGTTGCAGTCGAGGTTACAAGCAGGCACACAGAAAAACTATCATATAGAGAATAATCAAAAAAGCATTTGCTGACGAAACATGGAAATCATCAACATTTGTTATTAACCTTTGTTGTTAAACGAGGCAAAAGTCATCACCTCATCGCCAGTGCAACTGTGATGACCATTCATGGAGTGCTCTTTCACACTATCATTGAATTCTATTATAGTGATCCTGCTGGCAGTAGAGGCCAGGCCGCATTGCGCTCCAAGTCACCGCCATGAAAGGCGATTCCCAAAGCACCACAAGGGGATCCAGCGGAGGCACCAGGAACTCCAGTCTAACCCCAGAAACTGTCTTCCACCATGTGGTCACTTGTGCTAACACCATTTGCATGAAGATCGCGGCAGCTGGCAAATGAAGCAGCCATCTCGCTCGGCAGCAAGTGGCGTGCACCCGTTTGAGGTATTACTGCCAAACTCATTTGTCATTAATGCTGCTAGATCCTGAAGATTTGCCATGGGATTAAGAATGATTGTAACACTTTGTAGACCCAATTTGTGGAGTGCATAGGACGCCATGGGGGATTTGCCTTCAGAAGTGCGCTCTAGGTGACTTCCACTTCAGCTCCAAAGTCAGAATTTGGCAGTGCAGTAAAACTGGTGGTAATTCTGTTACTGGCAAAAAGTTGCAGCAATAGAATTGCAGACAACAATTGACCAACCTGCCAGACTCATGAGCAGGGCCACTGTGCTGGGGAAAGACTGGCGCTCTTAGCATTTGTGCTTCCTGGGAAAGAGTCCCTGCAACCCACGCCGTTCTAAGTACATTTATTTAGGCTCCGAGTCAAAGTTGGTTTGCAGCATTGCGAGCTTCACCGCGGTGAACATATCTCATTGCATTCAAGTTGTTTTTAAGATTCCATTGTAAATAAATTGTAAGAATTAACTTCAGAGCTGATGGCTTGAACTTTCATGCCTGGCGTGTCCGCAATGGTAATGAACAGCACATTGCTGCACTTTGAAGTCAGCTGCTGGATGGTAAATAAAGGGCATGAAATACCAATGTGCTGCCAGAAGCTGCAAGTGAAAGTTAAGCATCCAATAATGATTGCCAGTTTCTTCGAAGAATGCAATTGGCAAAGCATGTTCCTTTCATCCATCTGTCCATCAATCTATCGATCTGTCTCTCTTTCTTTCTATATATCTATTGTTTCCTGCTTGTGCGAACAAGGTATTGACTGCTCTCCAAAGTTGAAGCAAGCCTTTTAACAGTTCAAAGGGAGCACGCCTGGCATGCAGTGTACATACATTCATTGGTAACAGCTGATGGATGTTGACCTGTGATACATATAGGGTTCCATGTAATAATGTTGCCACAAAAATCTCGCCATGCAAAAATATCGCCGAAAAATAGCCGTTTTTTGTGGCGACATTATTGCATGGAACATACGGGGGAAACCCCCACAACCCCCAAACTTTTTTTAAAATGTGTATTTTTTTTTTAACATTTTTTTGCCCCTGTCCCCATATTTATGGTCACCCATATAATATCGCCGCAACCTTTTCCCAGCAATATTATTTACGGCGACCATATTTAGGGTCTGCATGATAAATAGGGTTATAGCATGAACATAAGTGTAACCTTCTGAGGTGATATAACATTCCACTGCCTGTTAAGGGTCCAAGCTAATTGAGGGTCCCTTAACCCGGGTGTTGGTGACGTTATCGGCAGTGTCAACCCACTGAGACATGTTATAGCACCAGTAGAACCCCACAAATACAAGACAAGTGCGCGACTGGCTTTTGAAAATCAAAAAAAGAAAACGTACCTTTTAGTAGCGAACCTGCCTGTATCAGGGGACGTTAAAATAACAGGGGCGAGTTCGCAGCTCCAACTTAAGTTTCCTTTTTTTTCAGTATCTAAAGCAAGTTGCATCCTCAGGAGTGCTAATGGCGAAAGTGAGGGATTTGGATCCAAAAGGGACGGTGGGTGTTGGGAGAGTACAGCCAATTAGAATGCTTGTGAACACGAGTTTGTCTCGCTGATTACAGCAAGCATTCTCTCACGCCTGATTGGCTGTGTGGACCCTTCAGAGTGCTAATGTTTGATAATAGCATGTTTCACATGGTTATACTATAGCTAGATGTATTGTGATGGTATATCAGAAAGTTCACTTGTAGGATGCTATGAGCTTCTATACAGAGTCAGTGAAGGGAGATTAAAACCACATGGTCATGCATAGAACAACTGTCGGGCTGCTGCATAATTTACAGGTTTGAATGAAACTAGCTTTGTTTCTGGTTGCTTGTTAGGATGGCATCGCCATAGTGCAACCTGCATAGCGGAAGAGCTTGCAACACTGACTAAAGAGTTGTTCTGGGATGAAGCTTTTAATTTTTTGAAGAAGCTTAGTTTGCTTTTAGCATTTCCGAGCATGCTTTGTGTGTGTGTGTTGTCTGAGGCACAGTCCATTAGCCAGTACATAAACAGAAATGTAGTCCATGAGATTAGTGTTGGGGCATCCCCATCAATTGCCATGAGTGTCCGCCATTTCTGAATGACAGTTTGAAATTTATTTTTATTGATATAACATTATAGAGGTAATTCTGTTTCTGAAATGGAGGTCTGCTAATCAGAGCCCCTTTCAAAATACACACAGAGTTCTTGATGTAACCCGTCTACTGGCATGACAGCACCAGCTTTTCTGTGGCACAGAGCAGGTGCAGAGTTCACCTGGTCATCCCTGACAATCGTAGGGACACAAAGTCACTGCAGGCAAAGGTAGTAATGTAATGTCTGCACCTCTGATATAAATTATTATAATTGCGTTAATCAGTCTGTTGGTGGGTACATCTCTACATCTCTAAAAGCCATGCCTGCTTGTGGCATGGTGCAGATAAGAACACACAATTAGGAAAGTCACAGCAATGTGACATCACGCCAGTGCCAACTATTTTAGCATGGGCACAGTTGTCAGGTGTATTTGCATGAAGGTTGAATGTCTCCACAAGTGACAAGATGCTGCCTAGTTTGAGTCTCTAGCAAGGAGGGACTCACCTTCACACAAGGTATAGATACTTCTCCATGATGTCTCCCGGAAACGCTGCTTCAGAGGCAGCATGCAACAGAATATTGATCACTGGGATGTATTTGAAGTCAGTCTGCCTGGGAAGGAGTAGTTTTAGAGTAGCCAGAGAGAGAGAGTAGGCCTGGAGAAGAGGCCCAGTATCTTGTTTTTCTGTTAGGGTTGTTTTCCTTTTACTTTCTCCTCCCCCCATTTCCTGAATATAAGGCACTCTGGGTGTGATATAATAAGGCAAAGGGCATTTGTTACAACAGGATTTGGACACATTACTTCAGGCTTACTTTGGACCCATCCAGGGCTCAAGTCAAGTGCACACTCGGGTGGCCGGGGCCCCTCACTTTTTTTCAGTGGGCACCTTGATATGTTTATTTCTGGTGTTGTCACATTCGATTGGTACGTTAATGGGTCCCGCCACTTTTAGGACTTTATCCCTGGAGGCATCCCATTTGGCATTTGGCCAATAAAATTGGAGGGATACTCCTCATTTGTTGATCCATTCCATAGATCTAAGAAGAACAAGGACTATCCAACGTTGGGCCTCTTTTGGGAGTGCAGACCAGTTCACTGTATATTGCCAGGGAGGTGAAGACAGAAGGCATCCAAGACAGAGGAAAACTCTGCTCCCTTACCATCCCCAGGGGACATTGGGGTGAACATATGTTGGACCTACATCTTACTGTAGCTGCACTGGAACTAGGACTATGTAATTGGAGATGAAGGAACCTCTTTAGGTGCCAACCAAGCTCCCTGAAGTGACCGTGCATCAGCCTCCTGGAGCCCCAGAATTTGACTCATAGGAACCCTGAATTTGAAGAGTAGCTGGAAACCTGTTTCACCACTTTGGGCAACCTGCGAGCCACTTCAACTGCACTTGACTCCCTTCAAGACGATTTAGGACCTGTAGTGCTTCTTTTGGCACTCCACAAACTTTAAGCTGCACCCTTACATCTTCAAGCCATATCAATGCTGTCTCACACCAGTGATGATCATCACCACTATGACTCGATCGCCGGCACATCGCTGTGGAAGTTTTGAGCATCTCATTGATCCAACAGAACCTTGTCTCAACCTGATTCGATCCCTGCCTCGAACCACTGGAAGCCATCACGTCTCCAGCCGACTTGACTCAGAGGAAACATTGTTTTAACCTGCCTCAACCGCCTATTTGAATCTCTAAGAACCCATTGACCCGCATCTTCTTGAACGCTGCATCGATCCACACCAAGCCCCATCTCAACGCAGACGGCAAGGTGAATCAATGTGAATTGCCCCATTTCAACATCGCTATGGCTACGAAAAAAGCACCTAGATGGCCATCTCGATGCTGTTGAGCACCCAAGGAAAATAAATACAGTACTGCGAAGAGGCACTGTTTCCTGGTCATTTTTCTTTAACGCTGATATTGGCCCTCATTACAACACCGGCGCTAAACCATGGTGCTATTAGCACCATGGTTGGTGCCGGTGTTGTAACGGGTCCGCCATGGTTCAATGGGGAATTACCACCCCATTCCAAGGTTGGCGGGGCGGTAATTCCCCATTGAACCATGGCCCTTCCCCATTCCCATTTTTGCCCCATAGGGCTCTATGGAATGGGGAAGGCGCTAAGTACGGTACCGCAAATTGCGGTACCGTACTTAGCACCAAGGTCCCTTTGCGGGTCCCTGCTTTAACGGCTGGTCCAGACCAGCCGTTAAGGTCGGGTCCCGCAAAGGGACATCGTAATCAGGCGCTAATGGGTTAACGGCGCCACAGCCTTTTACGGCGCCATTAACCCATTAGCGCCAGGGTCGTAATGAGGCCCATTGTGCCAACTGAGTGCCTGAACACCTCTTCTCATCTACACAGAGTGCTATCCTACAACAGCTTGCATTTCTGTGTTTGTTTGCCGGGGTAGGTTTTTCCCTATGCTTTAGTTAGTCATTTGCATCTTTATTGTTTAATTACACATCTATATTTTTATAGCACTTTAATCGGGAATGCTTTTATTTTGGAGTACCGTACTTAAGTTGTTTTCTTGCTACTAGAATCACCTCACACCCCTACACCCCTCCAGAAGATGATAGCCTGCAACCAGCCCGTGTTACTGCAAAATGGTAAAGGGGTATACCCATCGAACTGTGTTCGTTTTACCTTTATGTTTTGGATCACTGATGGTTTAGTGGTGGTGTGGGGTGGAGTAGACAGTTTAGCTGCTACTCATCCCTGTCATTTTGTCCCAGCACTTGAGAAAGAAATTAGATTAAACAAAAGTTAATTTTCTTTTTATCTAATTTAGGGAGGTATTGCCAGCTGGGTTTCAACAATTCATTGGTGCATTATAATGCAGATATTTCCCGTATTAGATAAAAGAGGTTCCATGTATACTTTGTAATGTAAGGGGAAGAGGACGGGCTTTTGGATTTCTCAGTTTGTACTTTTTCTGCAGGAGGAATTGGGTTTGTCAGTGTTTATAATTTGAGGCATGTGTAGATACCGGAACCAGTTATCAAGTAATCCAATAAGCAACCGACACAGCAAAGGTAGAGACAGGATGTAGGTCTATACAGCTCTGCAGAACTAGACAGGTGGACTGACAGAGTAGTCTCTAAGCACAGACGCTCCATGTTTTTTAATAGGGTTTTACTCAATTTAATAATTGTATTTGTATTATTTATAGCACAAACGGAGGCCGAGAGCAGCAGAGTTCACAATGGGAGGGTGCCAGAACTGGTTTTGGCATTTTACAAAGTAACGCAGCACTGTTGGTAAAGGGTGGGTGGGACTTTTCTTTCATCCTGCAGATATTATTGAAAAAGCCAATTTTGAGTGTTTTGCATAACTACAGGGCATTTTCGACCTCTGCCGGAATAGAGTTCCAAATGGTCGGCGCGTAGAAGGAGCACGATTGCTTTGGAGTCTTCACACAAAGAGCCTCAGATAACAAACTCAGTAAGATACATTTACTCAGTTACCTTAATAATAAAGGTGCATGGCAAAGTAATTACTAAGGTTTTAAGGTCATTGGCATTGGGGTGTCTTTTGAGGGAAGGGATCACCTCTAGTACCTTCACAGATTTGAAAACACTCCTAAACCCAGTCAGGAATTGATGGGAATCCTAAATAAGAAGCTCCACTCTCTCACCAATGAGAAGTGTCCTTCCGGCTATTGCCCACCTCATCAAAGGCTTCTGCAACTGTGACCACACTTATCAATCTCCATTGGTTGCTCCAACAAGAATGCATCGCTTTTAAGACCAGCTGCCATCATTTACAAGGTTGCACATGTGCCTGCTCCCTCCCACCTAGTTGACAGTATCCGGAGCCCACCACTACACAGGAATCCCAGTGCCAAGACAGATTGCAAAAACACATTCTCGAACTATGTCACCAGTCTGTGGAATCTCATTTTCGTCAACATTAGACTCACACGACCTTGATGAAATTCAGAAAGGAGATGAAGACCCTCATGCACTATAGCCACCCCTGATCTAACTTGCTGGCGTCCCTACATTACCCCTAATTACTGCTCAGTTGCTTAATTGTATGTAAAACAGTTCCTACTTGTGCTCCCTTACCATTTTTCCTTCCTATTAACCTATCACTCCACTGCTTCACAGAGCTAGGTCAGCACTCAATGAAGGCCCATACTAAATACAAATAAATAAATAAATAATGTTGGCTTTGTTTGTTGTATCAGATATAGGATTCAGAAATCCAATATGGCTTCAGAAGGGGGTGGGAACACAGAAGCAGATTTTGAACTCAATAATAATTGTCTCGAAATTCAATGTAAGGTAAGGGTCTCCATTATATGTCGATATTATTGGACCTATCATGTGCCTTTGACTGCATTAATAGGGGCCTATTGTAGTCGGCATTAGTGTAACTGGATCATCAGGCAAACTAATAGCTCTGGTCCCCTGGAGGATGGGAGTAAGGCAGGGAGGTGTACTAGCCCCTTACTTTTCAACTTGTGTATAAATATGTAATAGGTGAGTCTCCAAGAGGTTGTTTAATTATGTGAATATTTATTTAGATATCTCAATGGTAAAGATCTCCACAGGTCTGCTATGTCCTCTCCTGCTTCCAACTGTTTTGCTTGAACCTCTGAAGATTCTCTCCACGTTCCATTCTGACATTCCTGACATTCCATGGATACCATGCATCTCTCCTTCAATCAACTACTCCATCCTCATTCTACATAGCCCTTCAGGCAACTTGGCTTTCTTCTGCATCTTGCTATTCTGGTTATCTCCACTCTGATCACCATCCTCTGTGCTTGCTAATTTTTTCATCCACTTTGTGGTGAATCGCGGGGTCCCATCACTTCTCCCTAGGCGGGAGCCTTTTCCTCTGAGGCTAGGGAAGTGAGCCTGCTATGCAATACCTTCCCTAGGGATAGAGGCAAGCGGGACCTCACCGGGAGGGAGTCCCCCATGCGAGGAACTGCCTCCCCAACCCAATCAACAACCCTCTAACAATAATGTTCCCTGTGAAGAAACATACCTAGTTGGTACTGAGACGAAGAAACCCAAGGCATGTATAATGAATGTGAAGGAAACACAGAGAAAGGACTTCCACAAGCTTTTGTGAAGCTTCAGAGTAGCCTCATAAAAGTGGGAGGTACTGGAGAGTGAGAGACAGTGACCCAGGAGTTTCAAACTAGCTGGCGGTCTGGTGCAGGAGAACATGGGGAAGCGTTGTTTTCCAGCGGAAGAGCAGCAGAGGACAGGGTCAGAAGATACCATGTACAAAGGACTGACTGCAGTGAGCCTGTTAAGTAGAGTCGAGCCCCAGGAGGGACGCTGAGAGAAGAAGCGGTGGAAGTGCAGGAAAGAAAGAGGAAACCCGACCAGAGCCAATACAACTTGTGAGCTGAATCCAAGTCTGAGAAGGAGCACCCTAGAAAAGGGTAGTGGCAGAGCTGAGAAGAGAAATGAAATCCCAGCAGGAGCCAATACCACTTGCACAAAAATATGCAGGGACGTGTAGAGAGAAGGAAACCAATCGAGAGACAAAAACATCCTCACAACAAGCTGTGAATACCAGAAGAAAGGTGCCAACCCATTGATGCAGCTCTGGTGGAAAGAGGATAACGGGGAGAGTGGAGACCTGGGGAATAAGACAAATGTAATGTATGGAACAGTTGTGATCATTACAGAGAGAACAACAAATAAAACAATTGGGACAATCCAACTTGTCACAGTGGGAGGGATAAAAGTTATAAGTGGAACAATTATGTTCACATAAGTAATCATCCTACTCATCACAGTAATACAGCAAGTGGTCAAGACAGTGAGAATCATTACTGGGATCTTCCTACTCCTCCCAGTAATACAGGCAGTAACCAAGAGAGTGTGAATTATTACTGGTTTCATCGTGCACATCCCAGTGAGAGAACGAGGGAACAAAAGACTGAGAATCATTGCTTAGAGTATCATGCTCATCCATTTGCAGTTGAGTAATTTTCCAATATAGAATTGCCTAAATAATCAATCTTGCACATTTTGAAGTCTTTTATCATCTTATTCCACATCGTTCCCATAGATCAAGACGTCATATTGGAAGAGTAATACTCCTTCGTCGCCATTAAATATTTCATACATAACATTCTAGAAGACTGCTGATGACGACACCAGGCCGAATGGATTTCTCTCATGTTGATAAAGATCCTCTGGAGTGATTAATAAAGTGAGGTGCTTTGATGTTGCATGTAATCGGACCTGGTGGTATGCAGCTGTAAGGTATACCTTTGCTGGACCTGTGGTGGACAACAACCCATGAATTTTTTGTAAGGGGTGATGATCTGGTATCACATTTGGTTAGGGCCCTTAGATGAACACATATTCTCAGGTCTCCCGATGGCTTTCTCACAACCACCAAGAGTGGTACCCCCTCTGATGCTTGGATCCTCTGTATTATTCCTTGCTTTTCCACTTCCTGCAACTCTTGCTTCACTTCTTTCCTCATTGTAATGTGCACATTCCACAATTTGTGTATGATTGGTCTTGATCCAAGTCGAATATGTGCCTCGTGCACGTACCGCTTCTACCACCTCTTCAAGCGAGGGACCACTCTCAGACCAAAGTTTGTCTCTTCATTTGCCGTTCCTGCATTACAACAGAAACTAGTCAATAAATCTAACTTCCATCTGCTGCCCGAAACTCTATGTTATTGCCAAACCCCACGAGGCAGTTATGTATTGTTCTGCTGTTTCTACGTCTGCCTGCACCCTCTTGCAGCAGAAGTAGAAACTGCAGAAATTGATGGTGCACTCACATGTGACGCATTGAGTTTCTCTGAGAGTGTCTGCTGGAAGGCTTCCATTTCCTCATGGATCAGTGCCCGAGTGGCTGAGAGTTCCTCATGCATAGCAGTCTTCATGGCCTGCATCTCACGCCTCAGGGCCTCTCTGTGTGCCTGAAAATCAGCCTATCGACCATTGATGTTGGCCTCCATGCACAGTCTGTGGGAGCAAAATGGAACCACATGACCTGCAGCTGTTGTTCTACCCGGGCCACTGGCAGGGTCATGGACTTGGCCATATTATCCATCCCCTTAGATATTTTGTCTACCACATTCCCATGTCAGAGGGTGGCACACAATATCTGTTTCTCCCACTCTGTCTTCCCAGCCTGAGCACGTCCCCAATGTGGGTGGGGTACACGGTGTCCTAATGCAAAGGACCCTGCCCATTGCTGTGGTGCCCCTGTCATTGGCTGGAGGACTGCAACCCTCACTTGGATATCAGCCCCAGGACCTGAAGCCAAATCATGGGAGGGTGGCCTTGCAGCCATAACCACCGCAGAGGGGGGACAACCACTGCTGGCCTTGTAAAGGCCGCTGCCCCATCGTAGACTCAGGTGCCCCATCTGATCTTCCCATTGAGGGACTCAGCTTCAGCCTCTTTGAGGTATACATATCAGGTTCAGCATCAAAGCCAGCTGAGTCCGAAGAGTCCAAAGATTCAGCAGCACGATTGAGGATGGTCTGGAGCATCAGTGGGTTCTCCTGGCGTACCACACCACATCCTCCATTAGTGGTTTGATGCACCACTAACTCTTCATCCTCTTCCTTCTCCTCCGCATCTGGTGCATCATCACCTCCACATGGCACAGAAATACATATTCACCTTTCACCATGTGCCTCTTCAGGCTTCCGTTCCTTTCAGCTCTTGGTCCCCCTAAACTGGAACTCCTTACCTCTCTCTATCTGCTCCATCCCCACCTACTCCTCCTTCCGCACCGCTTTGAAAGCCCTCCTTCTTCACTCCCCCCCTTGACTTTCCTTCTTTCCTCTCTCCTCCCATCTCCCCTGTCCCACCCTATCCCCTTCATACTCCCAAGCCCCCCTTCTCACACTCTCTGGAATTCAAATCAGACAACTAAATGTTTGTTCCCCTTCCCTGGTACCCCCCTCCCTTCCTTCTCACCCTTCCCTCGCCTCCTCCATCTAAGGAAACTGTTCTACGTATTGTTACACTGGTTTGTCTTATGATTGTAAATATGCTTCTCCCATTACTGTACCTTGTTGTTATATTGTAAAGTGCTTGGATTAAAGCGCTATATAAACCTAATAAACATAAACATAAACATATTGAGCTATGTTCAACAAGACAACAATGCACATATGCTTCAAAGTGCACTCCAACAACAAATAGCAGGACAGGCACCCCTCAGACATTGTGCATTCACACACTCTGTTCAGTAAGCAACAGATGCATGGCATTTTCTGACAAGTGGCATCCCTGCCCCCTACCCATCATGTCCATGTCAGCAGTGGACACTTTAACATTCAAGAGTGGCGTAAACGCACAATGAGGGACCATGCAACTGTCGATTTGCCACACATACCAGAGGAAAAGTAATGCACATGTGATATTTAAATGTTTAATGCCATCACATGGCAACAGCCAGCCATCCATATCTGCAGACAACCCCACAGTCATCACATTACACACCAATCAGGTCTGGAACAGGGAACTGGAGGCAATGAGGACCTGCAGAAAGGTGGGGAAAGGGAAAAAGCCCATGAGTAGGTACAGCTGAAAGTGGGCCTTCGAGTCAAGGTCTGTGAAGTGCAGTTAAAAGCAGAGTGGATTTGATAATGTAAACAAGGTCCACTCAGCCACAAGAGGGTGAGGGGAGTGGTCCCATGGAGTGGGGCAGAGTTTGGGAGGTAAGAGGGAGTGGGCTCTCAGTGTCACTGGAATTGAGGCATTGGGGATGTGGTATGTGGGCATTTATGCAACTTCACTCTGGGAACACCACAAGGTGTGTTGACAGACAGCTCAGAACTGCATCGTGACAAGGCAACCCATAGGAGCAGGTAACAAATGGAACATGCAACTCTTCATGACATGCCGTGAAAGTTACATTTTGTTCGCATGAACCCGTCTAGCAGTGCAGGGTGACGCAACAAGAATGTAGCACTCAGCAGTGGTTGTCTCCTGGTGCCCATGTACCGGGCGAGTCCTCTGTGGGGGATATTGACTATCACACCGACATGTGCCACTAATGTCCGCCCGAAGGGGTACTCCGAGTATGATGGCCATTTGACATGAGGCTGTACGTCACATGGTATGCTTTACCCAGGGCTGTCATACAAATGCAGGCAGATGTGACAATACACAAATGACGTGAATGATGCAAGACTGGCAAAACACAAAATGCACAATGACAGCAATTCACCTGATGTGCCCTCAGAATTCTTCAGACCTCCCAAGCCTTGCACCTGCTCAAGGAGATTGAATTGCCTTGCGGCCTCTTCATGCAGTGTCAGATGCTCCTCCGCTGATGGACCCCCGCCGTTTGTCAATGCAGAGGCCAGACTGACACTCAGCTTGTGCTTGGTGCGACGGGTGAGATTATTCCAGTGCTTCACAACCTGTTCTGCACTGCACATCTCCACCGCTAAGGCGTTAATCTAGTCTGTGACACACTGCCAATGCACCATACAGGCACATGTCACAATGGTGGTTGTTCATGTAACCAATGAGGATCTGGATCTCCTCATTAGTGAAGTTCTTCTTCCTCTGTGGTTCAGTGTCCAGTGCTGTGCCTTGGGGTTGAGCCTCTTCCTGCTGTGCAGGGTGTCCCTTCCTGCCACGAGTGGCACGGGATGTTGGTGCAGCCCCTGTCTGGCTGGAACCACTTTGATGTCTAGGTGTCAGGCCACCTGTGGACTGGGGTCTACTATGTCCTCCTGGTGCTGGGACAGATGTCTCCAGACCACATTCCTGACCCCCTGGAGCTGGGGCAGATGTGTCCTCACCACATCCCCAACCTCCTGCGGCTGGCACAGATGTGTCCTCACCACGTCGCTGAAGCCCGACCCCATCTGCCCCTTTCCCTCATAGGGCCTTTCCACTCATGTTACAGATGTAAGCGATGAATGAAAGGCACACCAAGTAATTGTCCTTCGCAATATGAGTATGTGAACAGTCCACGTGATGTGCGATGTAGAGGTGTGGTCCAGCAAAGCTCAAATGTACCCCAAAATGAAAAAGATACAGTACACGATACGCAGTACCACCCTGAATAAAAAAAAATTGCATAAGCGACACCGGGAAAGCTTACGACAAACAAAAAAGCGTTACGCGATCTGCAGTGCCACCCCCAAACACAGAAATTGTGTGTGCGACACTAGGAAAGTTTCCAACAAAAAAAAAACGCGATATGTAGTGGCCCCCCCAAAAAATAAATTGCATACCTGACACACCGCAGACCTTACACTGAGAGGAAAATATGCACATATCTTCAGAGGCTACCCTCCACCCCACAAAAAGTATTTGCGCGGTACCTGAAGGTAACAGATTGCCACCCCAAATTACGTCTTAACTGCACTCATTCATCTTCGTTCCTTCACGTGCACAACCAGTGTTGCGTTTCCACATCCTTATGTGTCCCCATCAATGCCATAGGCAGCATGGGCACGCTGCGTGCAATGCATGTCACGTAACTTACGTGCTAAGGGCCTTTACTCTGTTTTCGGCTGCCTTCCTAGCTAGACACAAAAGAACCACTCTCCTTCCGTGCCATTTTACCTGCATTCTCCTGCCCTGTGCTGCCTTCCACATTCCCATCTGCTGCTGCCTGTCCAGTGTGGGTGCCTGCTGCCCACCTGCACTGTGTTGGGAGTGCCTGCTGTCCAGCCATTGCCTATGCTCCTGTCTCTGGGTCTGTGACCACCTCAGCTGCTGTGTCTCCCACCGTACCATTCCACCACCACCTGCTGCACAGCCCATCTCCAGGACCACCTTGCCCATCCACACCTGCCTCAGGGGTTGCCTGTCAGCACCCTCTTCCTCCGACCAGAATGGCAACCCTGCAGCAGCAAGGCAGAGGGTTGTCAACTTCAGCTCAAGGGAAGTTGGCATCCTGGTGAAGGGCCTGGAGAATTATGATGCCCTCTTCAACCCAGAGAAGCAACGGGGCAATGAAGGACGCAGGCAGATCTGGGTGGACATAGCGGCTGCCATCAACGCAGAGGGTGTGGCAGTCCGCTGCTATATGACCATCGACAAGGAATGGGAGGACCTGAAATCCAGGACCCACACCAAGGCCCTGCGCCCCCTGAAGGCTGGTTCAACTGTGGAGGTGCACCGTGCAAGCATGTGCCGGTTCTTAAACAGCAACATGCAAGTCCTGGCGAAGTTCTACCCGGAGCTGCGTACCCAGATCTGAGATTGGCAAAAACGTCTGGAGTCTGCTGTTGAGTAGGCATGTGGTGCAGTGCTCTACAGTTCAGGTTTGTTGTGCATGTGCCTGCATGACTGTAGTCACACCCTTATGTTTGCAGCATGTATGTTTCTGAGATCGACAGTGCAATGCAGATGCTGGACAATTCTTCCCATGTGTGAGGTCTGATATCTGTGGATTGGACATGCGCTGGTATTTGCAGTGTGTGTAGTTGTACAGTTGTGCAAAACGTGCGCATGTAATGTCACTTGTGGCTGAGATGTGCTTGGATTGCAATGCTGCAGATGAGGGTGTGGTGCCCATGTCAGGCGCGTGCATGATGAACATGATTTTGTGTGGACTATAGCAATGTGTGACTCTGCTTCCCCCGTATATGGAGGTGACACATGCTTTCTGATGTTTGGCATAGTGACATTGGGGCATTGCAGTTTTTGGAACTCTGTTGTGATTTGACATGGTGTGGCTTGTGTACTCACAGTTGAGGTGTGTGCATGCCATGTGTATGTTCTTGGGGCCATGGCTTCCTCATGTGTGCCTGTGCAATTGATGCATGTATTTGTTGCATGCACACAGGGTGCGTGGTTACAGAGGCATGTTGTTTGATGTGATTATGTGAAGAGATGCCAAGGCAGGTGTTGGCATGGCCATGCTGTGAGTGGTACAATCATGGTTGACTACTGGTGGCCAGGAATCCACTGTGTGTCTTCCCCACAAAGTGTACATGGTGGTGCCATGGCACATCTGTGTTCACATGCTTTTATGTATGTATATCCTACCAGTTTACTCCCTGCCCACCTCTGGTCCATGGATGGGCATCAGATTTCTCCTGGTTTGTGTCTTTGCATTGCCCACATCGTGCTGCATTTCACATGGGGATGGCTCATGACTGTGGTTGACATTGAGCCTGGGTTGTTGTGTCTGTTTGGATGTGAATTGCATGTCCATGTGTGTGAGTGTGGATGATGCTGACTGTGCCTTGGAGATATTATGTTACAGTGAATGTTGTTGATGCCATACCAGATATTACGCTGTTCTGTGTCTTCTTTACCCCAGTTGCTGCAGCTGATGAAGAAATGGTTCTGTGGAGCTTGAATGCAGGAACCATTCCTCCGTACGAAGGCACAGACCCCAGCCACTCCCCTGTGACAGCTCATCTTCGAGGAGCGATGTGGCTAAGTTAGCACCTGTACCATCGGGCGTGGCTGCTGGGGGTGAGTCCTAGGAGGTGAAGGTGGCAGAGGACTCTTCAGCAGCAGTGGGACCGGTTGATGCCACAGAGGGGCAAACCACGACAGAAGACACCCTGCAGTCATCCAGGTTGACGGAGGGGGATGTGGAGGAGGTGGCCATTGCAGCCCAGCCCATGTGGTCAGGCAGGGGTGTCGAAGTGGGTGTGCATGCTGCAACCCTGTTCCAGGGGCATGAGGCTATGCAGGCCACCGTGGAGGTGCCTGTGCAAAATCATGTCCCTGGGCCATCAGATGCAGCAGTGCACCCTTCCAGGATGCCTCCACCCAGAGCAGCATTCCCTTGCTAGCTGATGTGTCAATCAGGTATCAGGTGCTGCACCTGCTGGCCAGCCTAGCTAGGTAGACTGCAGTCATACATGAGGATGGCCAGGCTACTCGTGGTACACTTTCCCATCATCACAATGAGCTGTACCGCCTTGTGGCCTTGCTGGCAGCAGGCCTGTTCCCTGGTGTGCTCCATGGGTGGTTCACTGCTGCCTCCTTGGCTTAATCCTTTGTGTGCCAGTTGTACTCCAGGGTGACTTCTGGGTCACATACCATCACAGCTCCTTGTGCCCCAGTCCCACCCCAAACGCCCCCTGTGGTGGAGCTTGCATCCCCGCACAAGGTGGGAGTCCCAACCACATTGTCTGAGGTGGTCACCGTGCCTACTCAGGGACTGACAGGGGCATAGGCAATGGAAGGACAGCAGGCACCTCAGAGCAGTGCAGGTGCCACACACCCTCGACAATCGTCATCAGGTTGAAGCGCGTACCAACAGAGCATGCACTGGGCACAGTGGCAGCAGATTGCAGGAAGAACAAAGCAGACTATTGCAGGGCCGACAATACAAAGAAAGCAGGTGGCAACTTTGGGGCAGGAAGACCATGTGGATGCGCTAAACACTATTTCTTCTGTCTCCCACAATTATGAAAGGCAGCTTCCGGCAGAGAGGTAGTGGGCATGGGAGGCACTTGTGATGGTGGCCAGCGCTGAGTTGGCGCTATGTCAGACGAGGAGGTCGGCTGCCATCCTGGTGGCCACTTGCAGGGCAGCGCGGGACACCGAACTACAGATGCTGTTCACCCTGCAGGTCCTCCAGTAATCAATGGAGGTCCACCTGATGGAGAGGGACGTGGCATGTGACTCAGATCTGGTCAAAAGGTTGGGTGACATTGGTGATGAGGACTAGCTCGCTGCCTTTGTATAGAGTTATTTAGGTATAGGTTGCATGTCTTTCTCTTTTCTTTTGCACTGGACTTTGATGACTTTCCTTCGCTGTTTTTCATGTTCATAGTTTTTTAGTTATAGGGTTCTTTTCATTTGTCATCATTTACCCCAGGTTTTTTGGATCTCCCTTTCCAGTTTCTGTTCTATTTGTACTTATTTGTATTTTATTGATATTTATATAGCGCTTTTTTCCAAAGCCCTTCACAAAAGAACATCAACAGTACATAAAATCAGTGTAATCAATAGTGTTCACAATAGCCGGTAGGAATCAGGCAGGAGACTGAAGTAGATGAGTTTTTAGAGATGAGCGAAATAGTGAGTAAGATGTAATAGATCAAAGAGAAAAAGGGAGGAGATTCCAGTGGAGAGGAGCCACAACTGGAAAGATTGAAAACGCGATTGTGCACAAGGGGCGCATGGAACAGTAAGTAGAAAAAGTCCAGCAGAGCAGAGAGAACGAGATGGAGAGTAAAATGAAAGAAGAGAAGCAGGATAATCAGGAGCAGAACCATACAAAGATTTGAATACTAGACAAAGGAAATTGAATTTCAACTGAGAATGAAAAGAAAGACAGCCAAGATAGTCAAGAGAAGAAGAAATAGAGTTGCGATAAGATAATAAGCAAAGCGAGCGGATAGAGGAATGATAAATTGATTTAAGTGGTGCTAGCCGAGAAAGAGGAAGGCCAAAGAGCAGAACAGAACAATAGAAAAGTCGAGAGAAGATTAGAGAAGAGACCAAAAGCTTTGCAGCACGAAATGTAAGAAAACAACACATTTTACGGAAATTAAAGAGATGCTAACAACAGGCGCGAGAAGCAAGAAAGATGTGGTGACTAAAGGAAAAGTTAGAGTCAAGATAGAGTCCAAGATTACGAGCAGTGGGAGAGATGGGCAAGGATAAAAGTAGGCAGAGAAGGAGGAGGAAGAGTAGTAGCTGGGAAGAAAAGAACTTTTCAGACTGTTGTGTCAGTATTTAAAAATGAGAAAATGAGAAATCATCCATGACTCGATCGCAGTGAGACAGGCAGAAAGGGTGGCGTGTATGTCAGGTGTAAAAGATGAGATGGAAAGAAAAAGTTGGGTGTCGTCTGCATAGAAATGATGCGACAATCCCAAGGAAGAGATAACAGGAGTAATAAAAGAGGTATATAAAGTAAAAAGAAAGGGACCAAGAACGGACCCTTGAAGAACTCCATAAGTAAGAGGAAGAGGGGGAGAAGTATTGTCACCCCAAGATACAGAAAATGTGCGGTTAGATAGATAGGAAGAGAACCAGGAGAGGACAGAACCACGAAAGCCAAGTGAAGAAAGTGAGTCAAGAAGCAGAGAATGATCCACTGTGTCAAAAGCAGCAGAAAGATCAAGAAGAATAAGAACCGAGGAGTGTTTTGAATAACGAACACTAAGAAGAGAGTTAAGTACTGAAGTCAAAGCAATTTCTGTGGAATGACGTGGATGAAACCCAGATTGGGTAGGGGGAAGAAAAGAAAGATCAGAGACAAATTATATATATAGTTTTGTTTTATAAAGGTTTTATATGGTTCCAGTAGTCGCTTCATGTAGTACATTTGTGTTTCTGCTACTTTGATTGTTGTCATTTCACCCAGTGTATCTCTCCATTGCCGGTAATGTTTATTGTGGTGTGTGCGTGTGTGTGATGTGGCTACTGTGATGTTTGCGGGTGGAGGGATGTACATGTGCCTGACATGTGGTTGTGGGTCCATCAGACAACTGGGGGCTGCACGAGATGTATTCAATTGCATTAACATGTGCAGCATCACTGTGTGTTTAGCGTCAATGTGGTTGGGGATGAGGGTTCTGGTGTGTGTGAGATGATCTACATTTGGGTATGGTTGCATTGATGTTTGGTGTGTATCAAATTTTTTTGTGTGACTCTGATTGTGGATGTAATGTCACCTGTTGCTGTATGTTTGCACAGTTTCACATTGTTTTAATTTCAGGGCTATGTGTCTCCTTTGCACGTGCATGGCATTGTGTATGTGCCCAAACTCTGTACACTGCTTTGTGTATTTCGCATTGTGGTTGCTGCAGTGGGAGGTGGGCTCACTGTGGATGGGTGGCCTGATCACATCCCTTGCACATTGGTTTATCACTGCTGTTTTCCTCCCATGTCATGCACACACTGCCTGCTCTCATGTCTTGCTCCACCTCTGCCCCTGGAATGCACTTCTGACCCATGTGTTGCTCATTCTGTGCAGCAGCACACATTTCCTGTCTCAGTCAGACATGCACTCTCTGACAGTGCTTCCATCACCCATGCATGGATCGGTCATGTTGTATTCCCTGACAGGGACTTTGTCACCCCTTCCACCTGGCTCACTTATGCTCAGGCCCTGATGAGTATGGTCATTATTTGTTGATCTGGTGGATTTTTGAATTGGTTTAATTTTGTCCTTAAGTCAAATTCAGTTACTGTGCATTGGTGCCTTAATATTGTCCCATGGCCAACATGGACAGGCCACTTTGCATTGCATTCAATTGTCACATGAGGATGGGGTGGCCACAGTGTTGTTGGTGAAATATAATGCTGTCTACCTGGAGTGCTGCAGATTCAGGTCTGCCAGCGAGTGACAGCGGATGCTCTGGTCCACGAATGATCTTCGGCGCTTCCTGTTGATCGTGTTAGCAGTTGACATGTTGGGGCACTGCTTCATGGTTGAGGTAAACCACAGAGGTTCAGGTGGGTTGCAGCCATGCATTGTACTAGTTGTGTGGGAGACTGTGAGGGGGCTGGCTGGGGTAGTATGGGATGTGAGGGGGACTGGTGGGTGGTGTTCAGACTTGAGGGGGCTGCCAGGTGGTAGTGTCAGGAGTGAGGTCAGTGTGGTGAAGTAAGTGTACTGTCAGGGAGCTGCATGGGGAAGTGTCAGAGGTGAGGGAGGCTTGTGGGTGGTGTATGGACTTGAGGGGTCTGCCTGGGGTAATGTTGAAGGTGAGGGGGGCTGTAGGTGGTGTCTGGACATGAGGGTTCTGCTTATGATAGTGTCACAGGTGAGCGGGGGCTGGTGGGTGGTGTCTGCACTTGAGGGTGCTGCCTGGGGTTGTGTCAGAGGTGAGGGGTGCTTGTGGGATGCATTTGGACTTGAGGGGGCTGGCTGGGGTAGTGGCAGAGGTGGGGGGAGGCTGGTGGGTGGTTTCAGAACTTGATGGTGCTTCCTGGGGATGTGTTAGAGGTGAGGGGGCTGGTGGGTGCCATCTGGACTTGAGGGCGCTGCCAGGGGTAGAGTCAGCATTGAGGGGAGCTATTGGGAGGCATCTGAACTTGAGGGTGCTGCCCGGGGTAGTGACAGAGGTGAGGGGGGCTAGTGGGTTGTGTCTGGACTTGAGGGTGCTGTCTGGGGTAGTGTTGGAGGTGAAGGGGTTAGTTGGGTGGTGTCTGGATGTGAGGTGGGTGGCTGGGCTAGTGTTGGAGGTGAGGGGGGCTGGTGGGTGGTGTCTGGACTTGAGGGAGCTGCTTGGACTGGTGTCATATGTGAGAGGGGCTGGTAAGTGATGTATGGACTTGAGGGTACTCCCTGGGGTAGTGTCAGAGGTGAAGGGGTTTGTTGGGTGGTGTCTGGACTTGAGGTGATTGGGGCTGGTGAGTGCCATCTGGACTTGAGGGCACTGCAAAGGGTAGAGTCGGCATTGAGGGGGGCTGGTGGAAGGCATCTGGACTTGAGGGTGCTGCCTGGGGTAGTGTTGGAGGTGAGGGGGTCTGATGGGTGGTGCCTGGAGACTTGAGGATGCTGCCTGGGGTAGTATTATAGGATGTTGCCTGGGGTAGTGTCATAGGTGTGGCAGGCTGGTAAGGGGTTTCTGGACTTGATGTGTAGTATGGGTATAAGGCTGCATTTTGGGTGCCGTGGTTGTAGGGGGGCGTACTCGCATTTTTGGAGGGGTGCCGCTTTAATTTACAAGGGATCTCTCATGTTTTCACGGGGGTGCAGCCTTGACTTACGAGGGAGCTCATGCTTTTTCACAGGGGCACTGTGTTGACTTACGATGGTGCACCCCTATTTTCGTAGGGGTGCAGCCTTGAGTTACGAGGGATAGATAATTTCAGCCTATGGGCTACTTAGATCGATTCCCCTTTTAGTAGTTGATGAAATTGGATGCTGTAATGAAATGATTGAACATAAAGGCTGCACTACGATCTCCCTTTACTGTGGGTGAACAGTATTGAAACTTAAGAGAAAATGAAACGCTGGAGATCAAGTATGTTGCTCCAGTAAGTGATTAATTGAAAATTGTGGTTTTAATGTTAGCTTTGATGTGTTCAGTTATCAAAAGAAATTGTTGGCTGATTGGATAAATGTACTCCAAATTTCCAACATTTTTTATTGATTCATAGAGGTTGATTAACAAAGAAGGATTTTTCCAGTGATTCTGAATTGAGTTTGGCTATTTTATGAGAGTTTGTTTGTTTGTAATAGTTCAAATTATTTGTCCCAAAATGGTTCTCCTGTTGTGCCTCTATTATGCATTCATAGAAGTATTGGTTGGCAATAGGTAAATGTCCTTCACAGTTTCCACTTTGTTTGCTGACCTTTAAATCCTAAAGGAAAGATTACATTTCTGAAGTTGGTCTCCATATTCTCTGCATCCAAATGCAAAAGATTAGATTTCTCTAGTTAATCTCAAAAGTCCTAAATCTCAGTTGCAATAGACCTGTTTCTTTCTTAGTTCTCATAAAGTGTGAGTGACATAAGTAATCTTTTAAATTCTTGACTTTGTTGAAGGTAAGGCTTGCTGTTTAATCCAAAAATGATGAGCTGTCATCATCTGAAAGCAGTATATGCCAGTTTTTGTTTAGGATCTTTTTCAATATTTTAGTATCTGAGCTGTAGGCTGTGATGAACCTGGTTTTGTGTGAAATTGAAGGCTGACTCTGTTTTGGTTTGTCCGTTAACAGTTCCGCTCTAGTTCTTAATTTCGTTTTTACTGTACATTTTCTTTAGATGTTCATTCGAATATCCTGTCCTTTTGAATTTATCAATGGAATTGTGTGCATGTTTTTCGAACGTATCTGTGTCCGTGCAGTTTGGTTTAATGCGTAAAAGTTCTCCGTATGGGATGTTCTGAATAACATGGGCGGGATGAGTACTGATTGCATGCAGTATTGAGTTGACTGATATCGGTTTAATATGAAGCGTGGTATGGATGCAATCATTTTTGATGGAAAGTTCAAGATCCAAAAAGTTGATTGAAGAGATACTCTCTGTGAGAGTGAACTGTAATTTGTATTCATTGTGGTTTAGGTACTTAAAGTAATCTTGAAGTGCTTCTGTGTTGCCTCTCCAGATGATGAGCACATTGTCAATATAGCGTCCCCAGTAAATCATTGTGTTGTCGGTAGTAAAGACTTTATGTCTCCAAGCGTGTTCAAGTTGGAAGTGCCCCATATATAAATTTGCATATGGAGGGGCATATTTGGCATCCATTGCCGTGCCCTGATTTTGTCTGCATATTTGTTATGTTATTCAGAACATCCCGTACAGAGAACTTTCTACGCATCAAACAAAACTGTACGGTCACAGATGAGTTTGAAAAACATGCACACAATTCCATTGCTAAATTCAAAAGCAGAGGATATTCAAAAAATCATCTAAAGAAAATGTAGAATAAAATGAAATTAAGAACAAGAGCAGAATTGTTAACAGACAAACCAAAACAGAGTCAACCTTCAATTCCACACAAAACCAGGTTCATCACAGCCTACATCTCAAATACTAAAATATTGAAAAAGATCCTAAACAAAAACTGGCATATACTGCTTTCAGATGATGACATCTCATGATTTTTTAATAAAACAGCAAGCCGTACCTTAAGCAAAGCCGAGAATTTAAAAGATTACTTATGTCACTCACACTTTATGAGAACTAAGAAAGAAACAGGTCTATTACAACTGAGATTGAGGACTTTTGAGATGAACTAGATAAATCTAATCCTTTGCATTTGGATGTAGAGAATATTGAGACCAACTTCAGAAATGTTATCTTTCCTTTAAGATAAAAGGTCAGCAAACAAAGTGGAAACTGTGAAGGACATTTACTTATTGCCCACCAATACCTCTATGAATACATAATAGAGGCACAACAGGAGAACCAATTTGGGGACACATCATTTGAACTATTACAAACAGACAAACTCTCATAACAAAGCCAAATCCAATTCAGAACAACTGGAAAAATGATTATTTGTTAATCAACCTCTATGAAACAATACAGTTGAACAATGTTCAGACTTTTGAGTACATTTATCCAATCAGCCAACAATTTCTTTTCATAACTCAACACCTCAAAGCTAACATTAAAACCACAATGTTCAATAAATCACTTACTGGCACAACATACTTGATCTCCAGCATTTCATTTTCTCTTGAGTTACGAGGGAGCTTGCGCCTTTTTGCAGGGGTGCAGCCTTGCCTTACAAGGGTGCACCCGCATTTTCATTTGGATTCAGCCTTGAGTTACAAGGGAGCTTTTGCCTTTTTGCAGGAGAGCTGCCGTTACTTACGCGGGTGCGCCTGCATTTTCAAAGGGGCACAGCCTCGAGTTAGGAGTCATTGTGCATGTTTTTGCAGGGATTCTGGATGGTGGGGTCAGGGGTGGACGCGGAGGGTTGCGCTTAGGTTGGGATATTGCTTGTTTTCCAGTTTGCGTGGAGACGTGTTCTGGGCGTTCCTCGCACAGCTCATTTGATTTGTGGATCGGGCTGCAATGCTTGTTTGGATCCATTAACACATGGAGCATACAGATAAACTTCTGCATGCATGCTCGTGCATTGCCGTTCTCAGCACGGAGCCTTTGTGGGACAAATGTACACTTTTCCATGAATCAGCCCTCAAAAGTCCAGTCAACTATCAAATCTGAATATCTGGCCTATACCAATCACAACATATTGGTGGCAGCTCACTGAATCTCATCTTGCTCTCTGACTCTCTTCATTCGTCAAGACTCCAATGATTTACAATAACAATGCTGCATACATTGTTGGCATATTGATAATTGAAGTATGATGTACAGTGGCCACACTGACATAATTTGGGGGATCATGGAGATATATTTACAGTGGCAACGTTGTTGGTTATTGGGGAACATACAAATAAAAGTGTACTACATTAGCAATGTTGGCATATAGTGTGGTCACTGGGATCAAGACAATGTGTTGTGACTTCCTGGTGTTAAAGGTGACCTGGCGTCTGGAATCCACATCATATCTTTTTGAAGGGGGAGTTTTTTAATCCATTTTCTTTTAAGTGGTAAATAAAAGGATTTTGTTCCAATGTCAAATTTCAGCGAGTACTAGAATGTTCGGTGGCTGGGTCAACGCTCCACACGGTCCAATACCTTTTTGGGTAGGACCTCGTGCTCTGCAACTCCAACAAATCTAAACATATGAATCTTATATGTAAGTAGACAGCAGTAATCATGTTTGAAGAGACTTTGGGGATGCCTCTATTATGCTACCACTTGTTATCAGAATTGTACAAGAAATGAATGAAACATCTAAAAGGAATCAAGGATATTGTAAATCAGACCTTTTTGACAAATATGTGTTTTTTGTTCAACAAAAATGAGAGTTTATAATAAGATAAATTGTATGTTGTGAAAATATTGTGGTGATACCAGAAACAATGAATCTATGGAACCTCTTACTGGTTGAATATAGTTGATAGCATGCATCATATAAAAAAGTAAACAGTGTCCGTAATGTCTCCAGAAGAATTGATATTTAATAACAATGTTCCCAAATATAATTATACTAATTGGTATAAAAAGATTTTTTTTTCCTGTATCAAATATACTTGAATATGAAAGGTATCAATTCATATAGGCACATTGCATACTACTTATATTGTGCCATATTAAGACCTTCTTCTATGAGAAATGCATATTATATTGCATGAGACCTTTAAAATCCGGTATTACCCAAATTGGTCGTTTACAATTGTTCGAATGAACAATTGACCGAATTTAAAGGGTCACAATTGACCTTTTCACAATTGACCGAATATATATATATATATATATATATATATATATATATATATATATATATATATATATATATATATATTGGGTTTGGTAATATATATATATATATATATATATATATATATGTATATGGGTTTTGGGGGGTTTGGCGTTGGGTAGGGGGTTGTGGGGGGTTTCCACCCACATATATGGTACAATTGACCTTCACAATTCGGTCAATTGTGAAAAGGTCAATTGTCATTCGAGCAGTTGTAAAACGATCAATTCGTATACAACCTAAAATCCCAAAGGCTATGTGAACAAAATGACCAATTCACTCATTGGAGGATTAGTTCAATTAATGAAGACTATGATACAGACCCTCTAGCTTATAGCGATTTTGCGATCCCGCAAAATGCTGTGAAAACTGCTGTTTTGCGCAAAAACTGCATTTTTTGCAAAAGAAATTGCAAAAACTACTGTTTAAAATTAATACTCAGGGTGCCAGATTCTCAATTTTTTGACGCAAGAAATGAAATGTGATAACACATCTCAATACTTGCGCCCAAAAAAAGAGCAGCCCAATCCACAAGGGACACCTGAATGGGCACATTTTATTAAAATGTGACCATTCAGGTGTCCCTTGTGGATTTTATATGCGCGGCCATTCAGATGCCTTTTTTCACCTCATTGAGCAAATCAGGGGGCGTTTCTGTCAATTTAAAAGTGCATCCTAAATTTGAAAGCAAGATGCACTGTTAAATGTGCCGAAATTGTAGGCAAGCCTACGTGCACGGGTGGTGGGGGTGCCACTGCATGATAGGGTCTTTATTGACTTTTTTTTGTTAATTAGTAAACTACAAAAAGTACTTCACAACATATCAACATAGAAACCTCTGAAAACTTCTGTGCAGGTGAGTGGATTCACATAACCAGCACAGAGCCATATTTCAATGAACAGGCATGCAAACAAGAGCAAACAACCCCAATTGCCATACAAGGCAGTGGCTGGGGGTATGAAAAGGTAGACAGCACTATTATGGCAGAAGTAACACTGACTGAAAGAACATCCCCAACAAACTTACAATCAACTCTCCATTAGACCGAACCACTCCGTCCCATCTACAAATGGCCATGCACCTCAATGTGTAACGTACAAAAACTATCCTTCAGATCTTTACGACAATTCCTCAATCAGTGTGTGAAAGCCAAAGTCAAATTAAAAATGAACATATTATAAACCATGGACTCCTGTTCAGTGAGCAAATACACAGGACTGTGATAACATTCATTAGCCTGCATTTCCGGGACTGCTTTCAGAAGCACCTTCCAGCACATCAAAATGTTAGCAACACACCATTCTACTATTCGAAATCTCATTCAGAGACTGTACGATGCAAAAAGTCCTGCCTTAGTACTGGAGCATTTAAATCACATTCTCCTACATGGCAAAGCCAAATAACTCCTGGAAGAAATAGACCACATCCAAAACAAATATTTTGGAAGTGAACAGCACTTACAAAATCGAGTAACTTTAGAACAGAGTAGCGACAACCTCACAGATGGCAAACTTCGATTACACACGCACAAAAAAGAACTAACAAAGTTTTAAAGCAAATCTGCTGAAGTACCAAACCAAGTATGTCTGTGCTGTCAGAGAACTTTTTATACAAAGAGCACCAAAACTGTAGATATAGCATACACAATAGAAGCCAATGAGGAATCCCAATGGTTCCAATTAGCTTTTTACCTTATAGCAGAAAACAAATATGACATTTCTAACCCCTCAATACTTTGCACATACTGCACTGCAAAGCTTGATAATAACCAAATGACTTTGCAGACTATCACTAATAACTTGTAAATATTCACACTTCCGAAACCACTCCAACAGCTTAATTTGCTTGAGAGCATTGTAATCCAAACAGTACACCCATTTCAGGTGATAATACCCCTTTAACCGAAAACAGCCAAGTTGCCTCCTTCTGAATTACTGAAAGGCATTCATGGGTAAAATAGTTTATTTGCCATTAGATCTTAAAGAGTGTGTAGACACTCTGGGACTGCAACGGCCAATAGATCAAACTTTGATTATCCTAGTGAATGGTGTACATACAAAAGACAAAACAAATTGGCAGCAACTAGTAGACTTAAACAAAGTTAGAGAAGCCCTACAATATCTTAAAGAGAACAATGATTACTACAAAGAAAAAAACATTGAAGAAAACCTGAGAGAAACTACCGACATAATTCAGGATTCCTCGTCAACTTTTCAGTTTGAACTTGTAGATACTACTACAGCATCCAATATTTTAGACCAGTAAACAATTCACCCACTGCACTTCAGAGACAGCATAGACGATGCACTAGAAACATATCAAATGCGGCAAGCCAAAGGATATGGGGAAAAAGTGTTGAAGCACACACCTTTCCTCTACTCTTTCCTACTGGAAAAGGTGGAAGGTTTGATGAAAGATGCACACAAATAACAGCATCAGAATACCTCTCTTTACAAATGTATTCTGAAGACACCAGATTCAGACAAAACGTTGAATACGTATTCTACCTCCTGTTTGAAAGTGAACTAGCAACTCTATTTTACAGAGTTGCACACACATTGAAAACAGTTTCCAATTTTTGAAACAGGGCTGCTATGTAGCTACTTCAAAAGGTGCAAGACAAATATGAAGTTTTGCAGTGTAGTATCACAAATCTCTTGGCAAACATGCATGGTATGAAAGAATACTGGCTTTGATGTCACGCAGATGGACGGTGTATGATACGCCGCCTTGACCCACCCACATGGTTTGTCACTTTAAGTTGTGCAGAGTATGCATGGGAAGACTTGCATGACTTTCTACGCATAGCAAACAAAACCAGAGCAGGTATAGACATGAACACACCCCAAGAACTCTTCTCTGTTGACCCTGTAAATGTATCAAGGTACTTCCATCATCACTTTATTGCCATTCTGCACTTCATCTGCAATAAAAAAATTCCTCCCCTCAGAACAGTCCAACACTTCTTTTGGAGAAATGAATATCAATCCAGAGGAGCACCACACATCAACATGCTTTTGTGGATAAAAGATGGTCCGAAATTTGGGCAGGACAGGGATGCCACAGTTTTGTAGTTCATTCACATTTATGTCACTTGTGGAATCCCTTCAGAAAGCCCACATAGTGAGCTACATGCATACATTTTGCGGTTTCAAAGACATAAATGTGGCAAGTATTGTCGATGCAGATATAAAAACAAAGACAAATACTACACCAAATGCCGCTTTGGTTACCCTAGACCTGTTTCAGCAAAAGGACAAGTAAACTGCTTCATGTCTTCTGTTAGACACAGTGTGAAAGGCAAAGTGCCTTAGAACATATACTGCATTAAAAGAAGCGAAGCATCAAAGTACATCAATGATTACAAGGCAATCATTGCCCTCTTGTGGAATGCAAACAAAGATGTGCAGTGCATTGCAGACAATTCCACTACAGTTTCATGATATGTCACAGCCTACTTAACCCAAACTGAGAAACAGTGCTAAAAGACCTCCGGGATGACATATCATCTGACAAAACACTGTCACAAAAATTTTACAGCTTTGGCATAAAAATGCTATCTCATAGAGAATGTGGTTGCTACGAAGCGCAGACCATTTAACCAGCACAGCCTTGTATGGGAAATGTGAAAACATAGTCTGGCTAAGCTTTGGTCCCGCTGCATCCACAAAAAGAGTTCTCAAATCGTACCAAGACATAGAAAGAATAACCAAAAACGATCCCAACAGCCAGGAAATTTTGAAAAACAATGTATTGGGCACATATTACCCAAACAGGAGTACTGCTTTGGAAACCATGTGTCTATACCACACAGCCCAAAATGTGTCATACAAAAATGATATTAAACCAGATAAGAAAAATGTTAAATACATAGTCAAAAGTTGTGAGGGCAACCTGGTTAAACTTACCAAACCCAGCCCGATTAATCATATGAAGCTATCCTTTAAAACTCCTCAACATAGAGAACATTACTAAACATAGAGAACACTCCAACTTTTTAAATCACAGAGAAAAGAAGAAGATTTATTGGATACCCATGCCTCCTATGAAGATGCTTTCAATGCAAGTGAAAGCACTATAACAGATATAAACTTTAAACAGTACAAAAACATGTTGGACAATGAACGCCAACAAGAAGAAGAACTTCAAGCACAACTAAATGTAGACACTCCTGGGAGCAGTCAACCTTCTGTTACAGGAAGCCAAGAACCACTTGGAGAACCACTCATAGTAAATGAAGCACAATTAGCCATGACTGAAGTAGAAAACACCATGGGCCTCATTACGAGTCAGCCGGTATGGAAATAACGGTGGCGGTAAACCCACCCCCACCGTTGTGTCCGGATGGGCTGATCTTGAGTTCTGCAGGCGGGAGTTGTCACTCCCACCAGGTTGGACTCCATGGGAATGGGGACTTACAGAATTATGCCTCAGGAATTCCCGGGTCACTGGGGTCATAATGCCCCGGTGATTCCGGGAATCACTGAGGAGGAATGGTAATACGAGTCCAGCGGAAACCTGCCGGTTTTTCCGTCACGGTTACCGCCAGACTCGTAATGAGGCCCCATGTGTCAGTATGAGGAATCTGAATAAAACTTTGCTCTACTGAAATCACAACTGAATGATGAACAGCGTAGCATTTTCCTGGAAGTAACTAAAGAAATTGAACATGGTGGGCAGAACAAAACTAAAACTTATACCTGTCAAAACTATAAACCTGTACTCCTGTATGTAAGAGGTGAAGCTTGTTCAGGCAAAACATTTTTAATAAAAATCATCAACAAGTTCCTCCAAAAATGGACAAACACCAAGCTTTCAGCTGTTGTAACTGCCTCAACAGGTTTAGTTGCCTACACTATAGGTGGTGTTACTTTACACTGATTGCTGTTCCTTCCAGAAGAACACCAAAACAAATTAGAGTACTACAGAATTTCAGCAGAAGCTGCTATGGAGCTATGCAGAATTCTGAAACAAATGAAAATGCTCCTAAAAGATGAGGTGAGCATGGTCTACAACCTAATGTTGGCTTTGTTTCACCTCAGATTGCAAGAGGTCCTTAAAACAAACTATGAATACCTCTTTGGAGGAAAACACATTATTGTTTTCAGAGATCTTCAATTAACACCAATGAAAGGGGAACCAATTTTTAAAACCTTAGGAAACAAACTGTGCCATAACACACTTGGCAGCATAGGAAATGTAAATCCCTGGCAACATTTCCAATACAGAGAACTAAATCAAAAAGTGTCAGTCTGCAGACCTCGCCTATGCTAACATTTTGAAAAGCATTCAGATTGGTGTGCTTTCTAAGGAAGCACAGTCTATCTTAAATAGCAGATTCATCCATGAGCTATACAGGCATAACACATCTGCTACTGATGTCACGGAACAATTAGCACACACAAATGTAAAATGTATGTCCTTAATGCCAACCCTAGCAAGCTGTGCACAATTCAATGAAACAATGTTGAAAAAAGAAATGCAACCAATAGTGCAAATTAACTCCACAGACAAACTGGAAGTGCACCATATGACAGTGCCTACGAGTCAACAAGCCACAGCACGACTAAATAGCTTAGACAACTCAGTCTCCAACACAGACGTGGAGCAAGGTTTAGTTCCTAGATTAGGCATTGATTGACATTGGCAGCCCATTCTTTAATGAAGGCATGAGTTACATAGCACTGTGTGATGGGACGCCCGCTTCCACGACGCCTTCAGACCAGTGCTAATCATAGGAGACCGCGTTTGGCAGCATTTGCTAGGAATCCTCCCAACATGGCGGTGCCAGATCTATTCTGTGGTAGTCCAGCTGCATCAGCCCACACCCCCAATGCTGGAATCGGTACTTCCTGGCTGGCCGGCAATGCTGCTTTGTTTTGCTCCTCTCTTCAGAGTTCATCTATCCAATGTAAGTTTGCTTCCTCTCTGCCTCATCACAGGCATATCTATTCTATTGTTCTGTTCTTTAGTAAATCCTATGATCTGATCCTATCACCTTCCGCTCTTCTCTTAGCGTTCTTCCCCACATCCCGATTTTGTTTCCAAGCAGGCGGAACCCTTTGCTAATGATCTACAATCCTCATTTCCTGATAGCGCTACAGAACCCGTTAGGTAGAGAAGACTCGGCTTTAGTACCGGGGATAGGAGGCTACATTATTACTCACATACGGATACTTCCCTTAGGAGGGGTGCGATTACGCTGCCTCACTCTTTCTGTTCTCCAGTACCCAGAAGGCATCAGAAACATTCGGTTACCAGTTCTACTTACAGGGTGCAAGGCTCAAACACGGTACATGTTCAACAGACAGGGGAAGGGTTAAGGGTTGTTTAATATGGTCTCCTCTTGATTTATCCCTCGATCCTCCTTTACCTCTTTTTTACACTGTTAAACATCTAATGGCACGCCCCGCAGAGTCTGCACAGAACACGGCTGTCACCTTCGCTCCCTCATTGGAGAAGCTGACAACAGCTTGTAGTTAGAGTAAGCCTCTTCTTCCTGTTTAGTTTATCATCTAACTACAGTTATACCTCAGCAATGGGAACCTGGAGACCAATAACCTGTCAACCCTTGTTTTGCAGCAGGGTGAGTGGTAAGCTGCAAAGGAATCGTAATCACACAGTAAACATCACATCATCAAAACATCGGCTATCTCTAGAGGCCCGGATCGAACGTTCCCTAGCAGCTCAACCCAGGGTTTTTTCCCCCAGGAGGGTTTCCCTGGGAAATTATCTATGGTCCGGCCTTTGGTTGGAGCGCAGAGAGGCGGTCAGGTAGATTCTCACTAAGACCATCACCACCTTCAGGACCAGGTAGGTGGCTTCCAACATCCTAAAACAGCTGAATATACGTGTCTGTAAGAATCGAGGTATCAACCCAGGGATTCTAGTCCAGACATAACACACTGTCATGCCTACGTACACTTGAATAACTATTTCTAGTCAATTTTGATACAAGGCTGACATTCCTTGCATCGTAGAGTACAACAGACTATATGCACTCTACACACCCCATCTCAAAGTGTACCCTCTTCCTCAAAAAGGAAAACTTGGTCAAAGGAGATTAGTGCAAATACAACTTATAAGATATTTCCCAACAATACCACTAAAGAAATTGAAAGCAGCTGCTACTCCATCAATTAGCACAACTACAGAAGGATGTAGTGAAAAGGCAAATGCATATCCAACTGCATAAACAAAGAGAAGTATCTCTTGAAAAAAAGCAATGGAGTTTAAATGACTCAGACACAGAACTGTATGGTCCATTCAAATTTTCCAACACAACTGGTGTAAATTGCTATGCAAATGTAGCAATCAATGTTCTATTTCATTTCCTAACAATTGTTGAAAACATTTACTTGAACTGTGCAGACCAGTTGTGTTTGCAATGCTACTTCTTCATAGAAATGCAACAAACAATCCTGACAACATTTACAGTGTCTCAGGAATAAGGCAGGAATTGGACTAATGTGCGGGAATGGTGAGATTCACCATAAACACACAAGAAGGTCCACAATAATTTCTAATGTAATTACAGCAAGTGATGGAAAGCAAAAACATACCTATAAATTACATTTTCCATATTTCATGCATGTGGAAAAATACATGTACTCTCTGGAGCCATGTGGCGCAGGAACAAGTCCCTATTGAGCACTTTGTGTATGTATCCATGCCTAACTGTGAATCCATTCCATTTCAGCAGCTGGTGCAAAATGCAAATCATGGCATATTATGTACTACTTGCAATTCAAACAATCGTTCCACCTTACAAATAAACTCCCATAGCCAATACATAATAGTAATGCTTTTATAATACAAAGCAGATGGTACCAAAAACAACTGCAGGCTTATTAGCTTCACACATGGGGAAGTATCGGTTGGCAAGAACACCTTCACAACAGTAGGCATAATCCACCACACGGGTGCCACAACCAGTGTAGGTCACTATACTGCATACATTAAAAAAGAAATGTGGGTGGTTTGAATGCAATGATACTTCCATTCCTCAAAAGCAGAGATTACCAGCAAATCTTGCAAATGCCTACTTATTATTCCTGAAACCAAAATGTACTCACTGACCTACAAAAGTCGCATAGCCTACTCCCAGTAGCCACCAACAGGTATGTACCTGCAAATGAAAAATAACCTTCTGCCCTGTGAAACTGTAACAACTTAGAATACACCAACTGGCTCATGAGTACATCAGTTGCGCTGCTATACAGTTTTTTCCCCAATGACCCAAAGATTATAGGCACAGAAACAACTGTGGAAAACACACTAACATTGTTTCACCCATAGTACCTGAAAAGAAAAGTACTGAGCATGAGAGTCTACAAACTGTCCTCACTAACATCTAAAACGACCAACTGTTAGAATAAGCCAACGGCTGTTTAACTATGCCCATACCACTGCAATAAATACAAAACTGCATCTAACTGCACCCTTAATACTGCAATGGCACTTGGCAATAGTGGAAAATGATAATCGGCCAACAAGAATGAAGGCGCTTGAAAACATACCTTGCAAAACTGTGAAACTGTAAACAGTTAGAATATGCTAACTGGTATCTAACTGCAACCACAATACTGCAATATTACTTCCCATTATTACACAATTTAAAATCCACCAGAAAACATGAAAGTTCTTCTGAGGAAGCCCTTGAAGACTTATTAAGTATCAACAGCCAGAATACGCCAACTGTTATCTCAGTACACCCACAGTACTACAATGTCACATCCAGCCGTCAAGCTGCTAAAATCGACCTTCAACAATCAAAGTGCTACAAAACATACCTTTGAGAACTCTCAAACTAGCAACAGTTAGAATACACCAACAGGTATCTAATTTCCCCACAATACTGCAATATTAGTTGTCAATAGTACAGTACTTCGAAAACACCAACAATCAACAGCGTAAAGGGATACTGTTAAAAAGAGGATACAGATAACCAGTTAGAATACGCCAACTGGTATCTAACTTCAACCATAGCACCACCAATTCCGAAAAGCAAAACACATACACCATTTCACTTCCTAGTGCAGTAGTAAGAGACTAGTGGCTAGCCACAACATCCACAGCATAATACAGCCATGCAGCCAAGACTTTGGCCAGTGGTCCCAACCCACACACAGAAGGCAGCTGCCTGAGACCCTGTCCACTTCGGTACACATACTATTACAGTACTTGCAACCAGTGGGCTGACTCTTCGGTGCATGGCCTCCAACTCAAAACCATCCAAATGAGAGGTGTGTCAGTTGAAAAACATAAAGAGCCGGCACTCGAATTTAGAAAAGTGTAAAAATCTTGCTTGTTAATCCATAGGTAAAAAGTTCACCATATTATTCAAACATGGACAGAAACAGGTAAAAATACCCATGAAAACGGGTAAAAAAAGTGCCTCATGTTCCATCCTATAATGGACTTCCTCAGGCTGTTTAGAAAATGACTCAGCTTACTATATTTAAACAGCGATTACTGCGTGCAAAAGTAAATCACGTGATCATGACATGATGGTTTAAGCTCTACGAGCATGAAAGCATGCCAGCCATATTACCCTGATTAAGTCTGACACTATAATGACTTGAAATACTAGTACACACCCAGAATATGAGCCTAAAGCCTTATATTTGATATTACTTTAAATGGTATATCTGATTGCTTTATGGCTGTGCCCGCTGCTCATGATATTCTATTACAATTATGATGAGTGAAGTGCTTAGTACAAAAATGTCTTTAAAAACACATTATTCATATTTTTAAATGCAACATTTCCAGGTATCTTGTACAGAAACATACTATTGCAACAGATCAGGTGTTATGTAAGATGTTATTGGTTTCAGATATATATCGCTTTACCGTAAGCATAATACTGATTGGACACGAAAAACCGTATATCTTACAGACCGATGAATACTCAATATGTTAATTCTCAAATTGGTCCATCAATATACTATCCCAAACAATAATTCTAGTGCTGAGTAATAACACAGTTAATTTCAAAACTATGAGGTGTTACAATGGATTAACCCTGATTGGCCACAACTGTGTAATTAATGACCGTGTGAACCAGAAGAAGACATATATCGCAATGTAATCATAAGTACAATACTGTGCACATATTATATAAACTGTTAGATACCATACAGAATAGGATGGAAAGATATGACCCAAGAAGGCAAAAAACACATAACATCATTATGCATATTTTTTCTCTGGCTAAATTCTGGAGTCTACCCCAAAAAAATATATGTATGGTGGATTGCAAAAATGCCTCTTCTGGTTACCTACTAAGAGGTATATGAGTGAAACTATACTAATACATACTCATATAATCAAATAAACACTCTCTTAGAAAAACAAATAGATCTTCATCACTATTATAACCTTTGGGCTTCAAAGGTCCCATTTTAATAATGAGTCTAGATTCTAAACACCTCAACTGTTTTTCTGTATCTCCTTTGCACCTGTGATCTTTGGCATGTGCCAATGCTCCAAATATCGTAACGGTGACATCGCTGGTGTGCTGACTGACTTTCAAAATGTACTGCCAAAGGGTAATTATGGTCTAAGTTCTTGATTGCTCTGTAATGTAACTGAGTATACAGAGTTTCAGGTTTACTGTATGTATCCAATGTACCCCATATTATATATTTTATTTGCTATAGTTAAGGTGAAACCTATCATCTGTAAGAAATGTGAAAATACTATGCCTAAAAATGTTCAAACACTAGTATGGATCAGCACGAGATCTTCAAGCAGATTGTTTGTACGCCGCCCCCCACTCCCCCCAGAACTGGAAAATGTCAGGAAAATCTTTGGTATGGTTCAGAAGCTATAAATCAAAAAAGTTTGTGTTTTTCACTTTTTGCATTGGTTTTCGCAAAAGGACAATTTTCAGCTTTTGCTCATGTGCACAGCCCAAACTGCTGAAAGGAATTTCTCCAAATAAGAAACAATTTGTGCACAAAGCACTCAAAGTAAATCCTTTGTTGGTTTAGCATTCATTAAAATTCGAGACAAAAACATGTTACGTTAAGTGAACCTACCGGAGAAAGTGGTGAAAATAAATCACTACATCCCAGCATAGCACATTCTCTTCTCAAATATTCAACCAAGGACTTCAATGTACAATATCAGAGGAGAGTAGGTCATGTAAGATCCATTGGGTAAAATGCTGTTCCCTACAATTCCACAGTTTGATACAAACATTCAGTGGTTTCAAGTTATTTGAGTCAGCACTAAAACCTAGGGCAATATCCAAGTGCAATAAGAATGTAGGAGCAACATTAGACAGCCCAACAAACTACGCACAAAGTTGTTTTCATTGCATTGAATTGCTGGTACTAGGTTATTTCCCCAAACCTCTGTGCCATAACTAGCCATTGGTGAAGATTATTTAATCCTGGGGTCTTGCTAAACCACAGGTTTGCTCCATTCGCCTCAGCCATTTTTATGGTGCAATGGTAACCGGATTGCACTAGTCTTAATATGAGATGATATTTTATTTGTATCACGCTCATAGACACGTGTTTCAGAGTGCCACAAGGCAAGGAGGGGAACAAGGGAGGACAAAACAACGATCTTACTACGCCCAGTGACATGGAGAACGCACAAGTGCAGGGGAAAAGGAAGGGGGAAGTGCAAGGGAGAGGGGAGAGGTGGAAAGTGCTGAGCAAGGGATAAGATCAACCACAACTGGTAGTGCAGCCAGCAGGGTAGCAAGTGCGAGGTATAAAGCGAAGACAAGGGGTGTCTGATAAGTGCAGGTAGGGGGGCTGTAGGGTTACAGATACAGACCCAAGTGCAAGGATTGCCAGGCGATAGTGCTGGTGTGTGGCTGGGTGGGCAGGGACCTGGGCCCAAAGTCAGAGAGTAGCCATGTGCAGGTCTGGTCTTTGTGTCAGGCAGCTCAGGTGGCTGCCTGATGTTAGTCAGCCTCTAGGGGGCGCCACACCAGCAGTCCACTAGTCTGCATTTCACAAAAAAAAGTTCATAAAGTTTAAAAATAAATTTGTGAAAATATAATCTTTCACTGACTGTTTACCGTCCATACCTTTTTATGACACACACACTGGCTGCACCATATGGCACAACCAGTCATACAGGGGGCCACTCTGAGTGGCTGGCCCCCTGTAAGTGACTTCTCTAATAACGTAGTTTGAGCATGAATGGTCATTTGGAGCGAACCCTTTGTAGAATACGACACGTGATGCCGGAACCGTGATTTTGCAGCATGAACATCGCCTAAGAGTCTGATGGGACTCCTATTTACAATTTTGCTCAAACTACGTTATTAGAGACGTTCTGAACACCAAGAAATAGCTTATGCTTGAAATATGTTAAAAACGCATTGCCCAGATTTGAAAAAGGCACACTAAGAGTGCTGAAACACGTGTTATCAACATGGGCCAAAACCAAAATAAAAATACTTGAAAAACAATACAAGAAAACGCAAAAAAACAGCCTTGAGTGATATTTTCATGTGGCGCAGCAACTTATGTGTGCAGAACTCTTTTTCTACGACTATAAACAAACGCCTCCTGCCCCGCGCTTGTATAAGTACTAAATGGGTTACAAGGCATGTACTGTGTTGCGTGTAGGAAGGCGCTGACATTGATCGCCCATTCTCCATTAGAATAGTGAACCCTATGCATGCAATCTTAGCCTAGTATAGTGTAATGGGAGGAATATAGGGTGCATCCGGATTTAGGCTGAACTTGTGACTTGGCTCATGAACATAATACAACAGTAACGTGAGTTTTCCAAAAAATCATCAATACACTGTACGCTTGGAAACTTATACAGTCCAGAAAATGGAATTATGGAAATGTCGATAGTTGGAAAATTGGAAAGGCATTGCTCTCTGTCATGTGCGGCTGCTGATCTCTGCCGACTACGATGCGTTCGGAATCTGCAAACAAAGGAATGCATTTTTCAAACACTGCATGTGAGATGCTCTAGTGTCAAACACCCCGTACCCCTCATTCTTTGTGCTAAAGTAACATCCTTTCAAGTAAGTATAAAAATTATAAGTGATGGCTCACTTAACAAGCCATTGTTTGTATACAGTATGTGCTCAACATTTCAGTCTTAAGAACTGAACATGGGGCATATTTATTCACCAGGCCAGCACAAGTATCAGTTAGCTGACCAAACCTATGCATTCTGAAAAGAGAATTAACGTGCCACACAGAAAAGTTTAAAACTATTTTCTTTATTTTCATGTCTCTTTATTTGACACCCCAAAACGTTTCCTGTATTACTTTTTAGTTACATATGGCACACCGCTGGGAAGGTTAACTGACATTTATTTTCTTGCTTAAGTATTCTAGTGTCTGCTTTGGACTAAATGCATCAGCTTAACATCAAAGGTCTTTTAATTTTCTAAACAAGCCAGAGCCAGCCACTGCCTAGCATGCACACCAGATGGCAACCCAATGTGACTTGGCACCTTGATTAGAAAAGCAGGGTTTATTGTGTCACTGTGCAGACCACAGACTATGGAAAGTCAGTGCAGTGATATGTGTGCACCAATGATTTGTGTGCTGCCCAAGTCACCACCATGTTGGTTAATGGTGTCTATGTGGCGCACCCGCATGTAACAGCACATATACCTGTTGTTGTCTGATGTGCCCAATTTCCATACTATAGTACACTGGAATGTTTTGTGTATGTGGCTCTGACGAGCATGCCATACTGTGCCCCCGCTTAAATGCATAAAGCAATCAAAGAAGTTGCCTCAAATTGTACATCCACTAGGCCAAACACCCTTTCTACACTGCCACGCCATGATTTTCACTTGCTGCATGTCAACACTAATAAGAGATGTTAATGCCAGCTCTGTTAGTTCATGGGCCTGCTCTTTTTTGCCAAAATAACCGCTGAAGCCTGCATAATAGTGAGGAGGTAGTGGCGGAGGAACTGTAGACCCTTTACCATGCATTAGAAACCAGTTTTGTTTAAAACACTTCATTAGCTCATTACTGGTCAGGCTAAAGTTTGTAAGAGGTACAATCCTTGTGTAGCCTTTCTGTGCATTGTTTATTGGGTATCTCTTGTGTGGTATCCTGTCCTGTCTGTAGATATAATTCCCATAAGAGATTTCTGTATTGGGCTGGGCATGCTCACACTGAGACCCAGCCCTTCCTCATCTAAAATCCTTCAGAAACAAGAAGCAAAAGAGCCCTTGTACCCCATTTGAGTGGCTGACGTTGCAGCCATTTTATACTCGCATCCAACAATTTAAGCTGTCCAAATGAGCATGTATGATTCATGGTTACAAACATTTTAAGTTAGGGTGAGTATTGTGAACCCTGATGTGAGCACCAAGCCATGCATCGGTTATGCATTTATAGATTCATACATACAATTCTTTTATCACAGACTTGTTTATCACATGTAGAGATCTCTGATCACTGTTATAGTCCTGAAATGCTCTGTGATTTAATGTAAAGCATATAGGAATCCTCATTGGTGCTGTTTGCCCCCTTTCCCACTCTAATAGAGGTATTTTGAAAGAGTACAATAAGAGTGTACCAGACTGTCCATCTTGGAATGATAACCTACTATCAGAAAATCATTCATATGGTTAGTCTAGTATTGCCCCTTGTGAAATCCATGTGAGGTGGTACGAACAGAACACCTTCAACACAGGGCCAGTGGTAAGTGGTTCCTCAGACCCCGGCAGGCTGGTCACACTGCAGTCTGCCAGTACGGACAGTTTGAAACTGCATTCAGGCAAGTCCTTCTTTAAGAGCAACCATTTACTTGGGCAGCAACAGCTGTGTTTTCACATTAGAATTCTTCTGTAAAGTACTTGAATTACAATGTAATGAAACCAGTTTCATTTATATAGCAATTATTTATTCTTATTGAGGAGTGGTTTTGTCGCACGACAGAGGTGTAGTTTGGGAGTGATGTGAGCTAGTCAGGGGTCGGGGGGGGGTGCCAACGATGCTTGCCGCCTGGGGTGCAATCTCGTGTAAGACTGGCCCTGGCCAGGTGCATGGAGCCGAAGCAAAACGGTTGTATACGAATTGACCGAGATACAATTATCCGAATGACAATTGACCTTTTGCACAATTGACCGAATTTTAAAGGTCAATTAGTACATATGTGCGGGGGAAAACCCCCGCAACTCCCCACCCAATCCAAACCCCTGCAACCCCCCACCCAAACCCCTTGTATTATTTATAATACTAAACCAACCCACTATATATATATAAAAAAAATAAAAGGTCAATTGTGCAAAACGTCAATTAGGACCATTAAAATTTGACAAATTAGGTCATTCGGTCAATTGTATTGGGTCAATTTGGGTAATACCAGCAGAACAGATAAGCAGGGGAAAGGAAGAGCGAAGAAAGAAGCAAAGAGGAAAGTCTTGAGGTGATTCTGGAACCAGAGATGGTTCTCCTCAAATTTCAGAGTGGCAGGGAGGTTGTTCTTGAGGGAGGACCTGGGTCGAGGAAAGAGATCTACCACCGACTCGTTGCTTGGAGAAGCAACTGACCCTGAGGGAGTTGGAGGAGGAGGAGTGAAGAGCTTGAATGGGAAGGTATTTACGGAAGGAGAGTTGAAGGTATTTTGGTCCCAGGCCCCAGAAAGCCATGTGGACAATGCAGAGGGTCGTGAATTTAACCCTTGCAGCCACTGGGAGCCAATTAAGAGATTTCAGGGCTGGAGAGATATAATCCCAGGGCTTGAGGCCAAGGACAAGTCTCGCAGTCCTGCTCTGGATGAGTTACAGAGGGCAGAGAGTAGAAGCAGGCAGATTTAGAAAGAGGCTGTTTCAGTTGACCAGCTTAGGGAGAACCAGAGCTCTAGAGACAGTAAGCTTCTGGGGGGAGGAGAGAAAAGGAAGAATACCTCTGAGGAGGTGCAGTTCATAGTTTTCCTCCTTGGGACGTCAGAGATGTGAGGAGAAAAGGAGAGTGTGGAGTTGAAGATGACCCCAAGGTACTTAGCCTCACACGTGGGAGCAGGAAGAAGGCCAAGGGAGGCCACCCAGGAAGTGACAGGGAAGGAGGGTGCTGATGAGGAGAATCTCGGTTTTACTGGCATTAAGGCAGAGATCATTGGCAGCACACCATTCCTGGATAGCAGACAGACAGTCAGAGATGAGGGAGGGAGAATGGGTGGTGGAGGGAAGTCTGAAATCAAGCTGAGTGTCATCCGCATAGCACTGAAAGAGCAGAGTGCGGCAATGCAGTTAACAAGGGGTGCCAGGTATTGGTTGAACAACCAGGGAGAGAGGTTAGACCTCTGGGGAACACCACAAGTAGAGAGTGAAATGGAGGAAAGGAAGGACCCAAGTTGGACCTTGGAGGGTCGATCAGAGTGAAAATGATTTTTAACCGTAACTCCTATCTGGAGGAATGAATTAACCCAGACCCACTTACTAGCAGCTGTAGGGAACTTGGGGTATGAGCAATTAAGAATACGTCATCGACATATGCGAGTGCACACATTTTTGTTCCATCTACCAGTATTTCTGGGGTTAGCGCTTGCAACTCGCCTAATAATGAGTTGATAATCAAATTAAGAAGCAAGGGCGCTAAGACACAGCCTTGTCTTACTATTCCACCCAATTTAATGGCTGCAGATACATTACCATGAATGTCAACACGTTAACTGGCAGTCAAAATGAAGAGCCACCAATAGGGATACATTTCCCATTCATTTTCTCTTGGGGAATTTTTGCTCTCACCTACAGAAAGTGACGCTAGATGGATTGTCACAGAACCTTCACGAGGAGTGGCCTTCTCATTTCGAAAAAGTGTACTTTCACAAATTTGACACAAAACCATACAAAAAACTGAAAAACTGCAATTTTATGTAAGATCCATTGGGTTAAATGCTGTTCCCTGCAATTCCACAGTTTGATACAAACATTCAATGGTTTCAAGTTAATTGAGTCAGCACAAAAACCTATAGCAATATCCAAGTGCAATAAGGATGTAGGAGCAACATTAGACAGCCCAACAAACTACACACAAAGTTATTTTCTTTGCATTGAATTGCTGGCACTAGGCTATGTCCCCAATCCTCTGTCTATAACTAGCCATTGGTGCAGATTATTGAATCCTGGGCTCTTGCTAAACCACAGGTTTGCTCCATTAGCCTCAGTCATTTTTATGGTGCAATTGATAACCTGATTGCACTAGTCTTAATATGATATGATATGATATTTTATTTGTATCGCACTCATAGACAGGTGTTTCAGAGCATCACAACGCAAGGGAGGGGAACAAGGGAGGACAAAACAGCAATATTACTAGGCCCAGTGACATTGAGAATGCACAAGTGCAGGGGAGAAGGAAGGGGGAAGTGCAAGGGAGAGGGGAGAGGTGGAAAGTGCTGAGTAAGGGATAAATACAACCACAACTGGTAGTGCAGCCAACACGGTAGCAAGTGCAAGGTTTAAAGCAAAGACAAGGGGTGTCTGATAAGTGCTCGTTTTCGCCATCGGAGCGATGGAACTGGCCCAGATCCACAAATTGTTCAGTACAAACTTGCGCTGAGATGGCCGGATCAGTACCCTATGAGGTTGAATACATCTCCCAGTCCATGCCAGTACTACACAAAATGAAAAATGACGATGTCCACATTAACATTGCAAGTAGAAGCCCAGATGCTACTTTGGGTGAACTGGTGAAGCAGGGAACATGACCGGTATACTAGAACGGTGCCCTTGCTTCCAAAATGACATCTTGTTCAATGGTTCTAGAGCGATGGTTGTCTTCAGATTCCACAGCCGTCCCAATATAGTCTTTAGCATGCAACATCTGATTCTCTTTGTTCACGTCCCTGATTATAAATTACAGCCTAGACATTACAAAAATACGGCATTACTGTACTGTACCAAAAAAAGCCATACAAACAGTGAAAGATAATTAAGGTTGCCCCTCATGTTCATCACTATTGCTACCTCTCAGTGCACCAGGATTCTATGACACACACTTCCAGTACTGTAAGCAGTGTTCCCAATTGAAATTAAACCCTTCCGACATGCAAGCTATTGCATAAAGCAGGCAGACTTCATAAACATTCTACAGCTTTTTGCACCAGCATGAAAATGTATGTCGGTGCATGCAGATACTGGAACATTTGTATGTTGGAGAGGAAAGGAGCAGCAGAAATGCAAGTTACGATGCGCCTCTCCTCTCCGCCATCCAAATGGTGGGTAACATCAATGGAAGGAGTAAAAGCTATAGCCAAGCCTTTTATGCTTTCCTTGAACATTACACCCCAATGCAACATGAGCCCCATACTCTGTTCTGCATATATTATTTTCAGTGATGGTGTTGGTCAATAGTGTCCGACAGCATGCCCACCATACACCTACTCTGATCACACCATTATCCTAACTGTCCTTACTGCTCCCCTTCCACCAATCAGTCCTACATCACTTCTAACGAAACCATAACTCTGTCATTGCCCCTACTTGTCCCTATTAATCACCTATCACCCCATCATCTCACTCATCACACATCTGCATGACCAACTGAACACCAATTACCCTATTAACCCTCATCACTCCCCATCGTCCCATCACCATTAGCCCCTCCTCACGCTTCAATCATCACCACCCCCCATCCTCCCATAATGCCTTCATACACATTCCCATTCCTTCCCCAATGGATACATTGTCACCAACCCAACACCCTATCATGCCTATCACCCTCCTGTCACTTACTCATCAGCCAGTCACTCTCAGTTAACCACACCTCATCACATCAGACCCGTTCTAACTTGCATCAGACCCAACAGCTCTATCACTCTCTGATCGACCTCACTAATCCAAACTCTGCCCCATAATTTGCTCATCATTCCATCACACAACCACCTGTTGAGAGGCAGATGAATACGTCATCCATTGCTTCTGCCACTCCTCCAGCTCAATATTGCACAGGTGAAAAATGTTACTCACTAAGACAACTGTACCACCCTTATCCCAGGCAGGAACAGCCTGAGATGGACACAATCTAAGCTGAAGATGGCACGAGTAACCAAACTAACATTGTGACAATACATGTGCATGCATTAGAAACGAGGCAAATGTGTACTCAACATAAAGAACGCGGACACTAGGTAACATATGCACTTATACATGAATAAGCTTAACATAGCATCGATAAGACATGAAGAATGCTAACATATGCAATGTATACGCTGAATGCAAAATGAACGGCATGCAAATATATCTCACTAACATAGAAACCTGAGAATAATGAGCAGCCATCTTTTCTAAAATGGCAGCTACAGCACACTTTCAGATAGACAAAGGCCATAAGGCTTCCAGATGCTCAAACCACAGAAATATAGATATGTGCAGTGCCCAGGCAGAAGCTGGCAACCACAGCCAAGGTTACCGTGAAGTAAGGGAGGGTCAGAACATTGCAGTGAAAGCATGAGATAGCAATTCCCCGGACACAAGAAAGATAATCCCAGATTAATATAAGTTTTATAAGAGTTCAACCAGCCCTGGTAAGCAGGTGCAGGACAGCTATAAGCCAAAAGACTTGATGAAGAATAACTCAAGAGTGTCCCCAGGGGCAAACGAAAACATAACACTTGCATCAATATTAGATAAAATCCCAATGAATGCAGGGTGAAATAATTCCAACCACAGTCCCATCACACGTGACCCATAATTGAAGAACACTGTCTATTCATTATCAACAAACACAGATAGGATACCTGCCTTCCTCCTTACAAGTATTCTGAGACATGAGATGCCACAAAAGGCCAAATACAAAGTGATCACCCTGGCTCATGGCCTAGAAATGAGGGATGGTATTGTCTTTAATTGAAAGGAAAGCAGCCCATGGACCTCTATGCCCCTACTTCCGTCTGCTCATGTCTTCACAACATTTCAGTTGGCCAAGGTTGGTTAGTAAGAAGCCAACCAATGAACATCTCTAATGTTAAGCCGCCCATAAATCAAGATGCCAGCCAATTACATGTTGCAGAGATTATCTCTTTTTAACGTTATCAATTTAGAGGTGGTCGCAGGAGGAGTCATCAGACAAGTATTACCCAATTAGTAATGTAACCCCTATAGAATGTGTAAGCAGTCACCACTATTAACCAATCGCCGTACCCTATAGGTTTTGGTAACTAAGATAACAGTATTACATCAGCTATGACAAATGATGAATATATAAACCATTGTTGTTGATAATAAGACTGGGTTTTGCCTTGAACTTCGTCTATTTCCATTATTGAGTACAGTTTGAACTGGCTCGAGAACCTCTGTGTAATTTGGGACTTCCCAGGCTGTCTTAACACATGGTAGCAGAGGTGATGGTTTGCTAGTCATCGGATTGTGTAGGGGTCCCCGCCGTGGCCCGAAGACTGTAGAGGTGACCTGTAGAGAGCAGGATTACGCGTAACAGAGAGAGGTCAAAACAGGGGGAAGGGATTGTTTGCATACTGGGTGATTGAGATGAAATGAAGCGATACAGGGGAAAGGAGATAGCTTCTGACAAGGGTCAGGAAAGATTACATGGTAAACCTTGCTATGGGGTAATAATAAGAAGAGATGAATACCTCACCAGGATTTCAGATGATGGGCATAATGTATGTATCTGGGTAGTAATTGCTGGCACCACCCTTATTTTGTAAAATAGCTTAGACATTGTAAAAAGAGGACTTTTGTGTACATTGGCATATATTGTGGAGGACGTGAAGTTGTGATGTGGACCAAGGAGGGTGATCTAGTGTGTGAGTGGCGGGGTGGGGCTGCTCAAAACATGAATGACAATTGTAGTGTTACTCAGAAGGGTTGGAGGAAACAGCCAGGTGGGAGCATTCGCAGCATGAGTGGCTTAGTTGTGATGCCGCTCTGGAGCATTGGGTGATGCAGAAGGCGTGGTCTCAGAGAGAGAGAGAGAGAGAGAGAGATGCAGAAGTATGAAGTGCAAGAGAAGTTTTCTTGGGGAAGGGTATGAAAGGGAGGTAAAAGAGGGTGAGTGTGAATAGAAATAAAATGTGGTAAGTATTGGTAAGTTTAACTGTGATGTATTATCATGGTAGACACTCCCATTATCCACCTGTGCAAAATATTACCACGGTATAAGGACAAAATAATTCAATACCACAGACAGTGGGTGTGGGACACGGCAGGCAAAATGCTTATGCCCTGACCACAGGAAGGCAGTGACTCGAAGACAGTACTGCAACACATGTGCACTTATTTACATGCCGCTTATATGGGAAAACAGTGACAGTATAGACTTGCCATTCTGGAAATGTGGAAAAAGTGTGGGGAATAGATAAAGGAGGCACCGTGAAATAATGGATTCTTAATCAGCATGACGAAGGGGGCATAGCACCCACGGCTCCTTCTCCTCTGCCCCAGTGCAGTGATTTGTCTTCAGAAGCACAGGGATCATAACCATTAAGAGCGTGGAAAGCTACTGCGGGGTATACTTATCCCAAATATTTACCCCCCCGCATACAGTAGTGAAGACATTATAAGTGCAGAAAAAATAAGCTAAGACCAGTGTCCACACACGCAGAATATGATGAGCAGCAACACTGACAGAAGCCGGGAGGAGGTCCAGAGAGAAAGAGGCAGGCAGGGTAACAGGGATGAGACAGCGGTTATATTGAATGAATGGGTAGGAAGATAGATAATGCTCACATTGGTTGGAAAGGGTATGGACAATTTTAAAGAATGAGAAAGGTAAGTTAGAGAAAGACAAGAGCAGGAAGAAGAGAAAAGAGAGGAGAGAGAGAAAGAAAGAAGGAATGAAGAAGAATGGGAGAAAGGAAGCAAGAGGCAGACAGAACAAGGGAGACGAGATTAGAAAAAGGGAGCAAAAATGAGAAATGAAGAAGTGAGGAAAGGGAAAGAAAGATAAAGAGAGGAAGAAAGGGAAAGGGAGAGACAACGAGATGCAGAAAGAAGGAGGGAAAGGCCCCACAAATAATATAATTATATTGCTAGGGGGCGTATGCTCCCAGGCAGAGTGAGAGAAACGAAACAAGAACAGAGAGAATGAGAGAGGAGCTTAGAGAGATGAAGTGGATGAGATTCTTAAAAAGCATGCTATTACAGATGAAGGGTAGGAAGGGGCTATACAAAGGAGGATTGGCAATCTTTACAGCAGCAAGAGGGATGGCAGCAGCAGCATAAAGGGGAGTAGAAGAGGCCCTCCGCAAGATCCGGGAAGAAATATATTTGGAGGGTGATGGGAGACAAGATTTTGAAAACAGAGAAGACCAGGAATGTGATGATAGTGAAGACACTATGCTACAGAATGAAGAAAGAGAGGAAAGTGGAGAGGAGGAGATGGCACAAGCCCCATATACAAGCATGGGGGTAGGGAAAGAGATAGTGTGGTTACATTTGGAAGAACCAGTGAAGAGGCCAGAGCCTGCTGAATATCCGAGATGCCCGAAGATGTGTTCAAACAGTTTAGAGGAGAGAACGCCATACGTGAATAGACTTAGAAATGTACCAGGATGAAAGAGAATTGGTATGACAGATGTATTGTCAAAGGCAAAGGGTGTGGCTGCACTCGGACAGGATGCTGGGTTTACACAATTCTCTGTATTGGAAAAAAGGGAAGGACTGCTGCAATACATCCTGTGGCCACAAATGGACAAACATCATTTAATTTGTAAATTGCCATTTGTAAATAATGCCATTAAAAGCATACTGAAAAGTATAGCTCTTACTTGTTTACTTCCTCAAATATGTTTACCTTCAATGATGGCCAGTAAACATATTTCAGGGGAGCATGACACTATGAAATTCAGCAAGTGTGTATGTTTGCCAAGCATAACTTTAATTTTAGTAGGTGCCACCATATATGTAAGAGGTCAATAGTGAGATGTGGTAAAGCAATGGCTTTGAAAGCAGATAGCCTTGAATGCATGTATGCATGTTTTGCATGTTTTCGGCTTTTAGTGTGAACCCAGCTGAGAAGTAAAGGAGCGCTGTGCAGCAAGCAAAGGCTCACAGTAGTATGATCCCATAACATGGGGTTCCTGTTGGTGATCTTGTTCGCTGAACAATTGCCTAGTTTTTGAGCGCTGGGATGACCCTGGCGACAGGACCAGACTGATATGCAAATGGCATATGGAGAGATGGGTTGCATACAGGGGGTGCATGTTAGAGAGGGACAGGTGGACAAAGTCTGGGTCAGGGAGGCTTTGCTGATTATCGGTGTGTGAAATATGAAACAGTGAATGTAACTGCTAAACCTGGCAATGCCTACCACACATGAAGCTCTGGCACCCAGGGGCATTATTTGGCGGTTGCCAGGGGTTGCAGCTGCGATTCCTGGCTTCCCCTTTTTGTGCCTGTGGCATTTCCCTGTTGACCCCTGTATAAGAGGTCATAGTGGCAATGGCAGGGACTAAAAGCAAACATAGCTCTGTAAAGCGTTTAATTTGCAGGCATTCATGGATCCGGAGGTTTCGCACTGTTTACAGCTACAGCAACGCCTGTGCCTAACAAGGAATATTCAAAGAAGCCTTCGTGGCTTGTTTGACACTATAACAAATATTTAAAGATAAGGTAATTGCATGCAGGGGAATGCCAAGACTTGCACTTACGTGTTGATGGTCTCTTGCATGCAATTCTAGACACAAACAATGCAGAGTGTAATTGTAAACAGTATATGGATGAAAAATTGTGCCTACTTTTGCCTTTTACTTTCTGTTTTGGGAGAGATTAACAACCCTGCAATTTCAAAGGTTTTGTTACAATGTATTGCTCACCTTAACGTCCCTGCAACTGAAGTTTTTTCCTTGAATTACAAGGGTTTTGTTTTTCCACAGATTTTTGGAATGCTTCCATACCACTAGCATGTTCTTTGGGCATGGTCTGTGGGCATGGCCTTTGGCTGTGCCCACTGTCCATTTTAAAACACTAGCGACCACTAGCCATGTCCATGGCCTTTGGATTGCAGGCTTTGAGAACTCACAATATTTTTAGGCAATTAAATAAAATTATTTGCCATGGAGTACACACGTTGGTTAAGCAGCGTGCTGCAAGAGGTACACCCCTTTTCGGCGACATAGCCGGTGGGTGTGATGCTGGAAATGCATCGGAGGGACAGGGCCTCCGAATCCTTGTCCTTTATTGCTTCATCATGTATGTCATATTTTCCGCGCAGGAGTTCACGTGGGACTCCTAGCGGTGCAGCTCTTCCTCTTTTTGGTTTGGTGTACAACCCTGTACCCTTCGTGTATGTTTTGGGGCACCTGTGTGTGGTCCACAGAGCAGGGTAGGGGCTGGTGGCAGTTCCATGCTAAATTTGACAGGTGCTCTGAGTATCCTCCATTTTGGGATACCCAGACCCTGCCATTGGAATCAGTTGATTCCTGATAGGAGACAAGATGGCCCCTGTGGCCACCTTGTTTTTCCCTAAGTTCCGGGAAGCCCCGACTCTCTCACTTCCCCCTGACTGGCTGTTGGGTGGAAGTTCGATATATGGTATTGCCAGACTGGCTGGATCCTTCCCAATGACTTTATGTTGTGGGTATGCCCGTGGGGTTGGACCTGGGTGAATGGAGTGTGTGACCAATATGCACTTCGTGTTATGGGTGTCTGGTTTCTGGTATGTGACACAAAGACGGAGCCAGCCCTGCCCGAAACTGGTATGTATGCAGCGTGGAGTGCTGTATGGCTGGGTACTTGTCCCAATACACATTCTTTGTTGTGAGTGTCTGGAGGGAGGAGAATGGCCTGAATGGATTGTGAGCCTGATTGGCTGCCTGCCTGCATGAATGCCCCTCTGGATGATCGGTTGCTGAGTGTGACCCAGCAGAGTGAATGGGAGACCTAAGTGTATATCTGGGGACCTCTCACTGATCAAAATCGTTCAGAAGCTGCTGTCCTTCACCAATCTGAAAGCTGCTGTGCCTTCAAGGAACTGATCCAAGAGAGGACCTGGATAGGAGATCTCTCTCCAAGCTACGAGGGACCATCGTGCACCAGCTGACCTTTGCCGAAGCGCCCTAGAAGTCAGTCCTCGAAAGGCTGCTGACCGGAGACAGGGACCACTGTGGAAACATGAAGCAAAGCACCCGGACATTGAAATCCATCACTGTCATCGCCAACCAGAGCCGCCATGATCCTCGGCCTAAGAACCATTTGAATGAAGGACTCCCTCGCTCATAACCGACTACGGCTTTTGTCCAGCCAGAGAAAGTAAAGCCGTTGACGCGCCGAGGAGAATCCACCAGTGTGTTTTCCCAGCACCTGATGTTCGCAGAGACAAAGACGACTCAACGCCCTTGCTGGGCCAAAGTTCTTCAGTAACTCTTTGCGGCAACAAACTATCATTGTCGAGGTGCACTACACGCATCATCTTCGCAGGACATCCATGGCTGATTGTTGACGCGCACTGCCAGGGCCGAAGCTGCTGCCTCGAAGCCTTTGTTCCCCCATTTCTTCGAGGAATCGCCACTATCCGTGGCTCCTGCCTTAAAGGGAGACTCTAAAGAAGGATCCGTCGACGACCCCACATCCAACTCTGCTTAACCAGGTACATTGGGGCTTTAGAACCTTTTCAGGGGATATAAGACTCATATAAACAATATATGGCTTGTATTATATCTTTATTTACAGGCTGTCCAGGTGGGGGGATGCTCACACAGGACTGTGCCTAGTGGTAGGGGCCCAGTATCCTGTCTATTGTTTTAACCAACCTGCTTTCCTCCTATCTCTATAGTGAGTTCATTTTATTAACTAATTTGCATGACATTTGAACTGAGTACAGTGTATGCGTTTTAATGGAATCAATGAGTAATTGTGGTACCACATAGAAACTGTATATATTTGCCATTTTAGATTAACTTGAGAACAAAGTGTGTTATTGTATGTGTACATAATCAAAGTCTAATTTATATAAAGAACTGTGTTTTCTCTAACATAGTGTGTGGGCATTTCTTTGTGGGTGCTTGGGGACTACACTGTACTTAAGATCCAGCCCACATCACCTCCTGAGATCTTAAGCCTTGATTGCTTGACCATCGCTACCCTATAGAGAATCTTGGCTGGGGTGCTCTGTGCTTCCACTCTGCCATATGGAGAGCAGGAGTTTTAAACACTTGCTACCCATAGCTCAAATAGGTTCATTTTGGCATGGGCCAATTTGGCGCACACTTTTCAGCGTGAAAGCCATTCCGGCGCTGCTATTTTGGCACGGGGGATGTTTGGACGTGGCTGACATTGCAGCCACATCTAAACGTGCTCATGACAAATAAGATCACAGAACTGCACTGCAACAAACCTGGCCATCTCCCATTTGCATTGCTTTTCTTTTAATTAAATTAAATAAATGTAAAAAGCATACCGGCTTGAACCCAAGCCTGCTAGAGTTGAAGGCCAAGCATTTAACCACTAGGCCACAATGGTTTGAAGGCATACATTTCATACTTAGCCTTTAATTGAATATGTTCAATGATAAATGGCTAGGTATGATACTTCTGAATATCCGAACGATAACATTGTTGTAGCATAATTTTTAAGTGCTGCCTTTCAGGCTGCTCCTTTAGGCCAGGGTTCTCTGATTTTCAGCATAAATGGGATTTTCTTTTCTTTTCTTTTTTCTAGTTGATAATGTCGCCCAGAGATGGTGTAGTCCTCTTTTGAATATATGTGCAGTGTTAGGAGGAATGTGTGGTATGAGGGTGTGCATGTCATCTGAGAGGGTGTGCATGCAATGTATGTCTGATGTGAGCGTGTGTGGGTATGTACATAAAACACGTGTGTGTGTGTGTGTGTGTGTGCGCGCGCGCATGTCTCCATGTAATTCAGAAGATTGTGACTTGTAGTTTTGTTTTGTTCATCAAGTGTCCTCGACTATAAGTCCCAAAATACAAAGTAAAAAGGAAATCTGAATGATTATATTCCAAATAGCAAGGGACATGTGGCATACAACAATATATACAACACCCGTAAATTGGCGTTATTCATGATTTCTCCTGCACCTCTATTTGTTTGGGTTGAAAGGCATTAGGGGATCTGTAAGTTGTTGAAGGAGGAGGTAGCAGTGTAGAATCAGAGGGGAAATATGTTTTTTCAGCTGGGGAAAGTGAGAATAAGGGGCTGGAGAGGAGTGATGTTTACTTGCACCCACCATTTTCAAAGTCTAAAAGTAGCACAATATATTAAGGGAATAATGGGGCTGTGTGGCAAGCCCCTCCCTTGAGCGACAAAGAAAGTATTGATTGCGCTGGCTCACATGCAATGGAAGACGCCCAACTATTATTTACCCATTGGTAGTGCAGCTCAAAATACCTTCTTAAAATCATGCAGTGATTAAGTGAACGTGTCCATGAAGGAAGCCACATGGATCAAAGGCATACCTGCTAGACTATATAGTCCATAATACACAGTGTTTACCAAAATATACAGTTTCAAATAAACATTTTAAAAAGTCTTGATCTCTGGTCTGTCAGAGTACAAGGACCAGCATTCAACCACTATGCCACAATGGTGAAGTGCTGCAAGGTGCATACATTTCATACTTCACCTGGACTTTAATTTGTCCAATTGTAAAAGGCTAAGTATGAAACTTGTGAAAACTCAAACAATAAAGTAATTGTAGCATAATGCTTAAGTGCTGTGTCCCTAACTCCTGTAGGCCAGGGTTCCCAGAGGCAGCATTCAGTATAGATTCCCAGAGACAGTGTAATACATGCTCTATTCTGTTTTAAAATGTTCCAGTAAATAAATGTGTTTTATGTTTAATACGTGTCCAATTCTGTAACAACGGTGTAATACATGTCCCATCCTGTTTTATATTGTTGCTGTAAATAAATGCTTTTCACGTTTAATCCATATTACAAAATGCAAAGTGCCTGCAGGTTCATGCCAATTGCAGCCACTCACGACAAAATATCCTTGCGCCGAGAGGTCCTTGCGCCCAACTGGCTGCATCCACTGGGAGTGCCCATACGGAACCTGCAGCGAAACAGTGACGCCATAACGGTGTGCGTCTAACTGGTTGTGCCAATATGTCCTGTCCCGTGCTCCAAGCTGCTTGTTTTATGGCCGGTCTCTTGGTGGCTGTTGTGATACATTGCACAACCCCAACTAGCCACATTTAAGCTGCACAGAAATGGCAAATAAATGACCGGCTGCAAGAATAATATATGCCCACGTACTTTCTACACACATAGCAAAAATCAAAAGCTGGCATCCATGAATATATGCACAGTGAGTGCTTAGCTTCAAAGTGAGGAAGCAGCCAGCCCCCTCGGGCCATGTCCTCTAAGTGGTCTTGCAACTTTGCCTTACTTTTTAGACACCATGGCCTTAGGGGATTGGTCTTTTCCTGACTTTGAATCTAAGCGTTGTCGGTCCTTCTTACTGCATGGATGGGAGAACTGGGTCACCAGTGATTTTTCAATCTCGATGTCACTGTAGCTGTATAAATATCAATTTGTTTTAATATGTATAAAAGACGCCAGGCTTTGAGAACTCCCAATGTTTTTAGTTAATCTACAGGTGTGATTAATGATTTGCTGAGTATTGCACGCTTTGGTTAAGCAGTGTGTTACAATCCGCTTCTTTTATGGCCCTTCTCTTGGTGACTATTGTGATATATCGCATGACCCCAACTAACCACATTTAAGCAGAACATAAAAGGGTAAAAAAATGATCAGCTGCAAAAATAACATATGCCCAGGCACTTTTGCCCCCATAGCGAAAATCAAAAGCTGACGCCCATGAATATACGCACAGTAAGTGACCATATATTTCAAAGTGAAATATACAAATGTAGTTCAATTGATCTTCTCCTTAGAAGAATGTGCGTAAGATAAAATAGCATTGGACTTTAAAAAAAAGTAATGAACACCAGAAAAATACCCGCAGAGAGGAAATCTTACAATAAATATGCTGACAAGGTATAAAAGGTGAAAAAACGGAAAATGAGTGGGCACCACAAATGTTCAAATCATATTTGAAAAATTTGTTTTCAGAAAAGGTAAGAAACAATTAGACCGTTTATACTTTCATGAACAATCTTGATGGGAGCTGACTGCGAAGAGTCTGGAGACACCCCGACTCTAAAAATTCACAAAACAGAAGACTAGGTAGTAAGCCTAGCCACGTAGTCACTCTCTTTTTGGTCCCAATCGGGGTAAAAAATTACAAGATAGTTTGAAAAACACTAATTCTCTAGTTAAGGATAATTCTCTATTAGTTGTAATGAATACAAATGAAGTTGTAGTAATTTATCACAAATGACACTGTTCGTAGTTTTATGATGACCGTTTTATATCCAAAGGTGAATTTTTTCTTTCAAAAGAGAAGATCACTAATAACTTCTTAGTGAGGAAGCAAATATGTCACAGCATCCAAAATTGTTGACTTAGTATGCCAATGCATTTTGGAGTAAATCTCCTTCGTCAGGGCAAGTTAAATGCTACATTGAGATAATTCAGCCAAAATACACACATAAGCATGTAATTTGTGAATGCGGATATCAATAGTGCAAAAATAAGCATAACAAAACGAAAACATACCAATCGCCGATAGTTGTGGTTGCAGTCAAGTGAGGATAGTACAAAACCAGAAAAAAGAAAAAATAGAAAGCCAAATTAGCTAATTGAAAGAAATATGCAAGATTGGGGTCTCAAAGTGAAAGAAATAATGGTTACCTGAATGTTGTGTGACATGTCAAAAAACAGGAAGAATCCTGTGTATGGAAAGGAAGCTGAATAATCCACTGTATTAGGTGTTTTGTTGCAGCAAGGCAACATCTGTGAAGCAAAGATGTAAGGATCAGAATATGTAACAGCACTGTGTTTAAGCTGAAAAAGGGGCTGCTTAAAGTTGCGTACCGAAGGTTCGCAAAGGCAATAGTCTGTAGACTGTTTCCTGTCGAGGTCTGGCATGTCTGCGGAGCTGACAGCTCCCGTGTAGAGTTGTTGCTAGGCAACGGAACTATTTTAAACCTTGCTGTGCGGCGTGGTGAGGAAATACTGCTGTGCTGTATACGTGGCAGGAGCAAAATGGCTCCCTTTGTTGATGCGTTGCTTAGCAATGGTGTCCTGAGGCTAACAAGAGCCACGGCACTCAGTGCTTGCACGCATTGTAGTTAAGGGAGACAAAATATATGTTTGTTTCAAGCCCACAGACATGGGCGTGCTAGTGATGAGATATATGTGATGCAATGGGAAGAACGAGGAAACGATGTAATGAGCAGGAAATAAGTAGACATAGACAACATACTATGAAAACAAAAATAATAACATAGGTACATAAAAATATAAGGGGTGCAATAAAAGACAGAAAATACTGTGGTATTTCTAGTACACTAGAGAGACAAGTCCATAACAGTAAATATGGGGTGTGTCTATGTTAGTAATTCACAGAACACGAGTGGTGACGCCCCAGGCGGCACCTTGGGTCCCAGACCACAGTCCGGGAAGGAGTGTCTGTGATACTCTTAAGTATAGAAGCAAAGGAATCTATAACAATGTATAAAACAGGTTACTTGTAGTCAATGGCACATATGTTGCAGAACAAGATCAAATCTGGTCCCTAAACGTTGTGTTTAAATAAAACAATGAAAATTGATCTCCTCATTGAGACCATTAGGAGACAAACCTCCCAATTTATCAATCCAGAAAGTTTCTCTGTATTCAATCGCTGCCCCAGGTGTTCATGAGCATTGATTTTGGTCAAGGCTTCAAGAATCAAGAATCTTATTTGGGTTAAGTTGTGGCCTTCGTTCACCCAAAGGCGTGCTACTGCAGAATTCATGTTACTGTTGTGGATACAGGAGCGATATTCATTCCAGCGTGTTTTGGCATTCCTTGTGGATTGGGCCACATAGTATTTGCCCCACGGGCATTTTATTCCATAGATGATGTTGGCACTATCACAAGTGCCATATGTTTTTAAATAGATTTTACTGCCGGTACGGGGATGATGTATGGTGTTCCCCTTAAGAACAAACCTACAATTTGTACAGTGTAAGCATGGGTAAGTCCCAGTGCATTGAGTAATAGGTTGTTTCCTTGGTGGTCTGGTATTAACTAACCAGGAGAACTCTTTGTTAAACCGTACAGAAAGCCAACTGATTGGAATGCATTATTACATTATACTAGTTTTCACCCGAACCACACACGGGATAACCAGCCCTTCGGGCAGTTTTTGCGGTTGAAAAAGAACAGCACGAACAGAGAAGACTATAGAGAAGGGGCCAATAAATTGAGAATGAATTTATATGAAAGGGGCTACCCTACAAAACTGGTAAACCGGGCGATGAAGAGGGCTGATAATAATCACCGGGAAGCCTTACTTGAGCAACAACCGGTATTGAAAAGAAAAGATAATGACAAATTGGTGTTTGTGAACACGTATAGTAATCTGTCAAATCGGATCAGGAAAATCATATACCGAAACTGGACAATTATGGAGAAAGGAAAAAGCCCACTGGAAAAACCGCTAATAGCTTTCCGAAGAAGTAAGACTGTGAAGGACCAAATAATGCGCAATGACATAATAAAACAACATAAATTTCAACCAACACTGACAGAGAGTTGGGGAATGAGAATACTAGAGGGACATGTACCATGCGGCAGTTGTACGTGCTGCTCTCAAACTAAGAAATCAACTCAAATAGATCTTGGACTGAGAAATGAGTGGAGACAGAAAACACTAACTAACTGCAATTCCAAATTTGTGGTATATGTGATATGGTGTCCCTGTAAAAAAATCTATATAGGGAAGACTGAAAGAAAAAGAAAAACCAGGATAACGGAACATAAGAGCTGCATAAGGAACAGAATTCATTCTGCACCTATGGTAGGACATTTCGTTGAAATGATCCATAAGGCAGAAGAATTAAAGTGGTCGGTGGTTTATAAGGTGAAAGAGAGTAATGATATGAACATCGACAGGAAGAAATTATTAACAAAAGAAAAAGAACTAATTTTTTTAACAAAATGCTGTGAGACGGGTCTCAATGAAAAAATCGAGTGATACAAAATGAAGTTATGCTACCACTTGAACTGGATATAAATTTGCATCAAAATCGTATAGTGTTGTCCAAAAAGCGATTGATGAGGAAATACGATTGAAATTAACGTGTTCAGCTCTGTAGCTGAATACAACATTTACATGTTGAAAAATGCATAGAGAAACATATGTGAAGAACAACTTCGATGGGTCAGGAAATTAGATCCTTATCTATGGTCCAGGAAAGGCAGTACCAAAGAAGAAATAAATACGAGTAACAAAGGCGAGAAAAAAGGACCTGTAATTCCGGAACGATGACGTGATGGAATATCATTGGATAGATGGAACCGCGCCTATCTACAACAATGTAGAAAAGAACATGGAAATGGAAACAAGCCGGAAGGAGGAACTGACTGTGACGCGGGCAAAAACATCCGGGTATGCGAACAGAGACGACGGAAGTCAGAAGAAGCAAGAGAACGCCGACAGCAACCCGCGAGGCAGATGGATCAAACCCTTTAGCTAGAAGGTAAGCGAAACATCCGAGACAGCGAATGTAAGACTGTAGGAGGGAGATATAATAGAGCGGAATGTCCCTATTTCTAAAGACATGTCCCGTGAGTTAGCTAGAAGAAATATTGGTGCTTAGTACACCAAGAAGCCGTTTAAAGATCACGCGGGCGGAATGTTTCAATTTTTAAAGATACACCTTTTGTTTTTGCTTCTATAGATATCGGCACTTAGAACACTAAGAAGCCGTGTATAGATCACGTGGGAACCCGGGACGACCGAGGTCGTAACCATTGAAGCAAAAAGAGGCATTCATCTCGTACAAAGATCACTGAAGGGTCGGGATAAGCTGGAAACAGCAAACATGGCGGACTCTAACATGGGAAGTTCTAATTAAGGTACATACCCTAGAACTAAGTATACCACTAGATTATGCTTATTATACATAGGATATGTAGTACCAGTTTAACCAGGAGTAACTACAAGTGACTTTTTCTGTATTGATAGATGTTGCAAAAGGTGAACCCAAAAAGGCAGTACACAAGTGTTGAGAATTAAGAAGCACCTAGAGATAGATACCTGGATGGATGAAAATAAACAACCTGCAGGTAAAAGCCAGAAGGTAAATAGTGTACCATAACAGTAGGGTGAGAGCGTTGGGAAACTAAATAAATTATCAAATGCCCCTTTTTTAAGAACAGGGGAATTACGGTAAAAAATAGAGAGGGTAGGTCACTAGAAAAACGGTAAACCACCTTATGAAAAGACATCGTGTGGTGATAATGTCCTTTACCAAGTAGTGCATGTCTAGTACTGAAGAATTGGAAGAATATATTCTCTCATGGTAAATTGTATACCCCGAATGTAGGAATAAGACTGCATAGAAGTTGGGTTAATAATTAAATCCATTCTTCATACACTTGCTTCTCACAGATACCTTCTTGTGGAATTCTGGCCCAGAAATGAAACAGATGTGAACCGAACACATGAGCCTTGACCAAGAAGTATAAAGAATACAAGCAGACCGAATGGTCACTACATAACAGACTGTTGCTATACAAAAATTAACCCCTGAAGAATTTCCTGAAATTATGAGAACTGATAAAGGAAAGAAACATGTTGGGTAGTGTGGATTGTAGAATGAAAGGATGTATGAATGACATAAGTGTAAATGAGTAGAGCACGATTTTTATGGGGAAGTTAGAGTACCCAGTGAAGAAAGGAGAAGATATAAAAAGTAAATGAAAAACTGAAAAATGTGTCTTCTACTGATGAACTATCTAATAACAGAGATATGTATTAGAAAATAGAATGTTATGTAGAAGTTGTCTGTGGTCAATGATACCAAAAATAGTGGCAAATGTGTAATAATTGAACTTAGACAAAAGTGCAAAATGCTGTCTTTGTTGAGATAATTGTGAATGTATTTTTTAGTGGTGTTTTTACTGAGAGTAAATAAATTGATATTTTTGATAAAAAAAACTGTTTGGAATAAGTATGTTGTAATTTAATGAGTTAAACAACATGCAGGACTGAGTTAGAAGAAGGTACTGGAGAAGCAAGGGACCCTTTAAGCATTAGTGTGGTATGTTTAGTGGTTTTGACGTTTTGAGGGTTGTCTTAAAGAGGTCCAGATAAATATTCCCTCTAGTCTCTTAAAGTTTTTTCAACTGGTATTAACTAACTCATCTCGTAGATTCCTGCTCCTTTGATATGCAAAGACTGGTAACTCTTCGAACAGATTTTGTACTCTAATGTCTTCTTTAAAGATGCTCCAGTGTGTTTTGATAGTATTTTTGATTTTACTACTCTGCACCGAGAATTTAGACACAAAGACTGGCGTTTTTAGTTCCCTTTTAGTCTTCTGGTTGCTTGTTAGATGAGTATCGCGTTCCAAAGAGTTCACTCTGTCTGTAGCTGAATCCGATTCTACACTTTTGTACCCTCATGCTAGGAACTTTTCTTTCATTTCATTTTGTTGTAGTAGGTAATCTTGAGGGTCACTGACGATCTTTTTCTCCCATAGTTGACTGTATGGCAGGTTTCTGAGCAAGCTCGGTTGATGGAAACTTAAGCGGTGTAGTAACTTTTTTTCAATAAGTACATCAAGGAACGTAATTTTACTGTCAGAAATGTCTTTGGTGAATAGGATTCTGTTGTCTATGCCATTAAGGTACTCAAAAAAGATGTTGAATTCCAGTTTGGTGCCTGTCCAGATTCCAAAAATATCATCGATGTAGCTCACCCAAAGTTGGATATTTTTACTCCACTCATTTTTATTGAGCACATGGTCCATCTCATATTTGTGCATAAAGAAATTGGCGTAGGTGGGTGCCATGGTGGCACCTATTGATGTACCTAATACTTATTGGAAAAATTGATCTTTGTACTGGAAGTAAGAGTTTTCGGCAATGAACTGTAAAAGAGTAAGGATGAATTCTTTTTTTGCTTGAATGTCTGATGCTTGCAATAATATCGATTCAACTGATTCCATACAAAGGTTATGGGGAATAGACGTATATAGACTCTTGAAGTCAATAGTGAACATCAGATGATTTTGGTGAAAAGGTGTGGTGTTCAATTTCTGCAGAAAATGTATGGTATCACGAATGTAAGTATTGGTACTTTGTATTAGTGGTTGTAAAAAGAAGTCTATATATACTCCTAGTGGTTGATTGATACTGTTCATTCCCACTACAATAGGCCTGCCAGGTGGTTTAGTCAAATCCTTATGAATTTTGGATATGGTGTAAAAGTTTGGTATTCTTGGATATTGATTATTCAGAAACCTATTAGTGTGATCATTGATCCAGTTCAATTCCATTGCTTTGTCAAACAGTATTTCAAGATTGTGTTTAATGGACAATGTAGGGTCTGAATCCAGTGGAGCATAAATTGAGAGATCCTGGAATTGTCTGTTGCATTCCGCCTCATAGTCCGTGGTGTCCATGATGACTAATGCACCACCTTTGTCTGCTGGGCATATTGTGATATTTTTATTGCTGTATAATTCCCTGATTAATTGCATCCCATGGGGTTTCAGGTTCTTATGAGGTGGAGATTTGTAACTTATCCTTTCGAGATCTCTGGTGACCAATTTCTGAAATATGTCAATAGACGGTATTGTGATGGGAGGTATAAAACTGCTCTTGGCCCGGAACTCTTTGAGATCTGCTATTTTGGTAGACCTTTCTTGAGTGTCAAGTTCCTCAAAGAAGACTTTCAATTTGCGTTTTCTGACAAATTTATAAAGTTCGATCTTAGTATCAAATAGTGTGGTTCCGTATGTGGGCACAAAACAGAGTGCCCTTTGTAAAGTAACTTCTTCAGTTGGCGTTAGGATTCTGCTGGAAATGTTTATCAATAAGTTTTCCTTAGCTGTAGACTTTTTTGCGGTTTGTTCTTTTGGTCCCCCCCCCTGCGGGTTCTTTTGGGCGTGGAAGGTGTCTGGGTTGTTGGGCTGTCTGTTCGATTAGCTGCTTCTGGTGTATGATATGTGGTGACTTCAGATTCTCTTTGGGCCTCTGAGTCAGAGCTTGATGTATTGTCAGATCCGTATTCGTAAAGCTTTTTTGGTGCAGTTGGTCCGTACCTATCCATCCATGTATATACTTCTTCGTTGATATAATCATAAGTGTCACATTTACATTTCTTGATTCTCTTTTGTTCCAATTCTGTTTTGTACCCTTCAAGCTCACCTTTTAAACCCATCAATCTGTAGTGAAATATTCCATGGAAAACAAAATCTCAATATGAAGCAAGTGCTTGTGGTCTTGTGAGTAAGCGTCTGCACTGGGAACATGGCAATCAGAGTCTCTTGCCACATTGTGGGCAAATACTCATGACTTACCCTCTCCTCATTTACCCTCCTCACCCCCCCATGCCTGGCTTTCCACAATACTCTGCTTTATAAGGCTAACTTGAAAATTGCACCTACCATAGTGTCACTCAAATATATAAATCCTTATAAAACTATGTTAGGCAAAAGTGTACAATTGTTGCATTATTCCCTTCCCTTCATTCTGAGACACGCACCAGAATTAAATTCAGCAAAAGGCAAAAAAATGATCTCTGAGTGCAAAACATTCAAGGACTGACAGTAGCACGGTTTAAAAAATAATAATGTGGATGCCGTGTGTTATGAGATATTTAAAACTAAGAAAATGCACAGCATTCAGGACTGTGGACTGTTTGCCATCCATGCAGTAACCGGGACCAACCCTGCTTAGTTTCAAAGGGAGGAAGAATCCAGTCCTCTTTGAAAATGTTTGTCTAAGTGGTCTTTTAAGATAGGCTCTGATATTTGGCAAGTGACCTTAGGGGGATAGCCCTTTCCTCACTGTGAAGCTAAGCAGGGTTCGTCCCAGTTACTGCGGTATTGACTGCAAAACTACAAATACTAGAATGCAATTCAGCAAAATGCAAAAAATGACCTCTGAGTGCAAAACTTTCAAGTACAGACAGTAGCATGGTTTAAACAAATAATGTTTTATTTTTTTATTTATAGTGTAACAGCCATACAGAAAAATACATCACTATGAATTTTAACACTTAAAAAACACATAGAAAAGCTAAAAAACGACCAATAATTGAATACATAAAACAAATTAAAATCTCAAGAAAGAACAAAAATCATAAGGAAAAAGAAAATGCATCACTGCATACATTAGTACATTACAAAATTAATAACATCCTGCTTACATTATCATGAGATCGGGTTAGACCCCCACTCCCCCAGGTCCAATGTTCTCAAAAGGGCAACCACTTCAAAAGTTAAAAAAGCATCATTGCCTGATGATAGTCTATCCCAGAAGAGGTCTGAGTTCAAAAATCTTACATCATGGACAACATTCTGGAATCTTGCTACTCTCAAAGTCCAGGTACCAGGGCACTGTGATAAGAGGTGATATAGTGACTGTATTTGTTACAAACAGCTGATGGAAATTTCTCCCTATTTCTTACTGACAAGATTTGCAATGTTGGAAGCAGATTTAACCTGAACCTTAAAAAATCCAATCTCATAACTGGGTCAGACAATCTACTTAGGTACCTGGGCAGAACTGACAAGGGTTTGTTAGTACGTGTATGTGAGGCTGATAGTTTTGCCTGCCTAATGCTATCAATTGTCTGAATCCAGTCCATTTGTTTAATACAGGCTTTAACTTTCCCTGGATTCTCAATAAGAAGATCCGTTGTACACTCTGAATTTACCAGAATCTCCTGACACTTTGCACCCACATTTTTCAAGAAAGGGTTGATGTTTCTTTGGATTGGCACTGCCAGATCCTCATATAGCGACCCCGTCGGAGGGTCTAAAATTAATCTCAACATTGAAACCCATCTCCATTCCATCATTGCCATGAGGGAAGACAATCCTAATTCAAACCTTAAACAGACAATTGGGGTACAAGTGGGTAAGTTCAGCGAACATTTGCATATTTTTACCTCAATTCCATCCCAATCGATGTTCACTGATAGAGGGTTAGAGTCAAGGCCAAACAGAATTATCAGAACCGCTTTACCAATGTAAAATCTCACTAAAGGCTCTAATCGAGAACTTGCAACATTTTATTCACATTCTTTTCATCTGAGAAACCATCTTGAGGACCTTTAAATTGATGGCTGCAAGCAAATTAATCTTTGTCGGAAAAGCTTTGACAAAGCAGATAAATTAGTTTGGAGACTATTTTGATGGGAAGCTTATCTAACACTCAAGTGTATGGTTTGAGGGCCTTCTTTGGATGTTTGAAAATCCACACCTTAGATTTACTTGGGTTGATCTTTAGGTCGTTACTTCGTTACTTCTAGCATAATCAGCTAGTGCAAGCAATAAACACTGCAATCCCACTTGAGAATGATCCAGAAACACTACATCATCTGCATAGGCCAACCAATTTAATTTAGTGTCTCCAATTTTTGGGATAGCTAGCCCTTTATCTTGCAGCCATTGACAGGTCAGACATGAAAAGAATGAAAAGAAGAGCGGCAATGAAGCAGCCTTGACTCCCCCACCCTTTCGATCTTAATAGGGCCTGATAGTACGCCTGCTCTAGACAGCCTCACTTGCATTATAGAATTTCGATGGAGCTCAATCAAAATATACAGCAAGGCGGGCAGAACGCCTCAGGTGTTCAATTTATTGCACAAAAGATTTCTGTTAATAGTGTTGAACGCCTGTGCAAGATCTATCCAACCACCAAACAGTGAAAGACACCACCCTTAATATGAGACTGTGCACTTAAACATCTAAGGACCAACCCATTAACATTAAACAAAATAAATAATTCAGATGTCCATTCGGTCACCCATCCATGCAGTAACAGGGACTGACCTTGCTTTGCTTCAAGGCAAGGAAAGGGCCAGGCCGTTCCTCTAAGTGGTCTTTTAAATTTGTCTCCTTAATCTGGCAACATGCCCTGAGGAGTCTGGCCCTTTCCTCACTATGTAGCTAAGCAGAGTCTGTCCTGGTTACTGCATGGTTGGGAGACCAGCATGGCAAGAGTCACTGACCTGGCACCAGTGAATTCTACCCCCTGATGACACTATTGCTGTAAAAATACCTTTAAAAATTCAAAATGTAACCGCAGGTACTGAACTACGCATATCTGTAGTCGTTGATAGCCACGAATTTCAGCAAAACAACTGGAAATAAAATTCTTTCCTGCCCCAGCACCTCATCAAGTGACCCCCTCATCTGTGCCAGCTACCCCACTGCCCAGATGGCCTCCTCACACCCCCTGCCCTCTCCCTTTCCCCCCACAACACGCAATGTTTCTGTGACGCAGGTTGCTTTCGGATGTCAGCTATTCCCGCAGGGATGTCATTTCACCAAAATGCCGGGTGTAGCGGAAGTGACACCATGTGACCTCTGATGACATCAAAGGAAGTGATGTCATTGGACCCCACCCTGGATTGAAATCATGGGAAGTGATGGAACACGACCGTTCACCCCTCAACAAAACAGGAAATGGAATCACATAGCATTGTTTCTAAGTACACTACAAAAACTATGGTTACGATATCACTGTAAAGTGATATACATTTCATACAAGAATGGATCGCCATATGTACTGTTAATATCAGTACATATAGGACCATATTACCAAATCACTGTGAATGCAAGCAGACGTCCAAGGCCAAACGATAATGATGTGTTATTATATAGCACTTGTGCTTAAGCGCTTCATATAGAATGAATATATATACAATATCACCCAAGCTGTGTTGGTACTCATTTATAAACCTGAGCAGGATGAAAGGCTGAGTTGACCTTGCTGGGTGGTGAACCTGCAATCTGCATGTCACACACACATTGCAGCAGCCAGCGCTCAACCCACTGAGTTATCTTACCGGCTATAGGTATTATAAAAACAGCCACTCCAGAAACAAAGAGTCATATGATGCTGGCCACAGCCCATGAGCCTCAATTAAAAAATATATTTTTTTTTATTTTTGCATTTTTTTTAGGTGCAGAAAGTGATACCACAGGGGTAGCAAGGGAGAGCTCAGGGGTTGCAGTTGCGACCCGTGGCAACCCATAAATGATGTCCATGTATTCCCGGCTATAGCCGAGGCTACAGAAAGCTCTGTGCTGCAAACTCAATCCCTAGACCCCCTTCAACTCCAAAAATTCACTTGGTCCCCTCTAGCCCCCCCACATCTAGCCTGATGGCATTTCCATGTTTTTGACCAGCAAATAGTTTTTTACTGCGTTTCACTTTCCTACATCCTCGGCTATAGCCATGAATATTTCTTGCATCGAGAGAAAAACAAGAAGGCAGTTGTTTCATTTCTGAAAACCATGATCCTACAATGCAGCACCATGGGATATAGCTCTATTTTTTGGGGGGAAATATTTAAATAACTACTGCACAGAATAACCCCAAACCAAGCAAAGCACTCTTTTGAACGCTTTGTGCTCAAGTTGTTTCAGACCTTTTCCAAATCCGTCCAGCGGTTTGGGCTGTGCGCTTTGGAAAAATGTGACCTTTTTTGTCTATGGGAAAATGAATGTGAAGTAGGCCGCCCTGTTGCAGCGGACTTTCATCTCGAGCCGCTCTTAACCGCTCACCCAGTTATCCATACTATTTCATGCACAGCATCACATGTTCAACATGTTTCTGTGACAGTTTTCTTTTTTTCTTTTTTTTTTTTTACAAACAGCTCTGCTGTCCCTTTTAGTCTGTGTTATTTGAAATGGCTAAAAAATAGAAACATGGACGGCCGCATCTGTCAAGATGACTGGTGGATAAAAGTCAGTCTACGCCCATCTCTGAATGCGGGCTTTGAAACACACCATGCCTGTCCAGGAATAACAGATGCCGAGTGTGGCAGTGATACAAGAAAGCAAATGCAGGCAGCCGTTGTAGGGGCCATCAGAAGAGGGACATGGGAGAGTGCCACAGGGTCCTAAACACATCAAATCGAGCCTCATTTTAGCTAAGGTGAGAGCCAAAACAGCACTTGGCCTACAGTGGCATAAAAGCCTTAGCCCTGTTTTGGGTGCAGACGCTGTCAGCCTGCAAGCCTCACCCATGCTGAGAGAAGGTACCAGAAGACCAGAACTCGTCAGAAGTCAACCCATCCCAGACCTGAGAGATGATGTGTGGTTCCAGTTCCAGGCATGGATTCATAGATGGACACTTAGCCGCCATGCGGCGTGCTGCTAGGCTGCGAAGCTACTACCATGCTTCGTTATGGGGCTTTCCATACACGGCGCAGCTCTGCATGGACTTGCCCAAAGCCTTAGATCACGACAATGGGTGTAGACTGATCAAAGCACCCAAGGAAACGCATTGCATTTTAAATGCTGATGTTTCTGCAACAGCTTGGCTTTCTTTCCACCCGCCGGGGATACTTAAAAGCTTAGGGTATTAGCATCGAAGTGATATCACAAAAGAGCGGTTACTAAAACATCAGCTTTTTCACAGTAGTCAGCATATTTCCAAGGAGCTGTAATACCCATAAAGCTCCCGTATAAAACTGCTCCTACATTCTGGAGTGACAGCGTGAAAAAATAAGAAGGCCTATACTTTAAAAGCTATTACTTCTGGCAGGCTGAGAATTTGCAACCCAGATTTTAATAAAATTGAAAAAGCAGTTAGAATGTGGTGATTTAAGGGCCATGCTCTGAGAAAAGCCCCTCTGCTTGGCTAGGGCACACAAGGCCAATAGCCAGTTCAGAAGTCTGATTTATTATAAAGCAAGGGGAATATTGGATATATTTCAAAATGAAACAGACCTGCACAAAAACACACCTTTACATACACACACACATATATATATATAATACAGGATGCCAGCTGGCAGACTATCATCAAACAGCAAGAGTAACGTCTGCTATTACTCTGGCCTGTGTAACCCTTCTGTCCACGGCGCTTTGCAAACAGGTCACACACTGTTTCTCAAATCCCACCAGCCATTGTGCTGTCAGCCCTGAAGGAAAGTCAGGGTTTGAACTGGTGAACTTGATGTTTACGCAGGTGCTGAGGCCCAGGCCCTTAAGGAGAGCTGCCATTTTCTTGTCATGATATTCATAACATTGGAGTCCCTTTGAGAAAATATGGCTTCACAATTACTGTTTCATCTCCAAAATAATCAACCTGCCAGGAGACGTCAACTCTCTGTCCAAACCATGGCGGTCAAGTTGCTGATGGTTGGTTTCTTTTATGATGTCCCAAATATCAACAGCCACCAACAATGTGTGTGTTTGCTCATCTACAAGGAAAAGAAGATGCAGAAATGCACGATTATGTTATTTATAAAACTATAACAACGGGGACTTGTTTAAATGTAATTAATACATTGCTAGTTCTCACTTACACTAATGGAACTAAACATGCAACACGCTGGCAATGTCCAAGGCTTGATTCTGAAAACATGTATTGGTGCAAGAATTGTGGAATGTGCTACTCTGTTCCCTTCACTTGTGCCAACACATGTTGGATGCCTCCCTCCACGGGTGTTGTTAGGTCTGGAAAAGGTACGGTGCTAGACTAATTTTGGGACTCTCAGGACTGGGGGCTAGCTAGCCTTTTGATTGTAGCCCCTGAGCTTCTATCCGGGGCTACAAGCAAAAGACCAAGGGCTATAGCCCCCTCAGCCACCCCCCCTAGCAACGCCTCTGCCTCCCACCCCAAAGGACCCTTTCCATTCCCTTGCACGCAATTGCACAACATGGAGTAGGAATGGGGTGTTTCTGGGTATTTCAAAAGTATATATTAATTCACAAATAGGGAGAGGGTTTACCAACATGGAGAGAGGACAATGGAATCCTCCAGTGCCTCTTTAGAACAGGCACAAAGCGATATGTAATGGCCGTATTTATTTGAAAATGCAACAGCACTGGTATGCGCCACTGCTGTCTTGATTGCATGTTAATACCTCAAACAGGGATATACGCACGTTTTACTTTATAGTTAATTACAGGATGACATTCACTTTACATGCCATCATGGTGAAAGGGTCTCCCAGTATCAGAAATCATAGCTCCTCTAACTGTGCTCATAGTCACCACCCATAGCATCCATACAGCTACAGTCCTAATTGGAGCAAAGGGGAAGCATACCATTAATGTACATTAAGCATTTTAGCGATAAAGGGGAGCACGGTCTCAGAGACCCCATCATATGCATGTAGGAACTAGAAATACTGGCAGACTCAGCACTGTGTGGTAGCCATTTTGTTTTCAGCACTGAGACATTTTGAGCTGTCTGTGTCTCCATCCAGAACCTTGAAGGCAGCGGAGCTCGATCAAAGTGACAACGTGGCTTGCTTCGCAGTACCTGCAAATCAAGACTTGATTCAGAACAGGACCTTCTCTGCAAGGTTTCCTATTCTCCGTGAGGACTTTCATTGATATAAGTTGCATCTTTGCCAGCAGCTTGCTGTGCTTTTAAGGGACCGGGATCGCTGAACCTCAGACAGCCTTTTTGAACTGCAGCCTTTGAGCATTGTTAGGTTCTACAACTGTAGCACAAGCCTACACCCAGTACGCGTGTGACTTCCAGCATTCAAGTACCAGTTGTACTTTATTGTGAACTTCCAAAAATATTGGGGCTGGTTCACAGAAAAGTCTGCAGTAAACCTGAAAAACCCCTGCGCCGAAATGACTCTGCGCGGCTCTACGTGCAAAGTTACCAATCTGAATTCTGCATATTCATGGATTCAAAATTGCAAAGCAACCCGATCCGCAAAGAAAACCCAGTTGCGCAAGGAAGTCCCACAACACGCCCCCATTAAAACCAAAACCATAGCCATAGACTAACCTTTGTGGAAACCTCTGCATCCACCTGTGACCCACCATCTAGCACCCCGGTGACACTGCATGCGGTCACTCGTAAATCGAGACTGCACCCGTGTGAAACTACGCAAGCTCCCTCATAAGTCAAGGCTGCACCCCTACGAAAGTACACAAGCTCCCTCCTTAGTTTTGGTTGCACCGCTGCAAAACCATGCAAGCTCCCTTGTAAGTCAAGGCTGCACCCCTGCAAAACCATGTGATATCCCCTGTCAATAACAGCTGCACCCCTGCCAAACTGCAAACCGTCCCCTTACACCCAAGGCACCTAAACTGCTGGCATATACCCCTAATGCAAAGCATCCCCCTCAAGCCCATACACCACCCAGCAGCCCCCCTCACCTCCGCCACTACTCCAGGCAGCCCCCTCAGGCCCAGACACAACCCATCAGCCCCCCTCACCTCTGCCAATCCCCCAGGCAGCCCCCTCACAGTACAAACCCTGCCCACAGCCCTCTCACCTCTGCCACTACCCCCAAGCAGCCCCCTCAAGTCCTGATACCACCCACCAGCCCCCCTCACCTCCGCAACTACTCCAAGCAGCCCCCTCACACCCAGAAACCAACCACCAGCCCCCTCAACCTCTGCCACTACACCAGGCAGCCCCTTCAAGCACAGACACCACCCACCAGGGCCCCTCACCTCCCGCACTACTCCAGGTACCTCCCTCAATTCCAGATGCCACCCACCACCTCCCCTCACCTCTGCCAATACACCCAGGCAGCCCCCTGACAGTAGACCCCTTCCCCACATTCCTCTCACCTCTGCCACTACCCCCAGGCAGTCCCCCTCAAGTCCTGACACCACCCACCAGCTCCCCTTACCTCTGCCACTACTCCGGGCAGCCCCCTCAAGCCCAGACAACACCCACCATCCCCCCTCACCTCCACCAATACTTCAGGCCGCCCCCCTCAAGCACAGACACCACCCACCAGTCCCCTTCACCTCTGACACTACTCCAGACAGCCCCTGCAAGCCCAGACACCATCCACCAGCCCCCTCACCTCCGCAACTACTCCAGGCAGCCCCCTCAAGCCCATAAACTGCCCACCTGGCCCCCTCACTTCCAACACTACTCCAATATGTCCACCACCAACACGATCAACTGGTAGCACTCATGAGCAATCCAGGACCGAAGCATCTCCTGTCACTGCAGCACCTAAACTGGACAGCACAATATTACACTAACAACACTGTGGCCATCCCATCCACACGTGACATGTGAATGCAATGCAAAGAGGCATGCGCATATTGGCCATGGGTCATTGCAAATGCATATAAACACAGAAAGTCAATGTGTGTGTAGGACAGAAGCACACATAATAAAACATTGGGCAGATCCATGAATAAGGACTAGGCACATTACATTGTGAGCATAAGTAGCCCAGGTGGTAGGGGTGGCAATGTCCCTGTCAGGGATGACAACATGTCAGGCCTGTGCATGGGTGATGGGGGGTAAGTCGGAGAGTGCATGACTCAGCGAGACAGGAAATGCGGCCTGCCACACAGAAACAGCAAACACGAATTACAACTGCATTCCACTGGCAAAGGTGGTGCATGACATGAGAGCTGGTAGTGTGTGCACACTCTCCTGAAAAAGCCTTCTGTTGATCCTACCTGTCCAGCACACTACTGCCCGATCTCTATCACTCCGTTCCTGGGTAAGCTCCTGGAAAAGCTGGCCATCTCCCAGTGTACTCTCCACACTGAATCTATTGGTTGTCTCTGGCTTCAGAGCAGCCAGAGGCATGGAAACTGCTCTCTTGAAAACCCGTGAAGATCTGCTCACTTAGCTTGATTATAGACAACCTTCTGTCCTCATCCTCCTTGACATTTCCTCTGCTTTTGTCATGTCCGTGAGAACGTGAGCATCATGGATCAGACACTGGCGTGGTTGACCTCTGTCCTCCTGGACCGACCCTCACAGGTCCAACTTGGGTCCTTTCTCTCCAACACCTCTCTCTCCACATTTGATGTTCCCTGGGGATCAACCTCTCACCCTGGCTCTTGAATGTCTACTTGGCCCCTTTGGCCCACCTTATATGTATGTTCTCCTCTAACTTTAAATGATATGCGGATGACACTCAGCTCTCTTTCAGGCTCCCCTCAGCCTCCTCTCCTCTCTTGCTCTTTCCTGACCTTCTATCTGCGATTCAGAAGTGGTGCACCTCCAACAATCTCTGCCTTAATGTCAGTAATACTGAGATCCATCTCATTGGGACCCCTGCTCCTGATTTCCCTTTCTCACTCTGGCCGCCCTCCTTGGGCCCTCTTCCTTCGCCTTCCTGTGAGGCAAAAAACCTTGGTGTCAACTTTGACTCCACTTTCTCCTTCTCTCCTCACATCACAGACCTTGCCAAGAAGGCACACTACCAGCTGCACCTCCATAGAGGTATTCTTCCTTTTCTCACTTTCCCCCAGAAGCTCACTGTCTCCGGAGCCCTGGTTCTCTCTAGGCTGGACTACCGCACCAGACTCTTACTCAATCTGCCTTCCTTTACTCTCTGCCCTATGCAACTAGAACAGTACTGCAAGACTTGTCCTAGGACTCAAGCCCTGGGACCATATCTCTCAGCCCTGAAATCTCTCCACTGGCTCCCGGTGGCTTCAAGGATCAAGTTCAAGATCCTCTGCATCATCAACAAGGCTTTCTGGGGCCGGGGCCCGCACTACATCCAACTCTCTCTTCCTAAACATCTTCCTTCTCAAGCCTTTTGCTCAGCAACCTCCAACTCTCTGAGGGTCAGACGCTTCTCCAGGCAGGTGCCTCCCTCTGGAATGACCTCCCTGCCCCTCTCAAACATGAGCCGGACCACCTGAAGTTCCGGAAGCAGCTCAAGACCTTCCTTTTTGCCTCTGCCTTCTCTCTCTCTCTCTCTCTCTCTCTCTCTCTCTATCTCGCTCTCTCTCTCTCCCTCTCTCTCTCTCTCTCTTTCTCTCTCTCCCCTTCTGACCTACCTATCTGCTGTGCTGACTGGTTGCCTGGCTACCCTCAGAGTCTCAATGGGTACCATGCTCCTCTACTGCCAATAGCCCCTGCACTGTCTCCGGGACTATTGCACACTTAGGGGCTATAACTGGAACCCTACAGTCCCCTGCCTCCTTGCACTTACCCAGAGCCACGGTGCCCTGGCTGCACTTACCCAGAGCAATGCTGCCCTGATTGCACTTCCCTTCCCTCTACCTGGCACTTCCCCTACCACCCTGCACATTGCGTTATCGCACTTGCCCGATCTGAATGACACAAGGCCTAGTAAAATAATTTGTTTTCTCCTCCCTCTGTCTTCCCTCACTTGTCTTGTCACGCCTAGAAACACTTGTGTACAGGCACGTTACAAATAGCATATCATATCATATCAAGCTGGTAGGCTTGTGAGCATGACAATGGAGTGACAAAGCAACGAAAAAATAAATGTGCACCCATCCACAGTGAACCCACCTCCCACCACACCACCCACAATGCAAAATACACACTACAGTGAATAGAGTGGGGGCACATAAACAATCCCAACCATGTCCAAAGGGGATACATGAACAACAGTGGACCTGGAATGAAACCAATACTAAGTAGTGAAAATACACATGAACAGGTGGCAATCCATCCACAATGAGAGTCAACAAAGAAATTCATAAGACATCCACACATCACTGCAACCATACCAGTATGTACATCATCACACACACAACAGAAGCCTCCATGCCAACCACACTGACACACTGATGCCAAATATGCAGTGATGCTGCACACGTAATAGAAATTGAAAATCATCCAGTGCAGCCTCCAGTCGTCTGGTGGTCTCAACCCCACATGTCAGGCACATGTGCATCCCTCCACCCGCAAACATTCCAGCATCAACATGACACACACAGGCACGCCACAATACACATGATACGCAATGTAGATATACACTGGGTGAAATTGAAACAATCAAATGCGCAGACAGACAAATTAACTGCATGAAGCGTGGAATGAAGTCATAGAAAACCTGTATTAAACATAACTATGTACATTTAAAACAGGGAAGGAATGTTCCAGAAGCCCACAGTAAAACAAGAAAACACAAATGAACCATATTCCTAAACAACTATATAAGTGAAAAACTGGGAAGAAATGTCAGTGAAGTGCGACGAAAAAGAAAAAAAAACAGAAATGAAACCTATACCTAAAGAACTATATACAAAGGCAGTGGGCTAGTCCTCCTTGCCAATTTCCGACTACCTGTCGACCAGGGTTGATTCAAAGTCCACGTCCTCCTCCCTCAGGTGGGCCTCCGTTGTTGACTGGAGGGCTTGCAGGGTGGACAACAACCGATGTTACATATCCCATTCTGACCTGAAAGGATGGCAGACTGCCGGCGTGCCCGACGCTGCTCCACCTCAGCCCTAGCCACCATCACCTTCACTTCCTGTGCCCGCAGCCCCTCTACAAGCAGCTGCCTCTCATACTGCGTGAACACAGAAGAAATGTCCATCAAGGTCCTCCTGCCTCATTGTTTCCGCCTGCCTCCTCGGGGTGGTTTGCCCTGAAGCAGTCTGTCTCCTCAGATTTGCCATCTGCTGATGCCGTGCCCAGTGCAAACTCTGTCGGTATTCCCTCCGATGTGATAACATTTATCAGGGGCGTGTGGCACCTACACTGCTTTGCGGTGCCTGCTGATCCTCCAATGCCTGTGTCTGTGTCAGTGCCTGGGTATCCATGGTGACCACCTCAGCTGATGCTGATGGGACTTCAACCTCGGGCGGGGACGTTAGCTCCACCAGATGGGCGCTTGTGGTAGGACTGCTGCATAGGGGGGCATGCTGGTATGTGGCCCAGAAAGCACCGTGGAGGATGACTGGTGCACAGAGGAGGAAGACGAGGAAAGGTTTGCGGCAGTGAACAGCCCATGGATCCCACCAGTAACATTTCCATCTCATGAATGACTGAGGTCTTCCTCGTGAGGTCAGCCAGCATGGGCAGCACCTGATCCCTGATGGACACATTAGCTGGCAAGGGGATGCTGGTCTGGGTGGAGGCATCCCGGAAGGTGTACATTGCTGCATCTGATGGCTCAGGGATAGGATTTTGAACAGGCACCTCCACTGTGGCCTGCACAGCCTCATTGCTCTGGGACAGTGTTGCAACATAAACACCCACCTCGACACCCCCGTCTGTCCCCATGGGCTGGACTGCAATGGTCACCTCCTCCACCTCCTCCTCCATAAACCTAGATGACTCTAGTATGTCTTCCCCCGTGGACAGCCTCTGGGTGGCTTCACCTATTCCCACTGCTGCTGAGGAGTCCCCTGCCACACCCGATGGGCCTGGCGCTACCTCAGCCACATCACTCCCCGAAGATGAGCTGTTACATGGGAATGGCTAGGGCGTGTACCTTCGTCTGGTGGATTGGTCCCCGCGTCCATGCTGCGCAGCACCTCTTCCGCCCTCTTCTCCCGCTGCATCAACTGCGGTCAAGGAGACACAGAACACTGACATCAGTGTACAGTTTCAAAGCATGTGTGGCATGCACAACATTTACAATAACATGAAGTGTCCATGGTACAACCAGCAACATCCACACTCACACACATGGTCATGAAATTCTCATTAGAACAGACACAGCAATCCAGGCTCAACTACCACAGCCATAACACATTCATATGTAAACACAGCACAAAGAGGGAAGTGTGCAGCCACATACCAAGATATATGGCACAATGGCAAAGGCAACGTGACCCAACTGCAACCTGCTGCGTTTCTATTGGAGACATGGCACACGGGTGGGCAGGGAGTCAACTGGTAGGTTGGCCAAACACGGAATGCATGGACGCACCGATGGGCAGGGATACCAATGTGTACAGATTGGTGGCAAGACACAAAGTGGAATGTTGGCTGCCAGTAGACACACATGATTGCACTGCTCACATCATGGCCATGCCAACACCTGCTTGGGCATCTGTCCACACAATCACATAAAACAGCATGCCTCCCAGACAGTCTGAACTGTGAGCATGCAACACATACCTGCACACATGAGTATGCCATAGCCCCAAGCACATACAATGGCATGCACACACATCAACACAGAGTCTGCATGACAGATCACATCAATGTCCCCGAAAAGTCACAGCAGCTGAGGTGGTCACAGCGCCGGACACAGGAGCACAGGCAATGGCAGGTCAGCAAGCACTCCGAACGCAGTGCAGGTAGCCAACAGGCACTCACATAGGGCAGGCAGCAGTAGATGGCAAGGTGGGAAGCAGCATAGGGCAGGAGGAGGCAGTAAAACTGGCATGGAGGCAGGAGAGGGGTTCCTTCTGTTCCTAGATACGAAGGCAGCTGAAATGGAGTAAAGGCCCTTAGCACATAAGTTACATGACACGCGCTGCATGCAGCTTGCCTATGCGGCTCATGGCATTGACGGGGATATTTAAGAGTTTGGATGCACGACACTGGTTGTGCACGTGAAGGAATGAAGACAGACGAGTAACATTTACATGTATTTGGGGGTGCTACGCAATCCGTTTCCTTCAGGTAACGCGTACCATATTTTTCTTTTTGGGGGTTGCCTCATACGCGCATGTTTTGTCATCAATTTTGAGGACTACGGTGTGTCGTGTATGCAGAATGAAGATGAGGAGCGTGAGGATGTATGAGATGCATTACTCTTATTGAAAGACGAGATAAATTAAAAAAAATATATCATGTTTCTCTAAGCATGTTTGCACTGGCTAAGAAAATGATGCACACCGAGTTCATTTTGCGATGTGTTTTATTTTGATATCTTGTTGATGCATTTATTCTAAAAAGAATTGAATACAATGGGCCTCATTACGAGTCCGGCGGTAACCGAGCCGGAAAAACCGGAAGGTTACCGCCGGACTCGTATTACCATTCCGCCTCCGTGATTCCCAGAATTACCGGGGCATTATGACCCCGGAGACCCGGGAATTCCGGAGGCAGAATTCTGTAAGTCCCCATTCCCATGGAGTCCCATAGGACTCCATGGGAGTGGGGAAGTGGAAACACCGGCACCATGTTTTAATGGTGCCGGTGTTTCCATGTCCGCCTGCAGGCGGGTGGTGTTAAACCCGCCAGGTCAGACCTGGCGGGAGTGACACCTCCCACCTGCAGGACTCTTAATCAGCCGGTCTGGAAAGAACGGTGGTGGCGGATTTACCACCACCGATCTTTCCGGACCGGCTGACTCGTAATGAGGCCCAATGTTTTTTATTTCTTCCATGTTGCTATATGCTTGTTCTCTTCACTGTGTTTATTTTTAGGAAACAAGGTTATGCTCGCTGTTGGTAAGCTGGATTGTGTATAACATAAATATATTATAACAAAAAGCAAAGCTGGTGCAACTTTATTGGTTTTATTTTATGTCTCCCATGTTTACTGTATTAGGGGAAAAAGTCAATGGGTAATTCTAGTGTTATACCAATGTGGTAAAGAATTTTGCTACCTCATTTACCACATGGGACACGTTTATGACAAGAATAAATAAATACAAATAAGCAAGACAGAAGATGAGGAGCGTGAGGATGTATGAGGTGCATTACTCTTATCTCACTACACTGTCTTTCAATACGAGTAATGCAACTCATAAATCCTCACGCTCCTCATCTTTGACCTGACTCACCAAAATGGGTGAATTCTGAAGCACTTGCCACCAGAGTTTTATCCATGCAAACCTCCCTTGCGCAACTCCCGGGAACACAGTCTTGCACTGCCTCGGAATGCTTCAAAGCCCGGCAGCTCTCCCCCTCTCTTATCTTCAAGATTGCAGGCACGGATCTCCCATCCCTGGAAGTCACTGTTTGCATTTAAACCGCAGGCAGCTCTGAGCTCTTCCCCTTATTTTGCCTATTAATGTTACGCTCACCTGGTATCCACGGGGACGCCACCCAGCCGGGTTACTCTCTGGCATGCTTCTCAGCTTTGCCCTGATGTGGTCTGCGGGGAAAGTTCTGCCTGAAAATACAGGAGGACTGTGTTCAAGACTGACCGACTGGGGTAAGTATCCTCCCTCCACCACCGTATGATTTCAGTCCCTCTGGTGCCCTCTCCTCACCTTGTGTTAGAATTAGGCGTGCTCTCCGTCCTGCCTTCTTTGCAGGGGCGCGTTGTCTTTCATGGGCGAGGGTGGTCCAGTTACTTCACTGATGCCGGGCCGTTTGATATTGTTCAGGTAGGTCTTATTGCTGTTCTTTAGTTTTGTTGCTATCCTGCATGCCTTTCTTTGTTTAAAATGTCTCTTTTTTCTCCTTTAGGTATGCAGAGCTTCAGCGCGGCAAACTGGCTTGGTTGAGCCCCACTGGTAAATGATGGCGCATTAAGAGCGCTATGATGCGGTAAGTAAGCACTATGCGCAGCGCTGTGAAGTCTTGCCTTTTCTAACCTGTGTTTTCCTTCCTTGTAGGTCACGGTGTTCTTCAGCGCGAGTGGAATGTCCGGAGTGGTGCCAGCCGAGAGGCGACCAGCCAGGTAAGCCTTTTGAGCAGTTCGTAATTTGTAAATGTCTCTACTGCTTTCTTTAATGTTGCCTCTACCTTCCTCTTTCAGGTCATTCTGTCTGGGAGGTGTGCAGATTCGAGGAAGCTGTTCTCAGTAGCTGCGAGTGTTTAAAGATGAAGACTGCAGGTAAGATGCTGCTGCTAATGATGTTCCTTTTGTCTCCTTGCAAGTTCTGCTTCTCCGAGGTTAGAGGGAATAGCTGGGCATGGTGAGCGTCACGTTGCAAGCTGCAAAGTAACGCTAAGCGTGTTGTCTTGTTCGGGTGTGGTTTAAATAGCCTCAACAAAATAGTCCAGGTAAAGTAGTCCCTAGGCTACCACACCCAAAACACTAGACCACATAGCTTGGTTCTTAGGAACCAAGCTATGTGGATGCCTCCATGTTGGTTGACAATACAATAAAGTAGTTCCCAAGCACATTGTTTTTCATGGTGTGTGAGCCTGGCGCCATAGGCGCCAGGACTGCCACCTTGAGGGCTTTTGAAAAGGATGCCAGGCTCTAGAGGCCCGAGTCCTGACTCCACCTGGCCAATGGTTTGCCGGAGGGGGTTTTGGGCAAGGGCTGTGACAATTAAAAAACTCTCCCTGTCTATCAACTGCATGTCATCCTCCCATGACATCAGCTGTACCTCCTCTCCATTCCTACTAATCAAATTACAAGAATGTCCTGCACTATTTCTTCGAGACTTCAGCTCAGCAAAGCAATTGTTTCAATTTCCTTTCCTGCTGGTGCATATTTCCCCATAGAAAAAAAACTATCATGGAATGAATACCACTGTGTTTATAACTGCATTATATATTAGATGAACAGTTAATGAGTTAGTGGGACAAATTAGTATAGGATTAGTTAATTATGTTTGTTTTAATGCAGTCCCACACAGATAAAAACATCCCAATTGTAAAATATGTACATTTTTAAAATGACAGCACACTGTACTAAATTCTCCCAAAACTAAACCCATTTTGCTGGTGTGGCTAAATGCTTTTATTGCTAAAAAGCGGTGCCTTGCACCTACTCTGAAATGGCTGCATGTACATGCTACCCAATGAAACCCCCACTTTTGCTCTTTTTGCATGAATATCCCTACAGATAGCGGCTCATAGATAACCATTGTGTATGAGAAAACACTTGACACATATCCCATTGGAACCCTTGAATGGACTGAACCTTCTCGGTGTGGGAGACAGCCCCTGAGTACATATGGGCCAGAGTGAATTTCCAGGCAATGTAGTTGGAGTCAGCAACCCCATTGACACCTTGGCTGCGGCCTGCTGGAGTCGGAAGAAATAATCTTCAACAAATGGTTGTTCTTGGAACCAATTCCTCGATGTTCAACACACCGATTTCAAGATGTCAGGAGGTGGCTGGACCACATTATGCCACCAAGTTACCCATGCACCATATGTGTCATTAGGCATATCGGCAGAGAGAGATCTGGTCCAGAGCACCACCTTATGGACCTATCAGAGATGTTAACACACCGGGTTTGGGCAAATCACTATCTTGGCACACACCACTATGATTACTCCTGGCAGATTGCCCCTCAGTGCGGAGGCACGCCAACGATGACTGGTGGCACCAGAACACAGGGAGTTCTGAGTGGGTATACTGATACAGCTGACTCTGGTGATAACAGATCGCACAGATCTGAAGACCATCATACTACTGGTTATTAATGCAACCAATTGGACCATCCACTTGCCAGGATGCACCATCTTCTTGCAGTTCCAACTCACCACTCCTGCAGCCCCAGCAGGTGTTGCCACCATACTATCCAAGATTTCACTGGATCTGAAGACCCTGGATTTTGAGATTCCCCAATCGCAGAAAGGGGGAATGACCATCTGAGGGAACAGCTCAGCTTGCACGCTGATGCTTTGTCCACCAGCCCATGGTAGAAGTGACTCAGGATCATGTACACATTCCATTCTGCAAACCAAAATAGGAGAAACAAACATGTACTTAGAGGACAACCAAAGCATGGAAGACTTTACTGCTTTAAATCTGCACTGCACATTAAATCACTATTTTTCAAAAGAGCTTTAAAATATACAAGTTCTTGCACATGGAATATAGAATCTCCATGCCCATGTCATTCTTGAAGAGGCAGTGCATACTTGGGGGGTTCTTCTATTCATATATCACACTACACAACTGAAATTAGTTTGTTGTTGTTTGACTTATTATGACTCCCTTGCATGTTAACTAGTAGAAATATCAGAGATTTTGAAATTATGTTTGTGATGGTTTTTCCAAGAAGATTGTTACTTTTACAAATTGTAACTCTCAGAATACAATTTTTATTTTAATCTGTTCTTTCAATTTTTAGAGTGACTATAAAATATGTCAAAGGCACCAGCAGAACGGTTAAAAGCAGTTCAAGCGTTATACTCATGGAAGTATAGAAGTGGATTTTGGTTCAAAGTATAATTCTATAGCTCCTGACCTTTTTTATTTATTTATTTCAATGAAAATTACAGGGAAACAATGCATTTTTTGGCACAGAAAATTGTACAAAATCGTTTTTATATTGATTTACATAGGGAGGGAACTATATGATAGGATGTGGATATAAGGCCAAATGATGCTGGGCAGGTGGAAACATGAACCAGGGACAAGGACAGTAGAGTATGATATAGGAACGGGATAATTAAGGAAGATCTAAGTTTTAGGATGAACGGGTGAGGGATTCATTGCTGTGTGGTTGTCATAGAGAGGTAGGGGAGAAGAGAACAGGGAGATATGGTGGCGTACAATGCTATGCAAGTGGCTCTTCAGAAAGGAGGATAGCTAGGAGGTTGAATTGTAATACATATAGAGTGGGAGAAGTGTGCTTAGGGAGCAGAATGGCTACAAGAGATGACAAGGAGTTGACCTGAGGATGGTCGTACGGGGCGAGGGGAAGAGTAGGAAGTGAGATGGGCCAATAGTTATGGTGGGGCAAGTCCATGTATAGTTTTTAAGATGATGAGAATGAGTTTATACTTAGCTCTCTGTATCATAGCTAACCAGCCTAATTGACAATGGGCCTCATTCCGAGTGGGGCGCAAAGGGATACCAGGCACCTTTAAGGACTTTGGTGCCGGTAATCTCTTTGCGCCCTACTAAGAGTTCCCTTAGTGAGTCCCTTCCTTAACGCCTGGTTTTACCAGGTGTTAAGGACGGGACCCGCTAAGGGAAATCAGAGCCAATAACAGTACCGCAAATTGCGGTACCGTTATTAGCTACTTCCCCCTTCCCATTGAGCCCAATGGGGGCTCAAATGGGAATGGGGAATGCTTTGGTGAATGGGGACTTACCGGTCCTGCCAAGGTCGGACTGGACCGGTAAATCCCCATCTCACCAAACCGGGCACGGTACCGGTATGGGAGGTAGTCATGGTGCAAATAGCGCCATGACTACCTCCATACATGGAATGAGGCCCAATGGCTGGGGAGGTGAAGTGGGGAAGGTTGTAGAGTGCATAGCAAAGTTGAGGGGTTTGTTGAGAGCTGAAAAAGCATAGTTGGGAAGGTCATTGCTCAGAATGGCACAATAGTCAGATTGCAAAAGTACTAAAGATGAGAATAGTTGCTTAGCAGTGCTGAAGGGAAGGAGCTGTGTTATTGTTCTGATAATGAGGAGATTAAGTTTGGCTACACTGGCAGATTTGGAGATGAAGAGCGAGAAATTGTGACAGAGGTCGAAGACGATCCCAAGGTTGTGGGCAGAAGCTGAGTAGGGAAGGTAGTAAGGAGAGAATAAAAAGAGGGAGAAAGGAAGTATAGCCTGTTTGGATGGGAAGTAAAGAACCTCAATCTTAGTGGAGTTGAGCATGAGTGAGTGAGATGCCATACAGTATTTCATGGCAGAGAGAGACAGTTCACATTTTTTGACTGAGGCTCATCAGTTAAGGAGGGACAGGAGAAAACAATCTGAGTGTCATCAGAATTAATTGTACTAATATTGTTAAATTAATATTAATGATGGTGAATATACAGAATGTATTGTGGAGCTCTATTTTGAGCTATTGAAGCCATTTTAGTTTATACGTAGATATTGGTGGGACATCTTCTAATGCTAAACAGGCAAATAAAGCGAGGAGAAGCAAACACAGGTAAAGAAAGTTCTAGGAAAAAGTTTCATGGATTGAAACAGCATTCAAAATATATAGTGCTGGAAATGTACAGCAGATTGTGTGTGTGGGCCAGAGGAGCATGTTTTACAGTAGTTTTTAAAAAAAAAATCTTTGGAAATTGGTAAAACAGAATCGTGCTTTTCTTGAACGATTTAGGCAAAAAAGCAACCTGGCGCATAATTGTGAGAGCTTTTTTATGAAAAAGAAAGTTATTTATTTTGATTTTGAATCACATGAAAGTGAAAAAAATCATGGATGAGCTGTTACAGAATTGCAATTCTAAGAAGAGGTTAATGGCTAAGAAATGTTGTGAAATATATGGAGGAAAGTGGTTGCACATATCTCAAAATGAGCAGTATTTTAATGAAGAAAGGTATGACCAAACATGTTTAGTAACTTTTGACATTATATGATCGTGGCAGAGGTTATAAAGTGAGAGATTACCTTTTCAGTGAATCAGAAATTATGAAGCAGTGGATGATTAGAAAATATACCGGTGTAGGGGTTCCAAATGTTTCAAGTAAGGAATGTGGGCAGGAGTAGAACTGTACTTCCATCTGCAATGTATGACATCAGTCTTGTGCTTTGTTAAAGGTAATTTCTTACTCGTTTCCACACTAGTGAGAAAAAAACAGATTAAAATGATTCAATGTGTGAATCACCAGTATAGGGGGCCTCTGGTTTCCCACTTTAGCTGAAGATCAATGTTACATCAAGTATGTCCATCATATACATATTTGTATGCAGCATATCATACTAAAAGGTGTCACCTTCTTACAAAGCTATACTTTGTACTTCTTATATTTTTGCAAAGCATCAGCTTTTTCACATGGACTTTTGAACAAGGCATTGATTTGTGGTACTGTGGGAGAACTGAACACAGTACTAGCGTCATTACAAGACATATACTTTCAATGAGATCCAATTTTTCATGAGACTGCCATTGGAACGGGTCAATTTAATGTTATGCATTTAAAAGAAATAATATCACAAACATACAGAATAGGTATGTATATCTTTGAATCTGTTGCCTGTCAAAAGGCAGACAAAATGTGTGTATCTTGTCGACGTACATTATACATGTCACAGGTACACAAAGTGGACATTGAGTGGAAGGTGCATCCTGACAGACATGATATTTAGACAAGATTATTCTTATATTTGTTTGCTGAAGGTCAATTTGATCTTACTGAATCGAAGACATTGTGTAAGTATTGTCTCAGTTATATCAAAAAATGTAGAATGCCCTCCAGGAGTATTCAGAACAAAATGTAAGTCTATGCTATTCACTTAGCTCTGCGGAACTTGAATATGTTTTGAGTGATTGCTTTACAAACGGTTCATCCTTTTCAGGTTATTGTCAGATCAGAGACAGGGCTCATTATGAGCTGGCCGGTGCAATAATAATGTGCCAATATTAACACAAATCAACACATTACTGCACCGGCCAACTACGCCTCGTTATTAGCTCCTTCCCCATTCGCATTGAGCCCTATGGGGGCTCAAATGGGAATGGGGATTGGTTTTCGAAATGAGGACTTACCGGGTGCACATAGGTCGGAATGTCCCGATAACTCCCCATTTCGACACCACAGACGCGGACCCGACTTTGGAGGCAGCTATGGTGCTAATAGCACCATAGCTGCCTCCAAACTCGGAATGACCCCCCTATGATTGTTATGGTGATCTTCAGACTGAAGAAGATATTCCACTTCCTAAATGCCCTCAAAGGCATGTGGGCAATTTCAGCGCATTAGTCATGCTTAGGCAACTGGCTTATATGAGCACTACACTACTCATGCTTTGAATTCCCATGAGGTAAAGGGTGATGCAACTGAATTATATCAACTCCAATAGGTAAGGAGTTCATCAGTTAGTTTATAGGAGAAGAGTTCAGAGGCTCCATGTTTCCCAATGATTTATCCTTCTGAACAGGTGGCCGATTGGAAAAACACCTGTAGGGAAATCTATATAAAAGAGAAGGATGCAAATAAAGATTCCACATTTAAAAGTAGATAAATGACTGCATTTTCTGCAAAGCATTGGAAAGAAACAGAAGTGCAGAAATATTCTGATGTCAGCTGACCAGCTACAACTAAATAAAAATCTCTTCAGTTGCATGGAAGAATACAGCAATATCCACTAAAAGGAGAAAAATCAATCTCGGTTAGAAAGCACAACATTGGGCCTCATTACACGGAAGGCGGTGGTCCAGGATGCTATTAGCACCCTGGACCATGCCGGTAAAATACCGGCACCGCCTTGGAGGAAAGGGGATTTACCGCCCCATTCCAAGGTTGGAGGGGCGGTAAATCCCCTTTCCGCCATTGCCCTTCCCCATTCCCATTTCTGCCCCATAGGGCTCTATGGGACTGGGGAAGGCGCTAATTACGGCACCGCAATTTTGCGGTGCCGTAATTAGCTCCGAGGTCCCTTAGCGGGTTGGTATTTAACGCCTGCAAAAAGCAGGCGTTAAAACTCCAACCAGCTAAGGGACCTCGTAGTACGGCGGTAAGGGTTAACGGTCACCGTTGCCATTAACGGTGACCGTTAACCCTTACCGCCGTCCGTGTAATGAGGCCCATTGTATTTAAAAAAAGTGAAAATCGAAATTGGTGCTTGAATTGTATCTGTTTTTTTTCTTTACTAGACTGAGAATCAGCTTTACAGAGACTTGAAGCAAACATCTTTGCTAACACAAAGAGGATTGCAAAAATGTTCTGTTGTCCTAGTTTAAAGAATCAGTTATATTTGCAAAACCTGGAAAAGGTAGTAATATTAATAGTTACATTTGTGAATAAAACAACAACTTTGGGCTAGACAGCAATATTGCAGTTTGTCTGGGCACAGCAACAGTGATGGGACGATGTTCTCCCAAAGGCAGTGCAAACTCAGGTCTTTGAGACTTGGCTATAAACTCTATGACGCTTCCTGGATTCAGCAAAAGGTCCAAATGGTATCTTTGTTCTCAAAGAGGTTTTACAAATAAAACATATGCAAAAAATCAACCACCTCCATTTGTCATTGTTCTAGCGAACAATTATTTAAAAATACAAAGAATATATGTTCAAAACCTGGCCTGAGGGTAGACTTCCCCAAGTCATTTGCAGCTTTCATCAACCAGATCTTCTAGTGTGGCATACCCTTCATACTAACAGAGACCTCATGTCTGGCATCAGTGATAGCCAGATGGTGAAATCACTTTAAGCAACTGAACTTCAAAGAACTTTCTGTTAAGGAGTCTCATAACAACAACCCTCTCAGAGGTCATAAATGGCCTAGCTCTGAGCTTCAAAGCGAGCAACATTATATGGCCTGTTTCCAGGCCATGAACTGGAAGTACCATACTTATTTTGTGAACTCAGAACATAGGAATTACATTTTTGTACATATGGAATCACAATTTTGTGGATATCTTTTAAAGGAAATATTGTAGCAACTAAAGTTTAAAAAAAATGCTCAGGGTGCAAAACTCTATCAGTTGAATATAAAACAATATTATTGTTATATTTGTTTAATTATACAAATTAGACAAATGTAAATGTTTGTGTGCAGAAATGTGTCAGTGAGTTATATAGCCTTCTGTCTGTGTCAGCTAGGATGATGATTTGAGATGGGAATATAATCTGTGAGACAGGCATGGTATCAAGAGAGACACAGACTCTAGGATAACAGTTTTATAAACCTTTATTTAATAAACTGCTAGGGTTGGTGTAATACCTAACTTGACCTAACTCCAAAGGGATTGTTCCCTCAATTGATGTTTCTAAGGGTTGTTGATGTCTATGAGCAAAAAGCAGATGGCTGCGAACTTTCAATATGGTTAACAACCACTGAACAGGTTATCATGCCTTGTTCTTCTGAGAGAGGGGCGCCTTCTACCTTTGTTGAATTCTTTATTGAATTCTTTGAAGGAACTTGGGGTTGGTCACCCGAGGTTACCTAGGGGCAACCAGATGTGGACTCCCTGCTCACTGTGCTTAGGGAGGCTCAGCTTCACCTCACTGATGATGCCCAACAAGGCTGAAACACGTGTATGGGGTTGAGGGTGGCACTCTTGTTCAGAGAGGAATTGCCATAGCATTTCGGTGCTGGACTGTCCATGTGGGCGGGACAAAGACTGATATGCAAATGGATATTTCCCATCTGTGAAAGGTAGAGTGAGCAAAAAGCAGATGGCTGCAAACTTTCAATGTGGTTAACAACCACTGAACATGTTATCATCCCTTGTTCTTCCGAGAGAGGGGCGCCTGCTACCTTTGTTGAATTCTTTGAAGGAACTTGGGGTTGGTCACCCTAGGTTACCTGGGGGCAACCAGTCATGGACTTCCTGCTCACTGTGCTTAGAGAGGCTCAGCTTCACCTCATTGATGATGCCCAACAAGGTTGAAACTCATGTATGGGGTTGCTGGTGGTACTCTTGTTCAGAGAGGAATTGCCATAGCATTTCGGTGCTGGACTGCCCATGTGGGCGGGACAAAGACTGATATGCAAATGGATATTTCCCATCTGTGAAAGGTACAGTGAGCAAAAAGCAGATGGCTGTGAACTTTCAATGTGGTTAACAACCACTGAACAGGTTATCATGCCTTGTTCTTCCGAGAGAGGGGCGCCTGCTACCTTTGTTGAAGTCCACAATAAAAATCCATCTGTTTCTAAACCTTTGCTTGCCCTCACTCAATGACACCATGTGATAGGAAGTTTTCATAAAAGAAAATAAATAGTGATTCCAAAAAGAAATATAAACCAAGGCTGAGTTCAGGTGGTTTTCCCACCAATTGTAGTCCTGACAGTGTCATAACAATTAATATAATCAAAAAGGGTTGCCCGTTAAACCTTCTCCACAGGGTCCTTGCAATATTTTCAAACAACGTTCACTGCCTTTGGTTTCTTGGGATTCCCTTCCCCAAGCTTCAATTCTTCCAAGTTTCAAACAAACTAAATATAACACAGTTCCTTGCAGGCTTCTCTGGGTTCCCGTCCCAAGCATGTGCCCCTCTGTTTCAAAATAAGTATTAATCTTTGTTGGGACTCTCAGGGTTCCCTTCCCAAATCTGGGTCACTCGGATGCAACACAAAGTTTTAGTTTCTAATAATTCAGTTGGCCTCTCAGGGTTTCCTTCCCCAGGCTTACGGCCCTTTTGCTGCAACACACAAAAGTTCAGCTTCCAATGACACTATAGGCCTCTCAGGGATCTCTTCCCCAAGCTTAGGCCGATTTGATGCCACACACAAGAACTTAGCTTCCAATAACTCTGTAAGCCTCTCAGGGTTCCCTTCCCCAAGCGTAGACCACTTTTATTGAAAACAAAAGTTCAGTTTGTCAAGATGCACCTTTCTTAATCACAGTTGTTTCAGGGGCAGAATCAGAGACTTTTGAGAATGCCAGGCTCTTTGCTCCTCCTTAGCGCGACCACTTGGATGAATAACCCCTCTCTGTTCCTTCTACTTTCAGATTTCTCTTAAGTTTCCTTTGCTGGGTTTTCCTGCACCCCTTTTCACACTTTCCATGACTTTCATCATTTCTTCCCGCTTTCATGTGCATACTTTCACCTGTTTCACTTTACTTTGCCTCTTGCACACTTTTCCACTTTCCGGGTCGCTCGCACCTTTCGTCTCTCTTCTGGTTGCTTGCACCCTCTCTGTGTTTCTTTCCCTTTACAATTCCCATTTCTTGTTCCAGCACATCTAGCACCTTTCATTTTTAAAGTTAATTTCTCCTTTTAACTCTGCGCCTCTAGTGCATAAAATATTGTTTTCGTTCATGTATTCTTTCCTTTCGTAACGCTTACAATAAGCTTTGCTTTATACTTTCTCCCCTTTCATGACGTTTGCAACAATGTTTCAATTCTGTTCCAGCCACTGCAGGCTACCGAGATTCGCTCTTCCTTTTCTCATGAAACTCACCGGTAAGCGAGGTGCTGGCAAGCAGTCTTCCTCTAGTTGCTTGGCTCGAGGTCAGGGTCTCACTGCCTGCCCCTCTGACACACTTGGGGCCAGCACACGTCCCAAAGGAATGAGCACTTCCTTTGACATGGCCAGCAGCTTGCAGTCGAGTGCCTCACTTTGGCTCCTTGGAGACATGGCTCTCTTGCCACGCGGGGCCCCCTCGGGCATACCGGGTCAGCGTCTCGGCACTCTGTTCTTCTCCAGGTCCTCCCAGTCTTCCTCATTGCTTCCTTCTGCTCCTTGGCTCCTGTGCTCCACACTGCATCTTCAACTAGCTCTATTGATATTGCAAAACCGGATTGGGACTGAGAAGGGCTCCCCTGCTGGACTCAGTCACACAGCCTGCCTTCTGTGCTCCCAACTACTTCTCCCTGCTCCTTTATACACCTGAGGGGCTTCAGGTGTGGGTCCTTGGCCTCCCTAGTCTGATTTCCATTGGCCTATTAATAGGATATGCCTGAACCTCAGGGCCCCTTCTCTCCTGGTCAATCCTAAAGTGGTGTTTAATAGAGTGCATGTGTGTAGGCTTGTTGTCAAGTGCCTGACCTCACCTGACTCTATTAACGAGTCAGCCTAATGATGCAGTGTAGTAGGCCTCTCCCTGAACAGTGTTTTTCCTATGGGTAATCCTTATAACTCCCGGTTGCCTCTTCCTCATCTCAGTACATGTTGGAAATGGGGACGAGGGAACGGGATAAGATTGATAAGACCCCTGAAAGGCTGAGGGAGAGTGTGATGATGTATAACTGGAAGGGGGAATATTGTGTGCCTATACCGGTTTTTGTTACCTGTTAGAAAATGAGGGAAGATGCTTTACCACAACCTAAATCGTTTGTGAGAGGGGTAAGGGTATATTGGCCATCAGTATTAAAAAAAGGAATACTGTTTCTCGCCATTGGATCCCCACGGAACCTCCACCCAGATGATTCTCCCCTGCTTATCCAACCACGGGTTCTGAATCCAGCAGTGGTTGCCGTCCCCTGGCCAAATGAGAAGAGGATCCAGGGGGAATATGAGTGAGAATACCTTCAGGTTTCTCATAAATCCTTGTGTGAAAGAATCAGAGAATGACGAGCAAAAATCTGTCACACGCTCATCACATTTCGTGCCAAGATGAGACACACATTATTTGATTCACCTGAGTGAGAGCAATCTGGAAAACTAATTTGTAACTTAATCACATGTGAAGGATATAATGTTTTAGAAAATCACAATTGTTAAATGCAGAAATCTCCAAGATGACATAACATCAAATGGAGGGAAAGCGGGGTTAGAAGTTACTCCCATTAGATAGCCCTCTTCATTAATATGCCCAATGAGTATGAAGCAGATGGTTTACTGTTCAATCGCATAACCTGGCCAATCAACAGAGAAATGATGCACAGGAGTAGTTACCAATCTATGAAAGTCCAAACCATAGACTGAAGAGGGGACTCACACATTCAGAGACTGGGAAAATGATAACAACAGCAAGGAAAATAGAAATTCCTGTTTTCCCATAAGTTTAATTTTGATTAGTGGCAGGTCACTGTAAGAGAGGTTCACATTGGATTTAACCAAAGGCCTTCCTCAGTGGAAAAAGGAAACAGACTGTTATGCTCACCTGGTATCCACGGGGGTCCCACACGATACTGGATGGAGGTCTAAGCGATATCCCAGACCCATCGCTGCTTGGTTATGTGCCAGACGTTGGGTAGCATCTATAACATGAGAATGGAGGGTTAGGATACTGGTTCTGTGATGGGTGGCCTCCCACCTTCCTCTGGTCCAAATCCCCTCCCTTAGGGTTATTGCTCACCTTAGGTTTTTGTGCATTGAAATCTCTGTCCTGCGTCTCTGTGCACGAGAGCGCCGTAGGTGCCGGCATTCCGTGGACCTACTTGCTTCACTGGTCCGTGTGCCCTTATGTCGAGTCCAGATCGGCTGTGACTCCGACTCTGCTTGCTGTCTTCCAGGTGAGTTATAATGTCTTTTCCGTCTTTATTCTGTCACTTTCTTTCCCTCCATTTTCTCTGTCTTCTCGGTGTCTTGCTCCATTATGCTGTTCCCTAACAATGTCTATTTTCGTTTTCAGAGGGATGGTTGCGATCTTGGAGTTGCCGCGCCAACGGCGAAGACCACAGTGAGTCATTGATGCGTGGAGCGCTGCGCTGTTTATTGGTGTTAATTGCTAACCTGTGTTCTCTTCCCTTCTTTCTACAGGTAGCGGTGATGTTCCAGAGAGATGAGCGATTGAAGCGCTGCTTGCCCAGGTAAGTGCTTTGTTAATGCTGCCCTTGTTCCTTCTCCCTTGTAGGTTGCGGTGAAACCCGGAGATGGGCGAGGTAAGAGAAGCCCAGGGTGTTGCCAGGACTCGCTGCTTGCCCAGGTAAGAATTGTTATTAATGCTGTCCTTGTTTCTTTACCTTTGCATGTTGCGGCGAACTCCGGAGATGGGTGAGGTAAGCGAAGCGCAGGATGGATTCAAGACCGGTTACTTCACAGGTAAGTGTTCTTGCTTGCTAATTCTGTTCTTCGAGGTTATTCATGGAATACAGATCTAGGGCTTCAGGATCAGCTGCCGGAGAAGCAGATGAGCAGGAGCTGGAAACGGTGAGCGTTATGCTGCAGGAGTGAAGAATAACGCAAAGCGTGTTCTGCTGTTTGGGTGTGGTATAAATAGCCCAATTAAAGAAGTTCCAGGCCAAGTAGTTCCAGGCCCAGCCATACCCGAATTACTAGACTGCATGGCTTGGTTCTAAAGAACTGAGCTGTGTTATAGGCCTCCATGTTGGATTAAGGTCCAAAACTAGTATTGCTTTATTCCTGATAATGAGCCTGGCGCCAAAGGCCAGGACTGACTCCATGTATGTTTCTGATGGAGTTTTAAGGCCCTTGGGGCCAGTGTGAAGGGCTTTAGCCCCACTGCTGCCAGGGGGCTGTTATACCTGAGGGGTTCAGGGGCATAGATCGTGACAGCACTCCCCCCTAAGGCCCCTCTCAAGGTATTTCCTCTGTCTGGCCCTGGTTTGGTCAGATGGTTCAGATGAAATTGTCTTACCAGGCATGGCGCATGGACACGCTCGCTAGGCTCCCTTGTCCTGTCCTGAGGGCCGTATCCCTTCCAGTCCACTAAGTAATATAACTTGGACCTGGCGAGCTTAGAATCTAGGATGTCCTTGACTTCAAATTCGGGTTCTCTGTTAACCAGTACCAGATTTGGTGGTGTTTTGACCCGAGTTCCAGGCTGAACAAGTTAAGAGTGACACATGGAATACGGGATGGATCTGCATATTTGGTGGTAAAGCTAGTTTTACTGCCACAGGATTTATAATAGCCTTGATGGTATAGGGCCCTAGATATCTGGGACGATGTTCGATTTCCTCTTATGGGCACGTGCCAAGATGCCAACCAGACTTCATCTCCAACTTGGTAGTCTGGGGCTTTTCTTCAGTGTTGATCAGAGAATCTTTTCTTTGGCTTGGATCAAGTGTTCTGCTGCATTTTTAAAGGCTTGAGTGATGGTCGTATGTAAAGTCTTCACTGCTGGCATTTCCAAGGCCATGGGGGTATCTAATTTGGAAGTATGTGGGTGCCTTCCATATACGGTATAGAATGGACTCTGTCTGGTACTGGTGTGTAGCAAGTTGTTGTAGGCATATTCGGCTATCCACAGCGCATCCTTCCAGCTTTCTTCCACTTGATGTAACATGCACCATAGGTATTGCTCTAGTGTCTGATTTGTCTGCTCCGTTTGGCCATCAGTTTGGGGATGGTGACTAGTGGACAGACGAATATCGATTTGGGCAATTGCACAACTCTTCCTCCAAAAGTTAGATACAAACTGACTCTCTCGGTCAGAAATCAGGATGGAGGAAACCATGTAATCGGAGGATTTGCTCTAAAACACCTTTGCCAGACTGGAGACATTTGGTAGACCCTTAAGTGGAATGAAATGGGCCATTTTAGATAATAGGTCAACAACCACTAGGATAGTGTTGAACCCTTGACAGGGAGGCAGATCTGTGATGAAATCGAGGGAGAGTGTGTGCCAAGGTGCAGGTGGAATTTCCAGGGGTTGAAGAAGGACCGCAGGTCTTTGTTTCTGGTATTTATTCTGTGCACAAATGCCACATGACAGATAAACTCCGTAATGTCCTTTCGCCAGGTCGGCCACCAATAATTTCTTTTCACCTTGGCTAGGGTCATCCCAATTCCCGGATGTCCTTCTATCAGGGGGTCGTGATAACCAGAAATGACTTGTAGTGTTCTTGTAGTGCCTTATTCAGTAGATATAAACGCCCTCTGAAATACGGGAGTTGGTTCTTTGTTGTGTAATGTTCACCATGAGTGGTTCAGTCTTTTAGAGCCTCAGTGTTCATTAGGAGCCGAATGTCCTTTTGGAGTTCCTCCAGAGATAATGTTGTTGTAAGTCCTAGTAGTTTGTCACCTGGAATAATGGCCACCAGGTCTGGGGTTGAATATGTGTTCTCATCAATACCCATGCGGGATAGGGCGTCAGCTTTTCGGTTCTGGACTCCAGGTCGGTGCATGATCATGTAATCATATTCTGCGAAGAATAAAGCCCATCGGAGTTGACGGGATGATTGAGCCTTTGCCGTCTTGAGGTATTGTAGGTTGCGATGGTCGGTGATTACTGTGATGGTATGTCTGGTGCCTAGGAGGTAATGCTGCCAAGCCTTAAAAGCTGCTGGTTGTTCCTTGTCTGGTGTTGCATAGTTAAGTTCAGGTGTGGTAAATTTTCGCAGCCAAAAGGCCACTGGATGTAACTGGCCTGTTTCGGGATCCCTTTGGGAAAGAACAGCCCCCATTGCCATGCTGGAGGCATCTGTTTCCACTACATATGGGAGATCTGGGCGGGGGTGTCGTAGCACCGGCGCTGAGGTAAATCTTCTCTTGAGTTCCTGGAAGGCCTTTTCTGCCTCTTCTGTCCATTGGAACAGTTTGTTGTTTTTTCGTAATAAAGAAGTGATCGGATGCACAATCTGAGAGAAACCCGGGAAGAATCAGCGATAAAAGTTTGTAAAGCCGAGCATACTTTGGACACCTTTGACTGAAGACGGTGATGGTCAGCTAAGGATGGCGTCTAATTTATGCATATCCATCCGGACGCCTCTGTGAGTGAGGACAAAACCAAGGAACTCGACTTCGGTGACATGGAAGGAGAATTTTTCAAGTTTGGCATATAGCTGGTGCTGTTGGAGTTCTGCAAGGATGGAGCGAACGTAACTGACATGGTCCTGTTTAGAAGAGGAGTACACCAAGATGTCGTCGATGTAAACTAGGACAAATACGTCGATCAATTCCCATAGTACATTGTTCATGAAGGAATGGAAAGCGGCGTGAGCGTTGCAAAGCCCAAAGGGCATCACCTGATATTCATACATCCTATACTTAGTATGAAAGGCGGTCTTCCATTTGTCTCCTTTCTTTACACGAACGAAATGATATGCCCCACTGAGGTCCAATTTGGTGTAAATTTGGGCATCCTTGACTTGGTCCAGCAGTTCTGGGATAAGGGAAAGAGGATAACATTTTTTAACTGTTACCTGGTTTAGTGCGTGGTAGCCGATGCACGTTCTCGAGTCCCACTCCTTCTTGGGTACGAAGAATAGGGGCGAGTCTGCTGGGGATTTGGACGGGCGGATAAAACTGTTTGCCAGGTATTGGTCTAGATATGATTTCAAGTGGAGACTTTCAGGTTCGGTGAGTGCATAAATTCGACTACACAGGATTTGTGCACCAGGTACGAGGTTGATCTGACAGTTTAATGGCCTGTGAGGGGGTAAGGTATTAGCCTGTTCTTTTTGGAAAACGTCTTGGAAATTGTGGTATTGTTACACCTAGTACCAACGCCTCTTTATCTTGGACAGGTGTCTCTGGGTCAGACGATGGTATTTCCACTTGGTAGCACGCATGAGCACACTTATAGGAGAAGGATAATATTTTGGCTCGCCAGTCGATGTTAGGATTGCGAGCCATCAACCACGGCATCCCTAGAATCACCCGGAACTGAGGGGCCTTGATAAGATCGAAGGCAATGGCTCCCCGATGTCCGTCTTGGCACAGAAGGGTCAATTCTGCTGTGAATTGAGTTACAGGACCAGAACCTATCTCCGTGCTGTCGACAGTGGTGACCTTCTCAGTTGTCATTTTCTGACAGAGGGGAAGCCCCATCCTTGTTGCCAGGCCTTGGTCTATTTGGTTACCAACAGCTCTGCTGTCTATGTATGCCTCCACAGCATGCATCCGAGACAGTTGTTGGTGACTGATCAAAATCACAGGCAGGGCAAGGTGTGAGGTCTTTGGCTCTTTTCCTTCGCTCGACAGAAGGACCTCTACGCTTGCTGGGCCTGGAAGTTTTCCGACTCTTGTTCTCCTCCTTCTTTCTCTGCAGCTCTAACTGTTCTCCTAGGGGGTTTTATTGGACATTCTCTGAGAAAGTGACCTGATTTCCCTCAGTACAGGCATAATTGCTGCTGTCTCCTTTTGTCTCTTTCAGCCTTGGTTAATGGGCTCCATTCCCTCCCCATTTTGCATGGGTTCTGAAGTGTTTTCTGATGGATGCAGAATATTTTGAGCGTACATACACAGTCCGATTCTCTGTTTTGGCTCGATCTGTCCTTCGATCTTGCAGCCTGTGGTCTAGCTGCACCACTAGTTTGATGAACTCTGCACAGTCTTATGGCAGGTTTACCACCTGAGCTAGAACGTCTTTTAATTACCCCCGTAATCCTTGATGGAATAACATTGTTTGTTTCTCCTCAGGCCACCCAGTTTCAACGACAAGTCTGTTAAAAGTAGCGATATATGTTAACAAATCTTGGCTGCCTTGGCGGAGGGACAGAAGTTTGTTACCCAGAGCTTGGCCCTGGGTATGTCGGGCGAACAGCTTCTCCATCTCCTGTTGAAACCCCCTGAAACCATGCAGGAGTGGGTCATTCTGGCTTACTAACGGTATGGACCAATCTGCGGCATTGACACTCAGATAGGACAGAACAAAGGCAATCCGTGACTGATCATTAGGAAAGGCTCTGGGTCTATAAAGAAAATGGAGGCGGCACTGGTTCATGAATACTGCATATTTTCTTGGGTCCCCCGTAAAATGTTCCCGGTGGGCCCAAAGGAACTGCCCCATGGAGGACCGCCTGCATTGGATTGACGGATGTGGCTGGAACCAACGGAATACTTCCTGGCAACGGAGCCTGCCCAGCCTGTGTTTGGAGCAATTGTCTGGCTAATTCATCATGCGGTCCTTGGTGACAATCAACTCCCTCCTAAGGGTGTTGGTTTCTTTCCGGGCGGAGTGCACCTCGGCCCGTAATTTTCCCAGTAACTGGGCAAGTTGGTCAGTCTCTGATGTTTCCATGACACCCAGGTGGATGTTTTTAATTTAGGCTTTGCGTTCTGTTAGGCTCACCTGGTATCCACGGGGGCGCCACACGATACTGGATGGAGGTCTAAGCGCTATCCTGGACCCCTCTCTGCTTGGTTATGTGCCAGACGTTGGGTAACGCCTATAACAGAAGAATGGAGGGTTAAGATACTGGTTCTGTGATGGGTGGACTCCCACCTCCCTCTGGTCCGAACCCCCTCCCTTAGGGTTATTGCTCACCTTAGGTTTTTGTGCGTTGAACTCTCCGTCCTGCATCTCTGTGCAGTGGCGCGTGATTGGTGCAGGTGTTCCGTGGACCTAGTTGATTCACCGGTCCGTGTGCCCTTATGTGCGGGTCCAGACCGGCTGTGACTCTGAGTCTGCTTGCTGTCTTCCAGGTGAGTTATAATGTCTTTTCCGTCTTTATTCTGTCTCTTTCTTTCCCTCCGTTTCCTCTGTCTTCTCGGCGTCCTGCTCCACTACGCTGTTCCCTAACAATATAATAACAGTGAGTTATTGATGCGCGGAGCACTGCTCTGTTTAATTGTGTTAATTGCTAACCTGTTTTCTCTTCCCTTCTTTGTACAGGTTGCAGTGATGTTCCGGAGTGATGAGCTATCGAAGCGCTGCTTGCCCAGGTAAGTGCTTTGTTAATGCTGACCTTGTTCCTTCTCCCTTGTAGGTTGCGGTGAAACCCGGAGATGGGCGAGGTCAGAGAAGCGCAGGGTACTGCCAGGACTCGCTGCTTGCCCAGTTAAGAATTGTTATTAATGCTGTCCTTGTTTCTTTACCTTTGCAGGTTGTGGCAAACTCTGGAGATGGGACAGGTAAGCGAAGCGCAGGATGGATTCAAGACCGGTTACTTCACAGGTAAGTGTTCTTGCTCGCTAATGCTGTTCTTGTTCTTCCAGCTTATTAATGGAATACAGATCTAGGGCTTCAGGATCGGGCTGCCGGAGAAGCAGATGAGCAGGAGCTGGACGCGGTGAGCGTTTACGCTGCAGGAGTGCAGAATAATGAGAATCGTGTTCTACTGTTTGGGTGTGGTTTAAATAGCCCAGGTAAATTAGTTCCAGGCCAAGTAGTTCCAGGCCCAGCCACACCCAAAACACTAGACCGCATGGCTTGGTTCTAAAGAACTGATCTGTGTAATAGGCCTCCACATTGGATTAAGGTCCAAAACTGGTATTGCTTTATTCCCGATAATAAGCCTGGCCCCAAAGGAGCCAGGACTGACTCCATGTATGTTTCTGATGGAGTTTTAAGGCCCTTGGGGCCAGTGTGAAGGGCTTTAGCCCCACTGCTGCCAGGGGGCTGTTATACCTGAGAGGGTCAGGGGCATGGATCGTGACGCAGACAGGCCAAATAGAGAAGGAGAGAAACCGGGCTGTTGATGGAAGCTGAACCATTTTCTGACTGATGCCCACCTCTTACAAGATGGGGAGAATTGAACCAGTCCTTAAAAGGGCACTTTCCTCTTTGTAAGTCTACCATAAAGAAATTCCTATGCAAGTATAATGCTAAGGGGAAATATAATTCTGAGAGGAGGTATATTTTTTATGTAAGGATATTCCCACACAGCGACTATGACTTCAGGTTTATTTATTCATTACGATGTACAGCAAACCTTGGATACTCCCATATCCACAGTTCCAGTCCAACTGACTACCCCAGAATCCTAGTGCATTCTAGAACTCCAAGCTGGAATACTTCAGCCATAACATTCTGCCTTAATCACACTTAAAGGCTAAGTCAGAATCCCACAATACTCTAAAGGGGGAATAGATTACATCTGAGTCCCTCTTATTTGTGAAAGTACTGAGAGAGGAGTATATCTATTGACTGGTGTGTATATTGGGAGATCCTTGACTCCTGTTCTGTATAATGGCCAAGTACAGAATGCAAGTCATACAATAGCTCACTTTGCACATGCCTACAAAAATTATGTAATTGAATTCATTCCCTGGTTATGTCACTCAGTAGTGTCCTGCTGCTAGCTCCAAACCATACAAGGAAATAGTGAAAGGGTTTTTAGCTTCAAACAGTTTTCCCAATTTTAATTGCCCTTGAACATTGACAAATGCACACTTTTTACATGGTAATCAATAGAAACACTAGGGAACATAACAAACTTTTTTTTAAATATACATTTTACTTTTTACATAAACATACATGCAGGAATGCCAAGTATTCTGTCTTTAAATTGAGTTTGTTTTCTTGAATGCTGTTTGAAATATTGACATGTCTATTGATTAACAGGAAGGTAATTTTCTTCAATGAATGAAAAATAGAGAGACATCGATAGATAGGGATTTTCTGACATAATTTGTTTTTATATAAAATGAAAGCTTTGACCTGAAAATGACAGCTTTGTCCTTTCTGAAGAGCACTCCTTCTTTGGACATGGAGGCAGGGGGGTAGAAAAAAGCACCTATTCCTACCAGACAAATTACCTGTTCCAAAGAACACAGCCCTCTGACTCCAGTATATATATAGGTCCAAGGAACATGGCTTCCAGATCCATCGTGGGCTATTGGTAAACTCTACTGCAATAGGGGTGGAATCAAAATCAAGAAACAGTCCCTAAGAAAATCCTGATCAGAATTTCTCACAGGAAAGAAATCTGGCACCTCCTCCAAATCAAATATATCCAAACTACTTACCCTCATAATTTATATTTCTGAAACAACTTTACTCCTTCTCCTCCTTGATTCCAGGACAATAAAGCCCAGAATCAAGTGGAGTGAAGACAGAAAACATGGTTACTGCAGTACTTTTCAGCAATACCTGAGTTTCCTTGCTAGGAGGGATAGTTACCGTTACAGGGAGAAAAAAAAAAAGCCCAAACCAAGGTATAAATTCAGCCAGCAACCTTTTGGCTACAGTAATCGCATCTTCCTTCCTGATTGGGTAGGCTTCCAACATCCCCGAAACACGGCTACAACCATCAAGCAATTTAAGATATGACATACAGACGGGGAGCTGTATGATATCTATCTCCATGTGCAAGAATGGACCTTCCAGTATAGGATGTGCAGATAGTTGTGTGGGCACTTCTGTCCCGACATCATATGATAAGCATGTTTTACTGTGTTTGCAATAATGCTAGGCCACAGAAGCTAAACCAGACACTATCCAATCTCTCTGGAGTAGCGTGATCATGGCATTTTGACCAAAATAGGCCAAGCTGTGGGCTTCACGGACCAAATAAGGGAGCAATACCTTGGGCGTCACCAGACGACCCTCTGGGATCACCACATGATGTCTGCTCCCAGGCTATACCTATAATGCGTCCATGTCACCTTCTCAGTATCCGGGGTTTGAGCTTGGAGAATCACCAGGCTGGCAAGGGATGGGATGGGTGACCATGTAACTGCAACACAAACAAGACATTAATTAGGAACCAGGGGCCCTATGAGGGCCACTGAGTGAGCTTCAGCAGGTGCTAAATCATTTCCTAGAGCAGTGAAGAATTTTGAGGTGTCCTGCCCTTGGCACTTTCCAATTTCTACTGCAGCAGGGAGGAGCAATGTGTCTAATAGAGCTGCCACATATTTTCCATTCTGGATTGGGGTACCTGTGGATGTCAAGTATCCATGCTGTTTCCATAAAATGTCAAAGTCGTGTACCACCCTGTTGGAATACCTGGAGTCAGTGTAGGTGGTTGCCGATCTATCCCGGGCCAGAGTACATGCATGAGTGAGGGCCACAAGCTTGGCTACGTGTGCCAACTTGGCTGTGGGTAATCTGTATGCTTCTAGAACTAAATGGGGTGTACAATTCTCTGGTCTTGGGAACATGGGTGCAGAAGCCATCTGTGAAGAGCTACGGGTTTGACAGGGCAACATCAACCAAATCAGGGGGGACAATAGTGTTTCTACCACTATTTGACATTCATGTGACTCCCATCCTCACGGGTCAGTAACAATGAGGAATGGTTCAGGACAGGGCAGTGACTTAAGTTCACATTTGCAGTGAAAATCAGCAGCTTCTCATATGATATGATATGATATGGCATTTGTAACGCGCCTATACACAAGTGTTTCAAGGCGCGATATCTTGAGGAATCTCTGGAATATGTTAAATAAGTCAGTGTTGCTCCAAGGGGGATGCACCGTGAATACGGAGTCACCTCCTTCTGGAAGCTGTCTGAATGGAAATATGCCTGTGTTGGAATTAAGGAGTCTAGGAACGGAAGCCTTCAAATGTACCTTAGGATGGTGAAAATAATTTAGAAATCTGAGCTCGTATTTCAGGGGTGAACGGGCTCTCCATTGGTTGTCTGGGCGTGGATTGGTGGTAGGTGGGTGGTTTTGAGGAAACTGGCCTTTTAGGTTGCTGATTTGGCGGGTTGTTCAAAACAGCCAGGTTGTGAGTGTCCATAATGTCTTTGGGGCTTTTTCTGGCAGGGGATCTCCTTGGACGACTGGATATAACTGTTTATATCCGGTTTTGTGGGTTGGGAACAGCAGGTTTGTGCATTCATTCTTCATGGATGTTACTTGCTCGTGGAGCGTTATCTATGAGTCTTTTAATGCCTGGTTCTTAGATTCAGTCATTTGTTTGATGGCTTCAGTATACCAATTGAGGTAGCTGTCCCATTGGCGCAGATGTACACGTGAGCCCTTTTTCTCAAATGCTGATCACAAGTTCGTTATTCTAAATCGAATGTGCCTACCTGAGGAAAGATACCTTTAGGTCAAAGCCGCGCTCTACAAGTTCCAATTCATTCATCTAGGTGACTCGTTTTGCATATATTTGTGCCTTTGTTCCAGGTACCTGCAAGCTTTTGGAAGGTAGTGAGTAAACATGAAGTGGACTGGACTCCTTTAGGAGGGAGCAGCACTTGTCTAGATTGCCCTGAACCCATTATCTTGAGGGGATTCAGATAAGGTATGGCTGACTATAGATCCAGGTTTGTTCCTAACCCTGTCTGCACCCGGACGCCATTGAGTCCCGTGGCTAGTGGTGTGGGTACGGCTCATGAACTTAACCATTCTGTCATGTCTATTCCACTGCTCAGGTATTACCTGGGCCCTGTTCTTCCCCCGTTACAAACATTTCAGAGGCACCCACAGGTGTCAGATTTAAATAATGGATGTCGCAAAGTTTATTTTGTCCCATTATTCTACCCATAATTCAGAGTAGTTGTCCATTTTTCAGTGATGTGGGTAGGTAAGGGTCAAAAGACAAGACACATAATCAGTAGAAATACAGCCTGTTACAGCTCCTATACTAGGATAGAGGAGAGTGTGAAATGTAAAGCCGGGTCGCAACTTGCATTGCATATTGAGGGTTTCACGTAACAAGGTATGGGTTCAGGCAAGACAATCACGAGGTTCTTATCGATGCATACATACAGAACACATTCTTCCTTGTTCCTACCCAGCCCTACTCTACTCTGAACAAAATGGTAGTTTCCTGTCTTCTTTAAGTCAGTTGGGAGTATGGATGTGCTGCTTTTAAAATTGCAGTGGCCAACCGGGTTACTCTTTTTACTTCAGATAACAAGATTTTTGTTAGGGAGGGTAGTCAAAGTAGTAAGCAAAACAAATGACTAGCGGCAACACAAGACTTTGGCGCAAGGTAACTCCATTCCCTCCTCGGTCCAGGTATATTATACTCCCAGGACTAGATGGGTGCCAATGGAAGTGAGTGGTCTTAGTCTTGGCAAGGTTACACCTTTGGTCTTTAATGCTGACTGGGAAATGGCTTGTACAGTGTTTTAATGCAAGCTGCATTCCGCAGCGGTTGTTAGTGTTATCAGTAAGCAGCACAGGGTAAGCACATTTCTTAAATGTAACTATACTCCCTAATGCGTCATGAGAGACCTTGTAATATGACAGTATGCATTTGCTAAATCCACCTCAGACTAAAAGGTAAGAGCACCAAACACGTTTAGCTATTCCAAAACAGATATATGTTAGAAGCGTGAATAGTGAAGGTGAGCATTCTTTAATAATGGGTGAGGCGCAGTTACATACCCAGTGAGGTTCAGTACATTTGTTTTTTGTTTGGCTAGGACCAGTGTATCAACATGGTGTGAGACAAGCAAATATACTTTGTTCCATTTTTTCCCCCACAAGAGGTACCATAAACTTACTTCTAGAGTATTACCGGTTGAGTTCATACGAGGGACTCCATAGCAGCATGCAGAATTTCTTCCTCATAGCAGCCCATTGAAAATGCTTTTGCTTTGTAAATGGCCATGATATGGTTTACCAACTGGCTATTTATGTTCCCAGTGAACCTAACTATGCCCCTGTGCTCTACGTCATTTTGATGAGTTGCTTAGAATGATGATCATTTCAATTCAGTCTATCTATACATCTAATGCCCAAGTAATTTAACCTTGAGCATTGAAATAATTAATGACCATTGAAGTATATCGGCCTCAATTATTCCTCTATTTAGAGATGCACATCACATTACATTGTATTTAACTTTTAATCCACAATCACTCATATACTTTGAGTAAGCATCAACAAGGTCCCGCAGAGCATTCAGGGTTCTAGCCTGGAGAATGTCATAGTGAGCAAAGTTGATTGCTGCGGTTCTACAGTCCCTCAGCCATGGCAGGTCACATTGAGCTTCCTCAAGCCATTTAAAGGGGCAATACGAGTAGAGGTAAGCAAGCAAGGGCCAGCACACATTCTTGTTGCACTCCCCTGCAATTGTATTTTTTGTTTTGTCTCATAGTTGTCGCAACACATTAACTAGTGTGGCACAACTATTGACCTGAGAGTGTAGATAGAAGTGAGATGGAGGGAAACAAGTATATGAGGAGGGACGTGTGGAATGCAGGTGTTTGACTGCAGCAAATGATGTGGCGATGTTGGAATGTAGGCATTCCCAGCCTAACCCTATTGGTCTATCGAGTAGCATCTAACACACAAATATATTTGTTTTGTCAAGATTATTATAATTTGTTGTATTTATCTTAACCAAGTGTAATTGAAGCATCTATACATACACACAAACAAATACATATTGCCTCTAGCACTGCAGTTCAGTCTCAGAAACACACAGAGGGCCCCCAATGTGGCACATATCAATAGCACTACACCCACACAACATCTCTAGCACCAGAAACAGAAATCATGCATTACAAAATTTGAGTCTGCTCCAGGATTACCAATCTGAGATTTGCCAAAAATGAAACACTGAAAACAATCAACACCCAGGTGGTCTACGATGCCCTTTAAATTATCGACAAAAGGAGATACATCCCTGATAGCCCTCTTGTTCTGCTCAGCTGCATTTGACACTATTGACCATCACATACTACTCACCCTCTTTCCACATAGGATGTGGTACTAGGGTACCGGCCTGAAATGGTTCACATCCTATCTTTCTGGCAGACACCAGGGTGTCCATATAGGCTCCAACAGGCCTGAACTAAACCCTTGTCACCTGTGGAGCCCCTCATGACTCCAGTCTCTGCCTTATCAGATCACTCCTAGATGAGCCCAAAATTGTGATACACCAAGTATACAAATGATACACAGTTGTACCTAAAGGTCAAAGGCCCTCAAGACATTGTTTGCCTTTGCTCATGCCTTAAAACCATTCAGACATGTATGGCAAGTATCTACTTAAAGCTTAACCCCACTAAGACCGAATGCATACCCCTTCAATCAGACAACTCACCCTTATGCACTCAACAGACTCCGTTTAATTCTGGAAAGCAATCTATCCTTCCACACAACATATCGTGAAAAAGGCTGAACTGGTTACATATCAGTTCTCTCTACTGAACAAGGTCAAGCCCATGCATCATCCTCATGGCTTCCAAATGGTGATGTAAGCCCTTTTGATGTCACATATCAACAAGGATAATGTCTTCCTCACAGGGCTCACAGGGCTCCCAGCTGATTACCTGGCCCCACTGAAAGTGCCAAATTATACAGGGGCCCTCCTTATCACCACCTCTAGCAATTTGTAAGGCATCATCCCCCCTTGTGCAATATACACCGGATCCCCAACCTGTTTAGGATCTGGCTCAAAAGCATATTTCTCAACTACAAGACATCGACAATCAGTACACTAGCTTACTTAATTGCCAAACTGAAAACATTAGTCAACACACAGTCATCTCACTCTCAGTAAGATCCACACCACGCTTGACAACAGACCGGCTTGCTAGGAGAAAACTAGAAATCAGTCATCATGCTGTGCTCTGGTCCTATGAGACGCTATCCCGTTGACAATCTGGACTGCTCCGGGTCTCCTTCAGTTTAGTAAAGAACTGAAGACCAACATCACCTTGATGTGACCTAGATTCTGGTTATCCTGTGCATTCAGCCAATCTGCATATTGTACTATTATTATATTTACTAATATTTTCTTGATTAATTCATGCTGCCAATGTTTTGCTCAGTGACATATACGATACTCTGTTGCTACCAAGATAGGTTTGTTCTAAAAATATAACAATAATAATAATAATAATAATAATAATAATAATAATAATAATAATAATAATAATAATAATAATAATAAATGGCACTAGACACAAACACACTGTTGGGTGTCCTGACCCACGTTTGAGCTATCATGCTGCAACATTTGGTGCTGTGGGCTTAAAAAATCCAAGATGGCCAAAAAGCCCACATGTGCGCCAGAATCCAGGAGAACCACACAGTTTGTGCGTACACCAAAATGGCTGCCTAACTTGCCACCCACCAGTGCGAGCATGATGGGCCAGGGTGCCATGAGTGGAATGGGTGCCAAAGGTAAAACAGCAGCGCCTGTTAGCTCAAAAACGCTTTAAAATTACATTTGGTTTCTCTAAATGAAACACATCCAAAAATCTCACTGAACACCAGCGGGCATCTGGCAGAATGAAGTATGTGTGCATACAACATCTGGGAAGATGAAGAGCCCAAAACAATGTTCATAACAAAACTGGCTGAGCAATGCATGTCAGCAGCCTAACTGAAACTGGATTAAAACCACCAAAATCGAAATGTTTAAATTAACAGAGTGACCTACTTTTGAGTGTCACATAGTTTGTAACTGCTAAAATGTCATAGTTTTGAACTTAGAATCAGCATTGTAGCTGCATATGTAAAAATTGTATTGACTTAAACTGGGGAACAAAAAGTGACATTTTAGCTGAAACCTGGCTTAATGAAACTGAATTCTGCCTGACATCTACCCCCACAGGAGTTAAAACCTGCTCAGCCACTCTTCCCCTTGTCAAAAGGAGTTGTCACCTCTCTGATTAGATTAGGGGTGGAGCAGCTGGGGACTACAGGGAGGTGAACAAAGGCCTGTCCTGGACTCAGGCAAATGTTACATTGGGGGCGTCGTAAAAGTGGCTTCCTCTTGGGAGAAGTGGGAGGAGAAGTGCCTCTGGGAGTGAGGACAAAACCAAGGAACTCGACTTCGGTGACATGGAAGGAGAATTTTTCAAGTTTGGCATATAGCTGGTGCTGTTGGAGTTCTGCAAGGATGGAGCGAACGTAACTGACATGGTCCTGTTTAGAAGAGGAGTACACCAAGATGTCGTCGATGTAAACTAGGACAAATACGTCGATCAATTCCCATAGTACATTGTTCATGAAGGAATGGAAAGCGGCGTGAGCGTTGCAAAGCCCAAAGGGCATCACCTGATATTCATACATCCTATACTTAGTATGAAAGGCGGTCTTCCATTTGTCTCCTTTCTTTACACGAACGAAATGATATGCCCCACTGAGGTCCAATTTGGTGTAAATTTGGGCATCCTTGACTTGGTCCAGCAGTTCTGGGATAAGGGAAAGAGGATAACATTTTTTAACTGTTACCTGGTTTAGTGCGTGGTAGCCGATGCACGTTCTCGAGTCCCACTCCTTCTTGGGTACGAAGAATAGGGGCGAGTCTGCTGGGGATTTGGACGGGCGGATAAAACTGTTTGCCAGGTATTGGTCTAGATATGATTTCAAGTGGAGACTTTCAGGTTCGGTGAGTGCATAAATTCGACTACACAGGATTTGTGCACCAGGTACGAGGTTGATCTGACAGTTTAATGGCCTGTGAGGGGGTAAGGTATTAGCCTGTTCTTTTTGGAAAACGTCTTGGAAATTGTGGTATTGTTACACCTAGTACCAACGCCTCTTTATCTTGGACAGGTGTCTCTGGGTCAGACGATGGTATTTCCACTTGGTAGCACGCATGAGCACACTTATAGGAGAAGGATAATATTTTGGCTCGCCAGTCGATGTTAGGATTGCGAGCCATCAACCACGGCATCCCTAGAATCACCCGGAACTGAGGGGCCTTGATAAGATCGAAGGCAATGGCTCCCCGATGTCCGTCTTGGCACAGAAGGGTCAATTCTGCTGTGAATTGAGTTACAGGACCAGAACCTATCTCCGTGCTGTCGACAGTGGTGACCTTCTCAGTTGTCATTTTCTGACAGAGGGGAAGCCCCATCCTTGTTGCCAGGCCTTGGTCTATTTGGTTACCAACAGCTCTGCTGTCTATGTATGCCTCCACAGCATGCATCCGAGACAGTTGTTGGTGACTGATCAAAATCACAGGCAGGGCAAGGTGTGAGGTCTTTGGCTCTTTTCCTTCGCTCGACAGAAGGACCTCTACGCTTGCTGGGCCTGGAAGTTTTCCGACTCTTGTTCTCCTCCTTCTTTCTCTGCAGCTCTAACTGTTCTCCTAGGGGGTTTTATTGGACATTCTCTGAGAAAGTGACCTGATTTCCCTCAGTACAGGCATAATTGCTGCTGTCTCCTTTTGTCTCTTTCAGCCTTGGTTAATGGGCTCCATTCCCTCCCCATTTTGCATGGGTTCTGAAGTGTTTTCTGATGGATGCAGAATATTTTGAGCGTACATACACAGTCCGATTCTCTGTTTTGGCTCGATCTGTCCTTCGATCTTGCAGCCTGTGGTCTAGCTGCACCACTAGTTTGATGAACTCTGCACAGTCTTATGGCAGGTTTACCACCTGAGCTAGAACGTCTTTTAATTACCCCCGTAATCCTTGATGGAATAACATTGTTTGTTTCTCCTCAGGCCACCCAGTTTCAACGACAAGTCTGTTAAAAGTAGCGATATATGTTAACAAATCTTGGCTGCCTTGGCGGAGGGACAGAAGTTTGTTACCCAGAGCTTGGCCCTGGGTATGTCGGGCGAACAGCTTCTCCATCTCCTGTTGAAACCCCCTGAAACCATGCAGGAGTGGGTCATTCTGGCTTACTAACGGTATGGACCAATCTGCGGCATTGACACTCAGATAGGACAGAACAAAGGCAATCCGTGACTGATCATTAGGAAAGGCTCTGGGTCTATAAAGAAAATGGAGGCGGCACTGGTTCATGAATACTGCATATTTTCTTGGGTCCCCCGTAAAATGTTCCCGGTGGGCCCAAAGGAACTGCCCCATGGAGGACCGCCTGCATTGGATTGACGGATGTGGCTGGAACCAACGGAATACTTCCTGGCAACGGAGCCTGCCCAGCCTGTGTTTGGAGCAATTGTCTGGCTAATTCATCATGCGGTCCTTGGTGACAATCAACTCCCTCCTAAGGGTGTTGGTTTCTTTCCGGGCGGAGTGCACCTCGGCCCGTAATTTTCCCAGTAACTGGGCAAGTTGGTCAGTCTCTGATGTTTCCATGACACCCAGGTGGATGTTTTTAATTTAGGCTTTGCGTTCTGTTAGGCTCACCTGGTATCCACGGGGGCGCCACACGATACTGGATGGAGGTCTAAGCGCTATCCTGGACCCCTCTCTGCTTGGTTATGTGCCAGACGTTGGGTAACGCCTATAACAGAAGAATGGAGGGTTAAGATACTGGTTCTGTGATGGGTGGACTCCCACCTCCCTCTGGTCCGAACCCCCTCCCTTAGGGTTATTGCTCACCTTAGGTTTTTGTGCGTTGAACTCTCCGTCCTGCATCTCTGTGCAGTGGCGCGTGATTGGTGCAGGTGTTCCGTGGACCTAGTTGATTCACCGGTCCGTGTGCCCTTATGTGCGGGTCCAGACCGGCTGTGACTCTGAGTCTGCTTGCTGTCTTCCAGGTGAGTTATAATGTCTTTTCCGTCTTTATTCTGTCTCTTTCTTTCCCTCCGTTTCCTCTGTCTTCTCGGCGTCCTGCTCCACTACGCTGTTCCCTAACAATATAATAACAGTGAGTTATTGATGCGCGGAGCACTGCTCTGTTTAATTGTGTTAATTGCTAACCTGTTTTCTCTTCCCTTCTTTGTACAGGTTGCAGTGATGTTCCGGAGTGATGAGCTATCGAAGCGCTGCTTGCCCAGGTAAGTGCTTTGTTAATGCTGACCTTGTTCCTTCTCCCTTGTAGGTTGCGGTGAAACCCGGAGATGGGCGAGGTCAGAGAAGCGCAGGGTACTGCCAGGACTCGCTGCTTGCCCAGTTAAGAATTGTTATTAATGCTGTCCTTGTTTCTTTACCTTTGCAGGTTGTGGCAAACTCTGGAGATGGGACAGGTAAGCGAAGCGCAGGATGGATTCAAGACCGGTTACTTCACAGGTAAGTGTTCTTGCTCGCTAATGCTGTTCTTGTTCTTCCAGCTTATTAATGGAATACAGATCTAGGGCTTCAGGATCGGGCTGCCGGAGAAGCAGATGAGCAGGAGCTGGACGCGGTGAGCGTTTACGCTGCAGGAGTGCAGAATAATGAGAATCGTGTTCTACTGTTTGGGTGTGGTTTAAATAGCCCAGGTAAATTAGTTCCAGGCCAAGTAGTTCCAGGCCCAGCCACACCCAAAACACTAGACCGCATGGCTTGGTTCTAAAGAACTGATCTGTGTAATAGGCCTCCACATTGGATTAAGGTCCAAAACTGGTATTGCTTTATTCCCGATAATAAGCCTGGCCCCAAAGGAGCCAGGACTGACTCCATGTATGTTTCTGATGGAGTTTTAAGGCCCTTGGGGCCAGTGTGAAGGGCTTTAGCCCCACTGCTGCCAGGGGGCTGTTATACCTGAGAGGGTCAGGGGCATGGATCGTGACGCAGACAGGCCAAATAGAGAAGGAGAGAAACCGGGCTGTTGATGGAAGCTGAACCATTTTCTGACTGATGCCCACCTCTTACAAGATGGGGAGAATTGAACCAGTCCTTAAAAGGGCACTTTCCTCTTTGTAAGTCTACCATAAAGAAATTCCTATGCAAGTATAATGCTAAGGGGAAATATAATTCTGAGAGGAGGTATATTTTTTATGTAAGGATATTCCCACACAGCGACTATGACTTCAGGTTTATTTATTCATTACGATGTACAGCAAACCTTGGATACTCCCATATCCACAGTTCCAGTCCAACTGACTACCCCAGAATCCTAGTGCATTCTAGAACTCCAAGCTGGAATACTTCAGCCATAACATTCTGCCTTAATCACACTTAAAGGCTAAGTCAGAATCCCACAATACTCTAAAGGGGGAATAGATTACATCTGAGTCCCTCTTATTTGTGAAAGTACTGAGAGAGGAGTATATCTATTGACTGGTGTGTATATTGGGAGATCCTTGACTCCTGTTCTGTATAATGGCCAAGTACAGAATGCAAGTCATACAATAGCTCACTTTGCACATGCCTACAAAAATTATGTAATTGAATTCATTCCCTGGTTATGTCACTCAGTAGTGTCCTGCTGCTAGCTCCAAACCATACAAGGAAATAGTGAAAGGGTTTTTAGCTTCAAACAGTTTTCCCAATTTTAATTGCCCTTGAACATTGACAAATGCACACTTTTTACATGGTAATCAATAGAAACACTAGGGAACATAACAAACTTTTTTTTAAATATACATTTTACTTTTTACATAAACATACATGCAGGAATGCCAAGTATTCTGTCTTTAAATTGAGTTTGTTTTCTTGAATGCTGTTTGAAATATTGACATGTCTATTGATTAACAGGAAGGTAATTTTCTTCAATGAATGAAAAATAGAGAGACATCGATAGATAGGGATTTTCTGACATAATTTGTTTTTATATAAAATGAAAGCTTTGACCTGAAAATGACAGCTTTGTCCTTTCTGAAGAGCACTCCTTCTTTGGACATGGAGGCAGGGGGGTAGAAAAAAGCACCTATTCCTACCAGACAAATTACCTGTTCCAAAGAACACAGCCCTCTGACTCCAGTATATATATAGGTCCAAGGAACATGGCTTCCAGATCCATCGTGGGCTATTGGTAAACTCTACTGCAATAGGGGTGGAATCAAAATCAAGAAACAGTCCCTAAGAAAATCCTGATCAGAATTTCTCACAGGAAAGAAATCTGGCACCTCCTCCAAATCAAATATATCCAAACTACTTACCCTCATAATTTATATTTCTGAAACAACTTTACTCCTTCTCCTCCTTGATTCCAGGACAATAAAGCCCAGAATCAAGTGGAGTGAAGACAGAAAACATGGTTACTGCAGTACTTTTCAGCAATACCTGAGTTTCCTTGCTAGGAGGGATAGTTACCGTTACAGGGAGAAAAAAAAAAAGCCCAAACCAAGGTATAAATTCAGCCAGCAACCTTTTGGCTACAGTAATCGCATCTTCCTTCCTGATTGGGTAGGCTTCCAACATCCCCGAAAACACGGCTACAACCATCAAGCAATTTAAGATATGACATACAGACGGGGAGCTGTATGATATCTATCTCCATGTGCAAGAATGGACCTTCCAGTATAGGATGTGCAGATAGTTGTGTGGGCACTTCTGTCCCGACATCATATGATAAGCATGTTTTACTGTGTTTGCAATAATGCTAGGCCACAGAAGCTAAACCAGACACTATCCAATCTCTCTGGAGTAGCGTGATCATGGCATTTTGACCAAAATAGGCCAAGCTGTGGGCTTCACGGACCAAATAAGGGAGCAATACCTTGGGCGTCACCAGACGACCCTCTGGGATCACCACATGATGTCTGCTCCCAGGCTATACCTATAATGCGTCCATGTCACCTTCTCAGTATCCGGGGTTTGAGCTTGGAGAATCACCAGGCTGGCAAGGGATGGGATGGGTGACCATGTAACTGCAACACAAACAAGACATTAATTAGGAACCAGGGGCCCTATGAGGGCCACTGAGTGAGCTTCAGCAGGTGCTAAATCATTTCCTAGAGCAGTGAAGAATTTTGAGGTGTCCTGCCCTTGGCACTTTCCAATTTCTACTGCAGCAGGGAGGAGCAATGTGTCTAATAGAGCTGCCACATATTTTCCATTCTGGATTGGGGTACCTGTGGATGTCAAGTATCCATGCTGTTTCCATAAAATGTCAAAGTCGTGTACCACCCTGTTGGAATACCTGGAGTCAGTGTAGGTGGTTGCCGATCTATCCCGGGCCAGAGTACATGCATGAGTGAGGGCCACAAGCTTGGCTACGTGTGCCAACTTGGCTGTGGGTAATCTGTATGCTTCTAGAACTAAATGGGGTGTACAATTCTCTGGTCTTGGGAACATGGGTGCAGAAGCCATCTGTGAAGAGCTACGGGTTTGACAGGGCAACATCAACCAAATCAGGGGGGACAATAGTGTTTCTACCACTATTTGACATTCATGTGACTCCCATCCTCACGGGTCAGTAACAATGAGGAATGGTTCAGGACAGGGCAGTGACTTAAGTTCACATTTGCAGTGAAAATCAGCAGCTTCTCATATGATATGATATGATATGGCATTTGTAACGCGCCTATACACAAGTGTTTCAAGGCGCGATATCTTGAGGAATCTCTGGAATATGTTAAATAAGTCAGTGTTGCTCCAAGGGGGATGCACCGTGAATACGGAGTCACCTCCTTCTGGAAGCTGTCTGAATGGAAATATGCCTGTGTTGGAATTAAGGAGTCTAGGAACGGAAGCCTTCAAATGTACCTTAGGATGGTGAAAATAATTTAGAAATCTGAGCTCGTATTTCAGGGGTGAACGGGCTCTCCATTGGTTGTCTGGGCGTGGATTGGTGGTAGGTGGGTGGTTTTGAGGAAACTGGCCTTTTAGGTTGCTGATTTGGCGGGTTGTTCAAAACAGCCAGGTTGTGAGTGTCCATAATGTCTTTGGGGCTTTTTCTGGCAGGGGATCTCCTTGGACGACTGGATATAACTGTTTATATCCGGTTTTGTGGGTTGGGAACAGCAGGTTTGTGCATTCATTCTTCATGGATGTTACTTGCTCGTGGAGCGTTATCTATGAGTCTTTTAATGCCTGGTTCTTAGATTCAGTCATTTGTTTGATGGCTTCAGTATACCAATTGAGGTAGCTGTCCCATTGGCGCAGATGTACACGTGAGCCCTTTTTCTCAAATGCTGATCACAAGTTCGTTATTCTAAATCGAATGTGCCTACCTGAGGAAAGATACCTTTAGGTCAAAGCCGCGCTCTACAAGTTCCAATTCATTCATCTAGGTGACTCGTTTTGCATATATTTGTGCCTTTGTTCCAGGTACCTGCAAGCTTTTGGAAGGTAGTGAGTAAACATGAAGTGGACTGGACTCCTTTAGGAGGGAGCAGCACTTGTCTAGATTGCCCTGAACCCATTATCTTGAGGGGATTCAGATAAGGTATGGCTGACTATAGATCCAGGTTTGTTCCTAACCCTGTCTGCACCCGGACGCCATTGAGTCCCGTGGCTAGTGGTGTGGGTACGGCTCATGAACTTAACCATTCTGTCATGTCTATTCCACTGCTCAGGTATTACCTGGGCCCTGTTCTTCCCCCGTTACAAACATTTCAGAGGCACCCACAGGTGTCAGATTTAAATAATGGATGTCGCAAAGTTTATTTTGTCCCATTATTCTACCCATAATTCAGAGTAGTTGTCCATTTTTCAGTGATGTGGGTAGGTAAGGGTCAAAAGACAAGACACATAATCAGTAGAAATACAGCCTGTTACAGCTCCTATACTAGGATAGAGGAGAGTGTGAAATGTAAAGCCGGGTCGCAACTTGCATTGCATATTGAGGGTTTCACGTAACAAGGTATGGGTTCAGGCAAGACAATCACGAGGTTCTTATCGATGCATACATACAGAACACATTCTTCCTTGTTCCTACCCAGCCCTACTCTACTCTGAACAAAATGGTAGTTTCCTGTCTTCTTTAAGTCAGTTGGGAGTATGGATGTGCTGCTTTTAAAATTGCAGTGGCCAACCGGGTTACTCTTTTTACTTCAGATAACAAGATTTTTGTTAGGGAGGGTAGTCAAAGTAGTAAGCAAAACAAATGACTAGCGGCAACACAAGACTTTGGCGCAAGGTAACTCCATTCCCTCCTCGGTCCAGGTATATTATACTCCCAGGACTAGATGGGTGCCAATGGAAGTGAGTGGTCTTAGTCTTGGCAAGGTTACACCTTTGGTCTTTAATGCTGACTGGGAAATGGCTTGTACAGTGTTTTAATGCAAGCTGCATTCCGCAGCGGTTGTTAGTGTTATCAGTAAGCAGCACAGGGTAAGCACATTTCTTAAATGTAACTATACTCCCTAATGCGTCATGAGAGACCTTGTAATATGACAGTATGCATTTGCTAAATCCACCTCAGACTAAAAGGTAAGAGCACCAAACACGTTTAGCTATTCCAAAACAGATATATGTTAGAAGCGTGAATAGTGAAGGTGAGCATTCTTTAATAATGGGTGAGGCGCAGTTACATACCCAGTGAGGTTCAGTACATTTGTTTTTTGTTTGGCTAGGACCAGTGTATCAACATGGTGTGAGACAAGCAAATATACTTTGTTCCATTTTTTCCCCCACAAGAGGTACCATAAACTTACTTCTAGAGTATTACCGGTTGAGTTCATACGAGGGACTCCATAGCAGCATGCAGAATTTCTTCCTCATAGCAGCCCATTGAAAATGCTTTTGCTTTGTAAATGGCCATGATATGGTTTACCAACTGGCTATTTATGTTCCCAGTGAACCTAACTATGCCCCTGTGCTCTACGTCATTTTGATGAGTTGCTTAGAATGATGATCATTTCAATTCAGTCTATCTATACATCTAATGCCCAAGTAATTTAACCTTGAGCATTGAAATAATTAATGACCATTGAAGTATATCGGCCTCAATTATTCCTCTATTTAGAGATGCACATCACATTACATTGTATTTAACTTTTAATCCACAATCACTCATATACTTTGAGTAAGCATCAACAAGGTCCCGCAGAGCATTCAGGGTTCTAGCCTGGAGAATGTCATAGTGAGCAAAGTTGATTGCTGCGGTTCTACAGTCCCTCAGCCATGGCAGGTCACATTGAGCTTCCTCAAGCCATTTAAAGGGGCAATACGAGTAGAGGTAAGCAAGCAAGGGCCAGCACACATTCTTGTTGCACTCCCCTGCAATTGTATTTTTTGTTTTGTCTCATAGTTGTCGCAACACATTAACTAGTGTGGCACAACTATTGACCTGAGAGTGTAGATAGAAGTGAGATGGAGGGAAACAAGTATATGAGGAGGGACGTGTGGAATGCAGGTGTTTGACTGCAGCAAATGATGTGGCGATGTTGGAATGTAGGCATTCCCAGCCTAACCCTATTGGTCTATCGAGTAGCATCTAACACACAAATATATTTGTTTTGTCAAGATTATTATAATTTGTTGTATTTATCTTAACCAAGTGTAATTGAAGCATCTATACATACACACAAACAAATACATATTGCCTCTAGCACTGCAGTTCAGTCTCAGAAACACACAGAGGGCCCCCAATGTGGCACATATCAATAGCACTACACCCACACAACATCTCTAGCACCAGAAACAGAAATCATGCATTACAAAATTTGAGTCTGCTCCAGGATTACCAATCTGAGATTTGCCAAAAATGAAACACTGAAAACAATCAACACCCAGGTGGTCTACGATGCCCTTTAAATTATCGACAAAAGGAGATACATCCCTGATAGCCCTCTTGTTCTGCTCAGCTGCATTTGACACTATTGACCATCACATACTACTCACCCTCTTTCCACATAGGATGTGGTACTAGGGTACCGGCCTGAAATGGTTCACATCCTATCTTTCTGGCAGACACCAGGGTGTCCATATAGGCTCCAACAGGCCTGAACTAAACCCTTGTCACCTGTGGAGCCCCTCATGACTCCAGTCTCTGCCTTATCAGATCACTCCTAGATGAGCCCAAAATTGTGATACACCAAGTATACAAATGATACACAGTTGTACCTAAAGGTCAAAGGCCCTCAAGACATTGTTTGCCTTTGCTCATGCCTTAAAACCATTCAGACATGTATGGCAAGTATCTACTTAAAGCTTAACCCCACTAAGACCGAATGCATACCCCTTCAATCAGACAACTCACCCTTATGCACTCAACAGACTCCGTTTAATTCTGGAAAGCAATCTATCCTTCCACACAACATATCGTGAAAAAGGCTGAACTGGTTACATATCAGTTCTCTCTACTGAACAAGGTCAAGCCCATGCATCATCCTCATGGCTTCCAAATGGTGATGTAAGCCCTTTTGATGTCACATATCAACAAGGATAATGTCTTCCTCACAGGGCTCACAGGGCTCCCAGCTGATTACCTGGCCCCACTGAAAGTGCCAAATTATACAGGGGCCCTCCTTATCACCACCTCTAGCAATTTGTAAGGCATCATCCCCCCCTTGTGCAATATACACCGGATCCCCAACCTGTTTAGGATCTGGCTCAAAAGCATATTTCTCAACTACAAGACATCGACAATCAGTACACTAGCTTACTTAATTGCCAAACTGAAAACATTAGTCAACACACAGTCATCTCACTCTCAGTAAGATCCACACCACGCTTGACAACAGACCGGCTTGCTAGGAGAAAACTAGAAATCAGTCATCATGCTGTGCTCTGGTCCTATGAGACGCTATCCCGTTGACAATCTGGACTGCTCCGGGTCTCCTTCAGTTTAGTAAAGAACTGAAGACCAACATCACCTTGATGTGACCTAGATTCTGGTTATCCTGTGCATTCAGCCAATCTGCATATTGTACTATTATTATATTTACTAATATTTTCTTGATTAATTCATGCTGCCAATGTTTTGCTCAGTGACATATACGATACTCTGTTGCTACCAAGATAGGTTTGTTCTAAAAATATAACAATAATAATAATAATAATAATAATAATAATAATAATAATAATAATAATAATAAATGGCACTAGACACAAACACACTGTTGGGTGTCCTGACCCACGTTTGAGCTATCATGCTGCAACATTTGGTGCTGTGGGCTTAAAAAATCCAAGATGGCCAAAAAGCCCACATGTGCGCCAGAATCCAGGAGAACCACACAGTTTGTGCGTACACCAAAATGGCTGCCTAACTTGCCACCCACCAGTGCGAGCATGATGGGCCAGGGTGCCATGAGTGGAATGGGTGCCAAAGGTAAAACAGCAGCGCCTGTTAGCTCAAAAACGCTTTAAAATTACATTTGGTTTCTCTAAATGAAACACATCCAAAAATCTCACTGAACACCAGCGGGCATCTGGCAGAATGAAGTATGTGTGCATACAACATCTGGGAAGATGAAGAGCCCAAAACAATGTTCATAACAAAACTGGCTGAGCAATGCATGTCAGCAGCCTAACTGAAACTGGATTAAAACCACCAAAATCGAAATGTTTAAATTAACAGAGTGACCTACTTTTGAGTGTCACATAGTTTGTAACTGCTAAAATGTCATAGTTTTGAACTTAGAATCAGCATTGTAGCTGCATATGTAAAAATTGTATTGACTTAAACTGGGGAACAAAAAGTGACATTTTAGCTGAAACCTGGCTTAATGAAACTGAATTCTGCCTGACATCTACCCCCACAGGAGTTAAAACCTGCTCAGCCACTCTTCCCCTTGTCAAAAGGAGTTGTCACCTCTCTGATTAGATTAGGGGTGGAGCAGCTGGGGACTACAGGGAGGTGAACAAAGGCCTGTCCTGGACTCAGGCAAATGTTACATTGGGGGCGTCGTAAAAGTGGCTTCCTCTTGGGAGAAGTGGGAGGAGAAGTGCCTCTGGGAGCCACCCGAGCTGGAGGCGGGGACAGGCAGAAGCTTCCCCCATGTGCTTTGGAACCTAAACCACACCCATCTGGGCCAGAGCATAATTTTAAAAAGGTAGATAACTCAAAGTGCGGACTTGTCAGAATTATATAAGTAATATCATTATTTTTGTGATTTTTCTGTGAACATTTTGAGATGCGTTAGGACCCTGTGGTGTATTCTGGGGGGTTGCTAGCGGAAAATAGGGTCTCACTCCAAATGTCTGCATGTTAAAAATCTGACACTTCATCAATTAATGTCCATACTCCTTGCGCACATGTGTGTAAATTTGGGTAAATGTCCGATATTGCAAAACCAGTTAAAAAGCGCAAAATGTTGTCATTTTTGAATGCAAGCCCCCAGGAAGATCAGAGGCGGACAAGCATGGACCATTAGGAATATATAATGTGCACATGTAATTTCAACAAATTGTATATCTGGGAAGGATGTATTTGAATCAAATATAGATTTGTGGGCAAACTGACCAGGGGAGGATCCTCTGACCCATAAAACCTACAGCATCACTCTGACTCACATTTCCTTCCCCCAATCAAGGGAGAGGGGAGAATTGGGCCAATGACAAGTAGAGAGGGGCAGGCTTAGCTAGGCCCAGGCACACACACATTTTAGAAACACATAAAAAGAGACTGCTGGGACAGATAGAGACATTCAAATCCAGTTGCTGCGGAGCGTTTTGCCGGACCACACAACATCCAGAAGATACCAGTTCCAGACTGACTCCAGCTACAGACTCCAGAACCTAGAACTTATACTTTAGAACCTAAATCAGAGGCCTAAAACCACAAGCTGAGTTCTCTGCAGCAGGCCTCAAATCACTGCAAGCTACTCACAGCCGGGTGAGCTGCTTGAATCCCTTGCCAAAAACTTTTGCCAGGACCAGTGCAGAGATCCAGGAGCCGTGCAGAGACCGCTGTATCCGGACAGACCAGACCAGTGCCAGACCAGACCAGACCGTGCAGAACCGCTGACCCAGAGACCAGATCGCTGTGAAGTGCCGGTAGCCTGATTGATCAGATCCGTGACGAGACCCAGTCCTTCCAAATATATTGTGAGTACAGCTAGGACGGGGCAAAAACCAAATCTCTTAGTTTAAAGTAATATAATTCAATCTATTTAACCTAAGTAGAACTGCCTCCTAACTGTCACCTGTCATTTGTAAAGCTGCACCACTGTCATTCGTCAATTCTGCAGCTGCAAAGCTGTCACCTGTCATTTTGAGTTTACTGTAAATCTGAAAAACGACCTTTACAAAATCGTTCATATCTCTGGAACCGTTTGGGCTACGAACTTGGTTTAACTTTCCTCTGAAAGCTTAGAATCTAAGCTTTCCGACAAGCCTAGAACCGACTTCCTATACCTTTTCCGCAATCACGATTCACGGACCCGCGAATTTTAACGTGATTTGCGATTTGGTTAAAAATTCAGCCACGTGTAACCATCAGCAGTCATTTCTTTCCTTGCTAAAAATGTGTTTGCCTCTTAATCACCATCTCTGAATCATTGCTAAAGTGAGCCTGAACTCATCCCAAGTATCTCTCACTCACCCTGAACCTCCTAAAGGGAATTAAAAGCATTTTCAGCATATTTCTCACTTCATTGCCACCACATTCAAAGCACTTGGGCCTGTGTTTTAAAACTCATACCTGATTTCTCTAAGCTTGCTGGGGAGAACTGAATTTCGTATTGTATTTGATTGCATTCCTGAGAACTGTGTGCTCCTCTTTCCATCTACTTCCATGTCTTACATTGCATAGGGGAGGGGGGTGAATTGCCAGAGAAAAAGTGATTATATTATCTTTTGCTAAAATCATCTCAAGTATTTCTGTACTGCCTTTTATTCCTCATTGCTTTTCCCTTGAAATCATAAAAGTATTTTTGCTACTTGATCCATCCTATACTAACTCCTCATTGATTATAAAGAAGTGTGCTAGTGTCAGATTACCCATTGTTGATTAACATTATATTTATAAGGGCGATATCGATTATTAATTTATTATAAAAGCGTGGTATCTATATTTTGTCTTATTTCTCAAATAAACCTTTTAAACTTGCAAAACAGAACTACATCTTGGCTCAGTGGGGTCAGGGTGATTCTAAGAGAGGGATGTTATATAGGGGTAGTCATCCAGAACTCATGAACTGGACATAAAGATATATCAATAAGGGTTTCCATTCAGTATCCCAGACTAGGCATTGACTTAGCTGTAGTGTTGAATTGAATCTTCTTACAACACTATTACCAGCACTACACTGCTCATGTACACCATCCAGCTCTGTATGCTGGCATGCACACTGTGGGGTGAAATACATCCCTGAATGCCAGAAATAAAGAGGCCAGAGTGATTTGGGAAATCCCATTGAATTATAAGGCCACCACAGAAATGGTGATGTCAGACATGAGCTCTATTGAACCAAAAACAGGCCTTAATATCATAGAAACGAAAGTGGGCTTTAATCTCAAAAGTGCAAAGATTAACGCAATGCATATCAGCAAGGAAAAGAAAGACAGGTGGCTGACAATGCTGTTTTACTAAATCCATTGAGAGCTGCTGCATTTTTACTCAAAGAGACAGATAGCAGTGTGTACAATATATTTATGACTGGGATCCTGAAATTGTTATTGAAACTAAGCTTCTTGCCTTTACAAGAAACAAAATAACTTCCTTTTTGTTTTTCCTCATCCAAATGACAGTATGCTAACAGAAGTTCTCACTAGATTGTCAGAGTCTGAACATAGTTTTCTCATATAACTGCCATATACATGGTTTTCTCATATAACTGCCCTATACATATGGACAATCCAGAAGTGATACTCAAGTATTTTCCAACTGTGAGATTAAAGAAGTACAGTAATATGGATATAAGGCCCAGGTGCCTTATACCATTTCTTGTGAAATGCATTGTGTGTGAGTTTAAAACCCATCGCTTGCAGAATATTACATGCAGACAGTCATTTCTCCTAAAGATGAAACTTAACCTCCAAGACCTTTCCTCTGCTGTCCTGGAAAGGGAGGTCTGGTTGTCAGCCATCAATCAGGGCCATTGCTTAAAAACATAGAAAGAAATGCACTGCTTAGGTTTACGCCACGGTGGAAACAGATAAGGCCACGCCTGTCCATTGAGCAGAAGTGACCTTCAGGTCATAATTCCCATAAAATGTTCATTAGGGTTGCAATCAGGGCCATTACAGACCTTGTAGGGGGAGGCAAACATAAACATGAGCCAGCCTCTGTTTGATCACAGGCTTAAGGGAAAATGCAACTTAAGAGAACAAAGGAAAAAGCTGGAGTTGAGTTAATAGAAAATATACATGTTATTGCATAAAAAGGGAAGTGTATATGTAACACCAGTCATTCCAGACTTTTATTAAAGGTGACATTAACCCCATTTGAACCATTCTATAAAAGAAATTGTGTGATAAACATAACAAAGTTATTAATGAAAATTTGATTACCTTGATTCCGAGAGATTTGGAAGTTGGTGTGAGGGTGAAGGAAATAATTAACATGGGAACTATGAAGTGGCATATTTTTCACTGATACTGCTCCTGATTAAATGAAAAAAAGCCATATCTCTGCATTGGAAGGGTGTGACGACTTCAGATTAGCATCATTTGATTTGCCTTAAAATGTAGTTCTAAAAAATATATCCATACATGTAAAGATTAGAAAAATTAGGGTACTGGCCATGTTGATACATTTTTTGCGTTTTGTCCATGCCAAGCCCACATGTCAGTTTGGGATGACGAAGCGTTCTCCTCCCACAGCTTTCCTAACTCACACCCCTCATCTCCACAAAGGTGGGAGGTGGGTAGAGCAAACCAACCATTCCCTTTTGCGGGAATCATGACAAGTTTGTGATGTCATTTGTCCTATGAGTAGACCAGTTTGCATTAGAACTGGCATTTTCACTTATTCCTAGAGGCAACCTGCTGCTGAACTCTTGCAAGAAACATCCAAACAGAGACACCCCAAATCTTGCGCTGGAGACAGGAACCAGTAGAAATAGAAGCTGACTGGGACCCCTTTGAGGATTCAGAGGAGACTATCCTTGACTGACACTCTTGCTGTCCCAGAGGTGCTCTGCTGCTCCCTGATGCTCATTGCAAGGCCTCTCCTGTAACTAAAACTATCCCCAAACCCATAGATTGTGAAGGACCTGCATTTCATGCATTGTTTTAGTTATTTCCCCATAGCAAAATATCCTGTTTGCCTGTGTAGATCCTTAGCTTATTTATTTAAGGTAAATCAATAAATTCCCTTATCGAAATCACAGGATGTGTTTTGTTGGCATTTGAAACTAACAAGGTCATCCCAGTGTGTTTTGTGCCAGTATAGACATACAGATTTTCCAAAAGAATTTAACCCAAATCCCTGTTTCCAAGTGAGTGTGCAGGGTGTAAAACGAAACTTCCCATTGATGATTGGAGATCAGAAGTGTGAAGCCTTGTATTTCCTTTGCATGTGTGGTGGGAAAAACAAAATTGCCCCTTTGTTCCCATTGTGCCCTGAGCTAAACCACAAAGCCCTGCCTGTTCTTTTTAGGTGTGGCAAAATGAATTTTCCCATTGCTTTTTCTTCCCTCATATTGCATCCGTGGTCAGAAGTGAAAACAATATTCTTCCCCTTGAATCCCTTTTCCAAAGAGTGCATTTTATCAGAATCCCAAAACGATTTTCCCATTGTGTTCCGACTCTCTGCCACTGGCCTTCAATTCAGAGGGGCCAAGTGTAATTGATGTTTGGAGGGTGGGAGTTGCTGGGGGGAAAGTATTAGATTACAATCAGCAATCACTGTGTGTCTTGAATTGTTCTTTTCCTGTATTGGTGGGTGATTTGAAAAGAAAGCTGCAGGAAATTGTGACTGCATATCTCAGTATTATCTCTGTGTTGTTGCCATTACGGTAGTCATTTTTGTTCTTGTGTTTCCACAGCATTGATAGATTGATGACTGATGTTAGTCTATTTGTCAAATTTGGTTTAAATAAATTAATAAATCTATATTCTTACTACACACCGGCCTGGCTCCTAGTCCATTGTGGCACCAGGTATTTGGTGGGGTTGGGTGTGAGATGGGTTGCAGGCCTTACCAAAAGGAACCTGCACCTCGATTGAGGGTAATGGAACTCCCTGAGTTAAGGGTGACCGCGTAATAAACCACAACAACACACATACCCGCACTCATATCCCAGAACCAAACTGCACATACAGATCACCCCAGAACCGCATGTGTACACGCAGACACACACACACATAGAAACTGCCCTATGCTCAACTCACACACACCTGTCCATGACACTGCACTGCACACACACACACACCACCCCACCACTGTACACACACTTCCTCAGCTCACAGACGTGAACACACACACAGAGTAAACCCATCACCACAATTTGCAGCCATACTGCTCCTGCACTGAAGCCCCCCATACACAGTGTCCTAAGCTCAGTTCTAAACATACACACACTTCCCCCACACACACAAAGACAAGTGTGCCACCACAGACACATACACACACACACAAAAACACGCTACTCTGGCACACACACATGCAAAATCACTCATACAGACACACACCACATTCAGCACATATACTGATCCCTTTTCATGTGTTTTCTCCTATTCTACAAAGCTTTCAATGGTCTTAATCCTCAATGCTGCTCTAACTCTGTCTCTGTCTTCTCACCATCTAATTCCCTCTGCTCCTACTCTGCACGTAACATCACTCTCCCATGCCACTGTGCCTCCACTCACATCTGCTGTTTCTCTGTACTTGCCCCACTCATTCGGAGCCCACTGCCATGTCAATCAATACTGAATCCTGAAACATGGTTGTTGACGCTATCCAGATGTAGTATCGGTTGACTGATAATTTTGTGTTCAACTTCAATGAATTGAGACACATTCATGTAATTGAGCTGTTTAATGTTTATGATTGATTCTGCGCAATCAGAGCACTTCGTTGATGCTTTGTGTAGGCGCTGCACTGCACCATGTTTACAAATCTTATCTATCCCCTTGAATTTGAATTTTATTTGGAGGAATGTTTTTTTTTATATAAGAGCAGGGTCAGAATTTATATTTAAAAAATGTGTATGTAACAATTGATATTAATTGAATTATTTTAAAAAATATGTCAATATCAGTTAGAACAGACTACATTCTTGGTCGATAAACGCTCACAGTCACAACCAGGCCAACTATGTATCTCTTCAAATCTCAGTATAAATGTCACTTACTTGATAAAGAGGGTACTCCACCTGCCCTCTCTCTCATCCCCCTACCTGACCCCACCAATCCCTCCAGCGCTGCGTAATAATGACATGCTGTATATGTACACAGCCCTTCTTTAGCGTGAAGCAGCTGCCTCCCAGAGTTGGGATATCCTTGAACGTGACCTGTTCGTTATATTGCTACTGTCTGTTTTCCTTTTTGTCCCCTGTCTTTGGCACCCTTCTAAACGGGCTCACCACCTTTTCTCATGCCAGTGCTATTGTACGGAGACCCATCCAGGGATTCCTTGGCATCTGTAAATGTGCTATTGTAAGAAGTCGTTTCTGATCGAAATGAACCTCATTTGTCCTTCAAATAAATACACATTTTAATAAATACACAGTGTGCACACACCACTCTCAGCACCACATACACACTGATCACAGCATTGCACATACACCTTGTCCCTAGTACTTTACACACTTATCTGGAATTACTGTGGTGAATGGACATATTAAGTGTACTTACTGCGATCATTACGACTATGGAATGAGGGCTCACTGTGCTGACTTGTCATAATGGAATCTAGCGCTGCTCTTGTAACTGGGCCTCGTGGTGCATGGACTTAATCAACTAAGGTGGCAAAATCGGTTGGCACTGGTGTTATATTTGGGCATTCTGTTCATTGCGCAGAAAACTCAAAACCTGGCTCCTTACATCCAATCTGTAGTACTCCCACATCAGTAGCAACCACCATATCCATTGCATCCCTATTTTTGCACATCTGAACCTAGCGCTGAGAACTTTCATACTGTAAATTGTATACCTCAATTTGTACATATTGTAAATCTGCAAATTTGTTACCTGTGAATTGCATGTTTATACCTTGTTGTTTGCTGGTAAAACCTGTAAATTGCCCTACCCTGCATCTCCAGCGCCCAGATACCCACGGGTTAGGCATGCTCTACAAATGCTAAATAAATAAATAAATAATTAAATATGGCCTTACTATGGTAACTGGTCATAATGGACACATATCAATGACTATGGATTCGGTACCTAGGAATAGGCTGGCGATGCTGCAAATACTTGGGCTTCAGTGGCAATACTTGGCAATGGTGTGAGCGCTTGATATTTTCAAACCAAAAGCTTGAAATGTTGTGAAAACTTGGGCCATTGGTGGCATGACCGAGTATATCATATCAACGCCTGTCATATGAGCGACCTTACCAGACACGTGTTGGCACTTCCTGTTCCTGGTAATATGATGAAAGCTGTGAGTAATTCGAATCATGATTCCAACTATACATCAGCCAAACCATTGGCTTTGTAAATGCGCGGTAATTATTTTCGGATGGCGGGTCCTAAGCAATCTTAAGTTTGCAGTAAACAAATGCATCTGCCTTCTCCAGGCTATTTTTTTTAACTGTTTCATGACAGATTTCAGCATGTGGAGTGGCCACACTGAGCTCAAGAGAAGTGATGTTTAGGGAGGAGCTTCTGTCCATTAACAGCAGGCAGCACAACACAGCACAGGGGCGGCAGCCCTGTCCTTCTGCTACCCATGCGAGAGCCACGAAAATGCTTCCAGCGCTAACACACGCTGACACCGTTCGGAAGGGGTCCGTCTGCTTTTCATTACCGCCAATTACAGATAAACTATGTTTGACAGCCATTTTCTGACCTCAAACTCAAATCAATCAATTGGACACTGCAGACAGCAGCACCACCTGTAATCATTCCCAGGCGCGTCAGAAGTGCATAACACAAACACACGGAAACCCATGGCAGGAAAGGGCCTCGAGGCTCGTTCAGTGAACCCCGTGCATAAGGAAATTGCGGTGCTACATCTGCACCTTTCGATCAATGTCACGGCATGCATGGATGATATACCTCAGGGCTTTTTATACCATGTTATCTGCGGTTATAATTTTAGTGCAAATCAGAGCAGTTTGATAATGCCAGCGTGTCTTTCATATTGTTGCTTGTCCTAGTGTTTATTTTTGGAGTTAAGACTTGAGTTTGTCAAGCCAGGAAATAGGGTTCGGTGTAAACCAAGTCTTATGATTTAGAGAATTCTTTTTCCAAAACCTCAAAAATGCATTTGTAGGGGACCTGTTACAGGCCGTGTTTGTTCTCAGTAGAGTGGTTCCCAGAGCTTTTGTGTATATGCTTAAGGACTTGGGAACTCAACCTAAGTTACCGAAAGTAATCCAGACGTGGACCCCTTGCTCACTGTGCTTAGAGAGGCACAGCTCCACCTCACTGATGAGGTCCGACCAGGCCAAAACACGTGTCTGGGGTTGCTGTTGGTACTCTTGTTCAACGGAGAATGGCCTTGCATTTCAGTTCTGGACTAGCCAAGTAGTTGGGACCAGACTGATATGCAAATGGTTATTTCTCCTCTGTGAAAGGTACAATGAGCTAAAATGTTGTTGTAGACCCTCCCGAGTGGGCACCTACCCAGAGAACAGGTTATCTGTCTATTTTCGTTCTCGGTAGAGGGGCTCCCAGACCTTTTGTGGACCTGTTAGATTTGCCTCAGAACTTAATTTTTACGAAAATAAGTGCCAGGGCCCAAATATTTGCTTGCACACTTGTGACACTGCGGGTGGGGAGCTCCCACCCATTGCTGCCACCACCCACAGCTGTCCCCCACAGTGGCGACACATTTGTCGTCAAACTACAGCACGCACCTTTTCATTGGGGTTGATGGATGATCTGGCTATCATCATTTCATAATCAATGGTGTGTTTTGTGTCTCGTGGCAAGCGGACTAACACTTTGGAGCTCCTGTGCTGTATCAGTGCTCACCAGATTAGCAACAGTCCTCTCTTTACTCTACCTACTTTAAATGATTTCCTATATACACACTGTGCATGCACAGACTGCTGCATGGTGTGCAAGTGTGTTTCGTGTCTCGTGGCAAGCAGACTAACACTTTGGAGCTTCTCTGCTTTACCAGTGCTTCCCGGATTAGCAGCAGTCCTCTCTTTACTCTATTTTCTTCAAAGGATTTCCTATTTACACACTGTGCATGCGCGAAGTGCTTCGCGTGTGCAAGTAGTGTGTTTTCTGTTCTGTGAGCGGTGAAGGTGAATGGAGACTCATTCGGTAAGATCATTGCCTCTCTTTAGTTTATCAGCACACTATGAAACTGTGCTGACTATGGATTCTAGTCCCGGTGATGAACTCTTATAACGATTTGTGCGCGATAAATGAGGATCTTCACTGTGAAACTATATATATTTGTTCACATACTACCAACTCTCGAGTCTCGCATCACACCACACATACCTGGTGACTGAGCAGCTGACTCATTTCTACAAATGTTTTGCTGATTCCATACGCAGTGATAGTGGATGATTATCCTTGATCCGCCTGTGGAAGTTTATAACTCATATCGTTCTGCGAGATTCTGCCCAAAGCGGCATACGCGGTGGCTGTTGATCTATATCTTAGAACTGCATCTGAATATTCGTACTCTTTGAACCTCACAACTCCCTATCCTATCTGCGGATTTATATCTTTGAGCCATTTGGGGGAACTGCCTGTGAATATCTTTATTCTCTGAACCTTATTGCCCCATTCCGTCATTTGGTGTCTGCGGATTTATATCTTTGAGCCATTCGGGGGAACAGGCTTGGAGGCAGTGGCATTGGCCTATAATTTTGACCAGAGTTACTCAAAATTAAGTTACTCAGGAAACTTAAAGGGAATAAAAAGAAGGGGTCGGTCAATGGGGCTGTTTATACTGGGGACGTGAGTAGCCAAACGACGAAGTGTGAAAGAAAATAAGATCACAGACTTCTTTCCAGGTCAACAGGCAGTGGCTGAAATACATGAGGAACCTGTTTCCCAAGCTGCCCCTTTCAATGAAGTTGCATCCACCTCTGCTGAATTTGACAATAATAATTTTCTCCTGAACATATGCTACAGTTTAGAGGGAGAAATCTCCAACATGGAGCGTGTACGATCTGTGGAGGCAAGAATATGTAATAACAATGCTCCTATTGCTGAGATATGTGCCCCTATTGATTTACCTGCTAATGTGAACATACCTGCCTCTGAGAAGCTGTCCTGCTCACCCTGTTTATACCAGGTCTGCTACTATTGGTATAAGTGCTGAAAGTCATGAGCAGCTAACACTGCTTGGCAACCATGATTGTGTGAATTGTACTTGATGCTCATAATACTGCCACAAGCTTTGCTTTAAAAATTCTTCTGAAATTGTCACACAGTATTTCTTGTCAAGTTGAGCAGAATGCTGCGTTGTAAAAAAGAATGTTGAAAGTTAACAATGTGGGTAGCACAGTTGATCCTTTGATTTATAATCCCAATGTGCCATTAAAAATTAATCAAGACGCTGCTGAACCCATAAACCTGGAATCCACACAAGTGGAGATTCTGGCAGGGATTGAACACAATGAAAATGATGAGTGACATTTGTAAAATAGAGAGCATAGAAGGAAGCTGACATTGAATACTGATATGATGGCAAAACAACCTCCTGATGCGGTAGATAATGCAAAAAATGAATCTTTGGTAGCCCACAATAAGCAACGTCTTTCTAAACGTGCAAGAAAGAAGGCGGCCAGAAGAGCAAAAAGAGTGGCTCTCAAAACTGGCTATTTAACAACCTGGTTGCTTTGATCATCGATGCAGAAAGCTAAAGCCAAAATGCCTTCTAAAGTACCTCAAGCTACTGATGATGATTCAAGCACAAGTTCCACTGATTGTACTAACACTACTTTACAAAGTAGTATAATCTCTATCAAAACCCCTGTGCAAAAAGTAACAAGGAGAGGGTGTAAGACTGGGGTAAGGCCTGTCTTGACAAACAATTAACATGTACCTAAGGAAAGGGGTATCCCTTCCAAAGAGATTGTTTACCATCTCTGCTATCACTAATAAGAAACATAAAAACAATAAACAGAAGCAGGTTATTGGAGATCCTTAATTCTCAATTAGCCTTGAGGATCATTAAAAGTGGTGACTTCAAATTTGTTGAACAATGCTCAAACTCTGTAACTAAAATACACTGTTTCTCAGAAGCTGTGGTTGCTCTTATTTGGGACTCAACCCCTGAGCTGAACACGAATGGTTATGATTTGGACGGTAGATGTGTTAAGAATACACATGACAGATTGAATAGCAAAAGGAAAGATAAGGTTATACAACAGGTTCAACACAAATCTCCCTCTATAAATTATGCTACTATGAAGTCATATTGGGAGCGGCTTTGCTTGTTTTTACCACCAATAACCACCCATAAATGAGCTAATATAGAAATGATCTCTTGGAATATGTGTGGCCATCCACATCTATTTGGGCCCACTAGCTCGTATAGTTTCTTGGACAAAGCAGAAATTGTATTTCTCCAGGAGACCTGGCTACTAAATTCAGTCCACTTGATGGTTATACCTCCTATTTTCATCATGCAAAAAAAGATGAAAAGGGTAGGCCATATGGAGCACTGGCCATTTTGGTTATAAATGACATACACTCTACAGAATGTATTCCACTTACGAGCAATCATAATGTACTCATGGATGAAATACAGTTGAAGGAGGACATCAAATTCTGCTGGTCAATGTATATGACCCTCCAGGTAATGACTCCACAGTGGCCATTCAACTTGATCTCTTTGAATGCATAACTAACAATTATGTAGTGTGCGCTAATGTTAACCTTATTGTAGGAGGGGATCTGAATGGGAACATTATTGAAGATACTCAACTGACCAGTACCAACGTTGATGCTTCTACCCGTGTACATCTAAAAAGCTAGAAGTGGAAAATGTTTATTGCTGATATGGATCTGCAGGTGGTGAATGATTTTGGTAATAATAAGTTACATACTGGTACTACATGGGCCAATGGTTTCTATTCCTCTACCGTGGACTACATGTGTCTCAGGGATAAGATCTACTCCCTATTAGCCAACTTTCGAATTCTTGGTAATTCTTATAGTGGCCATGCCATGTTGATTGGACACTTGTGCTAGAGAAAAAAGAGCTCCAGGTATATGATAGGATTGGCAAAGTAGATGTAACATGGTAATAGAATAGGTGGGTCTGATAAAAACCTGGCTAAGGCTAGTGCATGGTGCAGAGGTTTGCATGTTGAATACATGTCTATGTCAACTGTAGAAGATATAATCTGTTGGATATCTTCCTGTATGCAAGGTATGATGCAAATGGGAAAACAAGTGTACCTTTAAAGCAGGCCTCGTATAATCAGAGCCCCTTTGATAAGGTGATATGCAAGGAAAAGAAAAATATGTGTAATGAATTAAGAACGATGGATCGCAGAAATGTACCTTTCTGTGTACTTATAGAAGCGTAAAATGTAAACCATGTATAGGAATTAGATCTACAGATATACAGATATAGTGCCTCTGAAAATAATGTTAATTGGCAACACATGGTATGTATATTTCTTGATGGGGATACCAAAGTATTCTGCGTCAACTACAAGTCTGTTACCAATACTGGCAAGCATGAACTCATATGCAGAATTGACGGGCTACCCTGGGAAAAATATCTCTCAGATATGTTTAATGGGGAAGTGATCTCCCTAGATAAAAAAAACCTATGTCCAACTTAATAATAGACCGCGATGACAACATTGCAATTATCAAGCAATTGAAATCCTCTTGGGGTCCGGGCCCTGAAGGCTTCTACAATGTTATTATTAAGGACAACCCGGAATGCTGGTTGGATATTCTTGTAACATTATTTGATTGTAGACACTGGTGTGATTCCTAGCTCATGGAGTACATCCCGCATCATAACAGTGTTTTAAAATAGCCCACGCGATCAACCTGAGAATGATCGCCTATTGGCCTTAACTGATGTCCCAAGCAAAATCTCCTGCACCCTGATCCTGAATGAGATGAATGCCTGGATAGCCAGAGATAATATTCTTGATAGAGCTCAGACAGGGTTCAGAAAGGGATGCTCACCCAAAGAGAACATCTTTATGGTAGACACCTTGATTGAGCAAGCAAACTGTTGTGTTGATCTTACTCTGTACCTCTTATTCGTGGACTTTTCGTCCACGTTTGACATGGTTAATAGATCCAAACTATGGGTAAAGTTGGAAAGGATCTGCATGCCCGAACACCTTCTATATGCGTGTAAAAGGATGTACAAGGATAATACGGCAAGAGTCAGGCTGAATAACCAAGGTTTGATGTCTGGTCTGATTCCTGTCAGAAAAGGTGTCACACAGGGTTGTGCTTTTGCACCTATATTATTCAATCTGGTTCTAGCTGACTTTGGCTGCATCTTTGTTGAAAAACTGAATGCATTCCCAAAAATTCGGAATAACAAAGTAGAGTGGATCGGCTATGCCGGTGACTTGATCATATTAGATAACACCTATATGGGCATCAGCCAGAGTGCTAAGGCTGTTTTTGCTTAGGCTGAGTTGAATAGCCTAAAAATAAATCTTGGGAAAACTCAATTTATGGCTGTTGGACGGAAGTGCTGCAAAATAGCCACAATATCTTGCCCTTTGGGCAATATTAAAAGGGTTACTTGGTATAAGTATCTGGGCCATAAGGTGAGCTCAGGAAAAACAAGAACGAATGAGATGTTACAGCAAAATAAGAGAGTAAAAGTACTGTCAACTATAGCTACAGTCATGTCCTTCTCGAAGCGGACTGCTGGGTATATTCTACTCGGCAACCTAAATATATACAAACAGAAATTATCTGCAGCTTTCCTATATGCTTTAGACTGGTTTTCTTGGTCTGATCGTATGAAAGGACTTATCTGAAGAAGGATACTGGGAATAACCAATTATACCCCTATCGAAGCAGTAAGACTGGGGCTGACCTCTCTTTCTGCTCTTATAGAGTTTAACAGAGGTAAGCTGTATATTAAGATCATGTACCTGGATCTAACTCTCTCTTGTTCATCCGGAAATTCTCATTGGAGGGTGGTAACTGTGTTGCATTAGAGAAATGTAAAGCAACAAATGAGCAATTTTTTGATAAAATTGGCTGGACACCCAACTGAGAGCATGGAGAAAGTGTCATGCTTAAATCACTTAAAAACTGTGTGGGATTGGGTGATGAGCCACAAAAAAAATGCCAGAGTGAGGTCTTTGAAATCTTTTTCTAGGATGATCTTTACAAACAGCCATACGTTTATTTAAAACAATTGTCCTCCTTGGCCACGTGTAGAATATTCCTGAACATAAGGCTAAATTGCTTGGATATTCTAGAGATCCAAGGGGTTTGGATGGGTATCCCATTAGAAGAAAGGACCTGTAGAATTTGCCTTGATATGCAAACAATTGAGTCTGCTAGACATATTTTGACAAGCTGCCCGACAATGAGACCGGTAAATGAATGTTATTTGATTAACTATGTGGAAAACGGAATCTATCATTAGTGAACTATTCTGGCTGAGGTGTTTGTCAGGCTACAGCCGTGGCCTAACCATTGTCATTACACAGGTTTGGAAAAGTGTGAATAAGTACCTGATGAAATTTGAAGAGGAAGTAAAACTGCTGTCAAATCTCTAATATTCCATCCTTTTGTTAGGGCTGTTATAGCTACCTACTTACTCTTCCTTGTGTGCTGTCAAATTGGTAGGCATATCTGAAAAAGTGGAAATGTAAATTCTGTGTCTAATTTCGTGCCAATCTCTGTTGCTATGCGTTTAGATGCATTTAATAATTGTTTTCTATACCCTATATGAACATTTTAATTGATATTGGTGATTCTAATTTCTTTTATTTTATTCTTTCCTTTGTGCAACTGGATTCTCTATTATGTAAATGAATGGATTGTTTAATTCTCTTAGTTTTTTGGTATATTTGTGTACAGTCTGTGTTAAGTATTTGTGTTAAAGTTTATAACTATCTACACAATAAAATAAAACCAATACAAAAATCAATATGAGTCTGTGACAATAAGTGCCGGGGCTCAGAAGAAAGTGCCATGGCTGAGCCCTGGCAAACACCCTTATAAATTAAACACTGGATCTGTCTGCACTTGCTAAAAGATGCACTGTAGAATAAAAATAAAACCGACAAAATCACCTTATCCTTTCTTTTTGCACTTCAGTGTGCAAATGGTATAAATGTTGCTTGCAGTTTATGCATGGCAGTCAACATTTACAATGGATGACAATAAAATCTGCCTACTTTTAGCAGGTGTAAAAAGTAGGTAGTTTCTTTAGCAATCCAATGTATTACTGCCAGTATCAAAATAAAATACGAGCGGTAATTTGGGTGGATTTGTATGGTGGTGCGGGTGGGGGACACAGAAGTGGTAATTCTGCTTTGTGCCCCAAAACATGGCAGAACAGAACAAGCTGGCATACAAGTTTAAAAACATGCTTTTACGCAGGTATTCTTACAATATGCAATGATGAAAATTGAGATCTATCAACATATTTGGTAAACAAGCTATCTCTCTTTGTATACTTGGGAGTATTTGCAAAAGGATTACAGTGTTATCCTATTCGTTTTTAGCAACTGTAAAAGAAATGAACCTGTGAGGTTTACCCTGTACTACCTAATGGTTGGCAGATATGCAAGACTCTCTGAAGACCTGGATTTCAGTACATCATCCACCAGAACATGTAGTAATAACTGAACCAGCTATGTAATGCATCTATAACACTAACTCAATCTTGCCCACTAGCTTGACCAGGTGGCTGCAGACAAGTGGGGTCCAGAACAACAAACACCAGCATGATGCCAAGGCCAGGTTCCAGTCACTAAAGCTGGTTGACCATGTGCTGCTGTTCCTCATCATAGGGCATAGAGGCCAGACCAAGCTCAACGATAAGTGTGAGTCTCAGCCATTCATCATAGAGCATCAGTAAAACAAACTCCCATCTACTGACCACGTGTACCGGAAAGGCCTGGGAACATGAATAATTGCATCCAATTCAAGTATGAGATACAGCTACCAGATTCAGAGAAAGAAGTACAAGAAGCAACAGGACCTTCAAAAAGACAGTGCTGTGGAATCCCCACCTCAAGGAAGTTCTGAATATAAAGGCCGGGAAGATAGCTCAGGAGCAACACATTTGTTTTGGAAGCAAGACGACACATACCAACACAGGTTTGATTCCCCAGCTTGCGCTTAGAAACTGGTCCCTGGTGTTAAGTGTGATATAAATGAACAATTATAACATTATTAATCCCAGTTTATCTAGGAGATACCTCTTGCTGAATCCCCTGCTTCTGGGCATCACTACACTGGGGAAAGCAGGCTGGTGTTAAAATGCTGCTAAAGACACATGGGGTCCAGTGTGAGGTACCCATTGCCCACTCCTTTTCCTAGTCCATAATATGTAGGGTCAGGGTTCCTGGATTTCCTGGGGTGTTGTGGGAAATCCTGGAGGTTTATGCTGATTGATGGTTAACAGTAGCTCCCAGGGATCTAATGAGATACAGCTCCCGGGCCTCTCACATTCCATTCTAGCTTCACCTAGAAAGTGCAATGTATCCATGGGGTAAGCATATTTCTTAGGGGAAAGCATTTACCCATGTAATGTAGTGGTCATAGAACCACCAAAAAGTAATCATGGACTATGCTATGAAAGTTTCATTTTGGTGTTCGAGTGCTTCACTTCTGGTAAAACAGCCATTACGGAGAGAGAGATTAAAAGTAAGTTTGGAGCAGCACCTCAGCAGCTGCTACGCCAGTTCGCATGCCAGGAGCATTTGAATCCCATGACTGTTCGCAAGGACTATTTTGTGATACAGCAATCTATTGACCTTCATCACCATAGCCCCAGTGAAAACCTCCCTGTTCCAGTGCTTCCTGTCCACCGGGTTCTGTCTTACGGGTGTCTTCAGCGGTGTCCAGTAGTTCACCCAGATCGATTTGGCACCCACCAAATGGACATACACCAGTCGAAGAGTTCTTTGACATCCCACTCCTTGGTCAGGGGAGTGCCGTCATTCAATTCTGATTCACTACCAATTGGTCAGGTCAAAGTGATCGCAGGCAGCCAGTCTCTCTGGGATTTGACTGCCCATCACAGTGATCCACTGCCAAGAGTCAACTGGATAGGACTGAGACAGCCCTTGAGTGACCCTTCATGAGGTCTTCACAATGCCAGATCCATTTCTGAGAGTCCCATGAGGCCACACTAATGACAACAAAGCATTTTACGACACGCTGATACACACAGAAAGCCAGCAGCTTGCTTTGTTCACGTTTACATTTTTTCAAGGGTGCATCAAAGCTTTTCCAACCTATGCTCATTACAGCAGCCTTTATAATTATAGAAGATAATCCATTTGAGCCAAGTAACACGTGCCACAACGCCACCAAGTAGCCATCGTTGCAAGTTCACCTCCAGTTCAGAGCCAAATCAGCAAGGCTTTGCAGGAATGCCACTTTGCACAAATTGAAGCCTCTTGCTCCAGGAAATCACCTTTGTTTTACCGGGCAGTGCTACTTTATGCATCGCTTTACCAACCAAAGACAGATATTTCTGAAGGCTGCCAGACAACTGTGTACCTGGTTTCACACTTATTAGAGATGATTAGTGCAGTACAGTCTTGACAGTTGTGTGGCTCGAGCAATGGGTATGTTTATGAATCACCAACAACGTTATGGTGGGTATAAAAAGAATTGAATAAAACCCTTTCACCTGAAATGTTGAAGTAGGATAACCCATTTAAGCCAACTCACACATGTGACAATGCCAACTCATAGACGTTGCTGGAAGTTCAACTCCAGTTCAGAGCCCAGTGTTGTGGGTATGGATATGTGCCCAAACACAAGCCTTTTGCTCCAGGAAATTGTCTTTGTTTTACAGGCCAGTGCTACTTTATACACAGCTTTCTCAATACAAAACAGATATTTCTCAAGGCTGCCAGACACCTACACACCTGGTTTCACCCTTATTAGGGATCATCCACGCAGTATAGTCTTGAGAGCCTTGTGGTTGGACATTGGGGCTTGACATTGGGACATGGTTGTTTGAAAAAGGGTTGAACCCAACAGTGAAAGTGGATAATTTCAGGCTGCTGCTCAAGAATGAATATTTGCAATACAGTGTATAGGCCACCCAGATTATACACTTTATTCTGAGTATTCTGACTGGTGAGAGAAATCCTATAATGGAATAGGTAAGCTAATCAAGGTTAGGTAAATACACATTACATCTGATTGCATTGCTTTGCAGCATGCTGTAACTGAATGTTCTTGTCAGGATTTGGGGCATGGAAGAGACCAATGAGTGCTAAATGAGCAGAGGGAGCCCTGAAGTAATGTTGAGGCTGCGGGAATCCTCTGGCCTGGGCAATTGGAAGCAGTAGGAGCAGGGTTGCTGCAAAACTAGGCTGCATGTGGGAGGGGGGGATGACTGGATGATGAAATTGATCCAAACTCAGATGCTGATAATTTGGGATTGACAGATTCTGGGTACTACCAGGTATCTCTGCCATCTACGGGGCTGAGCATCAGACTTACTTTGGAGCAGGCAAGTGTATGTTGGTATTACTGGCTAGTGTGAGCAAGAGGGAGGAGTAACAGGTTCTCGTGGAGCATAGCACAGGGGCAATGCGCTGGTCTTGGAAATAAGACCATGCAGAGTAGCAGAGGTTAAAATCCTGGATCCGCGCTTAGAAACCAAACTCAGGTATGGTATTAGGTTTGTTATTAAAAAAAAAAGAAATTAAATACATAAGTAAGTAAAGGCAATAGGGAGACACTGCAATGTGACAGGGTAACGTGGTAGAGAAAACCTGATTGCTGTGCATTTATAAAAGTGAATGTAAATTATACGCACATGAGTACAAGAGTACATAAAGTACAATGTATGGATATTTTGTTTAAATTGATTGTAGTGTGGCCCATTATGCCTTAGATATACAAACAAGATCACCTATGTGGTTCATGCTAATCAATTTGGTAGCCCCCCATTTCACTTCAGCGACTTTAATCACATTTGGTGAAGAGACATTTTGCCATATTTCTGGAGCATTTTTAGAGGGTTTGGGTAGAGAGGTGGGAAATAGAGTTTGATGGTTAGGGAGCTGAGGTTGGTAGATGGTGTACCAGGGGCTTGAGTTGCATAATAAAGGCACAAACGAAATGCAGTGAAATGTCCCATGCAGGGAAATGTCATTGATCCAGTCTATTTTGATTTATTGAGGCGATATGTCCTGAGGCGGTGGGCCAACCCTGTAGGTAACGAGCCGCCACCCAAGTGAAGGGCCAGAGCACAGCGCGGATCCATTAACGAGGGCAGCAGTGCCGTTACCAAAAGGGTCAGCCCGCCGCCGAGGGGCATATCTCCATTAGCACCCGTGTATATTCCTACACCAGGGATAATGTATTTTTTTTCCCCCTGTGCAGCTTTGACCGGCCGCACAATGCTACTGAAAGCTTGGCGCAGCGCAGGAAAGGTATGGTTCCTTTTTGTCGTTGTTTTGGGGTAAAACGACACCATTAGCACCCGTGTAGGTAACTACAGGAGTGCTAAGGTGAGTTGGAAGCGATAACGGAGAAGGGAAGGGGGCGCAAGCAGCTCAGAACGCGGGCTTGTACCATACAGTACACCCCGCGTTCCAAGCCTCTTGATTGACTGGCGCCCCCTTCAGGGTGCTAATGCATCTTGTAAACCGCTTATATGACACATAATGGCTTATGGGCACTGTTCAGGGGAGGAAGCAAAGGAATAAGGTAGCAGTTGTATGCAGACGCAAAAAGCAAAGTTTTGAGTTTTTAGAGAAAAGTGCGGTGGGCAAAGATCGAGCAAAGCTCCACAGGCAAATAATTCCAATGAGAGAAGTCCAGGACCAGAACAACATGACTGCCTTTCCAAGGTCCTGATTCAGACTATGGAGTAGACGTTGGATCACACCTCAGTAAGAGGTGCCGCGTGAACTGCAGTCCTTACAACAGATCACCACTTAAATTATGGAAAATACTGGTTTTCTGTGCACTGGCAGCCATGCCAGTGCACCATAGCAGCTGGCACTTACCTATCTTCATGCAAAATAGAGTTTGCATTCGAATTCGAGAGAGGACTGATTTACAGCATTCAGGTAGAACATTGCTAAGCTGCTGCAGTGTGTGGGTTGCGGGGGCTGGTGTGAGCTTCAGGAATTTGGCTCATTATCTGCAGTGTTAGTGTAAAACAAACTTTAAATAAATGCACGTTTAATTTGTACTTGTTTAGGAATCACATGCAAAAGAAAATGTACATTTACATTAGGTCTTTTTTATTTTAAGATTGTAGGTGATCACTCGAATGCAATGTGAGAACTGCACACGTATATGCTGGTTCGCTGCAGCTCCCGCAATGAGGAAGACCATCACGTCGTACGTATGGTTCTTGCTCATTGCTTGCGCTGTGAATTGCGCGCCCCCTGCACCAACAGAAAGTCAGGTGCAGTGGGAGGCAGCGCAAACTGTCGGAATTAGACAGAATACATGTCTGTTAGGCAGAGTACATGTGTGGCTCGAAGAGCCCAGTTGCCCCCATCTCAAAATCAGCACGATAAATAAGGTATCGAAGAATGGTGAAAGAGAGAGACCAGAAGAAAAATATGGTATCAGCTCTTGTAGGGAATTAGGCAAGGCCATGTGGGAGATAGAGAGTGAAAAACAATGAAGGGCCATTTAATTGAACACTTTACTGGCCAAACAGACAGTGGGATTTGACAAGAAAGGCATAAATGGGAGAAGATTGTTGTCTGTCAATTTGAGGGATTTTCAAGAGATTGGAGAAGACTACACAGTAAGGAAATATAATACTTACTACTTAGATAAAAACAGGAAGGGAGATACATTTAAAAGTCTGACTAAGGAGGAGAAACTAGTCTGAGCAGGGGAAAACAACTCAATTATTGAGGGACAGAAGGGTGAGTCTCTGTTGAATTTGAACCCTGGTTCTTCATCATCAGGCCTGAACAGCGGCAAGGCCCACCAGTGAAAGGACAAAACTGAGTAAACAAAGGCTAGGCTCATCTCAAAAGGCAAGCACATAAGACTTGTCTGATTTGCGCCTGAGGAAATTGGCACACATCCATAGAGAAGCAAGAGACATACAGGAATGAAAGCTAGAACAGGTGAGATCCATTCCTCTCTTCATTCAGAAGAGGATCTGGGTACAATCTGTGCAGGCATGTAAAGAGAACCCAAATGAGGAAATAAGAATGGCAAGCAATTGTTAAAAAAGGTTAAACAGGAAAGGGAGCACCTTAGAGAACACCAAAGTGAATTGTCAAAAAAGGGCGGGGAAAAATGAAGCAATAGGAGCTGAATGAGAGCGATCTTTGAAGAAGGAAGTAAACCAGGAGACAGTGATGCCTCGAAGTTATTGCAACATCGGCCGTGGAGCAGGATCTCATGGTTGTTGATATCAAAAGCTGTGGAAAGTTAGCATCATTTTGCAAAAGAAACCTGTTACAACTGCACTACCATTTCAGATTCTCTGGAGCGACCACCTCATAATTCTTTTTGTGATCCACCCTCCAATGCAAATACAATCTAACCTCCCAAATACTCTTCCAATTCAGAAAAGAAACTGGTAAACCATACATGCCATGGATCTAAAGAACAGACCACAAAACCACCGACCACCATCTTGGATTCATCTGACATTGGGGCTCATTATGAGTTGGGTGTCTATATAGCCGTAATTCTGTCTCTGAAAAATTACCATTACCACGTGATATTGGGCAGAATTACCACTGCATTACAATTTGTCAGGAGCCGCACTCACCATTGGCGGTAACAGTACATCAGTTCAGCGGAATTACTGCCGAAACTGTGTCCACAATGGTAATTTTGCCCGTATACAGCAGGATTACCATTAGCATCATTTATTCAGTGGAATTTCCACTGGAAGAATTACTGTTGGCGGAAATTGCATCCTCACCAGAATGGGAAGCACAAAAGGGGAGTTGAAAAACTCAATCTGCTCTGAATCCACAACTTCCTGTAGGCATCCAGACCCACAGGAGAAGAAACCATGTTGCAAGACAAATCCAAGGGGGGGCTGGCTTATCAGAGACTGAGGAAGCAAAGGTTCAGTCAGGCAGAGCTGCAGGTCCTTGCTGATGAGGTGGTGGACTTTACTGGTGAGCTATATGGCTCCCATCACCGGAAAACATTGGTGCAACGCAAGGCAGTCATCTGGATGGGCATCTGTGACAAGGTCACAGCTGTGGGCACTGTCCCACAGGATGGAGAGGACTGCAGCAAGAGGTGGAATGACCTCAAAAACAGGGTTGGCAGCCTTCTATCCAGACACCATCAAGAGTCATTGGCCACAGGAGGTGGCACCATTGACCCCTTTGCCCCAGCCCCGTGGAAGGAGAAGGCCAGCTCCATCCTCCAGATGGAGGGGATCGAGGGAGGGCTTAGGCCAGAGCCTGCAGCAAAGTCCCCCCTTCCCCTGACAATGCACTGGCAAATGACGATCCTGAGCATCTGTCCCTCAGCATTTATTGGCACAATGGCCACGGGAAGATCCCACCTCATGGAAATGCACACAACAGAAATGCCAGCCAATGCATATCCAAGCAGAGCTGGGTTCAGGCATGGGCAATCCGGGCAGCCCCCCACAGCACTACAACAGCCCCCGAGCACTCCTGCTTGGTGTGGTCTAACAAGAGTTCACACTTGATGGTGTGGTGAAGGCTTCCTATTGCAATGGAAAGTGCCCAGCTCCTGTGCTGTAGTGCAAAGTAAATGATTACAACTGAGCACGAGAGCATGGCATTTTTCATTGCAATACAGCACCCAAGCTAAACCAGTATGGGGCTGCAAGGCTGCCCCATGCTGTTGTGACACAGCAACCAAACATTTTGTGCCACACCCCTCTTTTGTGGGGAGTGGGAGCACAAAACATCTTTTAACCTTGGGTACTGCCAGGGCTAAGGCTAGCACTGTTTGCAGGGGTAGGTGGGAAACTGTTCACATACCCATGCACAGCAGTATTAATGTGCAAGGGAGCACATGCACCCATGTGTTCTGAAAAAGGCCAAGTGCCAACGTGGACCCCCAGTACAACTGTATGTACAGGCCACTTTGGCAGCACAAGAGGCAAAGAGCACATGCCAATGAGGTGGGCACCCTCAGCACACACTACCCCCACCTTGCTGTAGCCATTTGCATTGGACTGCAATCGACTACAGCCTTCAGACAACATTAGCCCTCCACCAGGTAGCACTGCCACCCACCTTCTCGGTCATCTGGCCCATGAAGCGCGTGTCAGTGGAGGCTTTCACTGCTGCTTTCTCTCCTCCTACACCTTTGGCTGACTCGCACTCCTACAGAGCCCTTTTCCAACCTTCATCTCTCAATCTCTAACACTCTTGATGTCCTTGCCCCTGTCATGATTTGAAGCCAGCATCCAAGTGCAACTCTTGGTACTATCCTGACCTTGCCACCCTTAAGCTTAAGTGTAGAGTGGCTGAGAGGAAGTGGAGTGCATCAATTGCATCCTCTGACAAACTGGCATGCCGCCTGCTACAAAGGCAATACAGACTATCTGTCCTCTCCAAGAAGAGAGTCGACATCCAAGCCCGTGTATCGGCGGCCTCTAGAAACCCAGCCAAATGTTTCAAAATCTGCAAGGAGCTGGCCAATCCTGCTACAGTCTCTACTTCCCCGGTCCCTCCTAGGCCCTTTACTTGGCTTTGTCATCTCATTGTACCACTAAATCTCAGGTCTTCCTGTCCACTCTCTCTTCCTCTAACTCCTCTCCCTCTCACCCTCTACCATTCACTGGGCCCTACTGGTTGTTTCTCTCCCTTCCTTTCTACTCCTTCCCCCTGTTCACTCCCAACCATGTTTCTAGACAAGTCCAATCTATGAAAGTCTCATCCAAGCAGGTGCTCCCCTGCTCCTCCAGAACCATTAAGAACCACATTGACACCCTTTCTCCAGCCTTGGCCGATTTCTGCAGTCACTCTTTTGCCACTGGAACCTTCCCCTCCCACCTTAAGCACTCCCTTGTGAATCCCCTTCTTAAGAAGCCCTCTGCCAATCCTTCCTCTCCAGCAAACTATCGCCCGATCTCCACCACTCCTTTTCTGGGAAAACTCCTGGCAAAGCTGCCCATCTCCCAGTTAATCTGCATACTGAATCTGTTGAATGTCTCCATGACCACCAGTCTGGCTTCAGAGCAGCCGCAAACACAGAAACTGCTCTCCTGAACACCATTGAAGACTTGCTCTCCAATCCTGACTCTAACCTTCCTTCTGTCCTCATTCTCCTTCATCTATCCTCTGCTTTTGACACGGTCAACCATGCCATCCTGCTCAATCATCTCCGTGACACCCTGGGTGTCTATGGTCAGGCCCTTGCCTGGTTGACCTCCTTTCTCACTGATCGACTCTCTCAGGTCCAACTTGGCTCTTTCCTCTCTTTTATCTCTCTCTCTACGTGTGGTATTCCTCAGGGGTCTAACCTTTTCCCCTGGATCTTTAAACACTACCTGGCACCTCTTGCACACCACATCTCTACATTCTACTCTAACTTTCAGAGTTATGTGGATGACACTCAGCTCTCCTTCAGGCTCCCTTCAGCCTCTTCTGCTCCTTCTCTCATACCAGACTGTCTTCACTTCAGGAATGGTGTGCCGCCTATGATCTCTGTCTTAATGCCAGTAAGACTGTGATCCTCCTCATTGGGACACCTGTTCCCGCCTTCCCTCTCTCACTCTGGCCATCCACCCTGGGCTTTCTACCTGCTCCTTCCTATGAGGCTAAGAACATTGGTGTCATCTTCCACTCCACCCTCTCCTTCTCTCTTCACATCTCTGATGTCTCTATCAGCTGCACCTCCTCAGAGGTATTCTTCCTTTTCTCATTTTCCCCCAGATGCTCACTGTCTCGAGAGCCCTGATTCTCTCTAAGCTGTACTACTGCAACAGCCTCTTTCTAAATCTGCCCGCCTCTACTCTTTGCCCTTTACAACTTATCCAGTACAGGACTGCAAGACTTGTCCTTGGCCTGAAGCCCAGGGATCGTACCTCTCCAGCCCTGAAATCTCCCCACTAGCTCCCTTTGGCTGCCAGGATCAAGTTCAAGACCCTCTGCATTGTCCACAAGGCTTCCTGGGGCCGGAGACCACACTACATCCTACTTTCTCTTCCTAAGCATCTTCCTTCTCGAACCCTCTGCTCATCCACCTCCAACTCTCTGAGGGTCAGGCACTTCTCCAGGAAGAGTGGGGGGTAGATCTGGGCCTCCCACTGGAACAGCCTCCCTACCTCTTTCAAACTTGAGCAGGACCACCTAAGGTTCTGGAGGCAACACAAGAAATTCCTTTTCGCTTCTGCTTTCTCTCTCCCTCTCCTTTGCTGATGTCCCTGTCTGCTGCACATACCGGCTACCTGCCCACCCACTGAACTTACGGGACCAGGATCCTGAACAACCAGTTGCCCTAACACTGACTCTGTGCCTCCCAACCACTTAAGGGACTGTATCTGCAACCCTACAGTAGTCCCCTGATTCTCAGCACTTATGAGCCACCTCCCGGCAGCACTTACGAGTTACTTTGCACTCTCCGCTCCCCCTCGCCCTGCACTTGCGTGATATGAATGACACAAGGCCTAGCAAGATCATCGTTTTGTCCTCCTTCTGTCCTCTCTTCCTTGTCTTGTCACGCCTAGAAACACTTGTGTACAGGCACGTTATAAATGGCTTATCATATCATGTCATAAGTGACTAGGAAGCCCACATACAAGTATGCATGATGAGTAACAGCATATCATGGTTCACCTAACAGATTCACAGGCAATGCAGGAAGAGGAGGAGAATGCAGGTGCTGCCCACATACAATTATGTATGATAAGTAACAGAACAGCATATTGTTGTTCACCAAACAGGTTCACAGGCAATGCAGGAGGAGGAGGAGGATGCGGGTGCGGCGACAACCCATGGTCGGGGCTCCAGGCCAATGAACATATAGCCACCACACCTGCACCGCTCAGTGATAGGAAAGGAAAGAGAAAGGGGCGGTTTGTAACACCAAAGCCCAGCAGCGCTACACATGTCATTGCCAGCCCGGCACACAATGGCAGCGATAAATATTCTGCTGCATGTTCTGCACCCCCGGCACCTACAACTTCCCCCCAACAACTGTCCACTGTGGTCGTGACAGGGGAGCCATATGCTAGCAGACACTCAGATGTCATTGCACATGCACCCACCCACCTGGCCAATGAGATCCCCTTGTCACCTGAACAGGACACTAAGCAACTTAGTCAGCATGGCCAGTCAGAGGATGGCACTGATGACAGGTAATATGGCTCACCATGTTTCTGACCCAGCCCTCCCCATAGCCCTCAACCCATACTCCATGCTTCACAGGATGCCATGTGGAGGAGGCTGTACACAATGGAGCAGCAGCAGGGGTGCTTGGAGACCCTTGCAGAAACACCTTCAGGCCATCCGTGATAGTGTGCAATGCGCCTCACGGAGGATAGTGAGAGCCATGGAGTGGGAGAGATGACAGCAAAACATCTGCCTCCCTTTCTGTCATCGGACAGAGGTTGAGAGAGATGACAGAGAGTCTCTCAGCCTTTGTCGGCAATGCAGGCCAGCATGCTCTTGAAGATGCGCCTCATCCAGGGACTTGAGTCAGAGCAGCCCGCCTCTGTCACCCCCATAGAGGGATGTTAGCCTGGAGGCATGACTCTGCATGCAATCTGGCTCCAAAGGTGCTGTAGGAGACCAGTAAGGGCAAGAGGCCATGCAAGTAACTGTACATGTGTATATAGGCATAAAGGTGGTGGTGGTGGTGGTATGTTGAGGATTGTGCTGTGGGGAGGGAGGGAGGAGCGGGGAGGATGTGTTGGGGATGGTGTTGTGGGAAGGGAGAAAAGGGGTCAGGGTGTGTTGGGGATGGTGTTTTGGGGATGGGGAGGAGGAGGGACGGTGTGTTGGGGATGGTGTTTGCACATTCAAGATTAAATCACAGTTCACGTGAAGCAATGCTAGGACATTCCTTAATGCATATTAATTATGTAACTATATTTACAGTGCTGCATAGCATGTGGATCTCAATGTGCTAAAAAAAGCGTCCATCAGTTCTTGACGAATCAGATGAACATCCCTGCACTCTTCCTGCTAACGGCATGGCAGTGTGTCACCCACAGGCAGTGTGTCCTCCTTTTTTGGGGGTAGCACGTCCACATCAAGGGTGGCACAGGCAAGAACAATTTCTTCAACCTTAGCTGGACTGTACATCAATGCCCCTCCAATCTGGGGTAGGCACTGGTAACAAGCCTTCAACAGGCCAAAGATCAGCTCAATGCAGCGCTCGGTCTGGATGTGTGCTTCGTTGTAGAAATCTCCTGTGGCATCTTGGATCCTACATGGGTGTCATTAGCCATGGTAGCTGGTGGTATCCAGAATAATCTGCAAGGGCAAAGGACACAAATTCTACCAATATTGTCACACAACATGTCTTACAATGACAGTACTTGTATGTGGAATCATTCAGTATTTGCACTGTCATGTAACACCATGCACACAGCTCACAGCCAGCAGTTTTTGCGGATCTGTATATGTCGTTCCAGGGTGCCATGGTCCATGCATTGCTCTCATGCATGTACCCTGATGGTTGGTTAGTTGTACCTCTGCAGGTTTGTGTTATCTGCATCTAATCCATGATGGCTTCATGTACCTGAGTACATGGCATTACTACTGTCAGTGTTACATTCCTTTGGTGAAGTGTTGTACTTTGTCGTTCAATGAATAGGGATGTATAATGTTGCATTGTGGTGCCTGTAGTCATTTGCATGTGCTGGTAGACTGTTGGGGCAATTTGCATTGGCAACTTCATACAGCATTGTCCATCGTGTACAAGTCCTCTGGGTTGTAGGCTGTCATGTGTGCAGTGAGAGGGCAGGTCTTGCATGTAAAGGGCTTTGTCAGGGTATGCAGTGTTCAGTTCTGGCTATGCACACCTCCCTTCACATATATTTTCAGTAGTGCTGTAAGATAAGTTTGTGTGATGACGCTTGTACTCACCCAAATATGCCATCCATTGCCCTCTGTGTCTCCCCAAGTGTCCAGGCAGTGTGCTGTCCAGGCTCCTGTTTTCCTTACGACGTGCGGAAACGCTGTGCTCAATTGCAATTGCAACTCTATAGTGGAGCCATTGAAATCACCTTATATAATTGCAGCTCGTAATTACAATTTTCAATCGTAAACAATTCTTACTCAAGCCTTCAAAGCCTTGGAAGAAGAGCGTTGTTGCTCGAAACACGTGTCGGCTATGTTGTTTTTGATTAAATATTGCTCAATGAGCTCTAACAATTTCTGATGTGGGCGCAATTTATGGAAGCAAACTAGTTCCTAAAAATCCCATTAACGTAGCCACCTGGCAGGGTGTCTACAAACTTGCTCCCAATTGCAGCCCCTATCGTAGTCTATCCTTTCCTATCAGGGCACCTAACCTCAATCATCCAATTCTGCCAGAATTCTCTAAAAACTGTTCCACAGGACCGTATCATTGTGGGTGGAACCAGAGAAGCGGGCACAGCAGTGTGTGATGAATAGGTCAGGGTCACAGGCGATTTGGACATTGAGGGAGTGATGCTTCTTCCGGTTGCAGTATATCTCATCAGATGCCTGGGCGCCACCAGTGCTACATGGGTGCAGTCCAGGACAGCAATGACATTGGGCATGTGGGCTACTCCATAATAACATGCCTTCATGGCATGCTCCTGCGCCGGGATGGTGGGCAGGGAGAGGTACTGGAACACATGGTGCAGGAAGGCTTCCAGCACCTGCACAAGCTTGTTGAAAAATGTGGGCTGGGACATAGCGTTCAGCATGTCCATAGTCTGTTGGAAGGTGCCTGGGTTAGGGTGAGCAGCTCAGCTATGGTCTCCGTGTTGAGCCGGTACAGGGTGATCAGCTGGCTGTCCGTCAAGGTCCATTGTGTGGGCCTGACCCAGGATATGGGCGCTTGCCTAACATGGTGTCTCCTCCTTTCTACAACCTGTTCCCTCTCCTGATCTTCCTGCCTCTGCAGCTCAATGTGGAGCAGGAGCAGCTGCATGTCCCAGTTTGCAACAGCTAGTGGCAGCATGGTGTACCTTATGTACCTTCTGTGTATTGGGTGCACCTGTGGCTTAGTTTCTGGCATCTGTATTTACCTCTGCCTTGCATGTGGGGGTAACTGCACTGTGTTTTTGGTGGAATTATCACACATTTTTGATGTGTGAGATATATTTACCCACTCAGCTGTACTCCCTTCCATAACCAAGCTGCACTTCAGCAGAAGCAGCACAATGGCTGTGCTGGCTCCTGTGAGCACCATTGCCTCACACCATAACTGTGTTTTTCAGCTTCAAATTGAGCAGGATGGAGGGAGCACACTGAGAAAACCTGCCAGTGTGTTGCTTACATGTAAAAAAGAAGTGGAGTGAAAAAGCAGCGCTGCTTTGCTGCAAGCCCAAAGTTCCCATTGAAAAAGGGAAATATTTACATGTGAAAATGATGCCGCTTTGATGCTCTTTTTCCTCTGTTCCTCATCACAATACTTTTATTAATAAGACCTTGCCATGCCCATCCACATTCACATTGTGCCATAAGCAGATAAGAGCAGTATTCCTGTTGTTCAGATCTGAAAAAATCAAAAGAAACTGTACATCAGCTACAAAGGAAACGCTTTACTTTTTGGCTACAAAATGTCAAGGATCACTGCGTCAAAAAGGCCCTGGCTCTATGGCCCTATGTCAATTTCAGTGCATCTGTGTTTTAACTCGTTGCTACATACCAGAAGCTAACGATGGCTACAAAACAATGTGGGAATTCAGATGGAAGAGAAAAATTGAATTTGCAAGGAAAATGTAGTCACCAGACGTTTAAAATGTACTTTTGCAAACTGAGAAAAATACTTGTTTAAAGGTGTATGTTGGATATGGTCCTGCCCTTGTCTAGCAATGTGATGGGGTTTTGTGCTGTGAAACAGATATGGGAGAGCTTATTCAACAGACTTTATTCTGATTCATAACAAAAATAAATAAAATAGGGAATTCAATTGCTTTGTTTGCAGTGGGGGAAATCAGCCCAAAACATGTTTCTGCTTGGGGGTTGCCAGCAACAGAAGGCCCCTAACAGTAGATGCTAGAACACACAAGTGATAATTGCTACCTTGGCAGACTTTCATCTGGGCTGAGGCCTCTTATAGTGGAAGTTCCGGGACACCAACCTGTGAAGTGAAAGCGGCCATAAACCTTCAATCAAACTGGGAAAACCCCTCCCCACACTGGGCTGAAGTGACAGTTGGAGGCAGCTGAAGAGAAGAAAAAAATGGTCCCAGTGAAGGAAAAAGGATGCCCATTTGTTTCAAAAGACTATTTTAATAAGAACCTTTGATGACAGTTATTTTTGCAACAGAAATTTGCAGGATTGTAAAGACTTCAGTTTTAATGTGATTTTGTGGGTTTTAATTTAAGATGTTGTAGCCTTCCCTGCCACCTTGGGAACAGAAATGGCAGATAATTGGGTATTCCAAGGAAAGTGTGCATGATGCCAATGTAAAATTCAACAATGACATGCCTAATGAAAATCCATACACACGGAGAACGTTATAGAATTTTAGGCCGAATATTTCACCCTAAAAATGACTAAAATGATTAGAAGGGAAAAACAATGTCTTACAAATTGTAGAGTTGGACTGGTATGTTCTGCATAAAATATGTAACCTGCTTAGGTAATTTGTTAAAAGGCCCTAACTGTACAAATGTGCCATTTAGGGCAAAACTGGATTTTAGCTAAAGTAACTGGGAGTTTCTGACCTCATGCCCTTGAAACCCAATCAGCTGATAGGAAGGCGGAAACTATCTCCCCTGACCAATCCAGTTGTTTAGAGGCGTGCTTAGCTAAGCCTGCCCTGCCGTATAATTCTATGATGTCATCATGCTCTATAAAAAGGGTGGCTGACAAAAATCTAGACAGACTATTTCCAGAATTTCCTGCGCCTGCGTTCCTGATCTTCTACATTCATCTTGCCAGATTCCAGACCCCACTGCAAAAACAAAGCATAGCTGATTCCAGATCCCACTGCAAAGCCAAAGCATAGCTGATTCCAGACTCCAATGAAAGGCCAAAGCATTGCTGACCATCCCAACAAGGCCTCAATCCAGAGTTCCCACATTTAGGGCAAAACTGGATTTTAGCTAAAGTAACTGGGAGTTTCTGACCTCATGCCCTTGAAACCCAATCAGCTGATAGGAAGGCGGAAACTATCTCCCCTGACCAATCCAGTTGTTTAGAGGCGTGCTTAGCTAAGCCTGCCCTGCCGTATAATTCTATGATGTCACCATGCTCTATAAAAAGGGTGGCTGACAAAACTCTAGACAGACTATTTCCAGAATTTCCTGCGCCTGCGTTCCTGATCTTCTACATTCATCTTGCCAGATTCCAGACCCCACTGCAAAAACAAAGCATAGCTGATTCCAGATCCCACTGCAAAGCCAAAGCATAGCTGATTCCAGACTCCAATGAAAGGCCAAAGCATTGCTGACCATCCCAACAAGGCCTCAATCCAGAGTTCCCACTAAAATATATCCCAATAACCAAAGGGAAAAGCTGTGGTGTTCCTTTGTGAAGCATCCTGAAACCAGACTGGCTTTTTGCTCACTAACTGCATGCCCGCTGCAACCCTGCCATCCAGCTGTCCTGATTATCCGGTGACCAGACAGGCCCAGCTGTTGTTCTGCTAGGAGAGTCCGCTGCTACCTGGTGAACTGAGCCCTGGAGTCCAGAACCTGGTTGACTGTTCCTAATGCCAAATTTAAGCGCACACTCTGAGTATCCTCCATCCCATAACACATAGTATACCCCATCTTGACTTTTGTCATTGTGCCACTCTCTAAGACACCCTACCCATACCCTGATAACTTGTTAGACTGTTCCAATTCTCTGTGCACCCTGTTCTTGTTTCATAGTGTTAGCGCAACTCTTTTATTCACCATATCTTGTAACTCATTAGTAATATTTGGAGTAATTTAAATGAATTCCCACATAGATCAGAACCCGACGGGAAAAGGTTGACGTTGCAAATCTATCTTTGAACATACTGTGGCTTTCTCTGCTCTATTTTCCTAAATATGAACCTTATTCTACCTTCCAAATCTCTCTCAATTCACTAGCTATAGCCCCCCTTTCACTTCTATATTGTCCCGGTGCTGTGCATCTATTCCACTGCCCAAAAACCACACTCTGATTCAGTGCTTTTCATTTAAACTGCAAACTAGAAATCATGCAATTTTTCCATGTGTGATTTCGGCTGCAATGGGTTTTCAATTTCAATCTGTTTTGTGAACTGTATGCTTTTGTGATACCTTGCCTGAGGGGTGATAGTGAGGTAACATCCCTAATACTATGATAAAACATATGTATATTATTATTTAACACACATATAATTATTTTTCAAAATCCGAGTGTCATTTTAGTCCTTTGCAAAGGGTTTAAAATTATCTTATCCCTCACTACCTTCTGTTTCTTTCTATCAACTCAGAATTTGATTATTGGTGGGTTGAGGGAACATTGCAGGGGGAAACCTTAACTTGAATGCTATCTATCCTAATTCAAAAAGTGCTCCTATTCACTTGTGCTTTGGATATGTTCTACTAGAAGGCTAAACAAGTGCATTGCTTTCATTTCTATGGTAATTATCACCCCATTGGTGATTGCTGCCCAATATTAAGATTTGTGTGATTTTTGTGAATTTTAAAAATAAATAAATATTGTATTTTCACCAACCGGCCTGGTTCGTGGTCCATTGTGACCCGGGGGATTTTCGAAAAGGGTGTGTGAAACGGGTCAGGTACCAGCTCAATTTGAATTTGTTGAAATTAAAGAAAAAGCATTCCTATTGAGCACCACATCCCAGGCTAAGACCAAGGGGGTAATTCATAGAATTCAGCGCACAAGTGGCGCACGCGGCTGGCGCACAGTGTCCGCGTGCGAATCCCTGCGCCAGCCGCGTGCGCCAAAACCCATTTCCGCGCACAGCGTATTCATGGATTCCAGCCACCAAAACCAGCCGTGGCGCACAGTGGCGCAGCGACCTTGCAGCAGCGCCAGTTACGCCCCCAAGAACGCCTTCCGCGCAGGGAAAAGCCATCAAAATCCCCAATCCAGCGCAAAGGGCTGCGCTAACCCTGTACCAGCACGGCAAGCGGGCTACGTGTATTTCAGGGGTTCACGTGAAGTTTCTCACGCGATCGGGCCTGGGGGAGCGTGCTACGTGTATTACAGGGGTTCGCGTGAACTTTTTCACGCGATCGGGCCTGGGGGAGCGTGCTACGTGTATTTCAGGGGTTCGCGTGAACTTTTTCACGCGATCGGGCCTGGGGGAGCGGGCTACGTGCATTTCAGGGGTTCGCGTGAAGTTTCTCACGCGATCGGGCCTGGGGGAGCGGGCTACGTGCATTTCAGGGGTTCGCGTGAACTTTCTCACGCGATCGGGCCTGGGGGAGCGTGCTACGTGTATTCCAGGGGTTCGCGTGAACTTATTCACGCGATCGGGCCTGGGGGAGCGTGCTACGTGTAGTTCAGGGGTTCGTGTGAACTTTTTCACGCGATCGGGCCTGGGGGAGCGGGCTACGTGTATTTCAGGGGTTCGCGTGCAGTTTCCATGCGCGCTTACGCGCATGGCCCTTTCCTCGTATTACACGCGGACGTGCAGTTTCCACGCGCGTACGCGCATGGCCCTTTCCTCGTATTACACGCTGACGTGCAGATTTTTCACGTGCCAAATCACTCCGTATCAAACTGGCCACGCGTATGCACACGGAAGACCACGCTCCTGCCCAGAAGGCGGAACTACTGCCCCCCAGGGCCCCGAGCACGCTCCCACCTCCCATCTGCTGCTGCCTGACTGCCTGCTGCCCACGTGCACTGCCATTTGCTGCCTGCACATCAGCCAGGGGTGCTGTTGCTGTGACCACCCCTGCTGGAACCGAAGACTCCTGACTGGGATTCCATCGCTCCACAGCCCAGCCCCAGTACCCAGTTGCCCACCCACTCCTGCCTCTGGGGTTGTCATGTCGGGGCAAACACCATCTGTGACCACTGACAACCCCCGGCCAGAGAGGCAGAGGGGCACCAGCTTCAGTGCCACCGAAGTTGGTGTCCTGGTGGAGCAAGTCCTGGGGCAGTATGATGCCCTCTTCGGAAGTTCACGCGCCGACAAGGAAGGACGGACTCGGATCTGGACTGACATCGTGACTGCCATCAACGCGGAGGGGGTGGCAGTCCGTGACTTACAATATGTCAGGAAGCGCTGGGAGGACTTCAGGTCCAGGACCCTGAACAAGGCCCGGCGCCTCTTGAAGACAGCGGATGCCAAGGGGCGCCGGGCCCACTTGTCGGAAGAACAGATGAGGGTCCTGGAACGCATATCCCCAGCGCTCCATGTCCAGGTCCTAGAGAAGCAGACCCGTCTGGAGTCGAGCGGTGAGTGTACATGCATCCTGATTGTGAGCAGTGCATGTGGTGATTATTCGGTAGTGTGTAGGTTGCACATCTGTTTGTATGGGGTCGAGTATGGGTGGGGGTGTACAGGGCCGTGGGGCTGACACATGCGAGGGCTATGATGTGTGAGACATGGATGGTGCTTGTGTGTGTAGGCTTGCATGCCAAATGCGGTTGTGTGGGCACACATGTTTGGATGAATGTGTATGTGAGTAGACATGTCCGTGATGTCACGCATGTATGTTGTTTTCGGCTGCATGTATCAGCACTGTGTACATGTGCATGTGTGTGTATTTGAAAAGGGTGCAACAGTGATGCCACATGGATGCATGTGACAGCGGTATGTGGAAGCCTGATTGGCAGATGTGACATGGATGGACGTCTGAACAGTGCGACACTTGGCAGGGGTGTACACATGCATGCAAGTGTGGTGGTGTGTGTACATGTGTGGTGCACTTCCTGTGTTGCATGTGATGTCTGGCTCACCTTTGGCTGCTCATGCTGTTGTATGTGTATGGATGGTGGTGGCAGTTGCGATATGGCTGTGGTATGGCTCATGTGTGCGAGTTGTAATGACATGTGTGTTGGGGATTGTGAGGACCTGGTGGAGGCTGCCCATGGTGGCTGGGGGGTGGGGGTGATAGGGGACATGAGTGGGGGCCTGGTGGGGGCTGGCCATGGTGGCTGGGGGGTAGGGGTGGTGGGAGACATGGGAGGGGGCCTGGTGGAGGCTACCCCTGCACTGCTGGGGGGTGGGGGTGGTGGGTGACATGGGTGGGGGCCTGGTGGAGGCTGCCCCTGCACTGCTGGGGGGTGGGGGTGGTGGGTGACATGGGTGGGGGCCTGGTGGAGGCTGCCCCTGGTGGCTGGGAGTGCAGGGGGACATGCGTTGGGGGGGGAGTAGTGCAAGTTGACATGTGGGTTGGCTGGTGGGCATGGGCATGGTGGGTGGGGTGCCTGCATGACATGTGTTGGGTAGTCCTCTGTGGTGTGAGCCACCTGCAGGGGCTGTGGAGGGTGTAGAGGGAACACCTGGGAGGACCCACACGTGCAATTCAAGTGTGCTGCTCCCCGCGCAACCCTGTAATACACGTACCCTGTTGATATCGCGCACACCTGTAATACATGTACCCTGATGCAATTGCGTGTGTTACTTCCCGCGCACCCCCGAAATACACGTACCCCGCTCAATCGCATGTGTCACTTCCCGCGCGCCCCGAAATACGCGTAGCCCGCTCCCCCAGGCCCGGTCGCGTGAGAAAGTTCACGCGAACCCCTGAAATACACGTGGCCCACTCCCCCAGGCCTGATCGCGTGAGAAAGTTCACGCGAACCCCTGAAATACACGTAGCCCGCTCCCCCAGGCCTGATTGCGTGGAAAACTTCACGCGAACCCCTGAAATACAAGTAGCCTGCTCCCCCAGGCCCGATCGCGTAAAAAAGTTCACGCGAACCCCCGAAATACACGTGCCCCGCTCGCACAATTGCTGTATGTTGCCACTTTTGTAATGCGCAGGGACGCTACCGCCTGCCTTCGTGTGGCGGACGTGTATCGGCTTGTGCGTGTCTTTCGCTGTGCGTGGCTTTGCCCTATTCGGTTCCATGAATACGTGTGGTTCGGGTGCGTGTGGGCATTCCGTCTGCTTCCCTGCAGCACATCCCCAGTTACGCCCTTGTTTTCGCGAGTTGTTCCCCATTCCGCGCGTTACGCCCCGTGTTCCGCCCACTTTCTGGTGTATGCGCCAAGGTTGTGCGCTTTCACTGTGCGCGTCGCGCACGTCTTTTGGGATGTTGCAGTGACGTGTGCGCCATGCACGGGTTTGGCGCACATCCCGAGGTAAACACGCGCAGGGACTTCTATGAATCGCACGCGTGCGCGTGCGCCTGTTTTTTTCCGCTTGCGCCTGCTTGCGCCTGCTTGCGCGTAGACTTTCGGCGCACGTTTGTTCCATGAATCGGCCCCCAAGTGTCCTGGTCCAGTTTGTGATGCCCGATTGGAATCCTTAACAGGTGGTATTTCTACTTGTAACATAGCAGAAATACCATTTTGGATTTGGCCAGTGATTCCACTGGCGGAATTAGCGCCGGGGTTGATTCAGTCCTGGGTTTGTGGTAATTCCACCAATTCTAATTCCATATGGGCTAATTCCGCTGGCAGAATTATTTCGGACTCATAATTCGTTGGTACAGTAAAAGTGGCAGTAATTTGACCACTTTTACTGTATAATGCCCAACTCATAATGAGATCCATTGAGGCAAATTGGATTACAAAAACACTACATAATATTGCACCAAAACCATTCACCCCACGCTAAAGAAAACAACAATGAGTTGGTTCACACCTCACCTCAGAGCATTAAAGAAAATAACAGGAAACTGGAACAAGAATGGAGGATACAACAATCATCAGTAAAAAGAATCACATACAAAAAACAGATACAAATATACACAACCAAGCTCAAAGCAAATACAATATACTACTCTGAATGCATTATAAACTCAAACAACACCCATAAAGAGATGTTCAGCATCATCAATGAGTTAAGAAACACAACAGCCCACACCCTCACAGTAGCTATGTGATGACCCTACAAACCATATCACAAGCAAGATCACAAGCATCCAGCAAGTTAACAAGACTATGCCCAGGAACACCAGCAACACCCCTATACAGCCAACACCAGAACCAACCACAAGACTAAACTGCTTCTCACCAATTTCAACAGAAGGATTCTCCAGTCTAGTGACCCAAAGCAACAGATCAGGCTCACGGTAGACCTTTGCCCACCAGACATGTACAAAAACACCAGCTGAATACATCTGCAACCTCTTTCACCATTCACTAGCAACAGGAAATGTACCATGAACGTCAAAATTGGCATACATCAAACCTCTTCTTAAAGATACCTCAGGAAGCACAGAAGTCCTAACCAACTACCGCCTGATATCAAACATCCCATGACGGCAAAACTCCTAGAAAGCTATGTGTATGAACATATCCTCGATCATATAGAAAACAACCAGGTACTAGAGCAGACTCTTGAGAGGAATGGAAACATCACTACTATGCATCTGGGATGAACTAAAGACCAATTCTGACTCCAAAATCACCTGAGTACTGATACTGAAAAGGACTCTAGTGACCTAAATAAGAACCTCTTCAAACAGATAGCCCTCCAATATAAAAAAAGCCATCCTAGTAGCAAAATCCAACCCCTTCAATTAGAGGATCTCAAAGGCCAACTCCAAAGCTAAGGAAATATTCACAATCTTCAATGAACTAGTGACACCACCGGCTGCCAGCCACAGACGAGATAATTAAAGACAAAGCTTGGTGTGCAAGCATCCAGTCTGCCATGCTCAACAAAATAATATTCCTCCAAAATAAAATCCAAAGCCACTGCAAAGCCCTCCCAAACTAAAAAGCGAACCCCTCAACACAAGACAAGGGTAGTAACTACAAACACAATCAATTCGCCTTCAGAGACATCACTGAACCCGAGGTCCTGGATCTCATCAAAAACCTAAAACCATCTCTCTGCAAAGCAGACATCTGCCCTCCCAAAATAATCAAGGAATGTGCTAATGACCTAGCACCCCTGATTACTGTCTTCATTAAGGCTTCATTCCAAACAGGAACTGTCCCAAACAATCTCAAGGAAGCTTGGGTGCGGCCACTTCTAAAAAAGGCCACTCTTGACCCAGCGCAACCCAACAACTACAGACCAATAACAACAGTCCTGTTCCTCTTGAAAATCCTGGATAAAGCAGCTCATAACCAGATCCAATCATACATAGAAGGCAACACCATACTGGGCAAAAGACAATCTGGCTTCTTTGCCGGCCATGGAACAGAATCCGCTCTATTAGACCTAAAAAATAAAATCTCACAGATCATGGACAAAGGCAAACCTGCCCTGCTCCACCTTCTCGATCTATCTGCAGCCTTTGACCTGGTAGATCACCAAACTCTCACCACCCACAGCCCATTTCTCTAAACAAGCAGCATCTTGGATCACATCCTTCCTCGAAGGAAGAGCCATAAAGGTTTTCTCCGACATAGCAAACGCAGATTCTACCACGTTAAACTGCATGTCCCCCAAGGATCTCGTACAGCACCCACCCTCTATAACCTCTTCACAAAACCCCTCTTCGACCTACTTGACTCTATGGGTGTTGCATATACCAATTATGCGGACGACACTCAAGTACTCTTACCTCTATCTGGTCTCTATCACCAAGACGCCACGGCCCTACACAACATCTATGCTACTATCCAAGCATGGATGGCTATTAATGGCCTTTGTCTTAATGGAGGGAAGACTGAAATTCTCATCCTTGGTCAGAAAAACACATTAACTAAGCTGAGCCCCCAATACGCCAACTTCAACATAGACAATTCAAGCATCTCTGTTTCATCCTCCATCAAGACTCTAGGTGTCGCAAACCTATCAATTAACAAACAAGTCCGCGCCATAGCCTCTGCATTAGCCTTCAGCACCAAACTCATCAACGTCATCAAACCCTACCTATCTGCTCCCAACCGCCTGGCCATAGCCAGAGCGACTATAGGTGCTAAACTCGATTATTGCAACGCTCTTCTAGCTGGCACTTCCTCCAAGAACATTCACAGACTGCAAACCACACAAGCAATGCCCTAAGAGCAGCTATGAGCATCCCCAGAAGAGACCATATATCCTATGCCAGACGTTCAGTACGTTGGCTACAGGTCAAAGAGCGTATTACTCTTAAAATCCTTACCACTACACACAGATGTATCAACAACACTGCTCCCACATACCTATCTGAAGCTATATCAAGAACCGCCTCCACTTGTCCCACCAGAGTTCAGTACTTGAACCAGCTACACATACCATGCATCAAGAGAGCTACAGCTGGAGGTCTAGGCTTCTCTTACATTGCACCGAAATTGTGGAACGTACTCCCTACCTCCTTTAGAGCTGAAACATCCATCTCCATCTTCCGCAACAATCTCAAGACCACTTTCCTCAACTAGCACTGCGAATTCCTCCTCTATTCCTGTCATGTATATTGTAATATAAACTCAAATGTAATATAACTATATTGTAACCTATATATATATATTGTTGTCCCTTCTCAATATGCTCATTATGTAACAAATGCATGCCTCCTTACTCTGTAACTAAGTATTGTCTTGTAACAAGTGCCACGATGTCCTCGGACTGTTGTGCGCTATATAAATAAAAATAAAACAAACAAAACAAACAAACTGCTAGACCTATCAGCAACTTTTGAAACTGTCTACCACAAAACCCTAATCAAGACTTGGTCAAATAGGAATCAGCAATACGGTTTTAATATTTTACTATGGTAAAAATCCTCCCTGACAGAAAGAATGGAAACAGCGTGGCTAAACCCCTTCATCTCAGCACCCCGCACAACAACTTGCAGAGTTCCATAAGACCCCACACCCTCACCACTACTTTTCAACATTTACATGACTCCACTCATCAAACTCATCAAAAAAAGGACTCACTTGCTAAAACTATGCAAATGACACACAACTCATCTACAAAATCAACACTAATGGAGAACCTCACCAAACCCTTACCAACTGACTCACAGAAATAAACACATGGATGAGCACCAACAGCCTGAAACTCAACCTGGACAAAAAAAGAATTCAAAATAACACCAAACAGCCCTTCAAACCAACACCACATCACTGAAATGGAAAAACAAGCAAAACCTCCCAAAGTATCCAAAAACCTTGGTATATTAATGGACACTGACTTAACACTTGAGCCACAAGTCAATGCAGTTGTAAAGTAGTGCTTCTTCCACCCACACACAATCAAGCATATGCTATCATTCTTCACCTTCCCACACAAAACACTCAGCGTCATCTCTGTCATCATGTCAAGAAAAGAACTACGCCAACAGCATCAATCACGGAATGGCAGACTACCTCATCAAAAAACTACAGCAAATACAGAATGCAGCAGCAAGACTACTCCTTAGAGTCACTAAGAGAGAACACAATACACCAGGACGGAGAATATTACACTGGCTATGTGCAAAATGTTCTTCAAAGCACTCTGCATAACCCACAGAGCAATCAATGGCTAAGGAGCTGAATCCATACAGGAACAAATATCCATTTACAAATCTAACCGAACATTGAGGTCCAGCAATGCTAATCACTTCAAACCAAAACAATATTCAAAGTTGAAATTGGGTGGATCAGCATTGTCATCGCTTCAAAACTTTGGAACTCACTCCCTAAGGAAATATCACCAACCGAAGAACACCTAAAATTCACAAAACTACAAAAAAAGGCTCTTTAACTTCTCACCCATCTAAGCAGAAAATACCATAGAAAAGAAACAGCAAACCATAACACAAACACCAAAAGCAATCAAAATTGTATACACCAAAACCAGGATACGTCAGTTAAATAAAGTATGCTTAAGCAAACCACCACACCATAGATGGATACTCTGCCAGCTAACTCAACATAACCCTCACCGAGAGTTACACAAACCAATATCATCACTAACCCTACTAAAAAGTTTCCATTATCCTACTAACCCTCAACCACCCAACAAAAATACACACACCTCTACTTCAGCAGAAACGTGAAAGCACCACAAACTGCACACAGTCTGAAACACCCAACTCAACACTAACAACCCCTTAGAAACAAAAAGCAAATCCAGCACACAGTGCCTGGTCTCTCCGAACTGACGCCACCAACAGCACAAAGCTCTCTTGTGCTTTCCCTCCGCATCCCACTTACTAATCCCCCCAAGTCCTACTTCTTTTTCAGATCTGCCAGAGTGCCTGGAGACCATGAAAATGGCAGCGGTGCGTGGTATAAATCACACAATAACAAAGCATAACATAACACAACATAACATTCTGTCCCTGATCACATTTCTTCTGAGTGAGATGGATTTATAAAATGTGGAGCTCCTCTCAAATGTCACTATTGCCCTGGAAGCAGTTTAATGCTATACTATTTGTATGGTACTGGACTGAGGAATAAATATGCAGTGCCATAGATGCTTGATAAATGCACCAATTATCCAAACATACTTAGTTATGAAGTTACTGAATGGTTCCAGCTTAGGCACCCACCCCAAGCTGGGCACGAATGGAGAAGGGCTAAAAGTGTTCAAATGAATCGCAGAAAGCATGAACGAACAGCTCTTGCCAAGCGCGGTCAGTCCACCCACAGAGTTGGCGGCATAATGCTGCTTTCAGTGCATAGAGAGCTGAACACATTGTCAACAATGCCTTGTAAAGTGTGTCATTCCTTAGTGAGAACGCTTTTGGAAGCTGTAGGTATTGGAGCGGGAAGAGGTGCTTCAAGTATCTTGTTATCACAATGTGGCTCAAATGTGCTTCCAAGGAACTTGATAATGTGAGACGTACAATTTTGGTTTTATTTCTTATTGTTTATGCACCACACGAGTTGGTCACCAACTCCACTGGCGAGTGTGTCATGCATGTCTGTGAACAGTGAAGGAGCTTTGAAGTCACAACTTTATTGACTTAAGCAGAAGAACAGCCATTTTTTTCAAAAGCCAAGTTGGTCATGTCAGCTTTCTAGCACTGTTTTTCAAATCAGTGCCAGTGAACACTTTAATTATACTGCTTTGCTTGCGGCAAGGCACATCCTTTCGACAACAAAAATGATGATTTAACAATTACATGGCTCAGACTGTGGAGTTCCGCTCATTTGTCTGCTGTCTAAAACATAGGCCGGCTTACTCATTGTCACTACCTCAGAGTCAGATACATGCTCTCTGAACCACAATTACACCAACGTCCCCACATCGATCATTATCATGTCACCCTACTTTAAAAAAACACGTGCCGATCCCCCCCCCACCCTCTCATAAGTCAGAAATACGGCACAGTGAGGCAGCCAGCAGGATCTCAGTTTCATTAGATCATGAAGTAAATCCAATCCGTACAAGTCTTGCTTCAGACTGTTACGCATTCAATTTACTTCATGACTCATTTGAAACTATTTATATGTCGGAGAAGAGGCACGTATCGTAAATTACAATCATGCCTCACACTTCCGCTTTGCCAAACAAATACTCCAGCATTTGCGCCAGCATGTATTTTCAAGCTGGCATCAATGCCGTGGATTCCTATGGACAGGGGAGTTGCTAGGTCTGGAAAAGACCCGGGGCTACGCTGATGTCGGAACTGTTGGGACTGGGGGCTAGCTAGTCTTTTGGCTGTAGCTCCTGAGATTCTAACCTGGGCTACAACCAAAAGACCAGGGGCTATAGCCCCCTTAGCCCCCCCTAGCAACGCCCCTGCCTATGGAGTTCTCCTGCTTTTTACACAAGCACAAATGAGCAGGACTCTATAGCAATGTATTGAAACTCTGCCTGCCATGCGCGCATGGCAATCAACATGTACTTATTTTGATTTGAGCAGTGTGTGGCGTGCAAGGGTTCATGACACGTTGCTGCATTGTACCTTTGCACTCTGCTGTGCAAATGTGGAAAATTACACAGCTATGACCTGTGTACGTCAAGGTGAACATGTAACAGGTCCTCTCAGCGCAACTAACAGGGAATTTGAGCGTGAGATGCACCGTGTCCAAAAGGCCTGTCCAAAAGGCCTGGCACAAAGAGGTGAAAAGCATTTTAGAAACACCCCTGATGTTGCTATGCATTACTGCTGCTATATTAACTGTGCTATGTGAAACCAGCATTGTGTGAAAATGCAGCATCGCAAATAAGGAAATACAAGAATGATGAATTGAAGACCAAGACAAAAGTGTCGATATCGCATTTTAATTATACTTAATAATGAAGACAAAATAAAACATATCAGTGATATATTAGAGATGTCCCTATTCACTCATTACATATTTTAAAAATATATTGCTCTAAAGATTACCAAAACATTTTTTTAAAAAAATAATGTGAGATATTCTCCTCTTCCCTTTATTGTAGTTGAGAGTGATATTTCGGCAGAATACCCTTTTTTCATCATACAAATGAATCTTTTAGTGGCCACCATTTTGGTGTGACATGCGAGCAGCATTGCCATGTGAGGTGCTTCCTAGCGTCTCACTACTTGGTGTCTTCTTGTCATTCAACAATTGTGAAAGTTCTGCCACATGCATGCCCTGTTTGCAACGCTCACAGGCTCTCAATGCCCAGAAACATACGTGTTCAGACATGTGTCACAGGGAGAGGTTTGGTGGATTCAAGGTTTGAACATCCACACAAGGGAATCAAGCAGCCGTGAGTGCTGGGTTCGAGCCTTGACACTGGCGTTATATTTCATCATTGAACAAATGCACTGAGAAAGGCTTATTTTAAATGTATGCTCTCATTATTAATATAAATATTAATATGTGGGTATTCAAAATATTTGTCTCCAAGATACAACTCTACTTCATTGATGCCTCCATTAGCTATATTTTTAACCCGGTCAGTTAATTGGTTTCTGTCACTTAATGCCAGCGACAATGAATCCGTGTAACATTGACAGTAGCAACAGCCAAGTTCTTCGAAGGTCTAGAGCTGGAAGATAAACTAAGTCGAGAATAAACAGAAAAACGGAAAAAAGAGGATTTTAAAGAAACAAGCACAGAAAGGGGAGAATTTTAATCTCACAAAATCATGGATTCACAATCAAAACTCCCTTAAAACATAAGCCAAGAGAAAGATTTTGTAAAAAAATGTAAAACAAGTAAATGCAAAAATGAATCCGTGCATTACTGTACAGTAGCTAATTAAAGTATTGCACGCCCATTCGGGCATAACATTGTTGGACTAGGGAAACTGGCTGAATCCAAAGAATGTGCTCATAAGTATAGTTTCGGAAATTCCTCAAGTTGCATCCATGTTACATGACAATAGCTGGTATGAGATTCACACTCCAGAATTGAATTATGAGCCAGCCAGTAAATACATTCTCTCCATTTGGTCATCTTTCATCAACCAATGCTCTTTTACCCAATTTTTATTTTCGGGGTGCAATCCGCTTAAAACACTATTTCATAGTGGTCAGTTGAGTTGCATCCACCAACATTTAGCAGGGGCTTGGCTGTGGCTTGCCGCGATAAATCTGTCGCCTCAAACACATATGCACTATATAGCAGGCTTGAATTGAATTTCTCATCAAATACAGTACATGACATGGGTTATTTGTTTAAACGCAAGCATCAGGGCACACAATGCTTTTAATGTTGTTGCTATTATTATTTACTCTGCTCAATGTAATTATAATTGTTATTATAATTGGGATTCGTACCTGTGTTGCTGTGCTGTTGCCCCTGATCTATCTTTCCTCCCCAAACAATACATATTGATATGAGGGTAATCCAACTGCTCTTTCCCAAGAAACAATGTAAGCACACCAATGTTTGACATTTTTTTTTCGTATCATCATTTAGTTTGTTCAGCCCAAATTAAGTCAACATCAATAAACATATACTATATGGTAGGGAAAAAAACGCTGTGTCTTCTGGTGGGGCACAAATGGCTATGGGAACTATTTAAATTCAGAGTATGTTTTCCTAGCTCTAATTTCAGAAATGTCCCCAGTTTTTATCCTTCATACATGGCCAGTGCTGGTTTGGGACAATATTGTTATTGTGCATTTGTATAGCGCCTTATATACCTTTGGTATGATCTCAAAGCGCTTGTGGGATGAACGCCCTTAGGGACCATAGTCCAGAACATTGGAGAGAGTGGGGTAGTCTATAGTGCTTGGGTGCACTCAGTATGTGTGCAGCCAGTACGGATGGCACGTTGGTGGCTGCACTCTAATAAAATGTGCGGTGCAGTGGTTGTGAGAGATCAGTGGAATGTGAGCAAAAAGGTAGTTGGTCTCCGAGTCTGCATTCTGGCTGCCGGGGGCCAGTGTAAGAGATTTATGTGTGCACCTAGGCCGATTTCTTCATGGGGTATAGCTGCGTTCTATCAGGCTGTTGAGGTGTTCATGGAATAGTGTAGGTATTTGTGCATCTATGCTGGAATTGGTCGAGGGTGTAGCTGTGCTCTATTGTTTGTTGGTGCAAAGTGCAGAGTGAGCATTTTGGATTGTGTGATGAGTGACTGTGCTTACTGGTAGGGGCCACAGATTCAGATTACTTTCAGAGCCCAAAGTGCGTGCCGTGTCTGTCCTGGTCGTTCGTGTTAGAGGAGATCCGAGTCAGATTAACCTGTTGGTGTGGGTATGTTATGTTCGCTCGGTCGGAGGGGCCTTGAAACTCAGGCTCTGTTTTAGGTGTCAACGGGCCCATTTTCCTGGACGCAGGTCAATGGTTTATGGCGGATGGCTGGGTAACTCGACATGATGGTGGTAATAGATCTGAAATTATATTGCAAAAACATAGGGCCTCATTACGACCCAGGCGCTAAGTGGTTAACAGCGCCGTAAAAGGCTGCAGCGCCGTTAACCACTTAGCGCCTTACTACGAGGTCCCTTTGCGGGACCCGACCTGAACGGCTGGTCTGGACAAGCCTTTAAAGTAGGGACCCACGAAGGGACCTCGCAGGCAATTACGGTACCACAATTTGCAGTACCGTAATTGCCGCCTTCCCTATTTCCATTGAGCCCTATGGGGCAAAAATGGGAATGGGGAAGGGCCATGGTGAAATGGGGAAATACCGCCCCACCAACCTTGGAATGGGGCGGTATTTCCCCATTTCACCATGGCGGACTCGTTACAACACTGGCACCAACCATGGTGCTAATAGCGCCATGGTTTAGCGCCGGTGTTGTAATGAGGGCCATAGTCTCATCGAGTCAGGGGTGCTAGAGAACATTGGACTGAGGCAGTAGAGCGTAGGTGGTATTCAGCCTCGGGAGGACTAATTCATGGCCTTATTGCTTGCTTGACTTGAGCATGGATGGGAAATATGGGAAATGCAAATTCTAATCAGACAAAACACCTAGATTTTCCCAGATTTTGGCCTTTTGGTCGATCAATGCTCTCTTGCCTGATGTTAATTTTAGATAGAGAACAGTGAAAACAGTCTTCTTTCACAGTGGTCAGTTGACTTTGTAAGAACAAAATATTTCTTCTCCCACAGACATCTCCATCAGGGGCCACATTAAAGTGCAAATACAAAGTTGCGCGTTGTTAGCACCAGAGCAAACATTGCCTTATTGCAATAATAATTGGGGCTATTTTAAAAAACCTTTGCACCATTACAAATGCAATTTTGCATGGTATTAGCACTAAGGCAAACAGTTTCTTGTGCAAAAAACATGCTCTTCCAATGCATTTTAGGTTTTCCATAGTGCTGATGCCATTGCATTGTAACACCAACCCAAATTTGATGTTTTGTGTACTAGGGTCATTTTTGCCTTAGTGCCCATACCTATGTATATATTCTGTGAAAAAACCTTAGTTAAAGAGACGTTAAGGTGAAGATTTATTGCAACACAATCCTGGAAATTCAGCAGACAATTCAATTCAAATCTACCTTAACTACTCACCCCCTGTTGCAAAGTGTATGACCACAATGATAACATCAGCGATTACATCAATGATTACATCACTGGTGACAGCACTAAATACTTGATATCACATTACTGATGACATCAAACATAGCCATAGCATCATGTATGACTTGATTGTTAAAAGCACTGATTACATTAATTACATTTTCAACGTTTATGATTATTTTCTTTTACCTCAAATATATATACATATTTTCAAAGTACATTTTAATCTGTTTTAATTTCTTTAAATTTAGTATATGGTGCACAATTTGAAGTACATACAAAAATGAATACAACAAAAAATGGTACAGTATGTAAAGATGGATTTCCTTTGGAAGGTCATCTGTTAAATTGGAATAAAAAGTCATAATTAATTTACAAAAGAATTACATGAACGGAATATAAATACAATTACATGTCTGAAAGGAAATCTTCAATTTCTAATCTTCATTTCTTTTCTATCTGTTTCAATATGTTGCATTAATAATTATTTTATAATACCCATACTTGACAAACGTATAATATATCACAATGCATAAGAGCATGTACTTTGTTTTACATGCGTTTTTTAGAAACAATACATGTGTATACTAATGCTATAATAAGCACAATAGCAAATTCAAAATTCTACAATTAGCATTTTCCTAACAATCAAAATTCAACATGTTTCTATTTCTATCTGTTCTGATTATCATTGTTTTACTACTGTACAAACATTATAGGGCGGTGATAGCCGCCCCATAGTTAAGGAGATAGCCTTGAGTCATAGGAAATCTATGCAAATAACTTTTGACTTTCAGGATGGAATGGCTTATATTTTCCAAACAAAAGGTTTGTCATGCCCCACATCCCCTAGACCGGACATTTTAAGAAGGATTTGTTAAAAAATTAAAAAATTATTACAAAATCAAAAAAACACTGTTTTCGGCCTATTTCCATTAATTTTCCCATAGAGAAAAAATACAAAATTGGTAAAGCCGAGGTGCAAAAATTACTGGGCGGATTGGGACCAAAAAAAAAACAACTTGGCCATGAAGCGTTGACTTCATTTTCGGGACAGGTTTGAGGTTATTCCATCAAGGAGTTTTAAAAATATTTGACGGGGAAGGAGGTGACCCTTGCCCCCATATCTGTAGCTATATCTGTCATGGTGCTTTGAAGCAGAGAGACTTTTCAGAAACGGAAAGCATCCTTTTTTTTTTGCTCGATGCAAGCGATAACCAGGATAATACAGGGGTAATGCGAAAATGAAAAGTGCTGAAAAAGCTATTTGGAGGATCAAAAAGGATGAAATTGCACTCGGCAAGAGATGAGGGGTTTGGGGAAGAGTATACCATGTCCCTCGTTCCAAGTAGGGTGGCAAGTTGGGTGGTAATTCCATCCAGCTGAATTATCGTTACTGCCATGGTGTCCGGTGGAATTACCACCATATCACACATTGATGGGAGGGTGCACAAACCATCAGCGGTAACAGTAATTCCACCAAAAATCAACTTACAGTGTTACATCTGGAAAATGTCAGCAGAATTACCATTACAGTAGGAAAACTGAGTGTTAATTCAGCCAGTGGAATTACCACTTGGTGGAAATAGAGTATTTTCACAAACGGGAAGCTCAGCGGTGGCCATCTTTAATAGCACAATTCATCTTCAATCCACCTTTTTACTTTCCTATCCTGCTGCCAAACCTAGCGGAATCATACCAGGAGACAAGGGAAAGATCAGGGTGCCGAAATTCAGGGTCCACAAACCCAAGTTCAGTATTGGCAGATGAGATGGTGGCCAATAGTGATGATCTGTTTGGGGCAAATCAGCACAAAACATCTGTCTACCAAAATAACAAAATACGGGCCGACATAAGAGACAAGGTAGTGGCAGTGGCCACTGTGCAGCAGGATGTGAAAAACTGCAGGAAGAGGTAGAATGACCTCAAGGTGCATGTCCACAGTCTCCTTGCCACTCATTCCCATCAGAAAACTGCCACTGGAGGAGGCACATTAGAGCCACTGCACCTTATCCCCTAGGAGGAGACAGAGACAAGCTTCCTTCAAGGGATAGACGGAATCAGAGCAGTCGAGGCGGGAGCAGGAAGCCAACCAGAACCAGGTGAGTACAAAAGCACACCATGTGGGTGGGGAAATGTGACAGCAGTGCATGTGTCCCAGCCCACATTAGACTAACACTAGGTTGTTCTCTGCTGTCAACCATGCAATCCTGCTCAACCGGCTCCATGATAACCTGTGAATCACTAATCAGGCCCTGGCCTGGGTGACCTAATTTCTCTGTGACCGACCCTCCCAGGTTCAACTTGGTTCCTTCCTCTCCTCTATCTCTCTCTCTCTACCTGTGGTGTTTCCAAGGGGTCTAATCCTTCTCCTTGGCTGTTCAACCAATAACTAGCACCTCTCTCCCACCGCATACCTGCTCTCTGCTCCAACTTTCAGTGCTATGCGGTTGCACTCAGCTCACTTTCAGGCTACCCTCAGTCACCTCTTCTGACTCTCTCATCCATGATTGTCTGTCCGCAATCTAGGAGTGGTGTGCCACCAATGATCTCTGCCTTAATGCCAGTAAAACAGAGATCCTCCTCATCGGCTCACCAGCACCTTCCTTTCCTGTCACTCTCTGGCCTCCCACTCTGGGCCCTCTTCCTGCTCCTACCTGCGAGACTAAGAACCCTGGGATCATCTTCGACTCCTCACTCTCCTTCTCTCCTCAGATCTCTGATGTCTCTCAGAAGTCAAACTACCAGCTTCACGTCCTCAGAGGTCGTCTTTCTTTCCTCACTTTCTCCCAGAAGCTCACTGTGACCAGAGCTCTGGTGCTATCTATACTGGACTACTGCAACAGCCTCTTTCTAAATGTACCTGCCTCAACTCTACAACCTATCTAGAACAGGACTGCAAGACTTGTTCTTGGCCTCAAGCGCAGTGATTGTATCTCTCCAGCACTGAAATCTCTTCATTGGCTCCCAGTGGCGGCAAGGATCAAGTTCAAGACCCTCTGCATTGTCCACGAGACTTTCTGTATTAGGACCAACTGGTAAGGTGGAATAAACTGACCTGTTGTCCGAATAAGGGGAGTCCTCAGGTAGAATGGTTGGCAGTTGCAGGGCCATCTCTCACTGATTCCTATGAGCACTGCAGCAAATTGGGCAACAAAGGAAACAGCGAGGGCCAATCCCCCAAATTGGGAAGAAAACCCTGTGAAGGGGACAAAAACCCAGTATTCTTGTCCGTGTAGCTCCTGGGAGGTGTATTCCAAGGGCAAGGAATCAGTAGCAGAAGCTAAAAGGAATCCAAGTCTGAAGTGGCTGCTGCAAGCAGAGATAATCAGCCGTGATGCCACCTGAGAGCGGAAAGAGCCGCAATGACAGCTGAGAGCCGAGGGAGCCATGGGTGGAGAGGGAACAGCCAAAGGAAGATAGACAAGGAGGGAGAACCAGAATTAAGAGGGTGAGCCGGGAAGGGAATCAGAGAAGCTCCAGGGAACCAAGGCAAGGAAGAAGAGAATGCCAAGCGGTACAGGGGAAGAGAGCGGGTATCAAAACAGCATCAGGGCTTCAACAAAAATAGTGACACAGTTACTTTACAGCTCATTGTTCCTTAAGTACAGTACTTGATGGTGAACTCCCAGAATTTTGGGTGCCATCTTGGAAACTACTTAAAGTTTCAAAAAGGAAAACAACCAGCGGCCATCTTGAAGACTTGAAATGTTGTGAGGGTGTTTTCTTCTCCTTTTATGCCATATAGACCAAGAGCTGGCCGTGGTCCTAACATTCTTGGACCTGGGAATGCAATACCTTCAACTCTCTCTACTGAAATATCTTAATACTCAAGCATTTTGCTCCTCCACCTCCAACTCCTTGAGGGTCAGTCACTTCTCCAAGCAATGAGTTGGGGTCAGATCTCTTTCTCCGGCTGGTGCCTCCCTCTCGAACAGTCTCCCTGCCTCTCTGAAACTTGAGCAGAACCATCTCCGGTTTTGGAGCACCTCAAGCCCTTCAGCTTTGCTTCTGCCTTCTCTCTTCCTCCACCCTGCTGATCTCCTGTCTGATACATGCACTGGTCACCTGGCAAACCTCTGAATTCGGACAAATATGGATATTTGCAAGCAGAAACCGCTTGTTTTAATGGTTCATATATCCCATTGACCATGCCAAAGAGCCAGTTACTCTGATCTGGAAATTGAATCTTTGTGTAAAAGTATTAGTGTGTAAAAAGCCAAAATGTGTAGCAAGTCTTTCACACATCGCATAAAATGAGAGTCACATCGTACGACGCACATGAGTGAGCACAATCTGGTGTACTGATTAGTAACATGATCATATTTGAGGAATATCATGTTTTAAAAAGTTACAATTGTTTAATGTCATAATCTCCCAAATGGGTTCAAAAATGGGGACTTGACGATTTTCTGTTCTCGGGGAACCTACAAAATAACCACAACCGTGGAATAAACTAGCAGATAAGGGAGGTGGTATAGTGCTATGGTTGTGAAAGGCATATAGACAAGAGGTATGTAAACGTCTCATTAATCCCCAGCTCTACAGAAAATTGGATAGTAATCTGACAAAGAGACTTAAGGCAGAAATAACCAGCCTCACCACTTCTGCTTTCTTAGAAGGTTAAATTGATATGGATGAACAAACCTTTCTCACCAAATCCAATCCTACCACTCTGGCATTTTACATTCTTCTCCAGATTCATAAGAGTAGCAGGTGCCCTCTCTGTACACCCATTGTATCTGCAACAGGGTCCATTTTGGAACCACGATCCATCTATACTAATTTCTTCTGAAGAACCTTTGTAAGAGAGATAAGATCCTTCATGAAAGACACTATGGAAATGATCAGCATCTTGGCACGGATGAAAATTTGTCAGGAGGACCTCCTAGATTCACTCGATGTAGAGGCTTTATACACAAGTATCACGCAAATGGAAAGTGCCATAGTAATGAAAGGATACCTAGACAAACGGGTAGAAATGCTCAATACAGTTCCAAAAGCATTTGTTCTCTAATGTATTAGATCGCTTTCACAGAGATTTTTCTTTTTCTTTTGAGGAACAATATTACAATCAGAAACACCAAACTAGCATGGGGGCCACTTTTTCTCCTGAGATAGTCAATTTGTTTATGGATCACTTCGAACACAAGTCCATGTACAATGAAAATAATCCATTCAGGACTATGATTAGTGGGTGGCACTGGTACATTGATTACGTTTTTTGTTGTTGTTTGGAATGACAGAGTCACAGAACTGGAGGCTTTTCTGGTTTGGTTAAATACACAAGATCAGTTCATTAACTTCACTATGGTCTATGACGCAAATTACATGCCGTTTTTAGACCTCATGATCCAAAAATCGGACCAGGGAACACTGAATACTAATTTATTCAGAAAAAACAACTGATAAAAATGCATTACTCCAATATGATAGTTTCCATGAAATGAGCCTGAAAAACAACTTACCAGCTGGACAATTCCTTAGGGTATGCAGAAAGTGCACATTGCCCACTGAATTTGAGAGACATAGTAAAGATCTGAAAAAGCGTCTCAATGACCAAGGCTACCTCACAAAAAAAGTACATAGAGCTCAGAAATTAGCACAACATACACCATTTGAACGGTGTCTAACTACACAAGGAAAAATCAATCTAGACAAAATAACCTGTGTAACCACATACAACCCAATAAGCAATGATTTAAGTAGCTCCATCTTAAAGAACTAGCACATATTACAAACCACTGATTTTTCACCAACAAAACCCAGATTTGCCTTTAAATGGCATAAAAAACCTACAAGACACCCTGGCACCCTGGTTCACACCTATGAAGATCACAGAAAAACAGGTGGACAACAAAATACACTATGGGATTTACCCCAGTAGTGGGTCATTTCAAATGTGAGAGATGTTCGGTATGTCCATTAACAAAAGATATGAAAACAGTTGACCTGTATGGTCTTTCATGGCGCTTTTTGTCATTTACCAACTGTAAAACCGAATGGGCAATTTATGGAATGAAATGCCCACGTAATTTAATTTACATCAGGAAAACTAAGCAGCAAGTTAGACAGTGCATACGTGAACATAGGTCACGTATGAACGATCAAGTAGATGACAAGCCTTTAGTAGCAAATTTCACGAGACTAAAACATAAACCCTGAGAAATGTTCCATTGAAGCACCTGCAAAGGAGGTGACCGAGACCTTCTATTAAGGAAGGCAGAACAAAAATGGATCTTTAGACTGGACACAGTCAAGAATGGCCTAAACAAAAGTACTGAATGGGGTTTGTTTGTACGCTAACAGTCCAGGCACCTTCATAATAACTAGAAAGGGCTAGTAACTATCTGTAGTACGACCAAGTAATTTAGCAAAGAACTAAAAAGTACTCATTTAAATGCAGCAGTATCATGAGTTCAGCCATTACAGTGCTATGTGCCGCAGTCAGAACACGTCTCTCCTTCCTTCCCTATCTCATAAAGGTGACAGCATTAGGAAGTGTGACTATCCGTCAAGGCATTGACACCAGACACCATTATAGCTATACAATTGTTCTGAATATGTTTGCAAAAGCTATTTATAATGTGTGAAAAGTAATTGGCTGCAACAATATGTGTTGATTCCTCTTTATGTCATTTGTCCACGGGAGTGTTTGGTTTTAATTTACTGTACCCTCCCTGACGTAACCAAGATGGCTGCTAACATACAATGAGCTTGGGCTGTTCACCCTGCGGTGTAGCTCAATTAGTTTAAAACACCTTAGTTTGCCCTGCGCAATGAAAAGATCGTGTTCAGAGTTTGCAGGTTGTGCGACGGAGCAGGAGTTTTCTAGTAAGTGTTCTAACAATCTGATACTTTAGCACAATTCAGAAATCCAATATGCTTGCAATAGTGATGCATTGGTAGAACTTCCAGTTGGAACCCATACATTTCCTGATTACGATATCTTGTCGGACGAAAGAAATGATACATGTGAGGGTTTGTTAGACAGGAGCTTTTACATCAACGCCATGACCGCATGATAGCCTGCTTGTATACCATACTGCGGTAAAAAGTGAGAACTGCATTATTAAATCTTTACTGAGTAACACAAAAAGGACACGGTCATAATGTATTGCCGCCTTTGTCCAAAACCATTGAAAAATCAAAATTAAAAAAAAAACAAGAAAAAGTAGACTTTTTGATTATGATTTCGCAATCACAAGTATGGTGATTGTAGTATCACGGCGCACATTACCGTAGCTTTCCTTTTTGTATTTTTCAGGAAGCAAAAAATATGGAACAACTATTGCCCACTAACACTCTGTATCGACCAAGGGATGCTATTAAGAAAGCCTTCAACTTTATAAGGTCAGTGCAACAGGGCCTGTAATGTTGTACAGCCTTTCGGCTGCAATAATCTTTTCATTAATTGAGAGTCTTAATGGTTACTTGGGTACACCTGACAAAAATCATTGCCTCACAGTCAGACAGAACACATTTGTTTGAGTCTTTTACCCATCACAACAAGCCTCAAGTTAAGTTTAGTAGGATGCACTGCAGGCAATACCTAAATTGGTAGTTATCCAACCGAATTGTTCCAGAGCCCTAAGTGCTCTTTTTATTCTCTGTAATTTTTGTATTTCAGAGTGAAAAAATTGGGGTAGCACTGATTATCTCATGCATCAAATCAGTTTCGTCCTGAAGAAGGCCCAAACAACAACCATCCAAAAACATTTGGAAAAAACATATCATGACGCAAGGGCTGAAACATGTGTAGACATTTTTATGTTGGAATTGCAAACCTATTTTTCCTATTATCCTGGTTTGAGTAAAAGAATTCAGGAATAGTGGTTCTCAGTTACCTGATTAAATTCCAACAATTAAAAACTGCATTAGAACTGCATTTATGATAGGTTATTTATAATGTGCTTACTACCCAGATGTTTCTAAGCGGGGACTCAGGGATAGAACCTGTGTTGCTCTGTGTCATCTTGCTTCCAAGGCGAGCACATTGCCCCTGAGCTATCCTCCTGCGATGTGTTGTGTTGTGATGTGTTATAAACATTTTAGTCATATCCTACTAACCCCACGGCACAATCATTTATGACCATCATTGTTTATTTGAATGAAATGTGATATAAATGTTTTGTTATGTATTTTTGGGAGGATATTTTTAAGAATAATGAATAAAATTGATATTTTTTCAATAACTGTCTTTCGGTTGGTTGAAATGCTGAAATGATGAGAAGCATACATTAGTGCAACCACAAATGGTCTTGTGATAAGGGAGGGGTAACCAGTCTCGTTTTGTCTTAAGCCCATAATCTCCAAAATGACATCACATTGAATGAAAGGAAACTGGGTTTAGAAGTCACTCCCATTAGACAGCTATCTTCATTAATATGCCCAATGATTGCAGTGGGGTTGGTTTCCTGTGATGTTACTTTTGGAACACTGTCAAATCACATACACTGGCCAATTAGATTAGAGAAATCATACACACCTCTAAACAGAGTGGTTTCTGCTATGTAAACGTTCATACCCATAGGTTCCGGACTCACTTGCTGGCTCACTGAAAGAAGGAGAGAAAGGAGAATTGATAACAACAGGAAGGAGAATGTAATAGATTGCCTTTTATTGGACACATTTTGGATTATTTGCAGTGCAAGAGAGGCCTACCTGGAAGTTGTATTCCAGGCCTTCCTCAGTTTAAGAGACAGCAGACAGGCCCAAATACAGAAAGAGAGAGATCAGACTGTGAGGGAAGCTGACCCGATCTTGCTGACTGATGTCCACCTGCTTCTTAAAGGGGAAAATTGAACCAGTCCTTAAGAGAGTGTCCACCTATCTGTGAGACAAACAAATGACATTCACGTGTAAGTATAATATTATGGGCAGCTAATCCTGAGAGAAATGATATTCTGTAGGGAATAGATTACATCCCAGCCATTTTTATTAGTGAAAGTCCTGAGGGGCTGGGGTAGGTACATTGACTATACATCCCGAGAAATTGATGCATATTTCAGAAGTGTATCTGATTCTGGAATTATAGAGTTGATAGCTCAGGTCCTGTGATGTTTATATTGGGAGATCCCCTGCGTAGACCTCTGTGTAATTATCAAACACAGAATAAGTATTCCGGGAGCCAAAAGGATATCTCATTGCATAGATGCCTATAATAATAAGGTAATTGAAGACATGTCTGGTCATATCACCAGGTAGAATCCTGTTATTAGTGCTGAACTGCTAAAGACAAAAGGGAAAGGGTTATTAAATGTTATCAAATTCCCCACCTTTAAGTTGCCCATTGAAATGAGAAAGGTACACTTTTACATGGTAATGCAATAGAAGCACCATTGAAGGGAATCTACCAGGCATGTATGTTGATGTCTGTAGGTGATTTAAATGGAAAAATGTTAACTAGCTTGTCTTTTTGTTGAGTTTTCTAGAATGCTGTTAGACATTTTGACATGTCCATCGAGTGGGGGAATGTTTATTTTCCTATAAATAAGAAGCAGAGAGACTAAGATAGGCAGGGATGTTCTGAATTAAACTGGTTTCCTATAAAATGGATTTCTTTCCTGAGTCCTCATACACTCTTCAACACATAGTGGAGGTGCTCTCTGGATAAATCAAATTTACAGATGGTGATGTGTATGCCTCACAAGTCTACATTAATGTAAATGTAGCATATAAAAGTGATGCAACGAGAGTGCTGATGATTCTTCAATGAAGTTGGAAATGTATAGGAGCGTAATTTGTTTATATTTAAAGTGATTCAATTATTTCTATTTTATTGATAAAAGAACTGTCTATGCGAACGTGCATTTTTCATTTCCAAGGGGAGGAAGATTGCAGGGAAATACTACTGTTAAATTGGCGGTCCCATGTTCATTAAACAAAACTTGATTAAATAAGTATAGATGATGCATACCTTTTTTTTTTTTTTTGGGTCACCCACCGGGCGACGTGTGCCCGTTCAAAAATTCTGCTCACATTTTGAGTGAGGATCTTGGCGTCAACCAAAATCGTTATTTTCCTTACTCATTAGTTTAAGGCATATGCATACCTTATTTGGGGGATGGCACATTACCACCAATTAGATGTTGTCCGTTCAAAACTTCCTGCAAAACTCAAAGAGAAACATACTATTTATATGAGAGTAGCTTGTTCCCCAATACCATGCAATATTACCAAAAAAAGGTATGTCTACACCAATAGTTTTTCAAAACCCAATGTTGTTTTATTAGTGTAGTGAAGACATGTAGACAAGTGTTTCAACCTCAGGGGTCCTTTGCAAGACTGTTACAGAGTATACATATAAGACAGTGATAATTGTGACAAGTGAGGTGAGCGTGACATAAGTGTATCACAGATAATACATTTGTTGAGTTAGACATATCAGTTGTATATATGTCATTCATACAGGTAATGTACCACACAATGTATATACAATACAGTCATATTTAGTAATCATTTGTGTTAAAGTTTAAGCCAATCCAGTTGGAGCAGATCCATTCCAGGTTAGACATACACCCTCCTATGTTGGATTAGCAAGCGTACATTCAAAGGCTTAATCCAGCCTAAGTTGCGTGCTCAGATGCACTTTGACTTCCAGCCACCAACTCAGCATATCAATGTTGCCATCAATATGTGCGTGCATGGAGGAGGACTCTAGCCACTTTCTTCTCCAGGCCCAGGCTCCCAACACATGCACTCCACTCAGTAATCACTACCCTTCATACAACGACCCGCACTGTGGGATGAAATAGCCCCGGATGCCATGAATAAAAAGGCTAAAGTCATTGGTGTGCATGCCCCAAAATGAGAGGTATGCACTGAAATGATGTGGGACATAAGGCCTATGAAACCCAAGTAAAAAGAGGGAAAGAAAGGGGGCCTAATAACATCCAGATGCAAAAATATGCAAACTGTTAACAAATCTAAATATGCCAACTGCCTTTCATGAGGGAATAAAAACACACATGGACATACTGTGTTAACAAATCTATGGAAAGCTGCACTGATTTTCCAGGAACAATAGTGCATGGAATCTTAAATGAAAATGCCAAGATTTTGTTTTAAGCCGTCGCAGTGAAAAAAAGCATTTTACTGTGAAATAAACATTTCGTTTTTCCCTGTAAACTAATAATATTCTCAACAAAATGTTTGACAGATTGTCAAAATATGAACTTGGTTTCTGCCTATCATAAGCGCATCCCCATGGACAATGTTAAAGAAACTTGCATGCATAGATTGTAAATGGTGTGCCTTAATGTCATTTAAAATACATTAAGTTTGCAGGCTGTTTGCTGGACGGCCCTGAGCTGTTGGCTATTTCTTCAGATATGCAATTAATCTTCAGGGCCTCCCTTGGTTGCCTTGGAGATTCGGCCCTGGCTGCCTTCATTGTCAGTGCCTTAAAAATACAAGAAAGTAATTACTTTTGAGATCTGAAATGCGGGAAGGCCAGATAAAGACAGATCTGTTCTGTAGCCCTTGTGACCCCAGGTCACAAGCCTCCTAAACAATGCATTAGCTTAGCTATTAGCCCTTGGAAGTTTAATCTAAACACAGATCCTTCTGCATGCGTCATATGCTGGAACAAAAGAGTGATACTTAAAAAAAGGTGGGGGTCTAAGCAAAGGAGTAATGAGGCTTCCCATTGCTTAAAATTGGAGAAATGCTTTTTATCATGTAAAATTGACAATATACATCGCACAACAGTCATTCAAGGATTTTAGTAAAGGTGAACATAAAACCCTTCTAACCATGCTAACATGTTTTTGAGTGATAAACACCACTAACGTTATTCATGAAAATGTGATGTGGCCCTCCTTGTGAATTCCAGAGACATGAAAAGTTGATTAAAGCATGTCAAGTATGATTAGTATGGCACCCATACAGTGCCATGATTCTCACTGTTATAGTTCCGGATTAGTCTCATCTGATTCGCTGCAAAATTACGTTTTCAAAAATGTAAAAATGTGGAGATTAAAGGTACTTATCATGTGGTGAGATTTTCAAGTCCTATTGCAGTCCGAGCCCACCTGTCGAAGTGAGGTGATAAAGCTCTCTCCGCCCCTAGTTGTCCCAAAGCACTCCTCCATCCCCTTGTCCTATCAGCACACAGGTGGGAATGAAGTAGTGAGAATTAACCAATCCCTTTTGTGGGAATTATGACAAGTTATTGATGTCATTTGCACTATAACTATGCCAGCTTGCCTGAGAGCCAGACTTTTTTCGACCAATTCAAGAGGTGTTCTGCTGCTGAAATCTGGCGCAAACATCCCAGCAAAGAGAGGCCTAACCTTGCAGTGGAGCCAGGAGACATAGAAACTGATAGAGACTGATTGGGATCCTTGGAGGGCTCAGAGGGAAATCCTTGTCTGACCCCATGCTATCCCAGCAGTGTGTCCTGACGCTCCCTGATGCCCAGTCCATACCTCTCCTTAAAGTAGAAATACCCCAAGCCATATATTGTGCATGCCCTATCTTTTTCAAGCATTGTTTTATTTTTGTCCCATTGAAAAAAAAACGTTTTGCATGTGTAGGTCCTTAGCATATTGATCAAAGTAAATTAATGAATTCCCCCACGGGATCTGTATTCAAAACCAACAATCTTTTCGCAGTGTGTTGTGAGCTGGTATAGTCATAAAGATGTGCCAAAAGACTGAATCCCCAAAAGTCCTGTTTCCACATGTGTTCCCATTCTAAGGTGCAAAAGGAAATTGTCCCTGTGTTCCCATTGTGAGCTAAAAAACAAATTCCCATTTGCATTTTCATTCCCACATTGCAATTATGCTAAACATCCCAAAATCAATGTTCACTTTCTGTTCTGATAATAACCCTAAAGCCCTGCGTGTTATTGTCAGGTGTAGCAAAATTAATTTTTCCCATTGCATATCTGTCTCCTCTATTGCTTCTGTGATCAAATCTTCCAAAATCAGATGTTCCCAATGTGTGCTGACTAATATTCCCCAAAGGCCTGCCTCTCCATGTGTAGGTGTAGAAATGCGAATTCCCCATTTCTTTTTATTCTGTCCATTAGCAGTTTTGCTCAATAAAAAAAAATATTTTACTGTTGCGAGACATGGATTTAGCAGAACAATTGGAAGAAAACCGGTCCACAGCTCGAAAACTATGATTTTTACTTCTCTTTGAGCATGCAGAACGAGGACACAGTAGACTGGTCATTCAAATTGATGAAACTAAGGCAGAAATAGAAAGCTATGATGCACCAAGTACTACTTAAGAAAAGAACTACAAGACCATGTATAGGATAGTTAAGATACATCAAGACGAAGTCAAGATGAGAAAACTACAGACATTTTTCAGTGATTACCGCGACTACAGAGAAGACAGGGTCTTTACATATCAGTCCAAGTATGACCATACTACACCCAAATCATGAGAAAGTAGCCTAACAGTTCACTGGCAAGTTCTGAAGCAGAATGCGAACCTGAAAATACAACTACACCAAGAACAAGTTTGGAACAAACCAATACTAAAATGTCTTTTTTAGAACAAATCCAAGTGCATAAGAAAGCCAACTGTTTAAATACCAAATAAACAAAAGATATCCACTTTTTGGATCCCCTAACAAATACTGTTAAAGTATCAAACGAAGGAGAGGCAGGAGGGCTGGCAAAGACCAGCAGTGACCTAGAACAAGAAATAGGCAAAAGACTAGACTTAGTCATGAACCTATCTACAAAGCAATAGGTACCAATAGAGAGACAAATACTAAACAAAGGACTGTTGTTTTCACTAACCAGCTACAACAGCTTTGTGGATATATCAATTCTTTACTTCTTGCTCAATATCCATAAGAAATTCTAGGATGTCCCTGAGGGCATATCAATAATGAGTGGAATAGGTGGGATATCAGAACCCCTAGCAAAATACATTAACAATATAATACAACCACCACAAGTGCCAACCATACCCTCCTACCTTAGGGACTCCATGCATACATTGCAAATATTGGAAGAAATAGAGTGGCAATACGACTTTCTCCTCGAAACCTTAGATGTCAAAGCCCAGGTGTCAGAACTCAGTCAAAAACTGAGAGAGAGAAATTAACCAGAGAGAATGATACGACATCCTAGAAAGAGAAACAAAACCAAAAAGAAGATAGACCTGCTACTCTAAAGGTTCGCACCAACTGTTGTCATTAAATGAAACAACACATATGAATTATATTGGGGAACCATTTGCAATGATACTAGTGGACTGAATCCTTGAGTAATTAGCCCATGCAAATAATCCAGAAAGGAAAAAGAAATTCACACATATCAGGGGCTGTGAATATACATTATTTGTATTAAGAAAAAACAGAGAAACATTTGTGAAGACTTACATACAGCAAAATTCAACATTATAAACAAAGACATGTGGTGAAATCAAAACTTAAAATGGTATTCAATGCATAATTAGCTTCAAATGCATCACATAACCCGTGAGGGACACATATGGAAATCATATGCCTCAATAACTCAGCGCTATTGCGGACCTGTAACATTCCTGGTCCTACAGCGAGTGTACAAATTAATGAAATATCTAGTATTTCAAAGACATCATATAATTGAAGTGCCTAAAACAGGAGTCCAGATTTGTAAGAGAGCCCGCAACATCCCGCGGGAAATGACCCTATTAAAACATCCAAGAAGAAGAAGGGATGAGAATCAAATAACAGCGGTATTTAGCCACTCGCCGATAGTCAACCGTATCAAAAAAGAGATCAGGAAACTGTGGTACCTATTGAATGTTGGGGAAAACAAACCAAGCACCCCTCTGTTTGCGATTAAAAGGGAGGAATATTGGTGATGTCGTGGTACACACCTACAGAGAGGAGCGAGAAGAAATGGACAACCAACCCAGGCTGCAGCAACAATCTAAAGCCATAGGTCATGCACCGTGCGGTACATGCTCGGTATGTCCCTATACAAAACACTTGACAACTGTGGATATAGGGTGGACAACAATGTGGGAACAGAGAGTCTTTACAAATTGCAACACCAGCAATGTGGTATATCTGATTAAGTGCCCTCATGAAAACAACTATGTGGGTATGAACACCAGAGCAATCAGAATTAGAATCTGTGAACACAGATCCAATATCAGAAGGAAAAGGCTCAAAGCCCCACTGGTAGAATATTTTGCTCTACACATCCACTCATAAAATGGATGATACTAGAAAATATAGTGGTACCAAAACAAGGGGGAATCTGGAAGCCATGTTGCCGAGAAAAGAACAACAATGGATCTTTAGTCTTAAAAACCACCTGGATGGTCTTAACGAGGAAATATGTTGGCAAACACTTGCAGTCCTATAAGATGTCTTCCAACTATTTGAAGCAGCTATAGGAATTATGTAGACAATCAAATTCCTGTAAAAACAAATAACCATCATCGAGTGCATAGTGCCCACATGAGTAATGGGGCATGCATAAAACAGACACGTGATTTCAGGAAGCCATAAGACATTAGTTTCTTGGGAGACCAAAATGCTATTAAACAACACATGCCAGGTTTAGCCAAATATACCATGGCCACTGTGCAAAAAGAGATATATCTGGTTAGAAATTTAGTGACAATATACCACATGAGGTTTATATACAACATATGAGGTCTCTCCAAAAAAACTTCTTTTATAAGAACATCAGCTTTATGTTGACCCGTAAGAACGTCAACAGTAAACATTTGAATTGAAACACAGTGATACAAAAAGAATGTCTTAATTTGAATCAATATGGTTTTTTGTAGTTATAATGTTCTTGTTTCACATACAGATAATTTGTGTGAAAAACGGGCACCAATCGCATTACCCATTGTGATCCCTTAAGGAACCCAAATGTCATAAGAAATCGCTGTGCTGGAACAGCAATAGAAATAATAAACACAAAAAGAGGACCCACATGTCTGACGATGACATGATCACGTGTTACAATACATAAATAGTCGGACTTCCCAATATGGCGGTTGAGAAGCCATTCGATTGAGAAGCCGAACAAGAGCTCCGTGGAAGGTGAGACTGTGGTGCCCTCTATGTTTTGCATCGCTTAATATATAAAAAAAGGCTTGCGCATGTTGGCAGACATTTTGTTACAAGTAGAAAAGTATGTCTGAAGCTCACAACATAGTGACAGCATTCCTTCCACTCTAGACTAATCCAACATGAGAGTGGAGATATTTTTGCTGCCGGCGTCACATTGCATGTATTTTCAAATTAAAAACAGACAGCTTAGATTAGAAGAAAAGAAATGTAGATGAGACTCAAGAACTAAAATACAATTTGTGAATGCATTTCTTGAGAATGACCGATGCGTGAATACCTGCGGTCATGTTAAAATTGACACTGCTGTCAAAGTCAATATAAGCTGAGACACAGACATAATTGATAAACAAACCTTGCCTAATGGACAGGGGAATAGCATGTGTAAAATCCCTAAGAATACAGGACCTCTAAAACTAAAACGGAATATTCTCACCCCATAACAGAAAATCAAGTATCTTTATGAAATACAACTCATCCGCTGAAATTGCGAACAAGAACACGAATGCGGGGATGAGTATATTGCACCATTTTGGTTTATAGAGGATAACCACAAATACCTTTCTAAAGGCTTAGACATAACAGCAGATTCATTCAGACCTCTACCCAACAGGTCATGAAGCATAGTAGAAGTCTTGAAAAGGATCTCTGACACTGAAAGACCAAAGAAATATTGAGGCTTAGTACCACAAATGAAAGTACGCCAATCACGGGTTGAAAAGATACAAGTATATTTTACTTTACAGTATTAAAGCAAAACAGATAGCTATCTGGCTCCCAACACCTCATAGTGTGTTCCAGCAGACATAGCACGGGGTGAGAGATCTGGACATCTAAACACAGACATATTTATACCATTTTCGAAACATTGTCAAGCCTCTCTCCAAGCTAATACGTTACTGACTAGAGTTCATGCACAGTTCACATGTAAAATATTACAATATTGTTCAACGGATTAAACAAGTTTGCATATCCATGAAGTTACTATGGTGCTGTTGGTTCTCTGATCCACATAAGTCTTGTTCCAAGAATCGCTACAATGCAGGTCAGCCAGAACACACGGTCTGAGTTTGCTTTCCATTGTCTCATTGTTTATATGAGGATGAGGCTTGTGAGCGCTGACAACACTTGGATGGCAGTTCATTCAAGTCACAAGGTTTCTTTACATTGGTCAAACAGTCTGCTCTCGGTCAGCCTAAACATTAAGGAAACTCAAAGGTCGTTTTGGCTCGACTGCAAGTCGAAAACACAGTCCACCACTTTAGAACACAGAAACAAGAGTTGAAATCAAAATGGCGGATGATTCCTAAAATGGCGGCGACATCGAACAAAAATCGGAATATTATGAACGCGGTTTTCTGCATAACGCAAATGGGCTTAGGCCAATATTCATAACAAGGCAGTATTATGCAATTACAGTTTAACAACACTTCAGAACAGAGACCAGTTAGTTCCACATAAGACACCCAGAGAGGTAAGTCTTATGATTTGACACTAGTATTGTAGTAGGTAACTTTCGATATGATATACGTTCTGATAGTCCCCCTTTGTGTATATTTTCTTTCCCTCATTTTAGAGCCTTGAGAACTCCCACAATCTAATCAAGGTGCCCTCCTCCAACTAGAGAAATGGACAAGAAATCGGAATACTGTCTTTTTTTTATTATCAACTATGGTTGCCATAGTCTGAGTCCTAAAGAAAGCATAGAACTGGATCCATTCTGCTGAAACCGGTTGACCAATAGAGGGTCTGATTACCCAACTCCCTTGACTCAGCATATTAATAGTTGAGCTTGTTCGAATTCACATGTAGTTTTTAGTTTTTTATGTGCAACTAAAAGTGAATTTTGATAAACATATGGAGTGATTCAAATAGTCCATATGGGCTATCCCTCCATATGAATGTTTTCAATAATTTGATAAGTCACATTATTGGAAGCAAGACAAATAAAAATAGGAAAACTTGACTTCCATAAGTGTGTGCTTACTCCTAGTGGTTCAGGAAAGTAGTGAGAAAGGTTAGGCAAGTTTCTCTTCTATCCCTTCACCTTGATAGGCAATACACCAGCGGACTACCAGGGTTAGTTACACATACCCAGGGACATGAAGAGCTTCACGTAGGGACATTTAGTAATCTATAGGGAACCAAGTTTGAGGAATAATATGTTAAACCAATGGTTTTGTCTGTGATGTGTTAAAGACCTCTACACGTCAATCGACCACCGCATGGCATTAGACAGCTTGGACTACCTATACTTTGGCAAATCTGCATCACATCATACCCACCTAGAAATTACCAGGGCATGTTTTAAATGTTCTCTCTCCACCAGTACGTTTTTGTTCAATGAAGAATACTACAGACAAACTAGAGGAATAGCAATGGGAGCCAGCCATGCCCCACTCAATGGCAAACTGCTTCATGCACTTTTACGAACAGAAGCATGCCCTTAGTAATATTGTCTTTACACAGCGGATTGTTGAGTGGTATCGTTATATAGATGATATAATACTCATCTGGAAAGGCACACAAGAACAACTGGAGATGTATGTACAATACCTAAATAACAACAATTTTGGTATTGAATTAACAAGCCATATAAGCACAACACAACTTGAATACTTAGACCTGAAAATCGAGGTTATCAACGACAAATTATTCTCAAAGACTTATCGTAAACCAATGGAAGTGAATTCAGTGTTACGTGCAACCAGCTGCCACAGAAGATTGGTTATCACTAATATTCCTAAAGGATAATACATTAGAGCAAGGCGCAACTGCAACACAAACGAGGCATTTGAGCATGAATGTGAACTACTGGAGCAAATATTCAAGGACAGAGGCTACATAACTAGCCATTTGAAACTCACAAAAGAGGAAACTTCAGATTTGGAAAGAAAGGCTTATACCAAAGCATAAGAAACAAAGTGATGACAAAACCATCAGCTTTATAACAAGATACAACTCTAACAGTTATGAGATACAAAACATTTTTAAAAAACATTGGTCAATACTACTCATGGACCAAAACATAAAATCTGGACCTTACACCATATACAAGTCATTCATTCAGCAGAGCACGAACAATTCAGAATATTCTCAGCCCTTCTTATATGGCTCAGAAACAGATCACTGCCACGGGCTAGCTCAGCCAAATAAAACAAATAGTAACATGTTCCATGTCAGGAATTGGATTTGGGGCAGGAAAAGACAAGTACTGTGTAGAAAATAACTTGTAGACTACACTTCCCAGCATCCTATGGCCTTGCGTGTAGTTCTTTGACTTCGCACTGAGAGCCAGCTGGGTGTGATTAAGGCGTGAGGAGTTCTAGAGGATGAGCGAGGCAGAAATTATGCAGTTGCAGGTTCCCAGACCGGGGCGGTGAGAAGCACAGCGGCAGTAGCAACCTCACTTTATTTCTGTCATGAAGTGGAGGTATGCTAATTCAATGCCCAGGCCGCGGACTGCACAGACAATTATAAGACGTCATTCCACTGCGTTAGCGTGTCCTCCCAAGGCACCCGGACACTCAGATAAGTGCCTGAGTAGTTCCTAATTAATGAGCGGCATCAATGTTTGTGTCTGTCTTGTACGCTTTTTATGCTAAGTATACATTGCAGACTATGAAAAAACTAATGGAGATCAGGTCACACCACTTGTTTTCTATGAACAACTTGAGCAAGTGTTTCCTATGAGCTCAGATCTTCGTGGGCTCATGAACAAGTTTCATGTGTGCATGAAGGAAAATGCAGATACGTTCCTTCTTTTTGTTGTTTTGTGAACATTACGGTGCTATTCACACACTTCTGAGATTAACAGCACGTGTTTAGTGCTGTTGTAGAAATTATCACATGCTGTGTAGGGGTGACTCTGTTATGGCAAATTATGAAGAGCGCTGCTAAATGTGATATTTATGTTGCCAGCCCAACGGTCCATGTGTCTTGTGTTTTCAACACAGGGAGCTCCCTTTTTTGTGGCATACAGCTTGATGTGAACATCATGCCTTGCATTATAGTTCTCATATGTGGTATATGGTGTGATATGTGAACATCATGTTTCATGTTAGTCAAGATTTTGTTACATGTGTATTTATATTTGACTATGCCGATTAAGCAGGAGATAGGACTTATAGGACATGTAAAGTGGCAAGAGTGAGACTTGAGTAGGCACTATAGGCTCTGGAGATTAGGTGTAGGAGTACAGGTTTTAGAGTAGGCTCACGAGTATGTAGATGCATGATCTCTCTTCTCTACATTTCCCTTATCTGTCCATCCCCTTTCCCTAAACTCCTTCTTCCCCCCATTGTCTGCCATGTGATTACCTGTGTTATTAATATCCAGGCGTCCGTGCCAACCATGGTGGGAGGGTGGAACTGTTTGGCTTGGCTTCTGTGGTTTGGGAGAGGGGGTTGATACCCTTTCATCCCTTTGATTATTGACAGAATTATCCGCCCCTGATTTCGGGGTACTTAAACCACCCAGGCCAAATGGATTCGACTTCTCCCTCTTTAGCAGAGGTGCTGAAGGCTTTACAGGACATTCAACTTGAATTAGACCATGCGACACAGGAATTAGGTACTGTTAATGCCTAGGAGCAAGGGCTAGTAGCGCAAGGTACCCCTTTGGAGAGAACTGGGTCATCCCTGGGGCTCACAGCAGGAAGGCCATCTACTGTGATTGTACAGCCCCTAGTGCTGTGCCGCTGGCAGCACCAGAAAGATTTACTGGGGATCCAAAGAAATATATGACATTTTTGACTCAGTGTAGACTACATTTGTTATGTAAACCCACAGCTTTTGAAACCATCCAGGCCAGGACAGCCTTTGTGATTTCATATTTAACCGGAGATGCGTCTGCTTGGCCGATGCCTTTGGTGCAAAACGATGACCCCTTATTATATAATTGGGATGGTTTTCTGGCAGAATTTGGAAGATTGTTTGATCGTATGGAAGTTTTGTTGGCACAGGACAAGGAATTGTTGGCATTAAGACAAGAACCCGTGATTTGGTATCATATGTGAATCAGTTTAACAGACTGGTCATTGGGACAGATTGGCCGGAAAATAAACATACCGTTTCATTCTATCAAGGGTTGAGAGAGGAACTAAAGGATGCTATTGTGCAAGTGGAACCTCAACCTAGCTCTTGTACAGCGATGATTGATTTAGCTTTGAGATTGGACCATCGTCTGAATGAACGGAAGGGAGATAAAAGGCGACCAGAGGTGGCACCTTGTGTGCGATTGGACAAGAGCAGGAGAGGCAGGAGTGGAGAAGGAGAGCCTATGTAGATTGGTTAAGTGAGGGGTCCTTTATCGGCAGCAGTGAAAGAGCAACATAAGGTGAGTAATCTATGTCTGTATTGTGGGCAACCAGGACATTATATTAGGACATGCCCAAACACTCCCAAGAAAGTAACAAGGAATGATGGAAGTAAGGGGGAGGTGGGATAAAGATTGGGCTGGCCTTATGGGGAGCTCAGATGTCAGACGCAGCAGGAGACAGGTTCCCCAGTTGGGTAGCAAATATGGTAGGAAACAAGCATTACCACTTGTACATTTTGGTGACGGTATTTTTTGCATGTACCAAACAGATGGTGTCAGCTATGGTGGACTCAAGGGCACAGGCAATTTCATCTATATAAGTATGGCTAGAAGACCGGGTTTGTCTTTGAGGGACAAATCCAAGGTGGAAGGGGTGTAGTCGGTAGATGGGTCTCTCTTGATTTCTGGGCCCATTTGTCAACAGACTCAACCTATTCAGATGAGGTGTGGGTCGGGGCATGTGGAAGAAATTGCGTTTGATTTAATAGCAGCACCTCAGTTTGGACTCATTCTGGGTATGCCGTTGTTTGTACAGCATAATCTGAGGATTGTTTTGGTCACTCGGGAAGTATTTTTTGAAGGATCACAGTGTGTGAGTCATATGGAGGAAGAAATGGGTCCTGCTCTGTTCTTGGCGGATCAGACATTCAACTCACAAGTGGTGTGAGCAGTGGGGACAGGGATACCTGACCAGTATAGTGATTTTGCCAGTGTTTTTGACAAAGGGGGGGGTGAAAGGTTACCTCCCCATCGATCGTATTATTGTATGATTGAACTGGGACCTGGGGCCAAATTGCCTTGTAGCAGGATATATGTATTAACTGAAACAGAGAATCAATATTTACGAGAATATCTAGATGATATGTTGGAGAAGGGTTTTATTAGACATTATACCTCTCCAGTATCGTCGCCCTTGTTTTTTGTCCCAAAGAAGGAAGGTACGCTTAGAACCTGTATTGATTATCAGGCTTTGAACAAGGTGACAGTAAAGAATAGATATCCCTTGACTTTAATTTCAGTGCTATTGGATCAGGTAAAGACAGATGTGATGTATACAAAACTGGATTTAAGAGGGGCATATCATTTGATTCGAGTAAAAGAAGGGGATGAATGGAAAACTGCTTTTAGAACCAAATTTGGATTGTTTGAATATTTAGTTATGCCTTTGGATTGTGTAATGCGCCTGCAGCTTTCCAGTATTTTATGCAGGAAGTGTTGAGTCTGTTTTTGGATGTTTTTTGTCATTGTCTACATAGATGATATCCTGATTTATTCTTCCTCAGTTGATCAACATATAGGACATGTTAGGGCGGTTCTGCAGAAGTTGCAAGATTATCAGTTATATGTAAAACTGGAAAAGTGTGCATTTCATACTAAGCAGGTGGAATTTATCTGATTTATATTGACCCCTTCAGGAATTGTGATTGACAAAAAGAAGATTCAGGCATTCACGGAATGGCCAGCACCACAATGTATCAACGATATGCAGTCCTTTTTGGGATTTGCTAACTTTTATAGTAGGTTTATCTCACATTTTTCACAAATCATTGCTCCAATAACTACGTTGTTAAGGAAGTCAACTAGCTGTTGTTGGAATCAGGAAGCAGAAGGAGCATTTCAAGAGTTAAAGGAGACATTCACTTCAGCTCCGGTATTGAGACACCCAGAACCAGTAAAGCCTTTCCAAGTGGGAACTGATGCATCCAATGTAGCAGTAGGAGCTGTATTGTCGCAAAAGGATGAGGATGGTATTTGGTACCCAGTGGCTTTCTACTCTCGTAAACTCACTAGTTGTGAACAAAACTACTCTATTATGGATAAAGAGCTGTTGGCCATTCAAGCAGCTTTTTGGAATGGAGGCATTATTTGTTGGGGGCTAATCATCAGGTAATGGTAGTAACTGATCATAAGAATCTTCAGTACTTTAAAACAGCACATACTTTAAGCCCAAGGCAATTACCCCGGTCTCAATACTTTAATGAGTTTGATTTTGTGGTGACCTTTAGACCAGGGAAGCGAAATGGGAAAGCGGACGCTTTGTCAAGACAGCAAAATATGGAGAATATAGTGACAGAAGTAAGAACAATCATTCCAGCAGAGAAAGTGGTTGGAGCAGTTAAATCAAGATTACTGAGACAACTGAAGCAGGAGATGAAGAAACAGGAAAGGCTGAATTGGAGGGTTGAGGACCATTTAGAAACTGTGTGTGATGGTCTCCCTTATTACGCAGGGAAGCTATACTTACCTACTCAGTATTTACAAGGAAAGGCTATATATTGGTGCCATAATTCACCATTGGCTGATCATTCCAGTAGTAAGAAGACACAAGACATGTTGGAGAGGTATTTTTGGTGGCCAAAATTGAGACAGATACTATCAAATACATTCAGAGATGTGAAACTTGTGTGTGCAGTAAGTCAGACCAGAAAGTTGGGACTGCTTCAGTCACTGTCCACTCTGGAGAAGGTATGGACTCATATTTCAACGGACTTCATTATCGATTTGCCTCCTGATGAGAAGTATGACACTATTTGGGTGACAGTCGACTATTTCTCAAAAGAAGCTCGTTTTGTGCCTTGTAAAGGGATTCCAGGAGTGGGGAAGTTGGCAGAATTATTTTTGCAACATGTTGTCAGATCACATGGGTTGCCCGAACTATTGAATCGGATAAACGGCCCCAATTTACCTCTAAGTTTTGGCGCGCCTTCTGTCAGATGTAGGAATCAACTGTGCTCTATCTACTAGCTATAATCCACAGACTGATGGACAGACTGAGTGAGTCAATCAGACTCTGGAACAGGATTTGCGTTGCTATTTGCATGATGGCATGGACTCCTGGGTTCAAGCGCTGTGGTTAGCAGAGTTCATGTATAACAATACAGAGCATGCCTCATTAGGGATGGCACCTAACAAATGTTTATACGGGCAGGTGCAAAATATGTTGCCAGAACATTTACCGGAGGTGGAATACATTCCCGTTCTTCAAGAGAGGAAGCAGTTGCTTCTGACCATCAGACAGAAGGCACGTGTCCATCTAGAACAGGCTAAGGAAAGTTACAAAAAAGATGCAGACAAAAAAGACATGAAGCTCCTAGGTACACGGTTGGAGATAAAGTATAGTTGTCTACGCAACCCGAAAATGTGCACTCAGGTTTATTGGACCATATTAAGTTGTAGAGTGGGTGTAGTAAAGTATAGTAGTCTACGCCCACCCGAAAATTTGCACTCAGGTTTATTGGACCATATTAAGTTGTAGAGTGGGTGTCTACAGGGGCTGTCAAATTACGATTGCCTCCAACGTCAAGGATACATCCAGTGTTCCATGTGTCTTTGCTTAAACCTGTAGCTCCTGGGACGCGTGTGCAGAGACCACCGGCAATCACCAAAGAAGGTCAGACGGAATACAAGGTTAAAAAGATACTGGACTCAAGACGGAGAAAGCAAAGGTTGTGGTATTTAATTCAATGGTCCGGTTATGGTCTGGAAGACTTTTCTTGGATGCCGGCTAGTTTTGTTCTGTTTAATTTGCGCCATCCTGACAAGGCAGGTCCTGGGAAGAGCCCTGGGAGAGGAGGTACTCTCAGGAATTGGATTTGGGGCAGAAAAAGACAAGTACTGTGTAGAAAATAACTTGTGGACCACACTTTCCAGCATCCTATGGGGTCGCGTATAGTTATTTGACTTCACGCTGCGAGCCAGCTGGGTGTGATTAAGTGTCTAATAAAACCACCAGCTGCTCGTGCCTTGGTGTGGACAATTAATGATTGCAGCACGGGCAGTCACGGCGGGCGTGAGAGTTCTAGAGGACACGTGAAGCAGTAAGTATGCAGTTGCAGGTACTCGGACCGTGGCGGTGAGAAACACAGCAGCAGTAGCAACCTTGCTTTATTTCTGTCATGAAGCGGGGGTATGCTAATTCAGTGCCCGGGCTGTGGCGGTGAGCAGCGACTGCACAGACAACAGTAAGGTGTCATTCCACAGCTTTCGGGTGTCCTCCCGAGCCACCCGGACACTCAAGTAAGTGCCTGAGTATTTCCTAATTAATGAGCGGCATCAGTGTTTCTGTTTTCCCTTGTATGCTTTTTATGCTAAGTATACATTGCAGACTATGAGAAAACTAATGGAGATCAGGTCACAGCACGTGTTTTCTATGAACTACTTGAGCAAGTGTTTCCTATGCACTCAAATCTTCGTGGGCTCATAAACAGGTTTCATGTGTGCATGAAGGAAAATACAGACACGTTCCTTCTTTTCGTTGTTTTGTGAACATTAAGGTGCTATTCACACACTTCTGAGATTAACAGCACGTGTTAATTGCTGTTGTCAAATTATCACATGCTGTGTAGGGGTGACTCTGTTATGGCAAATTATGAAGAGCGCTGCTAAATGTGATATTTATGTTGCTAGCCCGACGGGCCATGTGTCTTGTTTTTCCACCACAAGGGGCTCCCTTGTTTGTGCCATGCAGCTTGATGTCAACATCATATCTTGCTTTATAGTTCTCATATGTGGTATGTTGTGTGATTTGTGAACATCATGTTTCATGTTAGTCAAGATTTTGTTACATGTGTATTTATGTTTGACTATGCTGATTAAGCAGGAGATAGGATTTATAGGATACGTAAAGTGGCATGAGTGAGACAAAGTAGGAACTATAGGCTCTGGAGGTTAGGTGTAGGAGTACAGGTTTTGGAGTAGGCATATGAGTATGTAAATGCATGATCTCTCTTCCCTACCTTTCCCTTATCTGTCCACGCCCTTTCCCTAAACTCTGAGATTTCTAACTATCAACTCCAATTCCCTTCTTCACGCCTCCTTTTTTAATGCGCTCACAAGTTCTCACATGCAAAACACGCAATGTTATAGTAGACGGTGGTGCACACACTCTCGACTCTGGAACCCGGCACAACTGCCTTTTGCTCCCTGCTTTATGAGACAGAGGGGGGAAGGATGGTGGCTGCACAACCTTAGCACTTATACAGCCATCCTAGCCCAGATTCTCCCATGAATTACCTTGAATCTATTCACCATCATAGGCCTATAATTATCAGGCATCACCATCACCAGGCATCACCATGCAGCAACATTCAGTAACAACGGCAACCAGGTTGTAGTACAACACAGACCCAGAGGCTTGGGGCATCCGATGCCCTTTGCCTCTCTGTCATCACGACACATCCACAAAGGATCAAATTATAGGCAGAAACAGCCTCCTCACCACAACATCGTAGATCGTGGATCTTCCACCTCACTACTTCTTACCATAGACCAACCTTGCATGTCATATCACCATACCAGCAACAAACCACATGGTTCTCTCCCCAGCCGAACCAGAACAATGGAATAATCCATCCCAGGAATTAACAGGCAGGCTTGAAATGCAAATTACTTTAGGTAAGAACACCACAAGACTATTACCTAACATGCAGCCACTTACTCTAGCATTTTGCTAAACTTAGACCTTAAGAGACTAACCTCAGAATACTTTTTTCTCCCTCTTCTCTCCCTTCTCTCCTTCGTTGATCTTCACCAACTGGATGTGTTTAAACTTTAACACAAATGATTACTAAACAGTGCCATATTGTATATACATTGGGCCTCATTACGGGTCCGGAGGAAATCCTGCCGGTGCTACTGACGGATTACCGCCAGACCCGTAATAATTTACTGCCACCTGACTTCTCGGTGCCACCAGGCTATTATAAATGTGACAGCCGGGAAGTCAGGCGCCGGTACATTTGTTAATCCCCATTCCCATAGAGTCCCATTGGAGTGGGGACTCACAAGCACTTCCGCGACAAGTCTGCCTACCGTGGCTGCTGCGCCCGGCAGGGTCAGACCTGTTAGGCATAGTGGCTCTGGCAGGGAGACTTGTAGTTTGCTGGTCTGGAAACAAGGGTGCCGGTGAGCTTACTGGCACCCTTGTTTCTGGACTGGCAACATTATAATGAGGCCCATTGTATGGTACATTACCTGTATGAATGGCATACATACAACTGATATGTCTAACACAACAAATGTATTATTTGTAATTCACTTATGTCACGCTCACCCCACTTGTCACATTTATCACCGTCTTACATGCTCTGTAACATCCTTGAAAAGGATCCTTCAGGTTGAAACATGTGTCAGCTGACCCTTTAAGGCTACATGTCTTCACTACACTAATAAAACCACATTGGGTTTTGAAAAACTATTGGTGTAGACATACATGTTTTTTAGTAATAGCACAAGGTATCCAGGAACAAACTACTCTCAGTCTACATACAAAAGGAGGTGTGGGCAGCACCTCCACCCACCTTTGACCACGCTACTTTAACCATACCTTAAAATAGAGTGAAGCGCGAGAGAAGTTTCAAGCCTAAGGCCCAACATTTCCTGTATACTATTTATATGCTTTACTAGTTTTATGTTGTGCATTATTTAATCTCTGACATATGTATTGTTCTTTCTTTTTTGTTTCTTCATATATCCCTGGTATTGGATGGTTGTAAGGTTATTTCTTGAAGCACAGCATTGTCTATCTTGTAGGTACCCTCAATGTATTGCTTTGCTGTTGCCCAAACTAATTTATGGTAGCACAATAGTGTCTTGCCTAGACCCAGTCCATTGTTCATATTATTGTTGTGGTTTAATTAGGGGGCAACTGTGAGATCTGTCTCCTGTCACTTGCACCTTACAGATTGCTGGCACAGTGTATCCGCCTTTGGGACAGGCTCCCCACTTCTCTAACAGATGTCTTCTAAAACATGGCCAAAGAGTAGTTCACAGGGCGCCAGTACAAGAGCATTCCCCCTGGCATGGCACTTATAAGTACCAAGGTTTACACATAGATCTGGGAAAAATCTTGAATATATTTTACAAATAATTGAAATTTAAAATTATATTTAGGAAAATGCAACATTAGACTCGCACCCGCGCTTTTACAATTCAGGAAGGAGCTCAAGCCCATCTTCTTCCAGAAATGGCTCCTTGCCAACAGATGTTGAACAGACTCATAGAAAAATAACTTTTTTTATTTTGATCTGAGAAAATAAAATAAAACATTTTAATAATGCACAATTATATTCAGGGTTCTGCAGAACAAGGGAGAGCAAGCTCCGCTTTCTGTATGTTCTTATATTTTCTTAATCACCCATCTAGTGCCTGTTGGAAATAGAAAACCTACTTTTTCCGACAGGTTCAGAAGTACCCTAAGTTCAATTTTACAAGTATGATTATGTATTTTTTAACAGAATCTCAGTCCACTTCTGAACAAAAAAAGTATAAAATAGTGCAAGAAATGTGAATATGTGAAGAGTATAATTGATACAGTCAATCGGAATGGTAAATTGGATTCTTACAAGTAGGGTTTACGGAGGGTGCACAATGTTCTCAGGGAGGGAATAATAGCAAGTTTCAACAAAAGGGGGTCAGAAGAGCAAATTGACAAAACACCAAGATGTACATGGAGGCCAAAGAGGAGCAAGATGAAACTGGTAGGCAGAATTAAGATGATATTGTGAGGCCCTGGCTGCATTTGAAAAAAATTACAAGAAAATGAAAACAGATTTGTGAATGAAATGGTGAAATCTTAACAAGATGTCAAATAGCAGAATTATAAGCTATAAAGAGTAGAGCTAGGACATTTGCAGGACAACAATCGAACAGAGAAAAGTAGCAATATATATGGGAGAATACTCGAGTAAGAATTACGAATCGGAGTTAAAAACCTGAGATGGAAATGTTTGAGGGAGAAAAGACTAAAGAGTATTTACCCGAAATAACCTTCACTCTTTTCTCCCTTAAACATTTCTTACTTAGCCCCTGCCTGCACCCACACCCCCATCGCCCTACTTACCTTGCTGCAGACTCGCTGTGTCCCTCAACGCCTGTCCCCTTTCACTTCTGTGCTCGGGAACTGGTGCTGCAGGGTCCTTTCCTTTTTTGTTTTTTTGTTTTTTTCAGGACCGGCTGCAAGGGACACCCCCACAGCTCCCACTCACAATATAGTCAGCAAGGGTGTGGGTGACACCCCTGCAGCCCCTGCCACCGAATGGGGGATTTGGTCAAACTTTTCAGCCGTTCCATATTTTTGAACGGCCGAAAATCAGCCAAATCTCCCATTCAGTCTTCTAATCTCAGACTTTTTGGCAGATTCCTGATCTACTCATTAATGCCCAGAGCTGCAGGAAATGCAGGATAACATACGCCGAAAGCCTGACTTATGAGTTCAAGTGAAGCTCCAATTAATACAAACATTCCGTGATGACCACCGAGAAATGAATCCTGGGGAAGTTGACCTGTTTTCTCTCAAAAGTTCCTGTGGGTTCCAAAATCTAAAGCCTTCCCCAGATGTTCTAGGAATTCAGTTGGAATAGTAAATTATATCCTCCTGGAAAATGTATGGGAAAAGGACTAACATAGCTTTAGCATTTATGGTTTACTCTCCTTATTTAATATTTAAAGCCATTTTAATGTTTGGATGTAAGGGGCCCCAGGGGTATCAAGTCTCCCTGGGGCACTAGTTAGAGAACACTGAGGAATTGCACACAGTGGTGGCACCCACCATGACTGAGGAAATCCTGAGAGCCATCAGGATCCACAGCCAGACTGGAAAATAATATCCAGAACGAATGAACTCTGATTGGCCCTCAGGAGACAAAGGTGGAGGAAAGGGAATAGAAGGCAGGGGGCCTCATTACGACCCTGGCACTAAACCATGGTGCTATTAGCACCAGGGTCCGCCATGGTGAATGGCGGAATTACCTCCCCATTCCAAGGTTGGCGGGCAGTAATTCCCCATTCACCATGGGCCCTTCCCCATTCCCATTTTTGCCCCATAGGGCTCAATGGGAATGGGGAAGGCGCTAAGTACGGTGCCGCAAATTGCGGCACCGTACTTAGCACCAAGGTCCCTTTGCGGGTCCCTACTTTAACGGCTGGTCTACACCAGCCGTTAAGGTCGGGTCCCGCAAAGGGACCGCGAAATTAGGTGCCAATAGGTAACGGCGCCGCAGCCTTTTACGGCGCTGTTAACCCATTAGCACCTGGGACGTAATGAGGCCCAGGGTAAGAAAATTAAGGAAGGCTAAATTAAAAAAGAGCAGGTTGGTTTTATAAGAGTTTAGATGAAGATAGTGGGAATTCATACCTATCTGAATGGCAGGTGTACAGTTAAAAATGTCAGAGTATCAGGAAAAGAGGATAAAGACACAAGCATATAAGTCATTGGGATAAACATTTTCTGAAGTCCAAAAGAGGAGACGATTGATAAAGTGAGGATAGTAACTCAAATAGAAAAAGAATGGCACCATGAATAGAACCGTGGGGAACTCCAAAGAAATGAGCAAAGGAAGAGGAGGAGCATCCCAAGAGACAGAATATGTCTGGTTAGAGGGGAATGACGAAAACCAGAAAAGATAAGTTTCTGAATTACCAATCTCATGTGTACTCGATTGCAGCCAACAGGCCATGTTAAATAAGAAGCAATGACTGTTGTGAGAAACCTGAGGGCATTCACTCAAGTAGACCTTGGGCATACCTTATTCAGGTGGCCATGGGAGGGCTGGTGCCCTCAGATCCCCACCCTGGGGTGGACAAGCAAGGGAGGATAACCTGGGTAGGGCAGCCTAGGGTTGTGCTTGAGGAAAAGCCCCAGGTGAGACGCAGTATTATGCCAAGGAAAAAGGAGAGGAGGACGAAGTCCCTAAGACTTTCTTTGGGTATTCCACATCTACCTTCCTTCCACTCGAAGAAGCTCCCTTAATAAATTCCAACCACCCTAAACCTCTGGTAAACCAACTAAGAGCCCAAACCCTGTTACCGTCAAAAACCACACTTCCCAGAATCTTTGGTTTTCTGTTACCTACCCAAATGCTCCTGATAAATTCCTTGTCCCGTCCCTATGATTATTATTTCCCACTTTCCCAAAGGGTCCAGATAAAACACTACCATTCCCACAATGCCCCTTGTTTATTTCATGATAGTAATACCAGTAATTCACATTTTGTTCACAAACCCTACCAATCTCACCTTTTTGAATTTACCAACTCCACTAGGATGAAGAATATAACTTATCTGGACAAAACCCCCCTTTTGACACAAACACTTTTGTATCCCATAGAAGACAATGGACTAAGTCCAAACCTATTTACCTGACATGTCCCAATACAAGGGTCAGGCAAAGTCAGGCAATTTACCAGAATCACACACACCAGCCAACCCTTTCCCTTCCCCACAGGGAGCAGAGAGGACAGGACGACCAAGGTAGACTGCACGACATGAAAGCTAACTCAGCACAGCAGTTCAAGAGGAGGCGAAAGGCAGCGAATACCGAGAGGTTGACAAGGAGAGAAGTGACCTTGCCCTTTCCAATCAAGGCCCGTGAAACCTCTGCAGACAGAAAAATAAGACCGTAAACAAAGGCCAGCGTGTGTTGCAGCAGATGTCTACGGTACACAAGACTCTCTTCTGCTGATTACCGAACCGGGGAGAGACGTTTGTCTCGTGGTAGCAACCTTGACTCGAACGAGAAGAAAGCCAAGCGGTTCATCACTGCTGTCAGTCAAGGGGAGAGTTGATAAGAAAACAAACCGGGTTGAACAAATAGTATCCAAAGGCTAATTTGAACTTTTGAAAGATTTAAAGAAACTGTTGAGAAAAGAGGGGAAAAACAGCAAAAGAGGAGTCCGGCACCAGGTGGGTGCTCACTCAGGAAACTGTGGGTGATTACCTAATGGTACAGACTACCATAACCAGAAGGCCTTGGGAAAAGGCGAGAAGAGGTCAAAGTTGGCATACAGGGGTCTCGTAAAATCCTCTGTACTGTTCAAAGTCATTGACTGACCGGTGATTTGAATGGAAGGGAAATGAGACCTGCTTAGTGAACTGTTTTGCAATGGTTGGCAAGAGTGAACCCGGCGGAGGGATGCTAACGAGAAGGGGCGTAGTCTAAAGTCCCATAGTGAACTGTTTCGTAAAGGTTGGCAAGAGTGAACCTGGCAGTGGGATTCTGACAACCTGAGGCAAAGCCTGAAGAACTGTTTAAAAAGACATTAAGACTTGTGAAAGTAAGAAGTGTTGGAAGACTAGGGGAAGTGAATCGTCTCCCTTGACAAATGGGTTCAAGCCCGGTTGAGGGACATCCAGGGGTGCAAAGTCATCACCCAAAGTCCATTGAGAAAGGAACTGTTCAATGGATTTGTTGAAAATGATTTGTGAGGGGTAGGCGCCCGGAAGAGGGGGAGCCAGCAGTGAAGCCATCAACCAATGTGTATGCGGAAAATAACTTTTTGTTTGTTTGCTGGATACATAAGGCCCTCAAAGGCAAGAGGCTTTTTATTGAAAAGAGAGAGACTTTACGATAGTAGCTGGAACAGACCTTGTCGTGTGCTGAAAACATGGTGAAGGGAGTCCCCTGGCAATGACATCCTGACTTATTATTTGGAACACTTCTTTCTTTATTGAAACCCTATCCAACACTCTTTCTGTAATTAGTTGTAAGGAATTGTCAATAGGTTTTTCTTTAGTATAGACCCTTTTATTTTGACACAACACCGCAAGGACAGTCTTATTTTTCATTTGATGGTTGAAGATTGCTCCCATCTTAGATTTAGGTTTAGATTAGGCGTTTTTCCACCCTGCATTTATAGTTTAATAAACACCCTTGAACTGTGATCACTTGTGTCAGTCTTTAATGTTGCCATCATGAGTTCCTTACACTGTTTAGAAAGACAGAAAGTGGTAAGGCATTTAGTGAGTTTGGACAGAAATGGAAGAAGAAAGAAAGAATGATAGACTTTGAGTGTTTTTCAAGAAAAGGGAAAACAATGGTGTGTTTAACATGTTGAGGCATAATACCAGTGGATATCAAAGACTGAAAGGAAGGACAAAATAGGGAGAAGTTGAGAGTCAGGCATTGATGTTGGTCTCAGTAATGCAGGTAAATAGGCAAGGGATCCAAAAGTAGAAAGTGTAGGGCAGAAACAGAAGTAGATGCGTGATGAAAGGAAGAGTGCAGATAGTCCTTTTTCAAAGTGAGTCATACAACAAAGCCAGAGGTTATAAAAAAGGAAGAAAAGTAGGGTCAGTGGCAAGTGGAGTTAATATGACGCTGAAGACAGAAAGGAAATGGATAGAATGAGAAGAAAAAGTGTTAATGTAGTATTGACAGTAGACCTGTTCAGAATGAAATATGCATGACTCGTCTGTGAGGGGGGAAATGGAGGAAGGGTAGAGATGGTCTCATTACATGTTTGGTGGTATCCCACTGGTAAATCCGGTGGGATACCCCCAAATTGGATTACCGTTACAAGCACTTGGTCCAACGGTATTACCACCGGATTATGAGTGCTGGCAACGGTTGTTGATCCCATGGGGGGATTTGGCGGTATTACTGGCACTGGTAATTCCAGTGCTGGTAATACTGGCTATTTTTCCAGTAAGACGCCTGACATATCTCCAGCTGTTCACTGGAGGTAAATCAGGCGGCTTACCGGCAAACTTGTGCTTTGCCATTGCGGTAGAATCCCAGTAAATGCAGGGCCATCTTAAGCACTTTTGGGGCATGGGGCATGGACACCTTTGGGGGGCCCCCTCCATCTAGCTAAAGGAATTAAGGAATTCGGAATATCTGGTTGTGCACCTCTCATTGCAATCACAACACATTGCTTGACATGTTGCCTCACAGCGATTAAAATAGCCAGTGGTACTCCCTTTCAGTCCCCTTACCCTCTTCATTTTTGCTGTAATAAGAATGATAAATAAGCAGCATTTCAAGACCAACATCATCAGCAGTCCACGACAAGGTTACTTGATTCTAGCATAGGTACAGGACCCTCTTCATCATTAGCAGTAACAAGGAAGGTACACCAGTCATAGAATACACTTAGGACACAGATTGTATGTAGAAGGTGCACATAGTCCAGAACAGACAGACGACTCAGATTAGCTCCCTCACAGAATGCAAACATGCTCAAGAGGAGAAAGATGCAGCTACCAGAGTATAGATAGTGGATGAAGATTAGAAGCTACCAAGAAGGTGCACGCATCCAGACAGATTGATATTAGAAGACGGACATGGTTTTCAAATAGTGTTGCCATTAGAGAGCAAAGAAACAAGTGGCTCTGGTGTGCAATTTATCAGTGCTCACTATTTCTATAGAGGAGGCAACCCTATAGCCAGTGACACCATGAGTGAAGCTGGTGTGAAGATCATACCCTGAGAACAAAATCACTCAGAAGCGTGACAATTGTGAATGGTTTAGGGATTGTCAATTTTGACAGATTAGGCAATACAAGATTAAATGAGATGCCCAGGATTACACATTGATTAAAATGTGAATCTGGGATTTGTGCCCACTCTGCAATTATTTCTGATCTTTGCCATTTGCTTTTCTAGTATGTACCATGAACTAAAATAAACCCATTGGGCCTCATCACGAGCTGGGCGGTAATGCCGGCGCTATTACCGCGGGCGCTATTAGCCCTACCGCCAAACCCCCTGGCGCTATTAGCCCTGGATCACGGGTTTTGGCGGGACGGTTAGTGCCCATTCCCCATTGGGCCCATTTGGGAAATCCGCCAAGGCCATGATCTGGTGGACCCTTAAATGCAGTGGTAATAGCGCTACCGCCGCATTTAAGGGTTACTGCCAGACTCGTGATGAGGCCCATTGTATAGATCTAACTTGTAAAGTAGACAAATCACATAACCTAACATAACTATTTTAAAAACTAAATTTTATAGAAGCATATTATGCAAAATGGGAATGATTCTAGCTTCATTGTCGCCATCATCAATGGAAGTATATAGGTACCAACATACTAGCTGATCTTATCCTAAAAGATTATATCTGGATTTCTCTTTTGTAATGTAATGCTTTACATTGGCCCAAAACACAGGCTTGTGAAATGGTTATTCATAAACGTGCACAAAAACCATTCAGTTGTACAAAAAAGCAGAGTGTTTTTGTGCCAAATGGGCAGACCTTAAAATATGTTTGACAGAGGCCTGCAATACCTGATCTGCTCTCTTCTGTCTTGGACGCCTTACGCTGAAATTAACTACAAAAAAAATCAGATGAGGTCATGAATGAGCTAAACAATACACCCAGCATTTGAGAAGCCAGCCTTTTCAAGGAAGACAGTACAGTAATGTCAGTGAAATAAGATGATTTGTCCAGGATCACTGTATCCTCTGCTGGGGAAGTCAGGATAGAAGCATGAACGCTTTGGTTCTACAGTCTTGAATTTGCATACCTAATCACTTCTCGGTCTAACACTTCATAGGGCCTCATTACGACCCAGGCGGTAAGGGGTTAACGGCGCCGTAAAAGTTAACCCCTTACCACCTAATTACAAGGTCCCTTTGCGGGTCCCTACCTTAATGGCTGGTTCTACCAGCCATTAAGGATTGGACCCACAAATGGACCTCGGAGGTAATTACGTTACCGCAATTTGCGGTACCGTAACTACCGCCTTCTCCATTTCCATTGAGCCCTATGGGGGCAAAAATGGGAATGGGGAAGGGCCAATGGTGAATGGGGAATTACCACCCCGCCAACCTTGGAATGGGGCGGTAATTCCGCCATTCACCATGGCGGAATCGGTAAATTACCGGCATCAACAATGGCGCTAACAGCGCCATGGTTAACGCCTGGGTCGTAATGAGGCCCATAGTCTTCATTTGAGGTGACTGTCTAGGTTTTACAAGCCTCCATCTGAAGAAACCAATTTCTCGACCTTCACCATACTGATGCTATATTCTTTTTTTTATAGCAACAAAAGGTACAGGTACACTGCTGATAATAGCAGCGGTTGCGCTACAAAACAATTGCAGTACGATAATCTAGCAAATGAACACAAATCTCTGCAATTAGTTCTTAACACACTGAGCTATCTTCTGAACCAGTGCGGCACTCACATTTATCAGTATGAATTTCAACGTTGATTATTGCACATGATCAATATAAGTCCCATAAAAGGGTGATAATGCTACAGGAGTTGCCGTGGTGAACGCATAAATTATGTGTAGGACAGTGAACAGAGAAAGCATTACAGGATGAGTAGATCAGAGCAGAGCCTATTTGTTACAACAGACAGGCAATAGGTTCAGAGCCTCAGCAACACACCATAAAATATCTTGATATTTATTTAAGTTTTGTAAACAGTGGTCACTAACTTCTTCAGATTAGGCAGCCTTGTGGGGATTTCCTTCAAAGTGCCCTTTTTGCCCTCCCTTAAAGGCGTCACAGAGTAAATGGAATTACCGGCACATTATTACCACACTGACAAAGCTGTAATGAGCCGTAGATGAGAAGCCTCATTAGGATGCAAAGACTGTACTTGTGGGGATGCTTGTCAATAGCTAACTAATAGTAAATTGGGATGCTCAAACCAAGCATGATGAGGTACAACAATACAAAAAAAATAATGGCGGAGGAAATTAGGAGATGTGACTCTGTATACCGCTGTCAGACCTTTGATCATATTACATTGGTTTCTTCAGAAATCGTAAAAGCGTTGTATAAATCAGAGATGAGTTTGCACAGTCAGGCCATGCATTAGCTCATTAAGAATTCGGATGAATAATTACCTTTATGCATTTCCCATGAAAGTCAGACCCATCAAAATATACATCACATAAATAGTCTGTTGACTGCGAAAAAAGACCCAGAGTTGCTCATAAAAAACATCAGTTGAAAGGGTGTTATGGTTACATTACAAAACCTAGAAAACACAGACTGGTTATGGTTACTAATGCAGCTATATCTCACCTACTCGGCTTGCACTGGCGATGACAGCACAGATTATATGACAGCATGCCCATTTAGATATTCTTGATGATAGTGGACATTTCCGATGTGATTTCATCAGCAATGTCATCAATAATGGAGGGTAGCCATCTGGCTGTGAGCACATAAACAGCAAGCGATCCACAGGTAATTGACATACAAGGAAATATTTCTACAAGGGCGCACACAGATTACCTTGCATTTGTGGTTGTTGGATTGCTTACCTGAATGGCTGCAGCATGAGAAGACTCACGCAATTGGTACACTTGTCCTGCATAAAATTCCTTTTTTCTCCAGGTTTACATGCACAGGATCAGCTCCTGTTGAATCCGTACTTCTGCGGCCCCTGAAGAACCAAGTTACACCCTGTGGGACACTTGCAACGTGGAGACTCCCCGAGAGACCTGCCGAGCGGAGCCTGCCTGACTGCTGGTGCCAACATTTTGGAGTGCGGGTGGTTGGAAGATTAGACCCTTCCTTGTCGACAGCCTGCGTTTGTCTGCTCAGGGTGCCGGAGGTGGCGAGAGATATTGAGCCTTAGCACGCAGTGAGTGTGGTAGTGTTGACCCGTCCACCACTCAATAATTTGCAAGGACTAGCGGGGAGGCCAACCGCACAGTGTTCCTCTAGTTTTGCCCCAATAGGCGGCCCGTTTAAACTGTGGTGTGTTGTCTGAGTATGTGGTCTGCCAGGGGGGAGGGTGGTCTGGCGGACCCCCACCATTGCACCCTGTGATTGCAGGTGTGGGTACCAGCTCCAGTCCACTTCTCTGGATTGGCGAGGATGAGCGGGAAGGCCTATCGAGTGCGAGCGCCTCTGATGCGGCAACCTCAAGGTAGGAGGAGCCTGTAGCCCACCAACCATGTGCTATCCCTCCAGTTGCAACCCTGAGGGATCCCCACCAGTACACCCTGGAATTGCGGGTGGAGGAGATGTTGGGTGACCAGCCGGGTTTGCTTCCCGACACGATAATGTCACCAACTTGCATGATGATCTGCTGATCTGCGTATCTGATGGGTCAGGGGCCACGGGGCGAGGTGCACTGCAGTGTGAGTATGGGTGGTGGGCCTCAACAGGGGTCCTCTGGTGTGATGAGTGGTCTGGAAGGGGCTGGAAGATGGCCCCTCACCTCTCTGTTCTGAAGGGAAATGTTTCTTGGTCTGTGTGCCACTGCAGTTGCTTACCAGGGGGTGCAAGTGTGCCACCCTGTCTTCCAGGTGTAGCAGTGATTGGGTGCAGTGCAGAAGAGATCATGGCCATTTCCTGCTCCATAGGATGCTTGGTGCAGTTCTTGGCCCCGTGGGCCCATCCTGGCTGGGCTTCACTGATGAGCTGTGGTCCTGGATTGGGCCCCTGTTTGTTGCTGACTGGAGGCTGGTCCTGGCCTCAGTAATCGCATGCTTTTCTTCTGTGCAGCTGTACTTTGGTTTTGTATCTGTGCCAGTCTGGAGAAGGTGGGTACGATCTGGCACCTGTCACTGTGTTTCGCTATCTCTATGTCTCTGGCTTGTCCAACCATCCTGCTACATGAAATGCTCGCATTGGCATGCTGGACTACACACATTGTGGCCTGATTGGCCACCCGTATCACCTGGCAAAGGATCAAGTCTCTCAGCCTCCTCACAAGCTCTCCCTATGCCTTACACTGAACTCTGTTCTCTGGCCTGGACTTCTCTCTCGAGCACCTGAGTCATCTGCACCTGTCTCGCTGCTAGGCTGGATGGTGAGTTCGTAGTGCATTGTGCAGGCTCTGCCCCTCACCCTCTCCTCCCTTTCCATCTCTCTGCCCTCTCCCTCCATGGTGCTTTTCATCTCCCCTATCTACCCTAACTGCTACTCTAGCAACTATCCTATCTCTCTTTCTAAGTCTGCTAGGAAAAAGTTCAAGAAGGATCCCCTGGTCTCCAATCCAGGCCTGCCCATTGATGACACCTATGTCAACGCTTCTTCCAGACAGCCTGTTATTGTCATCCTCTTTGTCGTTCCCTCTCTGGATCTTTTGATTCCCCATATGGTCTCAGTGCTCTCCCCTTTCTCTTCCTCTCCCATTAATGGTGGCACCCATTGGGAAGTACTCTTGGCATACTTCCTTTCCTCTAGGTCCATCCTTAATGTCCACCTGAATGGCACTGTCATGGTCGAGGGCTCTCGACCCAACCTCATTCTTCTTGATCAGTGGCTTCCATTGCTCATCAACTACCTCCCTGTGTCTGACACTCCTCTTTCTGCCCTCCCTCTGGCCCCTCTGCTAACACCGATGGGTGTACCAAATTCCTGTAACCCTCCTCGGAAGACCTTCAAAAGTGGAAACCTGCTCCACTTAGCCACCTACAACTCTTGCTTTGCCATCAAACACTCCTGTGACATCTGCCACCTCCTTGAAGACCTCGACCTGGACATCCTCACACACACTGAGATGTGATTCACAGCCAACTCTGTCACGACTTTTGACGCTCTCATCCTGAATGGCTACAAGATCCTTTCTAAGCCTAGGCCTAACCGGTCCAGTGGGCGGAGTGGCCCTGATCTTCCCTGAATGGGTTCCTGCTACTATCATACCCACTCAGTCCTACTCCTCCTCCTTCAAATGCCTCGTCTGCAGGCTTGGTATCTCTCCTATCCTCACACTGACTCTGGCCACCATCTACTGGCCTCCTGGCTCAGCCGTCCTCTTCCTCTCACAGTGGTCTGACCTCACCTCTTCTCTCCTTGCGTCCACCTCCAAGCTTCTCTTCCTCAGAGACTTCAATATTCATCTTGACCACCCTACCCCCGATGCAGCTCTGGACTCTTCTGCAACCTCTATGACACTCTTTCTCTTTACATTATTTCCTCTGGTCTGACGCACTCTGCCGGACACACCTTGGATGCTCTCATCTCAGAGGACATCCCCATCTCCAACCCTCTCACTACTCCTCTCTCATGCTCTCCTGTCCTCTCATCTGGACCTCCTGGGTCCCCCTTGCTAAGCCCCCACCTGCACTCCCAGTCTCCTTCTGTGTCATTCAACCTATGAAGCGAGTGTCAGTTGCTACTTTTACCACCACCTTCATTCCCCCTCCTACTTCTGCCACTGACTCTCACTCTGACACAGCCCCCACTAACCTTCAACTCTCCATTTCCAAAACTCTGGACATCCTTGCCCCTGTTATGAGGATCTGCATAAAGCCTGCCTCCAAGAGCAACACCTGTTATGACTCAGACCTGGCCGCTCCGAAACGCAAGTGCAGAGCTGCTGAGCGGAAGTGCAGGCTTCAAGCACATCCTCTGACAAACTGCCCTGCTTCCGACTCCAAAGACAATACAGACTTTCCATATATCCAATGGTTAAACTGTATTTGTATAATACCGCCTTGTATGAATATTTGCCTAAGCTCAATCATGTTGCACAGAAAACTGCGTCTGAAATCCTTCGATTTTCGATCAACTTCGCTGCCATTTTAAGAATCGTTGGCCATTTTGATTTCAACTCCTGCTTTGTGTTCTAAAATGGTGGCCTATGTGTTCAACTTACTGCCGAGCTGAACGAACTTTGAGTTTTGTTAATGTTAAGCCTGACTCAGAGCAGATTGTTTGTTCTATGCAAAGAAACCTTGTGACTCGTATGAACTGCAATCCAAGTGTTGTCTGCGCTCACAAGCCTCATCCTCATATAAAAAATGAGACAATGTAGAACAAACTCAGATCGTGTGCTTTTGCTGAACTGCATTGTAGCGATTCTTAAAATAAGGCTCACTGTGGATCAGAGAACCAACATCCCTATTGTAACTTCATGGACATGCAAACTTGTTAAATCCGTTGTACAATATTGTAATATTTGACATGTGAACTGAGCACGATCCCTAGCATCCAACATATTAGTGCGGAGAGGGGCTGGACAATGTTTTGAACAGTGTATAAAAAGGTCTGCGTTAATATGTTCAGCACTCTCACCCCTCACTATGTCTGCTGGTACACACTGCGATGTGTTGGGAGCCAAATAGCTATCTGTTTGCATTTGATAATGTACAGTGATAAAAGATACTTGTATCTTTTCGGCCCGTGATTGGCGTATTTAATTTTGTGGTACTAAGCCTCGATATTTCTTTGGTCTTTCACAAGCACGCACATCTTGGGTCACTAACAACACAGCTGAATTTTTCAAAATCTGAAAGAAAATCGCCAATCCTACTGCAGTCTCAATTTCCCCTCTGCCTTCTCTGGTCCTCTGCACTGCACTTCCTCTCACTTCACTACATTCCTATACACCACTCCCTTCTCCCTCACCTGCTCTCAGGTCTCTTTTGACCCCCTTTCCTATAGCCTTCCTACTCCCCTCTTTCTCTACCATATCACCTGACTAGGTGTCTAGACAAGTCTGATCTATGAAAGTCTCATCCCAACAGGTGCTCACCTGCTCCTCTAGAACTATCAAGGACAACATTTTGTCCCTTGGTCCAGCCTTTGCTAATTTCTGAAATCACTCCATTGCCAATGGATCCTTTGCGTTACTACTCAAGCACTCCCTTGTGCACCATCTCCTCACAAAGCCTTCTGTCTGCCCCTCCTGTCTTGCTTACTACCACCCTATCTCCACTTCCCCTTCATGGCCAAAGTCTTGGAGAAGTTGGCCATCTCCCAACTTATCGAGGGCACTGAATCTGTTGGTTGTCTCCACGACCACCAGTCTGGTTTCAGAGCTACCTGGGGCACAGAAAGGGCACTCCTGAACATCAGTGAAGACTTGCTCTATAATCTCGATTCCAACTCGATTCTAGCTGTCCATCTGTTTGCATCCTTCTTGACCTTTCCTCTGCCTTTGATATGGTTATCTTGGATCTGTGATAAGCTTGGCATCACAGACTTGGCTCTGGACTGGTTGACCTCCTTCCTGTCTGACCAACCTTCCCAGGTTCAACTGGGCCCCTTTCTCTCCTCATCTCACTCTCCACTTGTGGTGTCGCTCAGGGCTCTATCCTATCGCCTTGGATTTTCAACACCTACCTTTCCACTCTAGCACACTTGATCTCTGCCTTCTCTCCTAACTTCCAGTGTTATGCGGATGACACAGAGCTCTCCTCTCAAGCTTACCTCCTCTGCCTCCTCCCCTTCTTCTCTCATTCCTGACTGTCTGTCTACTATTCCGTCAAGGTGCACTGCTAATGATCTCTGCATGAATGCCAGGAAGACTGAAATCCTTTTCATTGGGAACCCAGCTCCCCCCTTCCCTCATTCACTGTGGCTGCACTCCATGGGTCCCCTTCCCTCACCTTCCTATGAGGCTAAACACCTTGGTGTCATCTTCGACTCCTCTATCTCCTTCTCTCCTCACATCACAGACCTTGCCAAGACGGCCCACTTTCAGCTGTTCCTCCTCAGAGGCATTCTGTCTTTCCTCTCTTTCCCCCAGAAATACAATGTCTCCAGAGCTCTGGTACTCTCCATGCTGGACTACTGCAACAGCCTCTTCCTCAATCTTCCTAACTCCTCCCTTCGCCCCCTTCAACTAATCCAGAATAGGACTGCAAGACTTATCCTTGGCCTCAAGTCCAGGGACCGCATCTCTCCATCCCTAAAATCTCTCCACTGGCTCCCAGTTCATGCGAGGATCAAGTTAAAGACCATCTGCATCATCCATAAGGCTGTCTGGGGCCTTGGAACCTGCTACATCCAACTCTCTCTCCCTAAATACCTCCCTGCAAGAGCCCTTCTGTCTTCTAACTCCAACTCTCTGCAGATCAGACGCTTTTGCAAGCAGAGAGTGGGGGTAGATCTCTTTCCTCTCCAAGTGCCTCCCTCTGGCATGGCCTCCCCGCCCCTCTGAGGCTTGAGCCGGATCTCCTTACGTTTCAGAAGCTTCTCAAAACACTCCTTTTCTCTTCCTCCTTCCCTCTCTCCCTCCCCTGCTAATGTCCCCCTCTGGCTCTTTTGACCGGCTGCCTAGTTCCTTCAGATACTTACAGGGCACCTGGCCCTCCTCCACCAGTTTACTCCTGCACTTGGTCTCCCCTGAGCCACCCCACCTTGCCCCCCCTGCACTTGTCCTTCAGGGCTCCTTCCCCCTGCACACATTTGTCTAGGCCTGCCCCCCTTGAGCCATTCCAGCCCGTCCCTCACACTTATCATGTGGACCTTCTCACCCTTACACTCTCTGCATTCCCCTTGCTCTGTCCACCTGGCCTCCCCTGGCATTTGCTTAACCACAGGCCCTTCCGCCCTGACTGTCAACCCCCACCCAGCACTTCTTGATACTGCACTTGCACGATGCAAATATCACAAGGCCTAGTAGGACTGTTTTTTGTTTTTTTGTTTTCCTTCATCCGTGCCCCCCCCTGGTCTTGTTGCACCTTGAAACACCTTGTGTATGGGAGCATTATAAATACTCAATAAATACATACATAACATTATGTCATTTGTGATGTCAAAATCATTGCACAGCAGAGCATCAAATTATTGCTGCCATGTCTATGGGGCACTACCTCTGCCAGCACTAACAGAAGGGCATGGCCTGTGGGTCTGCACCATGGGTAGTGCGCCTGGAGATGGCATGTGGATAAGCACCACATACATGACCTTTGCCTACACTACTTACGTGGGATGTGTTAGTGTGGAAGTCAGCAACATTCGGCTCCCCATATGCTTCAGACTACAACTCCCATCATCCATAACCAATATAGCTAATGGTGAGGGTCATGGGAGTTTTACAATTGGCGAGTCAACGGTTGAAACCCCCTGAATTACTTAATGAAGACCAACAGGTAACATTATTTGTATTTGTATTTGTATTTTATTTATTTATAAAGCGCACCTGGCCCAACGGCATCCGGGCTCATAGTTTGGTGTACAGGTATAATTGTAAGATACAGTTACTATAACGAAATATTAACATGATATATACAGGCAAGGTGAAAACTTACAATTGATATACAGGTATTTACAAAATATATACAGGCATAGTGACAATTACAGACTGTTGTACCGGGTGGCATTTACTAGCAGTAAGACCATGGGTCAGTAAGGAAGGAGCAGATAGAGTGATCAATCAAATGAACAAAGGTTGTGCAGACAACCAAGCTTTAGCTTGCTTTTTGAGTGCATGGAAGGATGGTTCTGCTCTGAAGGGGTTAGGTAGTGAGTTCCACAGTTTAGCTGCTAGAACAGGGAAGCTAGACCCTCCTGATCGCTGCAGATTGAAGGGGGTATCGCTAGACAGTTGGACTGTGTACTTCTGAGGGGTCTGTTCTAAGTGTGAATAGTAAATCTCTTGGCTAGGTAGGAAGGTGCTTGTTTGGCAATACATTTGTGCGTAAGAGCCAGGGTTTTTACAATTGGTAAGAGGGTGTCTTATTAAGATGAATGTCCAAAAAGGTAAAATAATTAATCCAGTCCGGGAAAGCAAACAAAAGATACATCCTGGACACCCATCAAGTCGACAGAGACATAGATAGGGTCAAACACATATTTTAAAAGTAGAATGTACTTAATGTGTAAAGAGGAAGTTCAAGAGCAGTAAATGAAGAATGCAATTGCACATCCAAAGAGTACCTTTCATGTGAAAGTCCCCATATTGTAGAAGAAGGTATATTATTAAAGAGTCTCGCATTTAAGTGCACTATAAAGTAACATATTTTCAAAAACGTAGGGTCTCTGCCACTGTCTGAATGACAAATGTCAGTGTAATTAACTCCCTAGAAGTGTGCCATATACATTTCTTTACTCACTTCCTCACTCACTCATTCACTCACTCACTCACTCACTCACTCACTCACTTCCTCACTCACTCACTCACTCACTCACTCACTTCCTCACTCACTTCCTCACTCACTCACTCACTCACTCACTTCCTCACTCACTCACTCACTCACTCACTCAATCACTCACTCACTCACTCACTCACTCACTCTCGCTCAGTTGTTCACTGAATCTAACCGGTTTTGATGCATACTCTCCAAGAATTCACCGAGCCTCTTGATCCAACATTATAACCCTAGTGCTGGTCACCTTGACCATTTGCTGCCTTCTCTCATTAATTTAGTAAATTAACATTGTCTTAATTTTCCGACTTTGCTATTTAATACTCCCCCTCTGTTCCATCTTTCTGAAAAGCACACTTCCATTCTGCCTGTTCTTAAAACGCATTCTCCTGACCCTTCTCATCTGTCAACTGATTGCCTGAGCTCTCTTCTTTTTTTTCTAAACTTCTTGAACGTGCTGTTTATTCACTTGTATCTTTTTACCTTTTATTTAATTTAGACGCTCTACCACTTCAATCTGGATTGTTTCCTGCTCACTCCAACAAAACTGCTTTCCTGCATGACACCTGTCTTCTCACCCCTTTTTTTCCATTCTGAAGAGTCTTCTAATTCTCTTGGTCCTATCTGTGGCTTTTGACACTGTGGGTCACTCTTTTCACTCTTTCATCTGAGCCTTGATCTTCTCTGTGCATGTTCCTGCTTCTGTTCACCCTTGTTTTCCTCTTACCTTTCAGCTGCTTTTACTCTGTATCCTGGGACAGCGAGTCATCTAATATTTTGCTCTTCAGAACGGAGTTCCGTCCTGGGTCTTTTGTTATTCCTTGGTTTTTCTCTCTCTCTCTTTACCATTGCTCTTTCATCAATACTATTTGTTTTCCGTTGGGCTTAACTGTCACTTCTATGCTGATGGTTCACACATCTTTCTTTCTCCTGCCTCATTGATCAACTCCACTCTGTTTTTTTCTGACTTCCTCTCTGCTGGCCCACTCTGAATGCATGATCACTCTCCTCATCTCAAATAATCCAAGACAGAAATGTTCTATTACACTGTATTTCTTCCCATGACTACACATTTGTTTCTGTTCCTATGCTCTTAATGTTGGTCTCCCCTTCACTTCCCACATTTCTTCTTTTGCTCACTCATGTCACTATCGACTCTACATTATCCATGAAATGGATCCTTTCCCCACACTTTCTATTCTTGGCCATTGTTGCTCACTTCTTCTCGGGAATCCCAGTTTATGCACTTTGTCCTCTTCTCTGTGCCTTTAACTCTTCTATTCATCTGCTATTTCTGCTTCCTCCGCATTAATACACCTCTCCTTCACTAGCTCCTCTCTGCTGAATCGTCTTCCAATTCCCTCTCCACCTTCACTTCCTGTGTATTGTTTTTCAATGTATTCATGTATCCTCTGAGCCTTGATACCCTTGGGTCTGGCGCGCATTACAAATAAATAAAACAAACAAACAAACAAACAATGTGCCCACAGCAGTCATGCCCCTCCGTGACCTCTCCTCTCTTGTTTCTGTGTATGGTCTGCCTTCCCCTGGTCTTATACATCTCTTTTTCGATTAACTATTATGTGTGCTTCTTGTGGCCCATCCTGATTTCGTTCTTTCACTACTTTTAGATCCCAAAAATATTGGTATGCCTGACCCTAATCTTTGCCCTTTGGCTCTACCACTGCTTTTTGCCATGCATTTCTTAAATCGAATGTTCTCCCGGCTCTCCCATTGCTAAGAATGGAACACCATATCTTTGCTCCCATTTTGATCATGCACCTTTTTACCACTTCTTTTATAATTGTGCACAGCACTTCAATGTAAGATCTTTATACATTTAAAGGGTTCCATGTCATAAAAACAAATTAATAAATAACGAATTAAATGTTAACCCCTGTTTTCCCCTTGCTTAAACCTCACCCCAACCCCTCCCTACAAGATGTAACCCTTTACCCTAGATATATTTTCTATAAAGGATTTGGTATTTTTTCGTTATGTTCAATTCGTTATAATTGATATTCAGTGTGTATTTTTCATTATATTCACTGTATACCATTTAAAGAAATGCAAACCTTATTTAACTCAACTGCCCTACCCTATATGTTGCTGTCAGTAAATGTGCTTCTGAACAGCTCCCTTCTCAGGTGCCAAGGCTCTGGGTACAAGAAAGTGGACACCTGGGAAGGCGAATAGGGGCCAGCGTAGTGAGGGAGGGCATGACAGCTATCACCTGCAAAGTTTGCACTCACTACTTTATTGTGCAACCCCAGATGGTCAATATAAATGCTTTATGGACTTAGTACACTATAGATTATAGGAAATTTACTCCAAAGATATTGGTGTGTGCCAATCAATCAGTATGATGTGTGGTATAGTTTGTTTTTGAACGATTAGACTAAAATAAAAATACTGTGCAAAATATGGAGAGGCGTTTAATTGACATAAAATTCAATCGACTACACAAGGTGAAATGCTTCTATCGCATAATCTCTTAAAATGGAATAACAATGCCATTTAAAATAAGCATGAAAGACAGTCCAGGTAGGTTATATGGGCTGTTAAGTGTCCAGAGGCCGGGACAAAAGACCAAAACAAAATGTAAAGAACTTCGTGTTCTTTGGGGTGCATGGGAAAATCTCACATATGTTAGTAACTGATGAACCCATATGCATGCATCATTGTCGGCCGACCCCGAACCCTCACCCAAAATAATTTGTCTCACAACATTTGTCAAGTGTTGGCAATAAAAAGGCTGTAGGATTTTATTGTACAGATATGGTTATGCAGATAACAATAGTCACACATCATAATTATATCATACTGAGGTTACCCCCTCTGGCCCGTACCGCCTTCTCATGTCCCACGACTCGTTGTGGACACCGTACAGTGCCCTGTACTTCTTTTCCTTTGTTCTTCTGCCTTATTTGTAGGGTGGAAGGGTTTTGTGTTAAAGAAGCAAAGTGTGGAAAATGCTGAGTGAACAGCGAACCTCCTGTTAGTTTGGTCCCTGTTCAGGGTCCACAAACCAATTGTGTTTTCTTAGAGCATTCTGCTCTTATTTATAAGACCCACTTGATGTGTATAGTAGTGGGGGCTGGGCGCCAGCTCCCGGCCGGATAGCCAACATGTCTGGCCCACTGAGGAGGGGGCAGGTCTTTGAACCTGGGCCCTGCCTGACAGTTGGTTTTCCTTAGGTGCTTAGCACCTTGTTGTTTGGAGGAAGGGTGAGGCGACTCACCCTTCCTCGGCTTTATGTGACAGAGACTGCGTGTCTCTGTGGCTTGTGGGGGAGAGGAGCAGGCGTGGGGGCGGGAGCTGCCCCTCTCCTGGCCTGCCGGATGGTAACATCAGTTACTCTGCCTCGCCTTGGGCGGCCCTGCGGCATTGCCCAGAATTGATCCTAATGATTAAGGGTTTGACACACCCATGCATATATCCATTAATCCACAAACCCATGAACCATCCACCCACCTACTACTTACCCCTTCAAGCACCAAGACAGTCACACCTCCATCTACCCACGCTCACAGTCATGTGTGCATCCATCCATCGAAGTAACATCCATCCACTCAATTCGCACCCGCCCATCCATATATCAATGCGGCAGTCAGTCCATGCATTCATTCATCCCCCACCCCTCGCGCCCCCCCTGGTCCTTTGCCCTCACACCTCTCCTTCTATGATCAGGCTGGCCTACTTCTTTGTGAGTGCTAGTTGGTGTTGAATTCTCTGCCTTGCCTATTTGTAACCTTCATTGCAAAAACATCATTTTGTGAGCCATTTAGTTTAATAAAAGACCCCATTTTACCAATTAGTGGTACATTCCTGAATCGTGGACCCCTGCCGTGCGTACTAATCCTCCAATTCGTTTTGTTTGCAGAACACATAGAAATTGAATTGCTACATCACAAATCATTCCTTAACACAAGAAACAGCTATATATCAAGCATTCATGACATGATGGGTGAAAACCTGAAATCCCCATTGACAGCGCGCCATTACATGACCTCAGGTCAGCGAGGGCAATCATGGGCATCAAGCAGAGTTACATAAAATGCCCACAGTCACCCAGACATGCCCCTTGCACTGGCCAATGACTGGCAGCGTTTGAAAAAGCCTTACTTTCTGGCTGACTCATTAAAGAAGCAAAACTCAAAAGGTGGCATTTTTTAGAAAAGTTCAACACCTCCCATGACACCCCACCAAACCACTCAAATAAAAGCGATTAGTCAGCTGTGACTAACAGCCCCTGCTACACAAACGTCGAACTTGTTTTTAACGGAGGCATCTTTGATCTTTCGAAAATAGTGAAAGGTCGAGTCATTCCAAACCAACGTACCCTTTTTGGTGCATTCCCAATCAAAGATCGCGGGCTGTTCGTGTGGGGGGGGGGGGGCACATTCCGAGGAGCTTTACACCCTGATCTGCGAACGGTGTGACCGTGTGACATGCACTCCTTATTTAAATAAATATCATATTCAATTCCTAATGAAGGGGAGCTGGCTAGTACTGGCTTGTAAAATAATACCAAGAGTAAAAGTATAAGAACTATTAGCACATGGAGATCGTTATTGACACCCTATCATCCAATCAGAATCTTTAGACTGCAGTCAATACCTACTGGTAATGACTGCCTTCTGAACATTCAGTCTTCAGAAGCAGACAGGGAAGCAACCTTGCAATATCCAACATGTGTTTCAACAGGGCAGTTTCTCTCTGGGAGGAGCTTTTTTGCTCGAACAAGCTGTTTAACACACAAAAGAAAAACATTGAAAAATGCTTTAACTTTCTTATAGAGAAACCGATTACTTTTACTTGCCACCGAATGCATCTCATGTTTAACCTGTTCCAGTTCAAACAAATTGCAATTCAAATGCTTCAAATCCTACAAAATAAAACCACCTTTGATTTACAAACTCAGTTTGTCTATTTATTTTACTCAAACTAAAAGTAAATTTGGATTTCACCTCCAAAACTCCAAACATGTAATGATACTGCCACAGTGTTACTGTTATCAGTTGGGATAATGGCCCTTCCCCAAATGATGGCCCTCCCCTTCGTCTTGGGCCATAACATGGTGGCGGGTCATTATCCCGCGATAATGACCCCTCCCTCAGTCTATAAGGCTATATGATAACATGAAAGAGTAGGTTAGAAGAAGTGAGTGAAAAACGATACTCCTCTATGGTTACTGCACTGCTGAACTCAAGCATGAAAAAGTGACAGATCCCAACATCAACCTGAGAATGCTTGACTTCCTGCACAAGATGTAAATTAGTGTACTGCCTTACGCAGAAGACCACAACATCTCCTCAACAATGCAATGAGGTTGAAAGGAAAATGTGTATATAAAAGTGCCCAGCCACACGTCCAACGTTGCTGGTTCTTTTTCCATTCAGAAAAGTTTATTTTTTCAAAATGGTAACCATTTACACACAGAATAATATAACTGACAAAACAAATACCCCAAAAATAACCAGACGTAGCACGTCATATGTCAGGGTGGTGAACTATATGAGATTCGTGACATATATGAAGCCAACCCTGATAAAATGAGAACAAGTGGATACAGAAGCAGTCAAAGTAGAATTAAGTTATGTGGTAATCTAGAAGTGAAATCATACATGCAGAGGAACTGTGCAGATGCAAATAAAGAGGGGAAGAGAAAGAAAAGAAAGCATCTGTAGATGCAAGCAAGGGTATATGAGGAGGATGAGGGTAAGTGGGTTTCGGCTACAAACAGAGCCTGGTCGGGCAAAGCCAGTCAGCTGATGCGATGATCATGACATACTCATATTGGACTTGTGAAGTCTGGGCTTGACTAATCAGCTATGCAGTGTCTAGCTAGGACAGGACCAGGCCAGATAATTACATGCTGCTCTCCATGTTGGATGTGACTGGTAAGCTGTTTGCAGGCTTTGTATTAAGGGAGATTCAGCCCTGGGTTGTAGCAGAGAACATCATGTATGATCTTATTTTATTTTTGTTCCTGTCGTAATACAACTTTTCCAAATTGCATCACATTTATACCATTTCTTCAAATTAATTATCATAACTCTATGATGTGCATTTCTTTCAGTCTGAGCATAAATGCTCCATTCATCACAGTTACAATTTTTCTCTGTAATGGTAAGTGCACTAAAATACACACCTGACACATGTGTCTAAAAAGTACATTGTTAAAAATCCCAGTTTCCTTACATATCTAACCACATCCAAATTCAAGGAGACTTTCTGGGCATTAAATATAATAATCCATAACTAATTTACGATATTCACACAAATGCTTATAAAAGTATTCTGTTCGGATTTCTTTCAGACTTAAACATTCTCCCACAATATGTTTAAGAGTTTCTCCCATAGTCGGTATCTGGCAATATCTGCAAGATGGATCCATGGAGGCTGGAGATTGTGTTGATAGGAGTCATCTAGTGGGACATAGAAAGAATCTGATCCTCATGATATCGGCTCTAAAAGACGGGTCTGGAAACCTAGTTAGGTATTTAGGAACTTCATTAAGTTTTTTGTGACCAAAGTTTCCATTCCTGAATGCTTTGTATTTCAGGCACTGGGCTCTGGTAGAGAGCCATTCATAAGCCCACCATTTCGATTTTGCGTTCCGTGGGTTGTTAGTTAGCAGTTCCAAACTTATGTCTGCTGCTTGCATTGATTCTAAGCAATCTTTGCTCTAAGTAGCCAGAGGTTTGTTAACCTCCAGCCAGGCTTCAACCACCAGAAGATAGGAGGCTTGATAATTCGCCTTCATTTTACACTTCCCATAGAGACTCATGGCATTCATTTGACCATGGCTCTTAATGAAAGGAGGCCTAATTCGTATCTCACTACCTGCATGGGGAACGCTTTCGGAATTGGCAGTAAGGCTTTCCAAAAGTAGCCTTCAATTGGGGTCCAATTCGGTTGGATCTCAGGTGGTTTAGTATACGTGCCATATTTGAAAGTTGGAACTACCTTGCCTTTATAGTAATGAATCACATGGAGATAGCAATATTTTCCCGTACTTAGCATGGATGCTAATGCCTTTGCCTTGTATTTCAGATCATTGTGGTATGGGGCTTCAGATTTGAGATCACTGACTATCTGGCCTAGATATTTATACTCATCTGTGAGTGCCAAACTAAGGCCATTTACCGTCCAATTAAAGGCTTGTTTCAGCTTCTTAGAGTTGCACTGCCATTTCATGATGTTCGACTCAGACACATTGATTACAAGCTTGTGATTAATCGCGTCCACATAGAACAGATGTGTAAGCGGGTAAGGCCCCAATTTCGGAGGAAATGAATGGGCAGCCTGGAAGGCTCGATTCATGTCTTTGATGTAAAAGTTGAAAAGTGATGCTGCAAAAATGCGGCCCTACTTAAGCCCACGATTAGTTGGTATGGGTAGAGATAATAGGCTGTGTTGGTTTAATTTGACCTGAATAGAAGTGTCTGAGTAGAGCTGCTGTATTGCTTGTAGAAAGTAACTCGGGCAGCCAGCTTGAATCATTTTTGACCAGAGGATTTTATGGTATATCTAGTCAAAAGCGACTCCAAAGTCTATTAATGCTAGATATAAGGGGCAGTTAGAGTTTTGAGTTTGTTTCTTCAAAGCAGCTAGGATTATAAAATGCATAGCAGTACCTAAGCCCGGCACAAATCCCGATTGGTGAGGATCCGTTTGATTTGTATCTATCAGCCACTTATTTAGCTTTTTAAGGATGATTCTGGCATTGAGTTTCCAGGGAATGTCAAGCAGTGCCAACGGGCAATAATTCACCCGGAGTTGCCTCTCACCTTTATTATATACAGGTACTATTATCGAGCGTTTCAATGATGTTGGTATTATCCCTGTAATTTTAATCCTGGTGAATACATATACAATATGCTGGCCCATTTATCTGGATTTTCTTTTATGACTGCGTTAGAGAGCATGTCAGGTTCGGGTGGTCGGGACATGCTCAGTTTGTGTATCAATAATTTTATATTCAAAAAGTCGAATTTAGGTTCGATCTGTCCTACCATAGAAGATGTTACTATGGGGGTATTCTCAGGGTATGCATAGATGGCACTATAGTATGTTTTCCAATCTGCTTCTGTGACCGAATTCAGAAATGTACTTGTATTAGAGATTGATGCATGATTTAAGAGTCCCCAAATTGCACTGCTAGATTTGGTGACAAGAGCGCATGGCATGATTTCCTTCTCTATCTGGGTTTTTGTGATTTTGTGCTGCCGAACACAATTTCTGTATTTTGTGTGCAAATTTGTGATATCACTACATAGGGTCTTCGGTGACCTAGTCTTTCGTTACCTGATGTCACATTGCAACTTCATTTTGGCTTTTGCAAGGGTCTGATGAAATGGGTGTTTATGTTGGTATTGTACTCGTACACCGATTTATTTGTTGCATAAAACATTTGCAGTTCATGATTGTAGTTGGTCAAGCATACGTGGATGCCATTTTATTCTGTTTTGGTCCTGGGTAATGGATACTTCTTGCGCATAGAATTGTCGGGCAGAAGGCACTTCCTTGCCAGGGTGATTTTAAGCATGTTATGATGGCTAATGGGGGTGTCAATGATCTTAAAATCAATCACAAGCGCTAAGGCAGGGGCTGTAATGAATGTGTAACCTATGATAGCAGTGGAATGTCCTCTTTTCCACATTGGTCTAGGTGGATTATAAGTGTGACAGAGGCCACTTAACATAGTCACATTACGCTCTTTCATCAGTGTTGACCATCTTTGTACTTTGGACATACCTTTGCCTTCCTTTTGTACAAAGCAAGACATATTTAGGTCACCAGCCACCAACACAATATAGTTCTCACGGTCGCATGCTATCATGTCAAGTAATTGGATGATGTTGTTAAAAAAGGCATTGTCTTCCATGTCTAACGGGTTCCAATATATAATGGAGAATTTGTTTGGTAACTGAGTACTTGCACCCTGTAATTCTAGCTCTGTTAGTTGTAAATAAGGTGCAGTGAGGCCCATGGCGTTACAATAGCATTTATTTCAGTTTTGATCGCAATGAGCAAACCAGCTGTAGGGCGGCCTAATGACTAGTATCTAAGCAATTTCATAGTTGGGCCAAACTGGTTGGTCGCATAGCCACATCTCCTCCAATAATAAGTGATGGACAGTCAATAGGTCCAAAAGATGGGTAAACCCTCTCGTGTTCCAAATTGCAACACTATACTCAGGGAGTACGCCATTAGCTTGGCTCTACAGGTTTAGGTTGTATTTTTGCTTCACATTCAGGGTTTCATGGATTCTAAGTGATCCAACCGCAGCTGAATTTGCCGCGGCTGGAACGTTCACATGAGAGAGGTGCGAACTACCAAAAGTTTGCGCCTTTCTCATGCGAACACACATACATACACCCACACACACAGCACACCCATAACACCCCCCCACCAACACCCTCAGCACACCCCCACTCACACCCCCAACATAAACAAACCCCACTTACCTTCTTCTTCATGCTGGGTTCCTACGGCACCAGTTCCCTTTCACTTCCGTGATCAGGAACCAGCGCTGCAGGGTCCTTTTCTTTTTTTTATTTTTTAACGGAAGGCTTCGAAGGTGTCCCCCACACCCCAACTCACTATACAATAAAGTATAGTGAGCGGGGAGATGCGGGGGACACCCCTGCAGCCCCCATTTTATTTTACAATGTTACCACCAAAGGATCGAACTTTTTGTGTTCGAACCTTTGGTGGTAGCATTTTTTGATCTAATGGTTCATGCAAACCATTAGGTTCGGTCAAAATGAGCAATACCGTTTCATGAAACCAAGCCCATGATGCCTGCGGCTCTCTCTGTGCATTTGTGGATGTCATCTTCGCTTTTAAAGGTGGCCCGGTTAAGCAGTTGTTATGCACTTTCCGGGTTTCATGTTGGGTATCATCAAGCTCACCGATCTGTAGTTGATACTATTTGCAGTGAATTTACCGAGATTATTGGGTATAAGTTTGTTCATTTGTATTGAGTTTGAGATGGACAATCGTACACCCTTTCTTGCCATGGCCGTTCTCTCCCTCCATATGAATTCTCTCACTATTAGTGATGGTATTCTTATGTTGACTGTGTCTAATTTACGAGTCTTTAGGAATTGGATGATTGAATATCATGAGATTTCACTCTCTTGAACATCTGTATTTCACTGAATATCATTAGTATTGTCGTTCTATTAGGGTATGGATCACCTCTCTTCCTGTCTAGCGTTATATATTCTTGATCTTCTATAGTATAACTTTTACCACTGTGAGACGGATTGGAGCTATTTTCACATGTCGCTTTTGTAAGGGGGGCAAGTAGAAGAAGATGGCGTGGCAAGGGAGGGGTCCATTTGCTTGTCCAACTCGTTCCGACTATGCCGCTTCACTATTGCTTTGTCTAGTTCTTGGGCTATGTCCTGCTTTAGGGTGATCGAGAACGATGGGCCCCACTTGATGTTATTTGGTAGCATGTTTCATTTTTGTTCCAGAGTTTGAAAGATACGATTAGCCTCTGGGGGGCTTACGGTGCAGATAGCTTCATTGTGTTCCGCAGTTATTGTTTCTGGCTCAGGCTCAGTCTCTATTTCAGGTAGTGTTGTTACTGAGTACCTTGAGCAGTTCTTACAGTCAATCACGGGGCAAGTTGAGGGAGGATGAGCATGGGTTTTTCAATGAGTTTCGTTAGACAAAGCAGTATTGATATGAGGTTTGGCGGAGAGTGCATTAGTGAAGGTCTTTGTGTGGCTTTTAGGATTTTACAGACCGCATTTTGTTTTTTTAGATTTTTAGATTTTTAGATTTTTTAGATTTTTTTATCTGAGGTGGTCTTTTTGTTAAGATTTTCGAGTCAGTAATTAGCCGATTTTTCCCCTTCCTTTTATTAAGAGGCATCTGGAATACATCATATACGTTGTCACCTGCAGCAGCCACCTGTGCAGTGTCTATGGCAGGCACATCATTGTCCTTTGACCTCTCAGGTGAAGAGTTGCCGTCTATTATAACCTCTATGGCAATGGAGACAGGTGTACAAATATCGATTGTGTCAGCCACTACCTGGTCCATTACTGGAGCTGGCGGATTTGAGGCAGATTGATTAAGTAACCCCATGCCTGCAACTGACAGTTTGGCTGCCGGGGAGGAAAGACTGGGTATATGGTTAATATCATGAATCAAGGAAACGTTCAATTGAGTCACTGCGGCTATTATAGCATTTAATTTTGATTCTGTTTGACCCTTTTTAGTATTTGTAATTATCAGCTCTAGTTTATGATCGAGTTTAACCAATAGGTTATGATGAAATTCAGTTTTTTTGAGCAATGACTCATGGAGCATTATCAGTGTATCTACACTGTTATTCAATGCATTTAGAGTGGGGACATTATTTATAGGTTGTAAAGCCGCCAGCCAGAATGATGGATGAGGTGTGGGCTGGACAAACGACAACCTGGTGACATGTGATATATCTACTGAAGAATCAGGAGTGTCTGGGTATGACACTGGACATTGTTAGAGATTTAGACTTTTCACAGTTGAATGTTCTTCATGTTGAGTTTCGGGTTCACTTCTTTCCACTACCAAAGGGTCATCGGTAGGCAAAGCGACATGATTGACAGTTAAGGCCTCCATCATTGATGGGGAAGAAGGAACTCGAGTGTTGCGCGTAAAACCATAGTTGAACATATGGTTGTGGCCAGCTAATGTGGCAGGCAATGACATGTAATCCGCCATGTTTGGCACTGTGTCGGCAGTCTTAGTAGCAAGTCTGCTCAGTGTTGTGTCCAAATTCAGAGCAGGATGGGCTTTCACTGCTTGAGAGTATAATAGGGAAGCCATACCATATGCTTGCTTGATCGGCTCATCCTAGAAGCTACACAAAAAGATGCCCCTCCGCTATACATAACATTTGTAGATTTCAGGACCTTGTGAATAGAGCTAGACTCTGGAGCAAATTGGAGTTCATGGGGTGTCCAAGGTGGCTTTTGGACATAACCAAAAAGCTTCATGAAAGGACAGGAGCTTGTGTTCGGCTGTATAACGACCGAGGGCTGTCCTCATTGGTGAAATTTAGCAGGGGAGTTGAGCAGCGTTGCGAGCTTGATCCCATGCCATTACTGTTTTTTGGTTTGATTCATGTATATTGCTGCTTCTACTGTTCCATGTTTGATGTATTCTTGTTGTTAAACTGTAAGGCGCCTTGGATTAAGGCACTATATAAATACAACAAATACCAATACAAAACGTACATTTCTGACCTTCCTGAGAGGATGCTGTCTGCTTCCAATTGTCTGCCCAGGATTGGACAAACAAGAGACACGTGTCTATTTTACGCAGACAATCTCATCATCTTTGACCAAACACTGAGTGGCTGTAAATCTATTTTGAATTCCCTGGCTGGTTACACAAAGGAGAACGATCCTGAGATTATGATTGAAAAAACCAAGACCGTTTGAACATCTAGGAAGAAGGTAAACAGGGTGAATCTCGACTCTTCTCTGGGTGATGTGTCAAAAGTAGATCATTATCCTTATCTTGGGCTGGAAATGAGGGCAGGGCCCACTTACTCTTAGATCAATGCAAACAAGAAGAGGAGTGCAGCACTATTGACCCAACTCTTTAACAGTTTTGCCCACCAGACCCCAGGATACTCCCTCAAGGGGTTACTAGTCCTTCATGAGCAGTGCCTCTGTCCAGCCATTTTTTAAGTAATACATGAAAATCCGTATTATAGCACCAAATAAATGCTTGTGTTAATTACCGGTTAAAGCGTTTTTGCAACGCCCTAGGTTTGTGCATACATTTTCGACTAGTATGTCTTTGACGGTCCCATGATAACTTTACAATTTTACATCTATTCTGCAATTGGCGCCTTTTTCGTGAAACTGTCAATAGCTAGCTCTTTTAGATGCGAAAGTTTGGGTGGATGGACCCATTGTATTGTTTTCTTTTTTCTGTAATGGTCCAAAATGTCGCTCTCCCAATTACGACAGCCTAAAATGCTGACTTGTTTTTTAGACCCCCCCTTACACCACATACATATGTAGGGGGGGTATATGATATAATATTAATATGAGGGGGGTGCGTGGGGTCTCCCCCGAATATATATATGGTGTAAAGGGGGTTTAAAAAAAATTATTAGAAAAATAAAGTCGGTATTTTCGGCCGTCGTAATTATGACGGTCGCAGTGATCACATAGATCCCTTTTTTCTCATTACTGTTCATATTTATACTGAAATAGTGTGAATTGGCAGTTATGTATTTATTTATAGTTTAGTATGAAATGTTTTATGTTTTATGTTTGTAAAATATCAAATTTACTAAATACAACAATGATGAATAAACAAATAAAAAATAAAGAATAGCTGTCTTGACAAGAATCCTCTACTGGTATAGAAAGCAATTGCTCTGTTAGTGAGAGGGAATCAGGGTCTTGTTAATGCGCTTTGGCTGAGCTACTGTTACACCATCTGCTTAGAAACAGGCCAAAAACCTAGTTCAAGCTTTCATTCTTCATCTTGAAGTAGTGCAAGTCAAGCTCAAAGCTTAATTCCATTAGAGTGCTATGATATGTACAGTTAACAACACAATGACAATATAGAAAAAAGGACCCACGGAATCGTTTAACTAGAGTGGGAGGACAAAGGAGGCCACACCGAAAAGCTAGGCTTAAACAGGTGGGAAGATAGAGTCAGTGCCCAGTGGCAAGAGATCTGTAAACATTTCAGTTTACAGATGCTCTATAAGAGGTCATACCATTTATGCAAGATGGTGGCGTTGTCCAGACCAGATTGTGATCACATTGACGTCAGCACCTGCACATGATGTGGTCCTCAGGGAGAAGGATGGCAATTTAGAAGCCAACCTGGAAATGTAGGATGGGTTCATACCGATCAGCACCCTAAGCAGTGAATGTATGAGTGGGAGAAGAATCAGGTTGGAGCTCACAGAGCTCATAATGCTAGTTGTAGGTGGTGATGGGGAAGATCACACTGTGGTGGATTATGTTCTGAGATAACATCACATAAAAGAGTCTTAAGGAGGCCACAAGCTTCAAAGCAGATACTTGTGAAGGCATAAAGGGTGCCCTGAAAATAATGGTTACAATGGCAGTGTCCTCATAATCATGAGTACTACAAAAAGGCTCTTCATGGTTGGTTGGCATACTATTCTACCTCTCTAGTGTAATGTGCATAACTGTAGCCAAAGTGGCAGCCACCCTTTTCAGCAGCAGGTAATTTCAAGAAATGTGCTTGGCAGCTGTGGTTGCACTCATGTAACATGGCAGCTTTTTGAGGCAGACTCACCACTGGTGCCCTCACTTAACTGTGAGAAGGGTTGAATGGTACCACACAGACCTGGCTAGATAGATTCTAGATGTATACATCCGGGTAGCCACACATGGAGTGGCTTGGGTTTCTCTTGCCTGTAATTCTGAACGCTGAGATCCTGCTACCCATTTGCAGACTGTGCGTATTCATGCCAGTGATCAAACCTCCTGCCCAATTTCTTGCTTCAGCATAGTATATTTTGGGAATCTCTACTTCTCTACAACAGATGTTTATGCTCAGGGCAATTGTTTGCCCAGGCTTGTTGTATTCATGTACATTTCTCTAGAGATGACCAAAGCTCACCGATCGTAAGGGTGATCAGCCAAACTCTCACGAGGAAAAGCCATTGGAGGTTGTGGGCTGCATCAAAATATTGTACCTCATTTTAATACTCTTTATGTGTGGAATTATTTTCAGTGGCAAAGAACAAGTCTAGAAAAGAGGATGTTTTAAGCAGGCTTTATTCTTTGCTAGGCCAGCCCCATTTTTAAGTTCATGGACAAATCATGGTTGTAAATGTTTTACCACTGTTTCCTACAGACAAATCACATTGATGAACATGGTTAACCATTGAAAAGTACGGGTGGCAAATAGCTGATGGACAGACCATGGAGAATCATGGTCCAATGGTGTCAATGGTACTACGAACATGCATTGTTGTCCCTAATCTGGAAGAGTTTTGATAACCGTATATAACCATGGGTAGACATGAACAAGTAGATGGTCTGGCATGTTTGTGTATCCCTTGTTCATTTTACTCATAGATTGTCAAACATATATGGTTTAAAATGAAAAACATTTGCAACCATGAGTAGCCATGAGTACCAATATTGGTCCCAGATAAGCACTTTTCCACCACTCGGAATGAAGCATTTGTATCTAGCATTACCAGGGTATCTCTTGCAACAATTACCAGGGAAAAGAACCCTAGCAATATCGGGGTGACTTTAATTGTCTAGTGAAATCATGTCATTGGTGTTAGACATAAAGAAGTATTTATATATGCGTTGTGAACCATTATAGAAATATACTCCTCCATAATTTGATGCGATTGTATAAAGGATTGTGAGTAAATGTATGCAACTTGCTCACTTTTCACACTGATTGTGCTAGAGGAAGCTATAGATTATATAGATTTTGATTGGGTGCTTTGAACAGGGATTCAATGATGTTGGCTGAAATGTAATGAGATTTTATAAGGATGGTTTTGGGAATGTGGGTTATTTGGGGGGGTTGGGCTAAAAATCCACAATTATAATTGCATTGCTAACAGAAATGTACATTTTGCTCCCATACTTTATCATCCCTACGCTTAATTATTATCCATGAAATAGATGTAAAAAATCAATGATCTATGTCGATTTCCCATGTACAGATGATGATCAAACTGCATTGAACACAATCAAGAGTTATAACATTTGGTTTGACAGTCCTTGCATATCCCATGTTACATAGACAGATACCATAGCAATGATGACGGGTTCATGGACAGACTGAAATAAAGCTGGAAACAACTCCTTCCCCTTGAGCCTCTCTCTTCCACTGGACATTCATTTGACACTCTAGAGCTTCCACATTCAAGTAGCAACATTCCAGGCTGTCAGGCGAGCTGTGCAATAGTCCACATGCTAAAGCTATTTAACACACCACCCTTCCTTGGGCAGTGAAAAGGCACAAGCATGGTGAGAAAGGGCGTGGAAGAAAGAAGGCAGGAGGTGGGTAAAGGAAAAATGTAACATTCAAAATAGGTGTGGTATCAAAACTAACTAACCTGACTGGGGTTGTCAGTGAGTAACCATAATAAAATAAACCATAATAAAATTAAACACTTGGAAGCTAATCCAATCACTTTCCTGTAATCTGTCATCAACCACAAAAATGTCCCTGACATCATGTTTGATCATGGTCCAATCTCATCAATAACCTGGTTTCTGGAGAGAGCATCATCAACCATATGTTCACTACCATGTACATATTCAACCGAAAAGTCTAAACCCTGAATCTTCATGATCCATCTCGATATCCTCCTTTGACATCCAGCCAAGCCTTTGCTGTTGAAAATGGAGACCCACGGCCTCTGATCAGTGTATATCACAAAATGTCTACCAAACAAATACACTCTGAACCTATGAACAGTGCTGATCACAGAAAGTGCTTCCTGCTCTATAACAAAATAGTTCCCCTCAATATCCTTAAGCATGTGAGAGGCAAAGTCTATCATGTGCTGTGGCGTGCCTGACTCTTACGTGAGCACCGCTCCCAAACCAAACCACTCCCAAACCAAACTCAGATGTATCAGTGTAAACAACCATCTTCCAACTCTCTCTGGAACCCTGCAACACTGGTTAAGACAACATGTCCTGCTTGACCACTTAAAACTCCTCCTCACAGGTGGCAGACCATGCAAATTTGAATCCCCTCCTAATGAGCCTCCTCAATGCCACAGTCCCTCACAAACTTAGAATAGCATTCAATGAGCCCCAAAAAGGAGGCCACCTCCTACTTGGTCTTGGGGGGGGGTGACATTTCAGCAATAGCCTTCATGGTGCTAAGCTTGGGCCTAATACCCTTGCCTGATATGTTGCAACCTAGGTAACCCCCTGAGGACTTCCCACAATTGCATTTCTCCAATGTTAAAGTTAATCCACTGTGGGATGTTCTGATCCATTAGGCTCTGCCCTGTAACATCACTGTGTGCTGATTTCATCAAAAACAACAGAATGGCCGCCAAAAAACCCTATGCGCTAAAAATCTCTGAGAAGTGCGCAGGGAAACCTGAAAAATAGGCTGCCAAATCTATTTTTGCCTATGTCAGTGGTAAAACAGGAGACCAAACTGCCAAAACCTATCATTGGGCTGCCCACACAGTAAAATAGAACTGCTTGAAAAGGCAGTGCTACATTTCAAGGAAAACCCAGAAGTGCTTTAAAATCCATTTTTCCTTGGCTGTTGAAAGTGCAAAATCTTGGTTCCCAAACAGCAGAGAAGATCCAACATCCTTGTGGGGTGTTCACCATCACCTTATTTAAGGAATCCCCATAAGCAAAATGTCAGGAGAAGCACCTTTCATCATAAAAAATCCACATTCAAAAGGTCCTTTCCTGGGAAAAACGTGTCAGATATGGGCGCAGTACCGCCGTTAGCCTGTGTCAAAGCTGTCATTTACTTATACTGTCAGTTTAAAACTTGTGTCTTAAAATCAAATTGTGGAAAAGAAGAGAATTGCCATCAAAAGCAATATAGGTTATTACAATTCAATCTCTATGTTTTAAAAAGACTGGAATGAAGGGTATATTTGTTGAAAATGTAATTTTTGTTTTAGAAAAGACAATTTTAAAACAGTGTTTAAAAGTAAACTAATGTAAGCCACACTGGGCTTCAAAGACATTCCACAGCTTCTCCCAAACAAAGGAATCTTCCTCCTGCTCTCTGCTCAGGAACTGGCATTGAGTTGTTAGTGGAGGTGGGAGGAGATTTTGGCCTGTTGCTCTGAGTAGAGACAAAAGGCTCCCTTGACTGAAAGGAAATGCAAATTCGGGTGTCAACAGAAACCAACTGCCAAAGGAAGAGAAGCCTGGGAGTGCTCTGTCCCAGCCAAACCTTGGAGGCGGAACTAGACAGATATGTGTATCTTAAACTCCAAGGAAATATCTTTTTGGAAAAAGACTCATAGAAAACTGTGTAAAACCTGGAAAAATCTGTATTTTATAGGTTGTTAATATGAAAATGCTGCTCACAGTTTGAAACTACTCTGAACCCTGTGCGATATTCAGAGACCAGACTAACAAAATGTTGATGTTGTAACAATTGTGATAATGCTAGGAATATGAAATTGTACAGGATTATGCCCAGATGTCATGCGCATGTATGTGGAAAAATGTGTACAGATCTGACACTGGGTAACCAACCAAAACCACAAAAAACTGTCAATTTTGAACCGAAACTCTCAAGAAGATGGGACTCAGACGGATACATGCTCTATTAAATCTGTGAAGCCTGGCTGCGGAGTAAAGGGCGGTGTACTGTTGTACAGAGTGCTGTTTCTCTGCTGTGGCTCTGCTTTGGTCTGAACACTATTGGAAAGCTTGTTGGGTCTACTCGTGTGCTCGTACTGCTGCACGAGCTGCGAACCGTGTGCTGGAGGAACCTTTTGCTTTAAGGTTAACAGGGATCAGAAGCCACGCCCCCTGTCCCGGCTGAATCAGGAAGTCAAAAGACAGTGCATTGAGCCCTTGCGGCGTGAAGCCCGGCCACGGAGTAAAGGGCGGTGCACTGTTGTATAGAGTGCTGTTTCTCTGCTGTGGCTCTGCTTTGGTGTGAACACTATTGGAAAGCTTGTTGGGTCTACTCGTGTGCTCGTACTGCTGCACGAGCTGCGAACTGTGTGCTGGAGGAACCTTTTGCTTTAAGGTTAATGGAGATCAGAAGCCACGCCCCCTGTCCCGGCTGAACCAGGAAGTCAAAAGACAGTGCATTGAGCCCTTGCGGCGTGAAGCCCGGCCGCGGAGTAAAGGGCCGTGCAATGTCGTATAGAGTGCTGTTTCTCTGCTGTTTGGCTCTGGTTGCGCTGGTTGTGGAGATCCGGAGCCTTCTTAACACTTTGAAACTGTGGTAATGGAACCAGCTCCCCTACGAGCAACAAGTCATGCCTCGCCGCTGACTCGATTGCGGCTGAGGCGACTACATTCTGTTCCTGCAGGGTACCATATGGAGGAACTAAGAACTAAGAAACGAGGAGAAAAACGGTAAGAACGTTTCTTTACGTGGCTTGACATGCACACAGAACACTTATATTGAAAAAGTGCGGAACGATAAAACATGCCAGAAGAGGACCTCTCCCTCTCCCCCTCCCGGCCCCATCTGCAAAGCGCCACACATTGTTTTGGACGCTTTGGACACAACCGCCGGAGGCGACCCTGCCTGTGTATGTCTGGCTGTTTCAACCACCCCCGACACATGTGTGGGTGGGAGACTGGGTGTTGGGCTGAGGAATGATGTGATTGCGGTCGCTCTGAAGGCGCGTTCAGCTCAGCAGAAGGGGAGAGTTGCTGGATGCGAGCGGGCGGTGCGCGTCAGCGATGGCCCGGCTGCTGCGTCTGAACGCTCAGGTGATCGCAATGGCCCCAGTGATTATGGGGGGAACGAGTTCAGAAAAGATTCAGCCGAGATTGAAGAAAAGAAAGAAAGTAATTCCAGAGTGACCCTAGAGTGACCCTAGACCTCAGGGAAAGAGGTGAAGGCCAATCCTGTAAATGTGGAGGGGCTTGCAATCACAAAAAGATGAATATAAAACAAATAAAGGCAACTAATTCAAATGGAATACTGCCAAAATATAACACTGCTGAATGCAAGGTTTGGCAAGGACCGACCCCAAGTTGTGTTGATACCTACCATGAGAATATCTCCGCCATCCTTGCGAGTGCTTGCATGGCGAGTGCTGCAAAACAACAAAAAGAATTTATGCAATAACGTGGAAGTGTATGATGAGACAGAAACTGTCCTAACAGCTGAACTGTCCTCACCGAGCTGCTCATTACCAGCTGCATGTCTACAAGGGAAAATAAGAACAGAAACAGGTGTGGTCCTTCAAACACAATCTGCCAACCTTCTAAACCCCTATGTGGAATTGGAAAGTGAAGTCTTTGTGTCAGCTAATGATCAGATTTTTGCTGACGGCCAGGTGACTAAATTGGTAGGATACCAACCGGAATTGTCGACCATGGAAAGTAGGAACTCACTGCTTGTGGCTGATAAACTGATCACAGATCTAAAAAACATGAATCCAAAATTTGCAATTCCTGTAACACAATTGAGGAACCACCCCGAGTCTGAAAAGCCTGATAGTGTTTCTTTGACGCTAAAAGACTTGGAAAATACAGGAAGCAGAAAGTATACGGGAAAAGCAATGAGCAAACAAAGAAAGTGCGAAGATTCTTACTGCCCGAACAAACGCAGAAGGATTAGGTCTAGTTCAAGTCCAACTGCAGTAGCCTGCTCACAGAAGCGAAAAAGCCAAAATAGATGCCGCCTTTCCAAAGATACATTTGTAGGTGGAAATGCTATAAAGAAAAGAAGAAATCTATACAGTGCGAATGTGAAATCGGATGCTTTAGATAGAAGAGATGAGAATAGTACTGATACCGACTCCTCGATTGCTGAAAGAGAGTACCCCAAAGTACGGAGACAGTTCAATCAAAAGAGTTACGATTCTTCAAAAGGGCAGAGAGATCCTCAATCAGATTTCTTCAAATTGGTAGAGCAGGTGATAAATCAATTGAGACCAAACATCATTTCAGCCTTAACAATAACTGTTGCGCCCTTGATAGAACTTTATGAACAAGAGCCTAGGTGAACAAATTTCCCTAATGGCTACAGTGAATACAAAATTAACAAAGATAGAGCAAGCACATCAAGAAGACAAAATCCATCGCTCTAATGACCAATTGTATAATGAGGTTTTTGTTGCACAAGTAAAGGAACAAGTAAAAAATAGCGCTGACGATAAAAGGCTTCTTGCCGAAGTAGCACGTGAGGCTTTAGCGATTTTGAAAAAACAACGCACAATTGAAGAAGAGAAGCCAACACAAGTAAAAGAGATTGGTGTGAGCTTAACAGAAATAATAAGAGAAAATAACATGGCAAACAGAATGAGAACTGAAAATAAGGATATGTTTACAAATGAATTAACTGAAAAATCAGAGAATTGTACAATGAAAAACAAAGATGTACTATCTCCCTCATCTCAGTCCCTGGTGGACTTAACAGATGCAGATGGGAAGATGATGTGTAAACAGACTGAAAAAACTCTCGTACAGGAACAGAGAGGAAAAGAGCTTCAACCTAGCGGGAGTCTAGATGACGAAGTGAGAGCTGGCCAACCCTCAATGTCAACTAATGCAGAGGGTATTAAGGGGACTGTGCGTCCCGATGAGGTACGACACCAAGAGAAAACAGCAGATAAAAATGAGACGTTTGCCATCTTTGATAAAAATAAAAGGGAGATCCCTCCTAAAGGTGGAGAGAAAGGAAACCTACCTACCAAGTAAAGAAGACTAAAAATATGCCAAATAAAACAAACAAAAATGCTAAAAATTCCTGTAAATTCTTGCAAAATATCAAATCTCTGAATGTAACAATTCAAACCGCTACAAGTAACCAGAACTTGAGCTCTAACATTCATTCTGTGCCTGGGGTACCTGAGACCTCAGAGGAGAATCAAAAACAGGAAGGAAAAATTGAAATCATTAATGATGAATTGGAAGTCGGTGAAGAAAAAATTATAGAGGACCTGGCAAATCTGTCCACATACGACTTTAATAGCTGTAACTCATCATTTGAAGAGCAAGTTGATCCGGAAACACAAATGATGTTAGAGTGGCACCTTAATAATAACGAGTCTGAAAAAAGAATTTGTACTATAGCGGTTACTCCAGAGAAGGAAAATAAAAAGATCATACAAAGTGATGGATCAGAAGAGCAAATATTTGATTCAAAAAAGCATTTGACTTTGGATGAAAGATGGGCTGTATGCAACAACAGATTGGAAAAAAGTGCTGTACATCCGCAGAGCAAAAAGTTTGATCTAAAACATGTCAAGATAACGCCCTTAAATGATGATTTAAGAAGTGATAAAGTGCCAAGAAATAACAAACAAAGTGATTCTCCAAGGCTGGAAGACGGGAAAGAACATTGGAGAGAAGACAAGAGAGTCCTGTTTATAAATCCAAAATAGCCCGTATTGAAGAAAAACAAGCAGCAGGACATAACTTCAAACTTTTGTATACTATTAGAAAGAATTCAACCATCTGAGGATGGACTCATCCTAAACAGATACAATGTTCTCCAGCTTTTGAATTATATACCACAATTGCGATCAATAACAACGAATGACATTAAAACTGTGGAATTTATACATGATGCAATAACTGATCGTGTATTGTTACACATTTATTCAAGAGCTATAAGAGACATTTTAGTTGAGAATACCAACAAATTCAAAGCCTTAGGTTTTGGAATAATTGAACCAGGGGGAGAGGAGCATAATGTAAGAAATCGGATATCATCAACCCAAAAACCCAAAAGAAATGAAGAGAAGATCTTAAAAGAGATAACTACTAGCAGTTTAAAAGTGCATTTTGATAAAATGAGAAATGAATTGGAAGATGAACCTGATTTGAGTAAGGATGGAAATAAGGATGAACAGAAGAAACAGATTAAGATCACATTTGCATGTAAAAAACAAAGTGAAAACAACCAAAGAGCGGAGGACAAAATGGAAACTAAAGAGGACGATAATAAAAAGTGGAGCTGGGTAGCTGCTTCACAGAACAATCAACAAAAGAAGTAATGCCAGGAAATAACCAGTTCTCATGACATTTTGATGGGGACATGGAATGCGAGAGGATTCATGCATTTGTTGAATAATAGCCATAGTAATATTGGAAATCTGCAGATAATTTGCCTACAAGAAATGTGGCTTATAAACCAGCCAATAGTAGAAGGCTACGAAGTAGCTTGGAATCCGGCCATTAAGCAGACTAAAGGTAGACCGATGGCCAGCTTGCTAACACTTGTTAAAAGAAGCAAGGGCATGAGAATATCAAAATCAACAAATCTCTCACCATACATTCAACATGTTATAACCAACGATGAAGAGAATGTAGGTGGAAATAACATGAATCTTCACGTAATTACCTTATATTGGCAGCACGATGCCTCAGATGAGTCGCTATATTTGGACACAGTGGGTGACTTAATAGACTCAATTCTATCTAGTGAGAAGAATCCTAAAATTATACTCTGTGGAGATCTCAAAATGGAATGCCTGAGGGTGCAAAAACCAAGGGATCCATCACGTATAAAACCCTCAGCAAAAAAAAACTGGTTGATAGCCACATGGACTGAGGAGACGGAGGTTCGAGGTATGATGAGATTAAATGGAAACCTGAAAGGAGACATTCTGCCTAAACCAACATGGCGAAATGGAAAATATGAAAGTATCCTCGATTACTTCTATGCTTCACGAAATCTGATAAATAACATCTCCAACTTAAATGTAATGGAGATGCAACATAGTGATCACGATTTGGTTAAAATTACTCTCTTAGGACTAACAAGTAAAAAAGAACATCGATGGAACCATACCATAACAGCTAATCCTGGGAGAAATCGACTGAGACTCAAAGAAACTCATATCTTTACAATGGCAGAACTTATGCTAGAGGAGAATCCACATGATAATGTAGATACATTAGAATATTCGACTTTGCTCCAAATGTACACGGAAACTGAAAAAGAGAGTAAGATCAATAACTTTAAAAATACACATGTGTACGACAAAGAGGTAGTAGAAAAAAAACGTGAAATGAGAAAAATAATCAGGTCCTTGCCTATAAATGCAGTATCTAACTACACTAAACAGAAAACAGAAGGACAAAACTCCTATAAAAAGTGGCTTCACTTGCATAAAAGCATCATGTTACAGAACGATGCAGAAAAAATGCTACACATTTTGACAACCAAAAATGCTCGTTCATTTTGGGAAGTAATCAACAACATGGCTATGCCCCAAAATGCCATACAAAATAATGCGATAACAGAAGCCGACTGGTTAGAGCATTTTGGGAAGCTGTTTGTGAAAAATATGCCCCATCAACAACATGAGCAAAAAATACTAAGAAAATGGGACTTATCAATAGATAAGTCGGATATCTTAGATAACATCAAATCATTAAGCTCGTCAAGAGCCCCTGGTCCTGATGGGCTCACAAACCAGATGTTAAAACTCCATCCAGAAGCGTGGGCTGAATTCTGTTTCACATTGTTCAGGAAGATTATCGCTAAAAAAACAAATCCCAGAGTCATGGAAATCGGCTATAATTATCCCTATATTTAAGAAAGGAGTGAGAACGGATCCTAAACATTATAGGCCAATTGCCCTTTTAGATGTCGTAGGGAAGATCTTTAAGACACAATTATTAATCCAATTGACAAACTGGATAAAAGTGGCAAAAATTGCCGATAAACGACAAACTGGGTTTGTTAAAGGAGTTGGCTGTGGACTAAATCTACTACTAATTAATTTACTAAAGATGGAAGCAATAAGAACAAAAGCAAAAATATACTTAGCCTTTGTAGACTTAGCTCATGCGTTTGACTCAATCGATCGCGAGCTACTATGGAACAAACTTACAAACTGGGGATGTCCAGTCAGTCTGCTTGCTGCTATCAGAGAATTGTACTCCCAGACAACGATAAAAGTCAGATTGGACCAAATAGGAACCCTCTCCTCAGAAATTAAGACCACTAGAGGTGTGAAGCAGGGATGCCCTCTGGGAGCAACTTTATTCAGCACTTTTATCTCAGACATCGGTAGAGCCTTTGAAATTATAGGATCATTTGATTCAAAAACAAACGGAAACAGACTTGGATACATCCTCTATGCTGATGATATTGTAATACTTGATATAACACCTATCGGTTTACAGAGGAAACTGACAGCATTAAAGGAATATACTGAGGAAAATAGTTTGGTGATAAATCCACTAAAAACCGGATTATTAGTGCTGCAAAATCTAGTTGGGACAAGTAAGTCGAAGAAATTTGCCTGGAAAATTGACACAAAACCTGTTTTTCTTACCATGGAATTGCAATATCTAGGAGTGTTGATTAACTCACGGCTAAACGATGACAACATGGTACCGAAAATACGATGAAAATGTAAATCTCTGACAGCGCAACGATATACCCTGAATAGGAAATTCAGAAAATGCTCAATAAAACCCATAGTTGAATTCTACAAGGCAAAGGTTATTCCAGCTCTATGTTTTGGTGCTGAAGCAATGCTAGGATGCTCGGCACGGATCTGGCCATGGTGTGAAAATAGATTTTGGAGCAAAGTACTAGCACTCCCTAGAGGGACACCAACTGCTTGTATCAGATTTGAGCTCGGCCTGATTTCAATCAATGCAAAAGTCATATGAAACATGTTATCTATTTCCAGGAAAGTCTTGGGAGCTGATGACCTTCCACAATACCAAATCCTAAGTAGCAACCCAAAACATTTGGATGCTTCAATATTGAGCAGTTAGAAACTAGAGTGTGCAACCCTTTTGAAACAACTACAGGCGGAACCAGAGACACTAATCCAAAATCTGAGTGCAGTGAAAAAAAAGCTATGGTCACAGGATTGGTGTGAAAATCAAGAGCGAAGAGCTCTACACAGATGTATGGATGAAATTGCCCCAGAGGCGCGTGCAATGAACACCCTTCCAAATTATTTAAGTTTCCGTGTAACAAAAAAAGGCAAATGTTCATAAAGTTTAGAATGAACCTGTTTCAAACAAAAGCAATACCGAATACAAGAAAGAAAGAAAAAGATCTAGAAGAATGCTGCAGATTCTGTAAAAAAGAGAAAGAAACACTAAAACATCTAGTGTTATACTGCAAAGAATTGCGAGAAGAGAGGACTGCATTTAGGATTAGAAATATCAAAAAGACCCTTGCGTAATGGTGAAGAGTGGTGGCTTGCGTTCGCAGAAGGAGCTGAACTGAAATTAACTTTCGCTCTAATATCCTTTCTGGAAAAACTAGAGGGCAAAATGTTGACTAACTAGAGAATAGATAAATGGTTGAGGAATTACTGAACAGTCTACACGTTACTTGGAGATTAATTGATATGTAACACTGAATTGGAAATATTTTTAATTCTTTTGCCTTTTTAGTGGAAAGTAATAGGAATATTATGTTGAAAGGAAAAATATTTTTAAAAGTTTGTAATGAACTATATCAAAAAGAAATCTGTGATGTGAATATGTAATATTAGCAAGTTGGTGATATTGTAAATATGCTTTATATGAAAAATAGATTTTCTGTGTAGAAACAAAGGGGGGGGTTTTCCTTGGATTGTAAATTGCAGCATCACTATGACACTAGATTTCCTTCTCAAATCAGGAGAGGGGAAATACTCTGACCAATCAGATTCTTAGAGGGTGGGCTTGGTATAATCAGCCTACCCACCCCTTTGGGAAATACATAAATAGGGACAGTTTAGGACCTACAGACACACACACATCCACCCATCAACTGATTTACTGGCAAAGCGCTCTGCAGGAGGAACCCAGATCCAAGACTTCAGAACTCTGAAAGCAGAAGGCCCAATTCCAAAGCTGAACCTTTCGCAGCTTGGCCTTTAAAATCTTGAAACCTGATTCAGCCTGGCTGTGCTGTTTCTGCTTCTTGCCAAGAACTCTTGCCAGAACCCAGAGATCCAAACCAGTAGAGCAGAGCTGTAACCAGATAGCTGTAACCCAGAACCAACCTGTCAGATCCAGTTCAGAGGCCGTGCAGAAACCAGAGGGCCGTGCTGAGTGCATAACCGGGTGCCTGAATCGAGTCCGGTGGGCTACCAGAATTCCAGTCCAGAACTCTTTGACCAGATCTTTGACGGGCCTATTCCAAACCATAGTTGTGAGTATCTAGCTTACAATTGTCCGTAGCCAATCTCTTATCCTTAAGTAATCCTACCCAACCCGTTCGAACATATCCAGAACTGCATTGTAGAATCTCTTTTGTCTTTTCTGAATCTTTCCCTTAACCTTTTTTAATTGTAGTGATAACATCATCTTTGCGCTAATATTTTTGCTGAAGAAAGACAAGTGTCTTGGTGGGCAAAAGTCAGAGCAGAGGCGCCGCTGTTCTGGTGGCTGTCCCGTTGGGTATCTTGCATCTTCATAGCTCCCCTAGTGTAAGGAAAATTCTTGTTTGTAATTCAAAAGCGCATCTGTCATTTGAAAATCTGGATTCTTTTTGAGAAAAATCGACCTCTACTAAAACCTTCATAACTTCTGAACCGTGCATGCTAGAAAAGTGTCAAATTGAAGCTAACATCCTCAGCTTTCAAACAAACCTAAAACCGCATTCCAACTCCTTATAGTTTTTCTGTAATTGCGTTTCTCGCGCGCTGAAAGGTTTGCCGCGAATCTGCATTTGGCTCAATTTCATCACATGTAAAATAGCTATTTCTTGCATCCGACCTCAGAATTCAAGTTTCCAATCTGCTAGTTATTCCACCATCATTGCTAGTGTTTACCTGAAGCTATCCAAAGCGGCTCCCACTAGTTTTGAATCCCATTTAGAGAATTAAATTCATTTTTCAGTGTTTTTCCCATTCATTCAAAACCCCATTCAAAAGCATTTGACCTGTTTTGAAATCATTCCTGTTTCTCTCTGCTTGCTGGGGGGAATTGGGACTGAAACTGTATTGGTTGAGATTGTATATTCCTGAAACCTGTTTTCTCCCCTTCCATCTCTATATTGCATATTAGGGGAATTGAGTAGTATCAGGGGGAAAGAGTAACATTGCATTTGATTGAACCCATATCAAGTATTATTTTATGCTACATTGTTTTCCTATCCATACCAAGTATTATTCTATGCTGCATTATTTTCTTATCCATGCTCATACTGATTAAAGAGATTGTTGATTATTGTGACATCACCAACGCTGATCATTGTATAAATATTAATAGTGTGATATTTAGATATTGTTCAAATTCATAAAACTGTGACATATATCTTGTTCAAATTCATAAAATAAATCTTTTAACTTTGCAAAAAAAACCTGCTCCTTGGTTCAGTGAGACCGGGGGGATTCAAAGAGAGGGGCGTGATATAAGGGTACATCATTAAGAAATAAAAGAACTTATAGACACAAATATATAATTAAGGGTTCCAGCTGCACATCACACGCTAGGCATTGACTTAGGTGGAGTGTTGGGTTGAAATCACTTACACCACCATCTCCTAGTCTCTGCTGCACTAATCTTACCGTGAGATCATGCTTATTCCTATCACAGCCCCATACCAAAATGTTGTCTAGGTAAAATGTCACCCTCTTAACATAACCAAGGAGGGTGTCCGTTATTCTCTTGAAGACACTTGCTGCAGACACCAAACCGAACAGCATTCTGGCACACATAAATAACCATATGTATGTGATAAACATCAGTATGTCAGAGGAGACTGAATGCATACGGACACGATGGTAAGTTGACTTCAAATATAACAAGGAGTAAACCCTTGAACTAGAATGTTGTTTTGTCTGTCCAATGCGCATAGTACTCACAAACTAAGATGAAGAGTTTTTTGAAAAATTAATTTTAACCGCTATTTAATGCACAACATGTTAACACAGTTGATATTTTCCAATCTACGTCTGTAATACAATGTGATGATGTTCTTGACCTTGCCGACACGTGTTTCGACCTTACAGCAAATAGATCTTCATCAGGGCTGGTACATTACCATCATCAATGCAAGATAATACATTTTTATCATTCCATTATACAAATAAAAATGTATTCACGGATAAACATATATCATCACAGAAAACATTGTACCAAACAATAAGTAAAGGATAAACAATGAATGGGTAGCAGAAACTATTCAATACTTCATTTAATGAGCCATTAGAGGCATTTCTGGGATGGGGCTAGGTGTGTACGGATCATATTTAAATATATATATACAGTGCGGGAGGCAGAGGGATCCCTCTGTGGTCGTAATAAGTTGCCTCACACGAGGAGGTGACAGTTTGTGATTTTACAATTACTGGTTACAGGATTTTCATGCCCAGGAAAGTTGCAAAAGCATTAGGAATGCATTTTATTCTCCAATGCTAACCTCCATTTACGAGGTAAGAGTATATTTAGAAAGTCATATGGCATGTCATGCATAGTCAAGCACAAAAGAGTCAGTTTCATTGTTGCCTTAGTGGATACTAACACTTGATAATGCAGGTGTTTTTTCTGTTATTTTGCGTTGTTTCCCATTTTTAGAGGTAGCATTCTGTAAAGAGTGACATTACTAATTTGACCGAAGAGTCCAGTTGCATTGGACATTGTGCATATTATTTTTGAGCCGATCATAGATCAGCGGACGTTGTTTTACATATGAGCAGCCAGTTAATGAGTATTGAGGAGGCAAGCACTTAGCTGATCTCATCTCTGTCTAATACAAATCACTCAATCAGTTCTTTGCATTGCGGGTGATTGTTTGCTCACAAATTGCAGCTGGTGGTGGATACATGAATGCACAGTTGCGGGGCATGGGTTCCATGTATTTCAGAGAATGGGTTAATATATATATTGGTTGAAGCTAAGTATAGCATGTTATGCTAGTATTTCAATGACATTCAGTTTACACGTATGCTTGTATTTTTTTATTTTTTCCTTGTCCCCCTGCTGTATAACACATCACTGGTACAATATCTGGTTGGTATTGAATATTTTTTGCTACCTATTCATTGTTTACCCTTAATTTATTGTTTGGTGCAATGTTTTCTGTGATGATATATGTTTATCTGTGAATACATTTTTATTTGTATAATATAATTATAACAATGTATTATCTTGCATTGATGATGGTGATGTACCAGCCCTGATGAAGACTTATTTGCTATAAGGTCAAAACACATGTCAGGAAGGCTAAGAATATCATCACGTTGTATTAAATTCCTAGATTGGAAAATATCAACTGAGTTAAAATTTTGTGCGTTAAAGAGCCATTCTCAACAAAACTCTTCATCTTAGTTTCCGAGTGCTATCCGCATTAGACAGACAAAACATTATTCTTTTTCTTGTGTCTGGCTCACCTTGAGTCTTTTGACATAGGTCCATGGAGCATTAACACACCAATTTATTTTTATCGTATGTGTATATTGTCTAATACTTCACTTTATCAGTGAGTTGTTTGTGCGAAGGAGTGTCAGTCCCTTGAAACCCTTGAACTAGCTAAGTCTGAGATGATCTCATCAATCATTGGCAACTGGAACCTTCCTGTCACCACATTCTTGTTAAACTCCCTGAGGTCAATGCACAACCTGATGGACACGTTACCCTTTCTCACCATTACAAAGGAACTCACTGATTCTGAAGTTTCTGCAGGTTCTATGATACCATGCTCAAGTAATCTCTTTAATTCAAACTCCACTTCATTCTTAAGTGATATGGGCATGGACTTCAGTTTGGCTGCAAAAGAAATCGTACCTCCCTTCAAATTGATCCTGTGGGTGAACCCTTTGAGACATCCAATACTCTTTTCAAACACACTGGGTGCCCACTTGACCACTTCATTATGATCCAACCCTCCGATGGCAGACACATCATTTTTTTCCCTAGTATAAACATGTTGAACTGCATTGGGATAGAGTTTAATCCCGAGTGCCGGTTGGCAGCTCCAAGAAGCAGATTTCTGCCAACATTGGTGATGAACACCCGACTAACCGTACTCCTTCCCTTAACCATCAGGGTGGCTTGCAACTCCCCTATGAACACAATGGGGATGTCACCATAGGTGTTAGTTCTAAGCCTGGCTTCCTTCAATGCACAGCAAGCCAGATCCCTTTCACATGATTCCCTGCTTTTCAGGTGTAGTCAGCCCAACTGTCAATAAGTATCTCCACCCCCACTCCATTAACCTGAATGGTAGCCTTCGGTTTTTCAATCCTTGCCTCACATACGGCATTGGCAACCTGGATAACATCCAAACCATCAAACACCTCATCACACCCATCCGCAACATTCTCACTCACTCTCCCAGAGCATGACCTTGAACATCTACAACACCTGGCCATGTGATACCTCCTTCCACACAATCTGCACTTGACTAAAACAGTGGGACACTCCCATGGGCAGATGTTGTTTGCTATCGTACCGATAGCAATGTCTTACTTGTCAGCTGGAGGGACCAGAAGAGTTCCACTCACTTTGAGGATGCACCTCTCGCATAAAAGAGGTAGTTGCTGTGCGACTCCTGTCCGTGTCCCTTAGTTTCACATCTGCATCCCTCTCGTTGGAAACATCTTTCGACCATGTGTTTACCAATTTAGCCTTACCATTACGACCAATGGCTTTCACATCCAATGAGTTACCAGAATCATTGGCACCATCCCTTCATAGCTCTTTGATGCATGGGGAGGTGTGCCCAACTTGTTCGGCAATCTCTATCACCCTGTCAAGATTTGGATCCTTCTCCCACCAAAGCGCCACACGCACCTTGTCATCGGCACACTTAATCATGAGCTGGTCCCTTAGGTGTTGCTCCCGGCAGCATGGAGCAAACTGACACTTTATGGCCAACCTTCTCAGAACAGCCAATAATTACTCTCCCCTTCATCTGCTCTCTTGTTGCAAACCGGTAATGGTCCAAAGGTTTGTTTTTCTTGACCTCCAAATGCTTATCTAGCTTGGTGAGAATGAAGTCAAACGTATTAAGAGGAGCACCACCCACTGCTGGAAGATCAGGGAGCCTGCGTAAGATCTCCTGTCCACCATGGCCAAGACAGTGATACAGCAAGGCGTCCGTCCGGTCAATGGAGCAATTAGGACCATATATGGCAAGCATGAACTTGAGGAAGGCCTGGGACGTTGGCCAAAGCTGCAGGTGGGTGTGTACATCCACAGAACCCACATTGCTGTGCTTGACAACCAGCCAAGACAACCACAGACCTCTAACACCTCCTCACCTGCAGGGAAGCGCTGCCCAGAGTTGTGTGCTTAATCCCACCAACACCTCACAATGTCAAGGACCCAAGACACATGCAGACTTCCAAAAACCTCCTCATCTTCAGGGAAGAGCTGGCAGGCATCACGCCCATCCACCAGACTGGGATTCAGTTGAGTCTGCTAAGCCTCTTTGCTCTCAGCACCAGTATTCCAGTCATTGCGCACACAGCACTGGTGTCCCCATTGCCAGGCAACACCTGCAAGCTCGCTCAGGGGAATGATGAACGTCCTGCGCAAGCTGAGTTTGCAGGCATCCGCTCATTGTCAGGTGACTAAAAGTATCCTTTGCGGAACGCGCTTCACGGGCTGCGCGTGCAACGGCCAAGAAATCTCATGCACCTGACTGCTCCTGACACCTTCGCTGGGTTGCCCCCCCCACACATCTAGGGGCAGCCACAGACCATCACAGGGACCACAGGAATGCTCCAAACTGTAACAGGAGACCACAAAACGAAACAGTGTTGCTCTGGCGAAATACCACAGCCTCCACCTCCACCAACATCCAAAATGCATGACTCTTGCTCCAAAGTCCAGGGCCTGCCAGTACAGCTCTTGCACCAAAGGCCAGCACACCAGGGCTCCTTCCCTCTGTCTGGATATTCTGCAACCAGCACGCCAGACAGCTCGTCACCAAAGATAAAAAGTAACAGAGTAAAAGCTGGCTCCTCACTGCTCCTTCCCCTCCAGACTCTCTCCTCCACTGGACACTCATTCCACACTCTAGAGCATCCACTCTCCATTCAAACAGCAACATTCCAGTTATATTTTGAATAACTCTCAATTATCATGGACTTACTCCTGACCTATTACTAGTAAGTCAAAGTTGCTCAAAATGACTTCTTATGTGAATCAAACAGACCTCTTCAGGAGTAATGCAAGGTTAAGAGAAAGTAACTCACAGTAACCTCTATGCAAACCAGTGGCTATAACCATAACCCTCAAATTCTACTGCACCAGAACAGTAGAAGTAGAGGTGTGCACAAACAGCAGATGTTTGCAGAACAAGTTCTCTGCCACTCTAAGTTAGGAGGTGTTGTCATATCCCCACAATTCACTGCCATGAACTGCAGCTGCCGCAGTCTCTGCTCTACGTCCCTCTTTGGAGGCTTTCACAGAGTGGTGGCCAAGTATGCTGATTAAGCGGCAGATGCACCAATCATTTAATTAGTAAGTGCTTCCACGTTAGGTAAGCATTTGTTGCAATAGCTCCAGGACAGAAAACTATCTCAGTATTGCTTTCAAAATGGTGAATGGGGACAATGCCCTCCTCGAAAGCCTCCTGTTATCCTCCCTTCTGCCCCTGAGAAATGTCCTACACGCAGCTGCATATCTCATCAAGGCTCTATACAGATACAACCACATCACCCCGGCCATCATCATCCTTCAATAGCTCCCACTGCACGCACGAATCACCTTTAATTCTTGCTGCATCATCTATAAGGCAGTCGCCCTCAAGTCTCCTAGCTACCTTGCAGAGAAACTCAGCATCTCTGTTCGACAGTGCACCACTGCAAACCAGGACACGTGCAGACTTGAAATCCGCTGCTTTAAAAAGAAAAGGACCGTTTTGTGGTAACGTGTGCTGAGGGAAGGCTATGTTCTTAAGAGGGGTGTAAAGGTGAACCAGTAGTGCCCCAAATAACACAGTATCACAATCCAAAATAAAGGGAATGTCGAATCAAGGTTCTATAAAAATATATATACTTTAATCAAACACACCATCTGCACTTAGCACAAATAGAGAATACTGTACAAAAATCCACCCCAAAGGAAGAACAGAAAAGATGTGACAGACTGGGAAAGTAGCACTCTGAGAGTAGTTCCAGGGGTGTTAGGTAGTTCACTAGCGACAAAAAGGATATCTTGGATTAAAACAGGAGCGATCATGACCCAAACAGTATAAAGGCTCTGAGTGGACGAGGGGGCAGTTCAGAGTCAACGGTTCCTGGATCCAGTTCTTGGTGGGCTCACAAAGTCAGGCCCGGTGTTGAATGTAAATACTAGCAGATCAAGCTCAGTTCAGAGGCATGTTGGATTGTGTGGACCCAAGCAGCAAGCAGGCATCGGGTTAATGCGGTCACTCAGTGTGGTGGAAGGGCAGCTCTCAAGGATGAAGGTTGGGGTGGTCCCAGGAATGTTTCACAGTTGGCCAGGCCAAGTTGGGCTTTAGCTGCCAGAAAAGATTGAGTCGGTGGGTGACGGTCATTGAAGTGATAAACTTGGGTGCATCGACGTGCGATCAATGAGACGGCAGTTCAAGAGCTAGCTGGGTCGAGCTGTGGTTGATACCCCCGGTTATATTCGGCATGTGAATCTCCACTGATTCACTTTGGGTCCCAGCATTGAGCAGTCATTTCAGACCTAGCAGGTGACAGGATTTAGTTAGGACACGATGCAATGTCGAGCTTTTTCAAAGTGCAAGCAAGGTCGAAGTGTAGCAACCAGAGCCTGCGACATCCCTCTTGCTCCTGGTGCAGTGAACGTGGAGCGACTGATTCGGTGGGGTAAAACAGGGAGCTTTGGCTGGTGTGGTCCTCCGGTTCCTGTGAGGCCCACTCAGGGGGACGGGCAGATAGGATGGTTCCATTCATGGTCTGCTCTCCCAGCTCAGGAGATTTCATTGCAGAGTGATAGGTCCTGATCTGTTGATGTCCTGGCAAAATGAGAATAAGTATTGCCCTTGTTACAGTGGGACTGTAGAGGACATGCCCCACTTTCTGCTAACATGCAAGCTGTTGTTGGACTTAAGGAGGCAATTGTTTTATCACTATATTATTCATAATAATGTTGGAACTACCCCGGAAATAATGCAGTTTATCCTGTCTTGTACTGAAAACTGCTTTGTTTCTGACTCATGTAAATATAGGAACGCTGCTTTGGAGAACCTGGGCAAGACATTATAATTCATTATTAGAAGCCCAGTCATTGGTATATTTTAATTGGCTGTGTGTTTACGAGGTTTATATTCAAATCAAAAGTGTAATGCATGTTTGTATTTTATTGAATAATGTACTTTGTATTTATATCTTAATGGCAAAGGCCGAATAAAGTGAGATTCGAGCAATAAGAGGTCTCATGAAGTCAAATCTCTGTCGCTTCTGCAAGACCCTTACCCAGGTGGAAACTGTTAAACATCTCTTGTTATCGTGCCCGGGCTTAAAAATAGAAAGACACTCCTGGTTAAGCCACCTTATGGAAGACGCCTATACATATGAGGAACAGGAATGGTGGTCTCGCCTGACTGGAGGCGAAAAAATGAACTGGGTGATAGCCGTCGTTGGCAAGCTCATCAGCAGTTTTTCTTTTCAGAGATGTAACTTCCCCCATCATTTTATTATTCAATACAATTAATTAAAAAACAGGGCTTTCCACCCTTGCCAGATGGCAATTCCTCACAGGCTGGCAAGAGCCTGACAAGGTGAAGCAAATCCCCAATGAATCCAATGACGTTACAAGTAGTAATATTCTATGGATGAATGGCCTACGAGTTTCCGCAGTCATTACCATAGTTAGGGTAGTATAAATACAGTAGTGTGTTGGGTTAACTGGCCTCAGGTATTGGCTAGTTGTATTTCCTGTGGCCTTCTACCAAATGTACACAGCACTACATAATTTGTGAAGCTGTTCACAGCTTGCTTTCAGATGTTTGTAAACAATTCTCAAGGTCACTCTTGCAGCCCCAAACATTGTGTTTGCACATGAACGAACACATGTGTTAGTAAGTACTTTAGCAGCTTCATTCTAAGTACTTGTGAGTTTGAGTAACATATGGTAGGTATTTGCATAGTAACATATTTCGGAGGTGGGACAAAACACGGGGACGCACTGTTAATTGATGTAACAGTTGTAGCAGAAATATATGGCACTTGTATCGCTAAGCAATACACTCAACCTTTCCTGTTTGTAATCTATTTAATTAGTGCCCTGCCTTGACTGAGTGACGAGCACACATTTGCCACAGCCCATCTCTAAAAAGCAAAGTCAAATAAAACTTGATGCAACTTTAAAGAAAGGGAGAGCCCAGGGATTTAGTGCAAATGCCAAAGGATGTGGCGGAAATGAACATGAACAGGGGAGTCTGTCTTGGCCAAATAATCTTTTACTGTTGCAAAAGATCCTGGCATGATTAAGTCGGCAACATGTTCTTCCCACAGTGTCATAAATGTCAGAATCCTCCCGGGACACGCTCTGTAATGAGAGGGAAATGAAACAACATTTTAGAGTACGATTAGTGCGCCTTTCATAAAAGTGAATGTAAACATTTTGAAAATGCAAGGAGATGCTTAACAAGATGTGATTTAAATCTATGTCCAAGTAACCCCAAACACACATGACCATGACATATGTTTCCAATGTACTGTGAGCTAGCAATGGAACCCAGCGGCACCCAGGGCGCAGCTTGATACACTGTCGAAGCTGCCTAGTGTTTACCAGAAAAGCCATTTACTCCATGTACACTCGCCAATGTCAACCCACCATAGAGAAAAGGAGGGCTGGCAAATGAGTGGGAAGGGGCACACAAAGTGGAAAAGGTGAAGGTATAGGCGAAGGGGGCGTGAACGGGCGAAGGGGGCGTGAACGTGGTAAAGGGGGTATGATGTGAAGAAGGGATGGGCTGAAGCACCCACTTTAAAACAGGCACAACGATGTATCTCAAAAAAACAAAACGAAATGAAGGATAAAGGCAGCCCTTTCTCATTAACGGAAAGCGTCCATGTGTGACGTATAACCGCTTACTCTTATCATAAAGAACATGATTTCTGATTGCACGGCATCAGCAATGTTTGTGTCCATTAATGCATTCAAATGACCTCCATGTGTGAGGTATTATTTTGGTCTATAGTAGCAGTAGTCTGTATTGTTAATATGTGATACAGTGTTAATTACTCCACGTGGACAATGCGGTCTCCATAGTGAGAATTGGTAATGACTCACAGAAACGGATAACACGTTCTGCATTGTACACGGAAGAAAGAGACCTCTACAGGGAATGCTAGAACAGCACCCGTGATGATCGTACTTAAAGGGAGGACTTACTGCAACAGGATTATTGTAGTTAACGGGCAAGTTCTAAACTGGTTTGCATAATTTACTTTCTAGGCATTATGTTCGCTAATTCTTTTCTATAATGGGTTAAAATGGTACGTTTTACAGCACACTTTCTGTGAATATTAGGTAAAAAGTAAGATAGTTTTCATTTTGTTTTATAGGGCATCTCATGAAAAAATCCAATAACAGCACACCACTAACAGATCACAGGAGCATTTCCCAGTGTGTTTTCATGATGCATTTGCCCAGAATATATGCTAGTATACACACATGTTCAATCTGGATATGCCCATACACCTCCATGCTAGCTCCATCAATATATGCCAGTGTTCCCATATAAGAACATACTTATGTTTGTTTGCACGCAATGCCATTAATGATACTATAAGAAAACATGACTATGATGGTTGTGCCAATATATGGCAGTATCCCCACATAGGCACATGCCATTAAGAATGCCATGCCACAAAACAAAAACATCTCCAAACTGTCTGCACCACTGTAGACCAGTCCATCATGTTTGCTTTGCCCATGATGCCCAGTAAAAATATCATGCCACAGTAAGAAATTATAGCCAGAATAGCTTCTAAAAAATATGCCAGTGACCAAAATAGCTAGATAATAACAACACATAACATGCTTGCTTTGTCATAGATAACAAGTCAAAAATGTGCTGCCAAAGTAGGAAATAGCTAGACTGGAATGTTTGTGCAGCCAGCTAACTATTTCTTACTTTTGAATTGACTTTTTTACTGGGCATCTATGATTGAGCAAACATTCTATGTGTTATTACACGGCATGTGATAACACTTACTGTGCTTACGTAATCATAGATGTGTAACAAAAAAATACAATCTCTAAGAATTACCTGTACTGGCTGGACAAAAATACCAGTCTAACCTGACGTAATAACACATATGTTTAATTTTTCAGAGATGCCTAAGAAAAATATCAATCCAACGAAATATCTAGACTGGCTCGACCAAAATGCCACTCTGGCCACGTAACAACACATGCCATGCTTGTTTTATCACCAATGCCCAGTAAAACATACCATGCCGTAGTTAGAAATTATAGATAGACTGGCTGCACAAAAATGCCAATCTAGCCATGCAATAATACTAATCATGCTTTCTTTATATAAAGATCGTAAAAAAAGACCATGATGCAGTACGAAATAGACTGGCTGCATCAAAATGCCAGTTTAGTCAAGTCATAACATTTATTGTGCTGGTCTATTCACAGATGATCATTAAAATGCCTTGCTGAGGTTTCCCTAAACCCCCCGACTGACTGCCTGCAACAAAACCCCCAGACTAGCACAAAACCCAGCTCACACACAAAAACACATTCACAGGCTCATTCTCACATAGCATCCACTCACTCATTCACACACGCAGATATGCATACATACACACATACATTAATGTGCAGTACTTAATCTTACCTTCTGCCCTGGTCCAGATGCTCTTCAATGATGGTGCCTCCCAAAAGCTCTCTGGCTCCTGCAGCTTGCTCATGAACAAGGAAGCAAAGAGTGTTTCCTGGGTCCTGAAAAAGCTTGCAGGAGTCAGAGTGCTCCTGATGCAGTGCACCCTGCCATCTGAATGTGCTTGGAGCTTCAGGAGCAGCCCCTGTGCACATTCAGACATGCATTCTAAGACTGTATCCTCAATGGGCGATGCAAGGCTGGGAAAACAAAATGCCCCCGGCCTTGCCTGGTCTATTGGACATGCGGGCTGAGGAACAAAACTGTCAAAGAGAAACTAGGTTTCCCTTTGACAGTATACACCAGCCCAAGAGTGCTCCCTCAGCTGCACAGAGCAGAGAGCAGAATGCATCTGAGGGAGCGCTCAGTGTTTACACTGGACCGGTGTGACTCCTCCATAGTGGGCAAAGGTACTGTTGACGCAACCTCACTCATTATAGACGCACCTAGCATTTAGGTGTGTTATTTTACCTATGATGTAAGTTGAAATGAATTTTAAAGCAACTGATCTGTAAATGATGTTTAACCATGGGATCCATGAATAACATTTCACATCAAGGTGCAACATTGTTTTTAAAATGAACTGTAACTATTGTATTGAATTTATTTCTATCACAGAGTTGAAATCCAAAATAAAGTTTGATGTTGGTGTGTTTATGTACTCTCTTTCATTAAATGGTGCAAAAAACCATCTCCCCCTGCAATACTACTGAACACCACAATCTTTTGACCTGATGATATCTAACACACTTTCCCTAACTGACATTTATTTTATTTTATTTTGATTTGATGCATATCCCATGCAAAAACATGTAACTTTAAGGTGAATGTGAAGAAAAAGGAAGGGAACGTGACATAAAGGGAGACAGCTACACAAAAAGACCTTCCACAGAGTATCCAACCACATATTTCAGGTACTATTTAAAGTGCCCAAATTAGTGATTCAATCAAGGTGAAAGCCACCTGCCTCCCAATAAAGTTTGATGATAACGGCTCTAGCACTATTAGAACATGTGCAGGGGGTAAAAAGAGAAGACTCACCTACGGGCTCCATTCACAGAGCTTGTTCGTGTCTCTCTCCTTGCTTCATGCTCAATGTGGACACATCACAAGTGGTACTTTGGGATCCAGTCGTTTACAGGTGGTTAGGGCCTGTATTTCAAGTTTGTTGATTAGCTACATAGCTGGAAACAGTGAGAACGAAAGACAAGTATGGAAAATAGGCTATAACATCAGATAATGTAGACAAAAACTAATTCATCAAGAAGCAGCTGCTGCTTGAACATGGAGGAAAGTGCCAGAAGGAAGGTTAACAGTGGGATACTGGTCTTCAACTGAAGGCAACTGAACGCCTGATTTGGTGCTTTTTTGACACTCCTATAACATTCACGTTGTTTGTACTTTGGATCTATCTTGTATCCCCAGTTTTCACTTTGTTTATAAATGTCTATTGAAGTAGTTTCACTATCTTAGATCACAGTTGGCCATTTGAATGTTATTGGGGTAGAAAATGAGTTAAATAAGCTGGCTTTTTTGTAACCATAGTCTAAAATGCAGATGGAGGCTTGAACCTGCTATAGTTTATGTTAAAGATAAAGGAAACGCGAAATGTTTTTTTTTAATAGGTGTCATTTAAAGTGGGCATTTTAACTACATGTATTCAATTGTTCCAGGAAAGACAATTGAGAGACACATATTATGCCAATATTCATGGGTTTGTCTGAAGAGGTTAGGGGGTCCTCAGTGCAGGGAGATTATTGAAAAAGTAAGGAAGGAGGTGATGAGCAAATGTTGATAATCCCTGTTTTACTAGAGTTTGTTTGCTCTCTGCCACTCCTGTGCTCTCAGTAGGCAGTTGGATATTCTTAAAGGGGAATTGGGGTCTTTACTTACTCAGTGAGGTATTCCAGAATGGTAGATACTGGATATATGAATGCATTGTAAGCCCATTAAAATCCACACAGAGGTCTGGAGGGACAGGAAGTGTGCTACAGTCGATTTGTCTCAGAAGAAGGAAGTGTTCAATGCGGGAAGCACTGTTCTCTAAACCCAATTGATGGTGGAGTCATTCAGCCAAGGTTTTGTGTTCAGTGCTACCAACAGCTGCAGTGAGAGCCTGGTAGATTAAAAACAACAATCACGTTGGTTTCCTTGCAGTCCACTAGGGTTTCCATAACATTAGGAATTGATAGTTCAGTGCTGTTTCTGGAAATATACCAGGTTGTTAGCTTCACAGTAAGACTGTAGTTGTTTCGTGGCCAAGAAATGATAACAGTAAAGACACATCATCTCTACAATAAACTATTGGTTGGCATAATACGTACTGGGCAGCCTAACATTAGAGATTCTGATTGGTTGTCTTTCTACTGACCAACCTTAATGAACTGACAGGTCGTCAAGACATGAGCCAGACAGGTGTAGGTGGAGAAGGGTCCATGTACTACTTTCCCTTCAATTAAAGAAAATACCATCCTGTATCCCCTGGCCATGAGCCAGGGTGATCTCTTTATAGTTGGGCTTGTGCAGCATTTCTTATCTGTGGCTACATGTAGGGAGTAAACCAGGTGTCTTATCTGTGTTCATTGCTAATTTATAGACAGTGTTCTTCAATTATGAGTCACGTGTGATGAGACCACGGTTGGAATTATTTCACCCTGCGTTTATTGTGATTTTACCTAAAATTAGTGCAAGTGTTGTGGTTCCTAATATACTGAAGAGGACACTATTGAGTTATTCATTGCGGGGTCTTCTGATGTTTATGGTTCGCTCGCACTTGGCTCACAATGGTCAATTGTGCTCTTCCAGACTTTAACTAGACAGGGATTATAATTCTCATCCTGGGAATTAGTATCTCTTGCCTTCTCTGTTACGTTCAGGCCCTCCCTAATTTCTCAGTAACCTTTGCTTTGATTACCAGCTACCTACTGCCTGGGCTCTGCATGGATCTGTATTTTTGTGATTTCAGCATCTTATGTTCTCGTGAAGCCTTGAGGCCTTTCATTTACATTGCAGCTTCTATTTGGCTGGCCATTACTCTCACGTTTGTATATTAGTGAGCTATATTTGCGTATTGTTCATGCTGTGTTCTGCCTGTACATTGCTTATTTTAATATTCTTTATTGATCCTCGTGCGATCCACTGTCATTTGTTGACATGTGACACAATCACCTGTACGCCATTTGACGTTCCCTTGCTGCTCTGGTCACCAATATCTGGCCAATAGAAGCTGAACTGTTGCTGATACCTCAAGACAGACCTGCATGGTAGCAATCATAATTTCCAATCTCACTTATTTTAGGGAGTATATTGTATCTCCTATTTTCATTGGAATCATTACTTCTATTGCATTATATGTCAAAATGTGTTTTTCATTCAGCTTTTTTGCTAGCAATAGTCAGAGCACTGTGCCCAATATCTATCTCTGTTTTTTAGTATGTGCTACACATTAGCAAGGGCTTGCTTGTTTTATATATCATTAACATTTTTAAGTGGCACTCTTGAAAGCAGAACACTAGTATTACCTACTTTTCCATAATTCTGGAGATTTTCTTAGGGATAGAGGCAAGAATACGGATAAGGTAAATAACAAAGAATATGGATGAGATTGCATTGCAGGTTAAACTTCTACATTCGCAGCAAGAGCAATCAATGCATACATTGCCATGAAATCCTACAATGCCTTCTGGTAAGTGCAGAACTGAACCCTAGCTTTAAAAGTGACTTTTTTTTAAAGCTGCTAAATCTTTGTTTAGTGCTGCGACTTCCTGTTTCTCAACACTTCTCTTTTCACACAAGCTGCTGCTCTCAACAACCACCATTTTCTACTCTTGCCTGTATGCTCTAATCGTGCCTAATAACAACGTGGAAAAAACATACTGTCAGTAATCAAAATTACATAGTTGTTTATTTATTTATTTATTGGGCAAAGGGAAGGGAACAAGGAAAACAGCAAAAAATGGACTATGCAAATACAGAAAAACAGGTCGAACTACTAGGCCTTGTGAACAAGTGCAGAGAGAGAGAGAGTGAAGGGACAGAGTAAAGGAGTAAGTTCTAGGGGATCCAAAGAGGGATGAAGTTCCAGGGAGATAGTTGCAAGGCAACAGGTAAGTGCAGGAGCCGGTTGCAAAGGCAACAACGAAGTGTCAAGCAGTGACCACTGGATGAAAAAGGGGTCTCCAGCCCAAATGATAGGGCGTGTGAGGCAGCATAGGCCAAACGGGTGCCTGAAGGCAAGTGCATGGGGGGGGATGCTGCAGGTGATCGTACAGAAAGGCTGAGACACAGAAGAACACATAAGGGCCCAGGCCACCAATCACAGCGACTGTGGGGTTTAGCACGGGAGGGAGAAAGGGAAGGAGGAGGAAAAGAGGAATGTCATGAGGTGCTTGCGCAACTTTATGAGATCGGCTCAAGGTGGAGAGAAAAGGGGAGGCTGTTCCAGAGGAGGGACCAATCAAAGAGAGGGAACAGCCATCCGCTCACTTCTTAGAGAAGCCATTGACACGCAGAGAGTTAGAGCCAGAGGACCGGAGGGATCTTGGCCGGAAAGTATTTGGTGAGAGCAATTTGCAAATAGCGTGGTCCCCAACCCCAGACAACCTTATGCATGATGCAGAGGGATTTAAATTTGATCCCAGTAGCAACCGGAAGCCAGTGTAGAGATTTTAGGGCTGGAGAGATACGGCCGCTGGTCTTAAGGCCAAGGATAATTCTTGCAGTCTTATTCTGGATTAGCTGCAGGGGGAAAATAGAAGAAAAGGTAGATTAAGGAAGAGGCTGTTACAGTAGTCCAACCTGGAGAGTACCAGAGCTTTGGAGACATTGAGGTTCTGGGGGAAAGGAAGGAAGCCCTTGCGGAGGTAGAGATGAAAGTGGGCTTTCGTGGCAAGGTCCAGCATGTGAGGAATGAAAGAGAGGGATGTGCCAAAGATGACTCACATGTTTCTAGTCTCAGAGGAAGGAGAGGGTGGAAAGCCCATTGAGGGTGGCCAGAGTGAAGGTAGAAGTGAGGGAACAGGAGTACTGAAAGGCAGAATCTCAGTCTTGCTGGCATTGAGACGCATCGTTGTAGGTACACCAAGCCTGGATAGCAGACAGAGTAGGTAGACTGAGCTGGACTCAAGGGAAACAAGCAGTTCTTTCTGGGTGTTCAGGAGAGCATTTGCTGTCCCTCTGGATGCTCGGAATCCACATTGATGGTTGTGCTGGCAACCAAAAAGCACAGTATGCTGTGTCAGTTGGGGGAAGACCAACCTCTGAAGATGTTCCCCAAGGAAGGCAGTGAGAGAGATGGGGCGGTAAATATCCGCACATGAGGGGTCGGTAAAAGGTGAAAGACCCAGCGGCGAGAGAGTAATTGCAGAAATTCACGAGTATGGGGCAAGAAAGCCGATATTGTCCTTAATAGTTCTGGAAGAATATACAGAGACCTGTTTGGAAGAGGCCTTCATAGAGTGGACAACTCTAGTGACCTTGTCTGGTGTGATAGGGGAAAATCAGGAAAAGAGTCGATGAAGGAGGGGTCAAGGGGTGACAGGGTGATGGGAGGAATCGGGGAGGAAGAGAGACAACTGAGGATGAGGATGTCCTGAGTTTTAGCAGTGAAGTGGTGACCAGTTCATTGCAGAGGGCCTGGGAAGGATGATGCAAGGTAGAGACTGCTGAAGGATTGGCTAGTTCCTTGCAGGTTTTTACGAGTTCAGCCGTGTCGTAAGAAGCTCCTGAGATGCAGGCCTGGATGTGAGCCCTCTTCTTGGAGTGGATGGATAGACAATATTGCATTTTGGGCAAAGTGGCAGGGCAGTTTTTCAGAGGATGAGCTTGAGGTCGCCACTTGAGTTCAGCAGCTCTGCACTTGCGTTTCAAACCACGTGTTACATTTGGAGGCAGGTTTCAGGTGGATCCTCATGACAGATTATTGAGGATGTGAGTGACAGCGAGAGATATATTGTTGGGAGCAGAGTCAATAGTGGAGTCAGAAGTTGGAGGAAGTGGAGGGTTGAAGGTGGAAGTGAAACCAGCAGCTGACACTTGTTTCATTGGACGGATGTCCATGAATGAGGCTGTCTGAGCTGGGAGAGGTTTGATCAAAGGGCTGAGAGGTCCCAGGTGGGATGAAAGGAGAGTGTGGTCAGACCAGGATAGCAGGGTGGAGAGAGGGTGGAGTGCAAGAGATCAGAATGCATGAATGAAGAGTAGAGGCTGTGATTGAAGAGTTGAAGTGAATGGTCAAGTCACCCAGGAGGAGGAGATTGGAGATGGAGGACATGAAAGAGGAGGAGAATTCAGCCCATTCTGAGAGAAAATGGGAGAAAGTAGCAAGGGTCAAACAGGAAGTGGTAGAGATGCCAAGCTTGCAGACCAGGAGTAGGGAGCCAAGCTTCAAAGGAGGAGTAGGGCTGGGTGGGTGTTATTAACAACACATGCAAATATTAGAACTGACCTGTCAGAAGCAGAAAAGGAGAGCAGAATGTGATGAATTGCCCTGAGACCATTATATCCCTGATGCGGGTGATGGAGCGACAAGGATCCCAGGGAAACCCTCTGGAGAAGAAAACCCTCCTGGTCTGGTTGTTTAGATTGTAGATGATAGCCATGTAAGATGAAATGCTGTTCTCTGTTCATCTGCTGGCTGGTTACTGTAACAAGTGCTGATGCCGCTTCAAAGAAAGGTAACGTCTGGGGCCTCACGCTGAAGTACTGTAGCAACGTAAAGGTGAAGAGAATAAAATAAAGTAAAACAGATTGAGAGGGGTCTTTAGGGATAGATTAGCAATCACCGTAAGTGCGGCATGGAAAGAGGTTAGTCCTACCAGTGTCGGACATGAAAAAAGAGTTGAAAGCTCTGAGTGGAGATCAGGAAAGGGTAAGTATTTTGTTTTCCTTGGAGATGCTGAGAGCAGATCTGGAAACTAAGGAGCAAGAAACGGGAGGAATGATTGAAAACACATACACAGGGAATCAGTAGTATTAGGAGGAATCAATGACAGAAAGAGGTGAACAAACTTACGAGCATCTTGATATCAAAGTAGCGACAAATCCTTGTCCACAGCAATGGCTCACTTGTAGCCTTTCCCCACGTTGCACCAATGCTGTTGGAGGAGCAGTGATGACGAGACATGCTGTCTTTGTAGCAGCTGGGCTGGTGCTCCACAGTGGAGGCGCCATGTTGGGTGAGGAGGAGGAGACAATGAAGAGGCAATGTAATGCATCTGGCACCACCTATGCCACAATGAGTGCCAGCATAAGCGATACGTAACAGTATGGCTCCTCACCAGAGGAGACAAACCTGGCTTGCCCAGGTGAAGACGATGAAGCATTCATACAAATCATGCAAAGAAGAAGCAGGCTCCCACATATTATCCACAGGAGAATACCCCTTCCCGTCAACCAGGTACTGAAGACGACCCTGAAAGTATTGGGAATCACAAATGCCGGAAACTTCAAATTACGGTCCAGAAACAGTGTCCACTGGCAGGGGGCAAGGCACTACATTCCTTTGCAATCTGTCTGAAATATCAGGTTTTATTTGTGAAACATAAAAAATGAATGAATCCAAGACCAAGAAGCTGGAAGACGCAGAAGAAAGGCAGCAGAACCCCTCTGGGCCAATATCTCAAACGGACTGAAAAATGTAGGAGACAACTTGGAAGGGATCGGATGATGAGGAAGAAAGTGCAAAGCCAGCCATATTTGTCTCTGGGTACCAGCACAGAGCAGAAGACTGGTGCCAGTCAGCAAAACGCGTACCGTGGTCAAGAGCTGCGTCTAATACGATGCCAGCCAACTTATGTCTCTTCTGTATATCTGAAACCAAGGCATCCGCATCAGGCAATGGAGTTAGTGCAGATGTGATGGTGGGGAAACAAGCAGGGTCAAAACCGTAGGATCAATAAAAAGGGCTCACCCCCAATGCGGAGTGTGTTGCGTTGTTCTAAGCAAATTCTGCAAGGGGCAAGAGATCCCCCCAATTAACCTGGGCCGCTGAGGTGAAACACCACAGATTACTCTCCAGAATCTGATTTAGTCGCTCGGTCTGGCTATTCGTCTGTGGATGATAACCCAAACTGAGGGTCCCGCTGAATATTCAAGGAGGAGCAAACCAACTGCCAGTATTTAGATCAATTCTGAGGACCTGTACCCGAAAGGCTGACATCAGGTAAGCCATGTTTTGAAAAGATGATACAAATAAATATCCTCGCCATCTGGGAAGCCGAGGTAAATGTGGGCAAACCAAGAAAATGGGCCAACTTCATGAAATAGTCAATTGTAACCATAATCACAGTATGTCCCTGTGCAGGTGGCAGATCAACTGTAAAGTCAGTGGAAATCTTTTGCCATGGCTTGGTAGGAAAGGCAGATAGTACCAAATGTCCCAAAGGGGGCCTTCTAGGAACCTTCAACTGTTAACAGGCCACAAGGGATGAGACATAGTCCTGTACATCCTTGGCCACATCAGGTCATTAGAAATGTCTCTGAATGAGATCCAGGATATTGGCAATGCCCCGATGTCCTGCCATCAAAGAGTCATGACAGAAACGCAGAACTGCCTTGCCTAAAGAGATGGATGGTATCAAGACTCATTCATTAAGGGAGTAGTAGTTATTCACATGGGAAAGATTATGTGCTACAATCTTCTCCTTGCAATACGTGTCAAGAGAAAGAGTATCGTGTTTCAGTGTTTGAAGGAAATTCGATACAGTACAGATTGAAACAGCATTGGGAAAGATCCACTCTGATAAGAATCGTCTGCCTGTCCATCCCAACTTGCAAGATAAAGCATCAGACATATAATTGGTTCTCCCTGGAATGATGTTAAACGTGACATTATATGGAGATAACAAATAACCCCAGCGGGCTTGTCGTCTGTTTTGAGTTTCCGCAAACTGAAGACTATTTAGATTTTGATGATGTTGCCCCAAAGAGCAGATGTTCCCATTCTTGAAATGCACGTTTGATTGCCAATAATTCTTTTTCCAAGACAGTCTAGTTTTGCTCCGAAGGGAGAAGTGTCTTTGACAGGTAGGCAATGTGGTATTAATTTCCCGTTTCATCAGGTTGCTTGAGTACCGCGCACAGGGCATTATAGGATGCATCGGATTCCACAATAAAACGCCTACCTTGGTCTAGGGTATGTAATTTTGGGGCTGATAGATCCCAGAGACACAAGGCTGTTTACACAGTGATCTCCTTGAGTCTGTTAAAGGCTTCAATCGTGATAGGAGTGCATTTTTTACCCTCTTTTATCCCCCTTTTTGAGGAAAGCCATTAACGGTAAAATGATCTGGGAGAACTGAGATATGAACTTTCAATAGAAATGTGTAAAGCCCAGAAAACTTTGGAGTTCTTTGACCAATTTGGGTGATGGCTAATCCAATTCAGCAGTCACCTTATTAGGATCCATTGCTGTGCCCTTTCTAGACAACATATAGGCCAAATAAGTGACTTCTGTCTGATTGAATTTGCACATTTCAAGTTTACAGTAGAGATGGGCATTCCTTAGAGGTTTCAAAACAGTTTGGACGCCTAGGGCATGGTCTGTGTGACTATGAGAATAGACCAGCATGTCGACAAGATATACAATTTTTTAAAAATCTTTCATTTTATTTTATGAAGATGCAAATAAACACAAAAACATCAAACAATACAAGTAAACAAAATATGGGCAAGGGCAGGGAAATGAAACATTGGTAAATCCATGTCTAAGCTTTAAATCCAGATAACAAGAACAAATAAAAGGAGTCTATCTAGTGGACGGGGGGGCATAGCACATGAAGCAGTAGCAAGCCAATTTACCCAGACTGCAAGTTTGAGCTAAGCAGTCATTTCATAACATTCATAAGAATAAACAAACAGTATCGCCCACTCATGAAGGTTTGTCATCAGAATGCGGAAGCATAGCATGTAGTAGGGCATTATCGTGGGTTCTGCCATACCGCTCTTCAGAGCTCTATACCATTCGGTTGCCTCTGCCATCGACCATCTCAGCCAGTCTCCCCACCATTCTGTATAACATGGGGCAAGAGCTATTTCTCCGCGACATGGCAATTCTACGTTTTGCAAGAACACAAGCCAGGTCAATAGCTTTAACCATATGTTTAACTTTATCCAAACGTGGGTAAATGCCAAGCACACTTTCTGGAGGGGTCCAATCATATCTCTTGTACCCCTGCCTTCTCCAGTGCAAGGTGGATTTGGAGCCAAAAGGAGTGAACTTTAGGCACAGCCAAAACATAAGCTTACAATCTGAAGGTTCTCCCCCACACCAAGTGCATCCAGGAGGTATATGTTTATGTTTATTAAAGCTTGCCACTTTCTGATGTGTCACATATGCTCTATTGAGAATATTCAAGTTTAACAGGCGAAACCGTGCATTTCTAGAAACCTTCTTTACAAACAGCAGTGCTAAGTCCCACTGCCTTTCCTCTATCATACATCCCAAGTCCTCCTCCCATTTGATCTTTATTTGCATGACCCGGGTGCTTGCTCTTGTGAGCAAGCTCTGATATAGGCGCGATACAGGTTTCTACCCATCGTTTAATTCATGCAGCATATTCAATATTTCCTCGCATTTGGGTTCCTCAGGCCACACTGGCCATTGTTTTAGTAAATCGCATATATTCCATGAAGTGCCCATTCTGGATCCCATAATCCTCCACCACATTAGCAAAATCTCTGAAGACGCCATCCCTAAAAACATCTCCCCAGGTAGCCAGGCCCATTCCTTCCCACCTAAAATAAAGGTAGCTCACATCTGCTTCGACACAGCAAAGCCACTAAGGGTATGTTCGTAGAGTATGCCTGCCCCATGTCTAATATCTTCCCCAACCTGCTCCATATTTTTCTCAGCAGGTCTAACATGTGTGAGGTATCTGATAGACAGAACTCTGCAATCCACAAGGACTCCTTCAGGAGTATCTGTCTTACAGCACTTAGCATGTGCAAGGTCCCCAGTGTTTCTTCATCGGCCAGCCACTTAGCTAGATGCTGTGCTTGTGCTGCCAGGTAATATAACTGGAACCAAGGAAGCTGGATCCCACCATCCACTTGTCCATGTCGCAGCATGAGGAGTGCAATCTTATGATGTCTACCTCACCAAAGGAACCCATTTACATGTGAATACAATGACTTAAAGAAGGAGTGCAGGATAATGGTCATAATATTAGAGAAAAAGTATAGCAGTCTTGGGAGTGCAACCATCTTGACACATGCTGCCCTTCCCATCAGTGAAAGTGTCAATCGATACCAAAATCTCATAGATGCCTCAATCCCCTGCATATCATGAATCGTGTTATCTGTATGCATTTGGCTAGCCTGGTGCCGCATATACTTGAAGGACTGTCTTCCCATTTGATTCCTATCTGCGGTAGGTCTTCCAGTCTCATCCTACATAGCCAAGCAAGTGGAAAAATGCAGAACATCTCCTTGTTATAGATGATTCCAGCAAGCTTTTCAAAGTTGTCTAATACCTCTAAACCATTTTCAGATTCTCTACCGGTTGTTTATATATACGAGGTAATCATCAATTGATGTGGCCCATCCATGAGTATGCCAGTTCCTGCAAACTCATTGCGTAGAAACACTGCAAATGGTTGCAATGCAAGTATGTAGAGCATTGGTGATAGGAGGAATCCCTGTCTGGTGCCTCTACCAATATTCCAGCCTGCAGATATGTGGATGTCAGGGCGCACCCTGGCCACTGGTGTATTATAAAGCAGTCTGACCCAACGAGAGAATCCTTCACCAAGACCAAAGCCTTCCAGGACAGAGTACATGCACTGCCAATAGACAGATTTAAATGCCTTGAGTGAGCCTAAGGAGATCATGGCGTAAGTAGCCTTGTGTCTCTGGGATCTATCAGTGATGTATTGGAGCTTAAGTAGGTTGGACGATGTGATCCTATTCGGTATGAACCCTTTCTGATCCCTGTGTATTATACATCTAAAGACCACTTTAAGTCTCCTAGCAAGCAAAACTGTCAGGATCTTCACATCTTGATTTAACATTGACAATGGTCTGTACGAGTCACACAAATCATGCGGCTTCCCAGGTTAAAGGATTGGCACTATCACAGATTCACTCATACTGGCGGGAAGGGAGCCACACTCATATGCTTCTCCAAACACTTGAAGGAGTGCCGGCACCAAGGAGTCTATATACAACTTGTACAATTCAGCTGGTAATCCATCTCCTCTCTCTGTTGTGCTAGACTTCAGGCACAGCATAACGCTTCAGAATTCATCCTTTCAAGCTTTGCTGTGACTCTAGGCAGGGTAGTGTGATCTATTCCAGTCCTAGAACTGTAGAGTCCCTGATAGAAGTCACTGAAAACATCATTAATATCCGATTGGGCTCTCCAAACCGGTCTACATTCATACGAGACAGCAGTTATTGCATGTCTGAGCTGTTCGCTTTTACATAGCCATGCCAGTATCTTACCCACTTATCAACTTCCCCATGCATTCTGGAGGTATATACTCTGTAGTCAAATTTCCTAAGGTATTCCCATGCTTCAGAACATTTGGTACACATAGGGAGCAAAACCTCTTCACGTGGGCTTTCTTCATCTTCCCTGCTTCAATCTTTTTGATCTCAGCTACTCAATTCAGAGGTCAATGTTTCCGGATGCCTCCTGATTTAGCTATTACCTCGCCCCACACCACAATCTTAAGGGCCTCCCATATTGTACTCCATTTGTCAACCCTACCCACATTAGCTTCCAGATAATTCTCTATAGCTTCAGCCAAACTCCCTGAAAAATATCATCCATGAGGGCGTTTGTTGGCATGCTCCAGGTTGGGATGGGGGCCAGTGAGCCCATTGGGACCCACAGAACCATTAACAGTGAGTGGTCAGAGATAGTTCAACAAGCATATTCTGTGCTTACAGACTCATCTAGGCGTTCTCTTCTGGAGAATACAGTCATTCCTGGTATGGACTTTGCGTGGTGAAAAATAAAAGGAGTAGCATCATCTGTTACCATTAATAGCTCGCCATACATTTGTCAAAGACAAGTCCTGCAGCAAGGTAAACAGGGTCTTGGCCGACAGGGAGAGAAGTGTACATTTATTGGCTGACCTATTCAGCATAGGGTCTATTGCACAGTTGATGTCATCCCCCCAAATCCAAACAAATCCCTAATAGGGGCAGTCTATTGTATAGGGTGCGGATGTAGGTAGAGGCCTCATGATTAGGGGTATAACTCACTATGCAATTCTCTCTTTGTTCAACAAATCCTTGTACTATTACCAGTCTACCCTGGTCATTTGCTTCCACCTTCACCAGTTTAAATGGTACTGATCCAGCCACCCAAACCATGACACCTCTAGCATACCTTGAATATTGCGAGCCGTAGCCCACCTACTTTGAAAGGGTTTTCGTGAGTTTGTCCTTCAATAAGTGGATCTCTGGTAATAATGCTTTGCAGATCCATTTCCTTCGTAAATAGTAGGAGGACATTCCTTGGACGTTCCAAGACACACTCCTAAGGTATGACATCGCTTGTGGATAAAGGGGAGACACCAAGTGTTATTAATGCGACCAACACTTCCACATTTCTTACCCTGCCACCCTTCATCTCACCTATCTCTTCCAACCATGCGTTCCATCTCAATAAACCTCCAACTTCTCCACCCTGGGCCTGCCCAATGCAAGCAAGTGTAAACCTATTTAACCATAAACCAGAACAAACATTATAAACATATGGTTCAACGGCAAAGTTGTGTTCAAGCCTTCCTGCCCGCCAAGAGCACTGGTTCGCCATGGGTCTGCAGGCATAGTGGAGACCCTACCTTGGTCATCTGAGCCTTATCGAGCAATCGGAGTCTCATACAGGAGCTCTCAAAGCAGGCTCCCAAAGCAGTGTTAAATCACACTAATTTGGACCAACTTTCACAAAGTTGACCAAGGTGACACTAATGAGTGCAGTGAGCCGTGTTCCCTAGAAGAGCTTCCAAGCTTTAATCATCCAACCCCAGAAGCCTTTTGTCTCCTCTCTGGGCCAGGTGCCATGCTGCGTTCATCCATCCATAAATTAGTCTTGAAAAATAGTGGTTTGCTTTTGTATAGCACCTTAAGTCTCTTTTTGGATGGTGCAAACATGTTTCTTTTCTTCTGCACCATCGGGGTATATCCTGACAGATGGCTAGTTGAGATGCGCCATACTTGATTAAGCCTCCTTCTCTGGAAAACTTGAGGATCGTCTCCCGGAAGTTAAGGATACAAACTATGATCGGGGTAGGCAGAACACCCGGGGGTGGGTGGCAGGCCTGTGATCTGTGCACCCACTCAACCGTGAACCCTTGAGAAAATCGTCCAGGACCTTATTTCCTGTATAAAGAGGTTTTCAATTTACAGCAAAGGATGCAGGCCTTCGTTCCCCTCATTGAGCCCCATTACACGTACATTGTTACGGCAGGACCTGCTTGCTCCAGGATTTTATTTCTGCACACCAGGTCTTGCACTGTGGTTTTCAGGGAGTCAGTATCATTCTTCACAATCATGAGTTGTTCTTCATTATCCACTACCCTGGATAATAAAGTTTTAACATCCTGTCACAATTTGTTGACATCAAATTCGACCTCCTCTATTTTGTATTCAATGGAGGTTTCTAGTGCCACAATTGCAGCCAAGACCGTGTGTTACTGTTCTAACGGGTGCATGACATAATTTTGTATTGTATCAGCAGGTGCCCGAGGGGAGGTTACCCTGAGGTGTTTTAGGACCAAATGAGTCCATGATAGTCTTCTACAGGGATCCTTTCATCTTGGTGCCTGGCATGGCAATGGATTTTCGCTCTTCCCAAGGTGCCCCCAATGCCCCTGTGACCACAGTCTGGGGTCCTTTGTCAGCTGAGGATCATGATAAGGAGTGGATCAGCCACAGGCGTCCCAATATGTAGGCCAAGTATATTAGTCCTCAAAGAGTAGTGTAAAATCAGGTGAGGGGAGTGTGATTGTTTCAGCTCAGATCAGCAACACAGACGGGCATCCAGTGTATAGCAGGCTAGGGCCAGTCAATTTTCCACAGCATTAACTACTCATGTGCATTGGTGTTGCCATGTGGTCAAAAACATGGCAGCCAACTACTCAACAAAGGCGCCCAGCGTAGCTGCACTATCAAAAGGGTTGGTTATGGCAGGAGCAAATGAGTTATCTGGTAAATTCTTGACCTTGTCCAGCGCCACAACAATCAGCCTCTGCAATCCTCCTCCTCTTAAAGCCAGTCATGTATAGTGAAGTATAGTTACAGAGAGGCATGTGTGCCTCCTGTCCACCACAGCTGCCTCAACAGTCACTCAGTCGCCTCCCCGTGTACTTGGTCATCATGCGTGCACTGTGGAGCGCAGTGTCCAGCATTCTCCCTTGGGTCGCAGGATCCAATTGCAGTGATGTCAGCACATGCTGCAAAGCCAGTCTGCTGCGGTCAGACCCAATGTGATTCCAAAGTTCTCCCCTACCGCTGACACACCATAGCACGAGGTGTGTCACAGAGCTCAGTATCCCTGTGAGGTCCTGGCATTCCTGCCATCGTTCACCTATGGATCACGGTCTGGCTAAGTGTGGCATGCTCTAGCCGGCACAACAATTTGCTGTGTAATCACCCGAGTGGCCTTGGCACGCGCTGTAGCTCCAAAACGGGCTTATATTGGTCTGCTACTCCTGTCAGATAAAATGCGCAGATCTATGGCCACAGTATCAACAGCCAGCCCCAGTCTGCCACCACAGCCCTTCTCATCAGGGTGCCCGCATCGAAGGCCCCCGTCAATCACCCACACATCAGCCGTGAAAGGATCCCCAGCTGCCTCCATGTTGGATTCCCAAGTGGCAACAGGTTTTCAGAATAGGATGCACAGAGCAACACTGAATGTCACTGAACTGTTCTCAACACCTGACGGACTGATATGTAGTGGAAATGTCTCTTCTGTGAAAGGATGCTGAGCTTAAGACTCTGGTTGAGACTCTAATCCCGGATATAGGCCAGTAGTAGAGAAACTCCCAGAACCCCCTTGTTTTTGTGTCAACACCTTCCGACACTCTATATTCCAAGATCTTCTGTGAAACATTGGTAAAAGTGCATCTATTGCAGGATCGTGCTCGGGAGCTCGCATTAGGGGCTCCTCACGGCATTGCAGCATGCCACACCCCCCTCATCAATATATACAATGGCTGTATGTAGCAAAAGGTCCACAAACAGATGGTCCATAAACCAATGAAAGATGGTGCGAGCGTTTGATAGACCAAATGGCTTTACTCAGTACTCATAGTGGCAGGAGGGTGTCCTGAATGCAGTCTTCCATTCGGCTCCCGATCGAACATAAATGAGATGGTTTGTGCCCCGACAATCGAGTTTAGTGTAAGGCCTCTTTCACTGCCTCAAGCATATCTGGGATTAGGGGCATCGGATATCATTCAGGAATAGTGATCATTTTTAATCCTTTGAAATCGATACACAGACGTAACTCATCAGTATTATTGGGGATAAAAAACAGAGAAGCTCCAGCTGGTGACAGAGACTCGGCTATCAATCCATTATTTAGGTTAGTATGGCGATATTCCTTTAAGACTTCCTTTTCTTTTTCAGACAGGATATACATACGGCCAAAAGGCACCGGTTTGTCAGGAATGAGATTGATTTCACAATCATCTCATCGATGGGGAGGGAGTTTCTTGTATTGTGCTTCCGAAAAGACATCCTGATGGGCTCAATACGGGGGATAGAGTGAATATTATCCACCATGGGAGTGGCAGTTGTGATGGTTTCTGTGAAAGAACAAATACCCACCAAAACTTCCATCAGGCAATGGGAAACACAGTGTTCTGAACCGAAAAATAAAGATCCTGCCAGCTAATTAACATAGGGATTATGACAGTGTAACCAGGGTCATCCTAATATCACAGGATAATGTGCAGCTTTGACAATATTAAAGGAGATCTGTTCGTGATGGGAGGATATAGTCATGGATAAGGGGATGGTTTGCTCACTAATGGGTCCTGATATTAATGGAGTGCCATCAATTCCTTCCACCAGAATGTGGATCTCCTTAGCTACCCTTGGAATATCGTGTTGATAATCCCATTGGTCATCGATGAATAGACCTGCGGCCCTGCAATCGATTAAAGCAGGAATGTTCTGGACCTCCTTATCAAAAAAGGACAATCTTACTCTGATTACGACCAGAAACAGAGAGTTGTGATTGTTCTATTTGAATAGGGGAACCAAATGTCCTTCTCAAATTGCCTTTCCCTCTATGACTGGGAGTTGGCATTTCCCGAACACCTGGGTGGAGCTACAGGACATTCCCTATTCAGATGCGGTTTGGACCCCCAATAGATGCATAAGCCCAAGGATATACGTCTATTGCATTGTTTGGGACCCAGCAGGCCTCCGGCTATTCCTATCTGCATAGTTTCCTCCGAGTCTTCATTCAGAAAATGGGTTCGAGAGGCTTCTGTCATTTGTCGGGTTGTTCTCCCCTTCCTGCGCTCGGAGCGACAATCCTGCAATCGATAGTCCATCTGTATGGTAAGGGTGATCATCTCGGCAAGATTTGCTGCTCGGAGTGCCCAAGAGATCTCGTCCTTCAGGTCTTCTGTGAGTCCTCGTCTAAAAATCGTGGTTAATGCATCATCAGGACATGCAGTGTCTCGAATCAGGTGATACACGCAAGTAGATGCATAGATCCCTGCTTGAAGTCTAGTAACTGTACCTGAGTAGAAACTGTTATTTCATGACAGCCAAACATGGCTCGAAGGCTATTAAGAAATGCTGGATAAGAATCCAGGATTGGGTTATTAGTAGTTACAAGTAGCGTGGCCCAAGCTAAAGCAGCTCCTATAAAATGGGAAATTAGATGTCCGACTTTATCTCTGTCGGAAGGAAAATAGGTGGCTTTAAACATAAATTGAACTTTACGTTGGTTAAAAAAGTCAACATTGTGTGTGCTAATTGATGTCTTAGTAACACATTTTCCAGTTTAATGGTCTGCATCCCTAATGTTGCTGCATCTGCGGGTCTATAATGCAAACAATGCCAGAGAAAATTCAGGCATTTCTATCTGTTAGTAACAAGACGTGCAAATATTAGAACTGACCTGCAGAAGCAACAAAGGAAAGCAGAATGTGATGAATTGCCCTGAGACCTGTATCTCTCTGATGCAGGTGACAGGGATACAAGGATCCCAGGGAAACCCTCTGGGGAAGAAAACCCTGCTGGTCTGGTCGTTTAGATTGTAGAAGATGGCCTTATCAAATGAGATGTTGTTCTCCGTTCATCCGCTGGCTGGTACTATAATGAGTGTAGATGTTGCTTCAAAGAGAGGTAGTGTCAGGGGCCTCACGCTGTACTACTGTAGCAAGAAAAAGGTGAAGAGAATGAAATTAAGCTATACAGATTGAGTGGTGTCTTGAGGGATAGAGCAGCAACCACTGTGAGTGTGGCATGGAAAGAGGTTTATCCTACCTGCATCGGACACGGACAAAGAGTTGAAAGCTATGAGCAGAGATCAGGAACGGGCAAGCATTTTGTTTTCCTCGGAGACGCTGAGATTAGATCTGGAAGCGAAGGAGCAAGAAAAGGGAGGAATCAATGACAGAAACAGGTGAAGAAACTTATGATCATCTTGCTATGGAATTAGCAAAGCGCTGTTGCCCATGGCAATGGCTCACTTTTAGCCTTTCTCCACACCACACCAATGCCGTTGGAGAAGCGGTGATGATGAGGCATGCTGTCTTGGTAGCAGCTGGACTGGTGCTCAGCAGTGTAGGTGCCATGTTGAGTGAGGACGAGGAGGCAATGTAATGCATCTAGCGTCACCTATGCCACAATAAGTGCCACCCAGAGCGGGATATAACAGTGGGTATGAATACACCTATCGCATTTCCTCTAGTAATCCTACATATGTGGGCATTCTCATAAAATATGTATCATAAATCCTATATCTGTCCCTCAAAGTCAACAAGCATCACTCATTAATAGTCCTTTCTTAGACATTCTCACAGTAGTCCAGCAAGACCTAAACAAGCTGCATTGCTGCAACCATCACACACGCACCTCTCCGTATTTCCCAATTTGATCGATTGTTAATTGATCAAATGGTAGATCTGGCCGAATGCGGCCGGTACCATTCTATCGATTAAAACCGATCAAATTGGGTAATCAATACTGAGCATGGGGAGAGGTGGTTGTGGCAGTGTCCCCACTACCCATGTTCGGTATTGATGGGGTTCAGGGGTAGCAGGAGTGTCCCACCCTTACTAAGGAATGGAGGCAGGGGATGGGAAAAAAATGAGAAAAGGGGGCCGTGCAGCATCTTATCCAACCCCTGTAATAGGGCGGAACTGGCGCTGCAGGGTCAGAAGACAGGAAACTTACAAAAGGTAAGTGTGTGGATGAATTGGGGGTGATGGTGGCATAGATTTGTGGGTTTGACCACTGCAAAATTGGTTTCACAGCAAAATAGACTGTGGTCAATTCTGCTGCAACCAATTCTGCCATGGCTAAATCACGTAGATCTGCACCTCTATGGAGCAGAATGGAGACAATAACTCTATCTCTCCCTCTCGTTCTCCCTCTCTCTCGCTCTCTGGGCCTATCACACTCTCCCACCCAGCTATAAATCGAATAACATATCTAAATATGGAATCATGATCAATATTTTCCATAACCAGTCCATCTGCTGCTTTCAGCAGATGTTCATTGAGATCATGCACATTTGTGTATACTCTATTTCTTTCAGTGTTTTCATTCTCCTACTCCAGCGATTCCGCCAGATTTCATTAGCTCATTGATTTTTGCTACCAGAACAAAACAGGCAGGCAAAAGGATACTCTTTAAATGTTTATTTTTAGTCATCCTTAAATAACCATAAGGTGTCAGGATTTTTGGCAAACAGAAAGCTAATAGTGTCAGGATGATAAAGGGTTTGTTCATGTTCCCAAAGTGTCATCTGTAAATAGAGTATAGCGATAATGGGGTTTCCTTAAAAAATAACTCCAAAAGAATCAGGACCCTACCTCTTGCTCACAAAATATGTTCATGATGTCTATGTCCAAAATCCCAGTGTTCCACAAGGCCAAAACAAAATAAATTCCAATATTTGCGGTAAGTACCTTACACACATCTTTTCAAAGAGGCTATCACTGTTTCTCTCTATGCATCAAAAAGGTAGCCCTCAGGCTGAGAGTTGCTTCAGTTGTCTGCCAGATCTCCCCCCATCCCAGGTCCTTTCCTCCAGATTTTCACAGAACTTCGGGTTTGGAATTTCCTATCCCTGTGGGTGTTTTGTCTCTCCTCCCCAGTATGACTGGCCTCCCCTGTTGGGGTTTGCTGGAGAAGGGTGGCCGTGCTCCTCGCTGCACACTTCCACCTAGGCTGCTTTCTCCCAAGCCTTCCTTTACCCAGGCAATTCCTAACCTGCCCTTCCTGCTCCCTGGCGCCTCATGGCTGTCTTGAACTTCTGCCCACCTCTAGGCTCTCCACTGAGCCAACACTGTCCTCAGGAGGCTCCCTATTCATAACTATCTCTCGATTTAACTCTTTGTGAAGCCCACTTCTTAAGGCTGTCCTTACTTTGAATTTTCATTGAGTTTATATTTGACTGGAAAGTTCTCTCATCTTACCTTGAAAAGATAACCCCAGGTTTATTCTACTGATTTTGCCACTTTCAAAAGTCAGCCCTCACGCAAACTTTCATAATGTTTAATTTTTGTAAATTAACTCTATACCAACACCACCTCCCAAATTGCTTTTTTTTATTTTCAGTATCCTTGAGAGTGATACCTTTGTGTTACTAACGAACAGCAGCACACCAAAAGCAAAGGATAAATCCTTGAACTCCATAACCTTCAAGTTAAGCCCCTTAACAGCCTAATCCATACAGACTCTTCTCGGTAGACTTTCACTAACCAGGTTATAGACCAATGGAGACCACAGAAAGCCTTGATGCCCAGCCTTCAACATTTCTACCTTCTTAGATAGAACCACATTTAGCACCTCCTGGGTTCCTGTCTATACAAGCAACACCTAAATATTACTTGTTTTATATTTCGACCAATCAAATGCCTCCAATTTCATGCTGTAAAAATGCCTTTTCTGTGTCTACTTTTGGCAATAATTTTCAATGAACATTAATATAGCTTTATGGGCCAAATGAGGGATCATTTTGCTTCAGGCCATAACTTTGTAGCAGATCATTATCTCAGTCGATAATGACCCCGTCAGAGGTCTACACGGCTATTAGCACATAGCAGTTATAGTGGCAATCCATGTTTTAGGGTTTTTGTGTAGAAGTAAAAACGTAGAGAAACCATGTTTGTAAATTAAATGTGGTTTTATTGTAGTGTTTAGATAACAAGGATGTTTTCATAAGTTAAGTATTTAATTTGCAAACTTAATTAGACTGGAGTAGGTTTAACATGCATTAGGCATCATGTAAAAATAAATCATTTATCTAAAAAAAAATGAAAGTACATTCCCATGTTTTAGCGTTCTCTGGTGTGTTAAACAGGGTGTTGCCATGACAAAAAGGTCCTCCCACAAAGGAAGGGTCCTCCCACAAAGGATGGGTCCTCCCACAAAAGACGGTTTTCTGCACATTGCATTGTGTTTTCCCTGCCTGCTATTGAAATCATAATTTTCAGAATGCAGTGAATATCAGTATTTATTGAATGTGCTCTGAACATTCTGATTGGTTGAGAGGAGGTCAATAATGATCTCCTGGTGCTCGTAGGCGGAATACATCTAATGGTCCTTACCTGCTGTGTATATAATTTTCACTAAAACCTGTCTCCTTGTATCTAGTGGCCCACCATACTCTAAGCAGTCCTCATAAAACTCTTATAGCAGACATTCATTGAGCATAACCACTTGTCTTTGACAAATATAGTAACATTTCATATTCATTAGCACACGATTAAGGGTACTAATAATGATAGTGGATGAAAGAAGACTGTATACTAATTGAATACACAACACATAAGGAGGCCTCAAGACAGGCTCAGCCGTCCCTGAAGTTTAAAAGCCAGCATGAATTAGCAGAAAATATCAGCCAGGCCCTTCCAAAGAAGCACAGACATACAAAGCTGTAATTTCCCAGAGAAAGACTGAATGCCGCTCAGCGATCGGTCAAGGCAAAGGGGAGAACACATTCTCAGGCATGAATTCTGGTAGTGAGGTCATTTAAAAGCAACATAGAAGATCTGACCCTAGAGTTAAGGGACAAATACTGCACACAGATTGGCTGAGACACATGAGCATAGCTGAGTTTGCACGCCTGCGTTCAAAGAATATATAACAACTTATGGCCCTAGTCAGTAGATCAAAACGTATCACAATGAAGGTCGCATGTTGGTAGGAATTAAACAATGAGCATTGAAGAAATATGCATGCAAAGGAAAAATAGTCAAGGAACAACACTGCCCCTGTAGGAAAACCCTCTCTGAAAAGGACCCAGTTATTATAATAGAAACCATGCAAAACATCATTGCGAATAGAGTAGAATTCAATGAATCTCATGAAAATGCATGAAAAATTCCAATAGCATGTACACAATATTATTTAGGATCACATTTATAATAGAGCAAGCTATTTGCATATATCCATATCATTGTAAAGGAATGTAATTCCTGACCACCTAAGCCCCCAACTTGTAAGGTCAATGACAGAGCAAATTAAATCATGCACAAACCATGAGAAAGGAAGGGAAGCAAGTAATGTTTCCAACAAGGAGTTGCAATGCACTGTTCATATCATAATGATGGAAATGGTAAGACAGAGCCAACCAATGAGGTCTTTGGGAAAAGGATGTAAATGTTATCATTTTTTCTCACACTGTCACATCTCACCCAGGGACTGGTGGAAATCTATTAAGTTGCTCATTCCACGAATAGTCCTCCCGGAACAGCCAATCCAATATTAAGTCTGGGGGATACAAATTACAAAATCAAGCATCATAAAAAGTAAAATAATCTTTGGTGTTCCCCAGGGCTCTATCATCTCTACCTTGCACCTCTGATCACCTCATCTCTGCCTTCTCTCCTCATTTCTAGTGTTAAACAGAGGACACACAGCTCTTCTGCAAGCTCCCTTCCTCGGCCACTTCCAACTCCTCTGTCATCCCGGACTACCTGTCTGCTATCCAGTCCTGGTACACCTCCAATGATCTCTGTCTAAATGCCAGTAAGACTGAGGTTCTTCCTATCGGGACTCCTATTCCCTGTTTCCCTCCTGCATTCTGGCCACCCGCTATGGGCTCTCTGCCCTCTCCTTCCACTGCAGCCAGAAACCTTGGGGTCATCTTCGAGCGCCCTCTCTCATCTTCACTCCTCAAAACTTGGACCTTGCCAAGAAGGCCCACTTTCAACTTCACCTCCTTAGAGGCACTCTCCCTTTCCTCACCTTCCCCCAGAAGCTCAATGTCACTAGAGCTCTGCTCCTCTCCAGGCTAGATTACTGCAACAGCCTCTTTCTCAACCTATCTCTTTCTTTCCTCCACCCTCTTCAACTAATCCAGAATAGGGCTGCAAGACTTATCTGTGCCTCAAGCCCAGCGAGCGTATCTCTCCAGCCCTAAAATCTGTCCACTGGTTCTGGGGTTGCTGCATGGATTACATTCAAGACACTTTGCATCATCCATAAGGCTATCTGGGGCCTGGGACCACGAAATCTGCAACTCTCTCTCACTAAATACTCTCCCTCCAGATCCCTTTGATATTCTGGATCCAATTCTCTGCTGGTCAAATGCTTCTCCAAGCAGAGAGCTAGGGGTAGATCTCTCTCTTCGGCTGGTTCCCTCTTGGGGAGCAGTCTCCCTCTGCTTCTCCATTTAGAACAGGATCACTTCAAGTTCTGCAAACAACTCAAGACCTTTCTCTTCTGCTCCTCCTTCTCGCTCTCTCCCTCCAGTGCAAACCATCCCCTCAGCCACTGAGATTGGCGGCCCGGTCCCTCAAGAGTCCAGTAGGGTCCTGGCCATTTGCCCAATCGGCACCAGCGTCCACCCCCCTGCACTACCCTCTGGGTCTACCCCAACTAGTTGGGTGGTTTGTCTCAGCCCAGCACTTACCGGATGGGTGTGAGACCGCCCTCTTAGCATTGGATGCCTCCGCCCATACACTTACCTATTGACTCCCTGTAAGAAACCTGAAGATGTCTCCCTGGCTAGTCCCCAGGGATCTGTCATCCAGGGATCTGTCATCCAGGTGGCCAGGACACGGCTATCGCTATTGGATCCAGTTCCTGGAGGTGGACTAGTGAGGGAGGATCACCTGAATGGGGGGGGTCTTTCGGGAGTGGGACACCGGTGGGTGAGACGCGATGTCCCCCTTCTTTCAACACCTCTCCCCATCCTACCACATAGGATATTCTAAATCACTGCACTCCCCTTTTCCAAAACAGACACTTTCGCACATTACAAAAGACAACGGACTAACACCAGAGTCGTTTACCTGAAATGTCCCAATATAAGGGTCAGGCAAAGTCAGGCAATTGATCAGATCATACAAACACACCTGACGGCCCTTTTCCTTCCCCACAGGGACAAAGGGTGGAGCACAGGACGAGCAAGGCAGACTGTGAGAGCTAATTCAGCACTGCAGATCAAGAGGAGGAGAAAGACGGCACATACAACGAGAATGACAAGGAGAGAAGCAACCTTCCCTCATTGACCAAGGCCCATGAAACCTCTGCAGAAGGAATTATAAGACCGCAAACAATAGCCAGCGTGAGTTGCAGCAGATGTCTACGGTACGCAAGACCCTCCTCCGCTGATAACCAAGTCGGGGAAGGATGCTGGTATCGGTGGTACCAACCTTGACTCCAAGGATAAAGAAAGGCAAGCGTTTCATCACAGCCGGTGAGTCGAGGGGAGAATGATAAGAAACCGAATTGTGTTGAACAAAAAGTAGCCAGCGGCTAATTTGAACTTTGAAAGACTTAAAGATATGATTGAGGAAAGAAGTGGAAAACCAGCAACAGAGGAGGTCGGCACCACGTGGGTGCTCAAGCAGGAAACTCCGGGCCAATACCCGATGGTAAGAAACTACTGTATCCAGAAGCCCTTGGGAAGAGGCGAAAAGAGGTCAAAGTGGTCATACAGGTGTCTTGTAAAATCATCTGTACCGTCAAAAGTCTTTGACCATTCCAAGATGGCCGCCGACACCAGGTAGACGTGTGTCGACGGCGCTCCAGAACCTCCAACTCATTTAAGCGGTTCCACCACCCCTTATGAGCTGAGGAACTCAGGATAACAGAGGCCGGCGCCCTCTCACACCCTCGATCACCTTTAGCTGTCATTTCACCCAGCAGGAGCAGGGGAAAATACCGCGGCGCGCGCAAGAGACCTGCGGGCGAAGGGAGACGCTTCAGACCTACCGGGCAGAGCAGGAGAGGGGGCGCTCCAGGCGAGATGAGATCGCAGCCCCGTCCCGTCCTCACGCCGGGGTGCGACGCGTCTGCCTGAGCCGGGGTGGAGGAGGAGACCCCGGGAAAGGAAGTACCTTTGGGACACACTGGAGGACCTGATATCGGCCCGGCGGCGGAGCCTCGGATTGGAGGGCCCGCGCAAGTCCCTTAGAGCGGTGGTGAGCTCTGGGCAGTGACCCCGCCCGTGAAGTGGAGTACGGCCCCGGGCAGCGGGTGGATACTACCAGAGCAGTCCGGTGAGCGGCGAAGGGAGCGGGGCCCGGGTGCCATTTGCGCCAGGCTGTGGGGCCGGCGTCGGTGCCCCGCGCGGCCTCACGGAGGTACTGCCCTACTACACGCAACCCCGACAGGCCCCAAGGCAACATCAAGCACTGCAACACTGGGGACTAAGGCCTGGTCGGGAACAGCGAGGCAAGTAATTGAGAACCGGGTGGGGGTGACCCCCTGGGAAGGCACGAGCAGGACTGGGGGGACCCCCCGATCTCCGAGCTACAAATATGGTGGCTAAAAACAAGGGCAAGGCCAATAAGGGCGGCCAGTCGCAGCCAGATGCCTCAGGTCCCATCATGGCCCTCTGGGGAAGCAAGGACGCAACCGAGGAACGCAGGGCCACACAGGGGGGAAGTACGGAGCAGGAGCACGGCGAAATCCTGGAAGCGTCCGCTCAGATCTCCCGCCAGGACCTGCATGGGGAGCTGCTCTCATTCCAAGCATCTTTGGGGAAAACCTTTCAAGAGCAATTTCAATTAATAAGATCTGACATCAACCAAGCGCTGGACGAAATCAAGCAGGAAATGGGTCAACTGGGGGAGAGAACAGACATAGTCGAAAAAGGCCTGCAGGAGATAAGCAGAGAGACCACGGAGATCAGTGAAGCTATCGAGAGGCTCGACATTGCGACGCGGCACCAGGAAATACGAATGGAAGACATGGAAAACGGGTCTCGGCGGATTAACATCAGGTTGAAGCTCCTGCTGGAGACGGTGCAAGATAGGGACCTGAAGGAAACGGTTCAAGGAATTTTCGCGGAACTATTAGGCGAGTTCTCACCTGATCGGATCGAACTGGACAGGGTTCACAGAGTGGGTTCCCTAAATAGGAACCCGAAGTCTAGGCCGCGAGACGTGTTAGCAGCGTTTATAAGATATGCTCAAAAAGAGGCAGTACTCAAGGCCGCTAGACAAAAAAAGCCGATATCCTTTAACGACCAACATATTGAGCTGTACCAGGATCTCACCAGCTGCACCTTGCTCAAGAGGCAACAATGGAGCCCCCTCACCCTGAAGCTTAAAGGAAAGGGGATTAGATACAAGTGGACCTTCCCGTTTGGACTTGTATTCGATTGGGCTGGTTCTCAGAAGCGGATAACCACGATGCAGGAAGGTGCGGACCTACTTCAACTTGAACTGGGCCAAGAACTGGTTGGGGAATCGAGGATGGCGGGCCCGAGCGGCTCCTCGGAGGCGAAGATTGGTGCCCGAGCCAGGCCATGGGAATGGTCGCTGGTCGGGGAGGGGAAAAGGAGGAGGCCCATGCGGCAGAGGTCCCCCGGGAAGGGAACTGATGCAGAGCCAGCGGCGGTGGAGTGAGCTGGACCAGAGGAGAACTTATCGGGTACTTGAATAATTTCAGTGGGTGGTGGACACAAAGTCAGTTTTGTATACAAGGAGGGGAGAGGGTGCTAAGAGCAAACATCATGGGATCGCCAAAGGTGAGGAAGCCTAGGGGGGGAGGGACGCGGGCGCACCAAGTTCTAAGGTCATCAGGGGTTGGGGGGGCGGGTGAAAGGAGGAGGAGGGGGGAGGGATCCTCATGTGCTGCATGAGGGGCGAAGTAGAAGTGACCCACGCTCCCGGGTAACAGGCATGGGGCAAATGAGTGGGAGTGCGGAACTGTTGGAGGGTCTTGAACGGCGGGGACAAGTGTCTAACTACAATTCAAGTGGGTAACGCACAATGTTAGGAGCCTAAATACCCCGCTGAAAAGGAAAAAGCCGGTACAATTTACGAAGCGGGGAAAACCAGACTTTCTGGGATTACAAGAGACACATCTGCTTCGCAAGGACCAGAGTCGCTTAAGGTTGAGAGGGTTTGATCAGGTGTTTCAGGCGTCTGGTCCCACGAAATCGGGGGGGATGGCGCTGGCCATCAGGGGCATGGTGAACTTCCGCTTGGAGGACACCCTAAGGGACAAGGAGGGTAGGTTTGTTGTGGTAAAAGGCACAATTGCGGAAGAATCGTACACAATAGGGGTGATTTATGCGCCCAACACAGGGCAAGACCCCTTCCTCTGCGGTCTCATGGGGAAAATAGGTGGCTGAGCAAGAGGCCAGATAATCATAATGGGGGACCTGAATATTGCTTGGAACAAGATTAAATACAGGTCAGGAGGGACCAAAAGCCGTGGGGGAGGGGTGGTAGCCTCAGCAGAGCTCCGGGACAAAGTGGAGAGCATAGGGCTGAGGGACGTCTGGAGGTAATTGAGGAGGGACGAGGGGGGCTACACTTTCCTTTCTGAAGTTCATGGGACCCAGTCCAGAATTGATTACATCTGGACCTCCGCCAACCTGGTGGGTAAGGTCAAAGAGATAGAGGTTGGGCCCATGGGAATAGCAGATCATAAAATATTGTCAATGCAGCTGGAACTGGGAAAGAGGAGGAGGAAGCTGTGAGGTTGGAAATACCCGGAACACCTGCTGAGGGACCGTGTGGTAAGAGAGGAGACAGAGGGCAAGATGAGAGAGTTCTTCGACAATAACAAGAGAGGGGACACGAGGGAAGAAACAAGATGGGACGCATTTAAGGCTACACTGAGGGGGGAAATTATAGCAGCTAAGGCACAGAGACAAAAACAGCTACAGGCCTTGGAGTCCCGGTTGGAAGCGGAAGTTGTGGAAGCGAGAGGTAGGGTAGCGCCGAACCCCAGCAGGATTAACCAGAAGGACTACAGGAGGGCAATAGGACAATTGGGGATCCTTATGACCAAAAAAGCGGAGGGGGCCATGCTTTTTGTGTGGCAAAAATTCTATGCAAGAGGGAATAAGGCGGACACCCTGCTAGCTTGCCTCCTTCGGGGAGCTGCCTCCAAAAACACAATCACGGCTCTAAACTCAGAGAGGGGGGAAAGGGTTACCCGAATAGAAGATATCCAAGAGGCCATGGCCGATTTTTACGAGACCTTATATGCTTTGGAGCACCCCTGCGGCCAAGCTCAGGAGAAATTCCTGTAAAGGGTTAACCTACGTAAAATTGAGGGGATGCCCAGATTGGTCTACAACAAAAGATTACGGAAAAGGAGGTGAGGGGGGTTATTCGGAAGCTGCCCGCGGGTAATGCCCCCGGCCCCGATGGGTACACTGCGTCCTTTTATAAGACCTATGCGGGAGTGCTGGTTCCACACTTGACCTACCTTTTCAATTCCTTTTTAGATAGTGGGCAAATCACCCCATCCATGAAAGAAGCCAAGATCTCTCTGATTTTGAAGGAGGGCAAGGACCCCCTTGAAAGATCCTCCTATAGGCCAATAGCGCTCATCAACGAAGACGCAACGATCTACACTAAGATCCTGGTGAATAGGCTCTAGGGGCTCCTCCCGGATTTGATCCATCAGGATCAGGCAGGATTCGTAAAGGGGAGGCAAACAGCGGATAATATCAGGAGGGTGGCCCACCTGGTGGAAAAGGCATAAAAGACTCGCACACCGGCAGTACTTCTGTCCCTAGACGCAGAAAAAGCGTTCGACCGGGTGGAGTGGTCCTTCCTCTTCAAAACCATGGAAAAGATGGGGTTAGGAGGCGCTTACTTACAGATGGTCAAGGCGAACTACGAGGGCCCGCGAGCGAGGGTGGTGGTAAATGGGTGTTTAACTAGACCATTCCAACTCCGAAGAGGTACAAAACAGGGATGTCCCCTATCACCCCTGCTATACGCAATTTACCTGGAGCCCCTCCTGCAGGCAATTTGGGAATCTGAAGGAATACAGGGAATACCGTTTGGAGGCAGGCATCACAAGGTGGCGGCCTTCGCAGACGACATGTTGCTCGCCCTGACCAATCCCATAGAGTCGAGTACGCAAGCCAGGTTACTACTAGAAGACTTTGGGGAAGCATCCAGACTACGCATTAATATGCACAAGTCCGAATTGATGGACCTGACATTGGCAAGGGAATAGAGGGAGGAGCTAAAGGGGACGACACCCTTTGCCTGGCGACCGGGGGGAATTACGTACCTGGGGGTGAGAATCACTCCGGCTCTACGCGGATGGTACGCAGCAAACTACCCCCCACTCTTGCAAAGAATTAAGAAAGATCTCCGTAAGTGGCGGAACTTGCGGATCTCCTGGTTGGGGAGGCTAGAGGCACTTAAAATGGTTACCCTGCCGAGGCTGCTCTACCTCTTCCAAGCTATCCCTCAAGCAGTCCCAGCTAACTTCTTCAAGGAGCTCCAGGTAATCACAAACGAGTTCATATGGGAGGGAAAAAGGGCAAGAGTGAGTAGGATGCAATTTATGGCCCCGAGAAAAGGGGGGGGGCTAGCTCTTCCCAACTTCCGTCAATACTACGAAGCAGCCCAACTAAGGGTGATTAGGGAATGGCTGCGGGAGGGGGAAGGAAAACACTGGGTTCAGATGGATAGAGCGGTCACGCGACACGAACTGGGGGAGGTTCTGTGGCTACCCAGACAGCACCGTCCGGGCCACATGTACCTTAGCTCGATCACTAAACTAGTTGCAGATAACTGGGACAGACTGGTCCAACGGAAGGAAATTAAAACCTTCCCGTCTCCTTTCACCCCCATCTTCAATAATAAAAACTTTACCCCGGGGTTGGAAAGAGGGGAATTCCGGAACTGGCGGGAGGGAGGTTGCTGGTGGATGCGGGACATGTTTATAGGAGGGGAGATCAGTTCCTTTGTAGATTGTAAAAAGGATTTTGCACTGGGGGAAGGTGAACGACTGAGATGCTCCCAGCTTCGACACTGGCTTCTACACCCCATAAATAAGGAGGCGGCCACTAGATCACCGACCCTTTTTGAAACATTCCTGATGACCAATGATGGCTCGAAAGGCCTTATTTCGCAGCTTTATAAGATCTTGGATGAGGCTACCCCGAGGCCGCAATGGGCATATATGGGACGGTGGGAAAAAATTCTGGGCAGGGAAATAGAGAAGACAGAGTGGGAAAATCTATGGAGGAAGATCCCCAAACTAGCGAGAGCCTCACAAACCCGGGAGGCCTGGTATAAGATATTATATGGGTGGCACTATACCCCAGCTCGGCTACGCAGGATCTACCCGGACTCATTGGGAACTTGCTGGAGGGGATGCGGCCAGGAGGGCACTGCGGAACATATTTGGTGGCGATGCCCAAAAATAGTCACGTTGTGGGGAGACATCAAGCAGGCGATGGAACAAGTGTTTGGGGCAGAGGGAGGTATACCCCCAGAATGTTCACTATTAGGCTTGAGGCCAGCAGAAGGGCCGGCAGGTTCAAGGGGCAGGGAAAGAGCGAGGCTGATGCTCACTCTGGCAGCAATGACAATCATAGCCCAGAAATGGAAGAGTTCGATCATACCAATGTTTCAAGACTGGCTGTGCAAGGTCTGGGAGATAGTAGCGATGGAATGGGCCTCCTACGCAATGAACAATACAATACAAAAATTTGCGGGCGAGTGGGGCGATGTCCTTTCCTTTCTCAGAGACGATTTCAGGATCGGGTGGCGCCCGCAACGTGTAAGACTTCTGGACCTGGAATAACCCCGACTAGACACTTAGTGGTGACAGGGAGCTACAGAGACTTTGGAACAGCACCTGGGGGAGGGGGGACGGGAGGGAGAGGGGAGTTATGGGGAATGTTAATGTTGAAGAATTCAATAAAGAGAATTAAAAAAAAAAGTCTTTGACCAATAGATTATTGCAATGCTAAGGGAAATGAATCCCACATTGTGAAATGAGTGCATGAACAAAGTGTCACAAAAGTGAAAGAGTGAACTCGGAGCAGAGAGGCTGATGAAAAGGGGTGAAGCCTGAAGTCCCTATGAACAGTGTGTTCACAGGAGTGTACCAGGCAGAGGGTTGTCCACAGTGAACAGTTTGATAAAAATAAAAAAAAGCCACAGTGAGCCCAGAAGAGGAAGGCTGACATATGAAAGGTGTCCGAGGCCAAAGGACGAGAGCCAGGGGTGGAAAGTCACCACCCAAAAGTTGATTGAAAGGGAAACTGTTCAGCTGATTTTATTAATACAATTTGTGAAAGGTCTATGCCCAGAAAAGGGAGACCCAGGTGCGAAGCCTGAAGAATTCTTTAAAAATACATTAAGATTTGTGAATACAAGAAGTATTGGAAGATCGGGGGAAGTGAACTGCCCCCCTTGTCATTGGGGTCCGAGCTCGGTAGTGGGAGATCCAGGGGTGGAAAGATATCACCCAAAGTTCATTTAAAAAAAGAAATGGCTATTTGATTTATTGAATATGATTCGTGAGGGGTCTACGCCCTGAAGAGGGGGGGCACAGGGGTGAAGCTATCACCTAATGTATATGTGGAACAGAACCTTTTGGCTTGTTTGTTGAATACATCAGGCCCTCGAAGGCGAGACTTTTTTATTCAAAAGAGACTTAACCATTGAAGAACCTGATAGCTGATTCAGAACTGTACTGGGAAAGCTCGAGCGTGTGCTTTGCTCAGGAGATACACTTTGTCCTGTGTTCAAAATGTGTGGAAGGGAGACCCCTGGCTAAAGCCCATCCAGACTTATGATTTGTGAACACTTCTTTCTTTATTGAAACCCATCCCACATTCTTTCTATAATCAGTTGTAAGGATTTGGCAACTTTTTTTTTTTTAGTATAGGCCCTTTTATTTCGCACAACGCCACAAGGACTGCCTTATTTTTCATTTAATGGTTGACGCTTGCTCCCATCTTAGATTTAGGTTTAGCTAAGGTGTTTTTCCACCCTGCATTCATTGTTCAATAAGCACTCTTGAACTGTGATCTTTACTGTTGCCACCATGAGTTCCTTTCACTCCCCAACAGGCATCCTAGCACCCCTCCCTCTGGGGCCCTTAGCACTTACTCCCTCGTCCCTCAGCCCCCATCTTTTTCTCTGCACTTGCACGTTCCGAATGTCACAAGGCCTAGTAGGACCACTGTCTGTTGTTTTCTTATTTATTAAATATCAATTCCATGGTTTATTTTCTCCCTTTTTCCCTTCCTTTTTGCCTTTTTTGTTTTTGAAACACTGGGCCTCATTATAACCCCGGCGGGGTTAATAAACTGATGTCTTCCTATGGCCACAAGCATAGAATAAGCCAATAGGATGAGATATTGTATATATTCACTTATAGTGCAAATGATAATGCCCAATTAGAGGCCGGGAATGTTGGATAACCTGTAACATTTGGTGTCATTTCACCGCTGATATTTACTATAAATTCCACAATTTTCTGTCACCAAGTTGAATGTCATTTTGATTATTCCCAGTAATTGTTTTCTTTTTCACATCTTGTACATTCTTTTTTGACTCTTCAGATTTATTTTTATTACTGAACTTGGGACAGTATTCTCAGTTGTTTCAATACATATGACAAAACCCTACAATCTCGGGAGGATAGCTCAGTGGCAACGTGCTCGCCTTGGAAGCACGACGACACAGAGCACCACAGGTTCGATCCCCGGGTCCGTGCTTAGAAACCTCTGGGTATTAAGCACAATCTTCTCCCTTGATTCACAGAAGTGTTGCTTCAAATAATACATAACCACCGCTTTTTTGCATGTTCCTCATTACCCTTAAATTTAAGTTGCAGTAGCTTCCTCAGATTTGACTACATGTTGAAGTGCTGATATTCTCCTTCCCGTCCATCTCTTTTAGAAAGCTCTCATTGCATCTATGATATCCAGCTGCTCCTGCTAGTTGCTGTTTGATGCAAACATTATTTTTTCCCCCTCATGAAATCCTTCAAAGTGTCCCACAGCAAGCACATATCCATCACAAATAAAGAAGCAATCATGCTACAACATGTGCTCATCTATTATGTGGCAAAGTCAACTGTTACCATAGCATTGCTGTGAGGCAAAATGGTGCCTTTACAATGTGTATGTGTACATGTGGGTGAGAGCAAACCAGCTGGTGAAAGGGTAGCATGGAGGGACACAGGCCAGGGATGAAGACCAGGAGCAGATATAAATTAACTAGGTACATGTGACTTAATGCCATCGTGGGTTAGTAGCATATATATTAAACATTTCAGCTTTCAATGCCTGGATGTGGGATATCAACAATAGCAATGGCTGGGATACAGCTGGGGTAAGTATGAGTATGTGGGGGGGTCTGTTCCCTTGAAAGTAAGTGTGATTTATCCCACATTTTGAACATTTTACGTGATGGGCTGGCTTTGATGATTGTAGGTAGGACATTCCAGTGGACGGGTTGAGTCTTGAGAAGGAGCAGAATCTGGAAGAGGCACAGCAAGGGCATGGGATGGAGAGGTTGAGAAGAGAGGAGTGTTGCAGTGTGCAGGGGGACATTAAAGAGAACTACAGTCTTCTAGGTAAGGATGGGAGACACCATGAATAGATTTGTAGAGTTTAACGAGAGAGAGCGAGAGAGAGAGAGAGAGAGAGAGAGAGAGAGAGAGAGAGAGAGAGAGAGATTGAGCATGCTGGCAGTCTGAAGACGTAGGCGAGGAACAAAGAAGGTTGTAGAGGATGCGTGTAGCAAAGTTAAGAAGCTTGTTGAGGCTATTGAATGAGTAGAGGATAAAGCCAGGAAGTAGGCTGGAACTGTACCCAAGTGTTTAGAGTTTTGGTAGAGTATTAGTGGAGACATTGGCTAATTTCTTTCTTATGCTGAGGATGTTGTGCTATGTTATTGTGACTGCTGCCATGATAAATTGTTAAAAACTAAAATCACCACCAAAGAAAACCCTGATGTTTGAAGCCTTATGAGAGTTTGGGAGGTCATCAAGAGGGATAGAAATCGGAGACGGGAGGAATGGGAATAGACTTAGAGGCAAGGTGAAATATGACTTCAGTTTTGGATGAGTTCTGCATCAGGCAGTATCGAGCTTTCCAGTAGCAAATGTCAGAGAGACTGTTAGGGATGTGCTAAGAGGGGGCAGGTTTGACGAAAAGAAAAGAGAAGAAGATATGGGAGTCATCATCAAAGAGATGATATGGAATCCCAGATAAAGGTATGAGTTTGCCCACTAAGGAGGTATAAAGAGTGAAACGGAATGGACCCAATACAGCACTTTGATAGATAAGGTAGGAGGTGTTAGGGTTCCATGAGATGGTGAAAGAGCTGTAGGAAAGATTAGAGGCCACCCAGTCAAGTGTGATGTCCTTGAAGCCCAAGAAGGAGGGAGTCAGGAAACGGGAGGCTTGGTCAGCATTGTGAATGGCTAGATAGAGATTGAGTAGTGTGACAAAGAAAGAGAGGTGACCGTGATCACCAGTCATTAGAACGTTTGAGACATGGGTCATATCAGTTTCGATTGAGTGTTTTCTACGGAGGCCCTATTGGAGGGGAACACAGAGTGAGTAGTCCTCAAGATAGTGTAATTGTTTTCCTTTAGGTTCACTCTTCTCCAGATTTTCACAGGGACTTCTTGGCTATCAATGCTGCATTTCGGTCTAATACAGGGGCCATGAACATAAATTAAATTCCCCTGAAATCCCCACATTTGCACACTGTGATACAGTACTTATAAACTACATGTCCTCACAATATGGAGAATATATGAATCTCAGCAAATATTCCACTTCATCCATACTAACAAGATTCTCCCTTCTATATAGCAGCACATATTCAGGATTGTGTATAGGAAGTGTTTGGAGAGGAGAATCTTGACAATCATAAGTCAAATGACATATGGATTGTATAGTGCTCTGCCCACCCTACTTTTCTGAAGCTTCTGAGCATCACTTTCTAACAGATCTATTCACTATATAATAGTCATATCTATGTTTCTCTTTTGAAAAAACATGAGCAATGTCTTCCTATTAATAACATTATTAATAGCATCCCCTGGGCAAGGATAAACCAAGGAATCACATGTACAGCAAGAAGAGGAAGTGACAATGCATTGTATTGTCTTTATGCAAGGACGTAGAATTGTTTCCATGCTCATCCTTTATTAGAAGTTTCAAACACACTCCATCCTATTCACCCTACATTCCTCTTGAGTTGAAATTTCCTGTTGCCAGGTTAAAAATTATAATCAATGTGTGATCCACTTCCATTCACTGCATAACAATTCTTCTGAGTCATTATGTAACTCCAAGAACATGCCCTCCATTCCCAGTTAGTCAGAGGGTGTGATGTCCCCAGAGGTGTAACTAAGACTCGCCTTGACCCAACTCACTAAACATTTTTCCCCACAGAATACACAGAACCCACCTCCCACTCTCCCACCCACATGAAGAAAATACAACAAAATATAAAGAAATAGATAAAAGGAAGAACAATTATAAATACTTTGGGAGGGTTCAAAATGTTCAATGATAACTGCTGACATGTAAGAGTTTCAAGACACCAGCAGACATGCCTCCTTCTCGGTTCCTAATGGAAATATTGTGGCAAAAGGGATAGTGATTAGTAATACACACTCAAGCATTGCATCAGCTGCTGAAAGTGGCCAATTAAGCAATCTTAGAAAAGTGTGCACTATCAAACGTCAGCTCTAGATGCCACCTATATAAATAAACAATCATATCACCTCAATGAATCTATATCCAGAAACACAACTCATTTTAAAAGCATTATGTGGCATGCTCCTTTTTGCACACAGTTGTGGTACATTAGGATGGTTCTGCTCTATTTATGAAGTCTACCATCTTCAAAACTTGCAAAATACAGATCTGATCTTCAGGCCTTGTCCCCTCAGTTCCCACTCAGCATTCACATGGCCCTGACCCTAGGGTATGTTGTACGAAAGGGTAGGGTAGCCCTGGGGTGTTAAGTGTGGATTTGGGGAAGAGTACAAAACAAACAAAAAAATAGCAATCCACACTGTAGTTTAGACATAGAAGTTAATGTCTTAATTTTACTTATTTTTACCAAACAATGTTTATGTGCTTATATGTAGAGTCACCAATAGGAAATTACCAGAAGTACAACTGGAAAAGTATTGACTGATTTTTAATGAAAAAGAGGTATAAACAAAATCTACAAGGATTTGAAAAAACAATTACAGTGAATGAAATAAGGCTTGTAAATAAATTGTTCAAACGCAAAACCAGAGAGTTAAAAAAACCTGAAAATTAATTTGTTAAAACACAGAAAGAGAAGCATTTCTCAAAAACAGGAACAACGGAATCAAAGAGAATATCATATTCAACAAAAAAATATCAGAGACATTATAAGAACAAGGGTGTAAACAAGAATGGATACAAACAATTACAAGGAATTAGAAACAACTTTTATTTGGGCTCGTCTCTTTAAAAAGGAGGTGGTGTTCATCCATGATCAACAGGAACCCCCACCCCTCTAATCATATCTCTGCTCAACTCCGCACTACCACCCCTCTTACTAATCTCCTCATCTACCACCCCCATGGCACAATCAACCTCTTTTTAAACTTTCCCTCTTATTAAAAACACTCCCTGCAGATGTTGCTGCTATAATAGGTGACCTTAACCTCTCCAATGTGACTATGTCTCATCAGTCCCATCAGTCCCAAATGGATTCCATCCTCACAGACAATTCACTAGTCAGCTGATACAACCTTTCCACCCCTACCCAAGGCAACCTCTTGAATCTCATTTTGGTTTCTTCCACCCTTGTCTCCTCTGCTCCCACAATCACCAATTCTATGGCAAGACGGAGGATTATGCTTTACTCTTTTATTACCACCAATACAGCTATTCAAAACATGTTTTAAACTTTTAAACAAACGTTTTCCTGTTTGAGTTAGCAAAAGGAAAACTTTCCCAGTTTAAAGGTTTATAATCAGTTAGAGAGGCTCCAAACTGCCTCAAACTGCAAGTCCCATGAGCCTCTGCCTTTCAGGTAGTCCAGAGGCTGTACCCTTTCCAACAATCCCATGCCTGCCTTCTATATAAGAAACTCCAACACAAGGTTCATTCCTCTTTTTTTTTGCTGCCACATACGAGCTAAGTTATTCTTTCCTTTATGCCTTGGTAATGTTGCATTACGTCTTATGATTACCTCATAATAGCATGTAGTTTAATAATAGCGCAGCGCAAATTATTTTCAACAAATAAATAAATACATATTTCTATCTTTAGAACATTTCGCTAATTATGAAATAGGGTACGTGGTGGCCACCGTGCTCACGTTCTCGGATTCAGCTGCCGCCCGCCGGGGCCGCACAATTTAAAACGCCTAACTCACAGGTTCCGAGTGTGTGGAGGTGGGGCCGGAGCCTCAGGCGCACATGCCTGTGAGAGGCAACCGGCTCTGATCCACAGCGCGTCGCATGGAAGGTGAGCATTAGGACCCTGAGAGAGTGGGAGGCAACAAGCCTTCCCGACATCCATCAGGCCCTTACGGCATTCGCGCACTGTGTTTCTTCGGTGCGAGGGATAGGGAGCTGCTGCGCGAGTGTGCCCACATAAAAAAATATTTATATATATAACAAGTAGAGAAATATTAAATGGAGCATGCACCTAACCAGCTGCTATCATCACGCTAATTGACAGAAACGGCGGCTCGTGACTCCAGAAGGCCTACAACCCTTAGTGGAGCTGATTCATATTGTGGGCCTATTTTAAGTCGACCTAGACAGTTAGCCCTGCTAAAACAGGATAACATGTCCCAATATGGTGGGGATCACTCCACAACACCAGAATATAGTGAGGAGGAGTGGGACGATGAGCCCTTCCTTCAGGAATTGGAGCTTTCGCTCAGTTTTAAAAAGGTGTTGGGTGAGTCACTGTCCCTAGCAGTTTCAGAAGGCGTACAGCCAATCGCCCAGAGTTTGGATATGCTAGAAGCATGGATGCTAGCAAGGGACCAGAAATCCCCCAGGAAGAAGCAGGCTCTTAGCCCAGACGAAGGCCGTCGACTGGACACCCCCAGGGAGGGGAGAGACTCTTTGACCCCCCCTGAGCAAGGACAGAAAGGTTGGCCCCGACCCCCAGAAAGCAGATGACCCAGTCGCAAGACTTAAAAAGGCCTTTCTGGCGAAATCAACAGAACGCCAGATCGGACCCCCTGCCCAAGGGGTGAACAATTCGGGGGATATAGACAAGGGCTACTCGCCCGATGATGAAAGAGAGGAGGAAGAGGACCTCCCGGGGCACCCCGCAGCAGAGACACCCACTGTAGAGGAAGAAGGTGACACAAACGACATGTTCGATCCAGAAGCCATCAGGCATCCAAAGTCCTCAGAGTGGGTGCCTTCACCCAGGGTAGCGATCTGCATGGCGCAGCACATACTCTCACATGAGAGCATAATGCCCCCGCCCAGACCTCCCGAATAAGCTGTCGGAGACCCCCGATCTCGAACCGAAAATGTTCACTTTCGTGACGAAAGCCTCCAAGGACGTCCAGAAGGGTCTGGATAGGGCATGGAGAGGATGCCAGGACAAGGTCCTCGATCTGGCCGGTCTACTGGCAAAGATCATGGACTTCTCCGAAAAAGCCAAGGATACCGGAACCCCTATAGACCCCCTCATCCGAGCCAATTGGGTGCAACGCGCAGTGTGCTTGTTGGGTAACGCCAACTGTGCCCTCTCATCAGAGAGAAGGAGAGGAGTGCTCCTGAAGATCGACTCTAAATGGAGTGACCTCTCTTTCTACGAGGCGGGTCAAGGAGCGAAAGAACTCCTTTTCGGTGAAGCTTTTGCCAAGGAAATGGCCCAATCTGTTGGAACTTACTCAGCCCTCGAAAAAGCTCAAAGTTCAATAAGAAGGATCATCTCCGGGTGAGTTTTTGCTGAGACCGGACGCCAATGGGCCGAGAGTCTGGTCGCTTTGCCTTCCATCGTAGGCCCTAAGGCCATAGAGCCCAGTACTGGGAAGGAAGGCAGCAGGACGCCTTCTTCCCTTCCAGGGTGAGAACCCAGTGATGTCGCAGGCAGAGAGGAACCCACAGACAACCAGGAGCGGCTGGCGGTGAGTACCTCAGGCACGCAAGTGGGTGGCAGGACCCTTCAATTTTTGAGTGCATGGCATACATTATCCTGAGATGCTTGGGGGCTACACGCAGTAGCAGGCTTGTGCATAGACTTCTTAGGTGACCCCATTCAATGGCAGGAACCGCAAGCGATCCACTTGCCAGAGCAGGAAGCGGCACTACTCCAAAGCGAGTTAGTGAAGCTTCAACAGAAGAACGCAAAAGAGAGCGAGGCGAAATCCATACTGGGTTTTATGAGCAATATGTTCCTCAAACACAGGAAGGAAAAGGTCTGACCGGTTATCAATCTAAAAAACCTAAACTAATGGCTGAGGTACAATCATTTCAAGATGGAAGGGATCCATCTTCTCGGAGACCTGCTGCGCACAGGAGACTGGTTAGCGTGGCTAGACCTGAAAGATGCCTCTTTGACGATACCAATTGCAGAAGACCATCGCAGATACCTACATTTTCTTTGGAACAAGGAGGTGTGGCGATTCAAATGTCTGCCTTTCGGCCTCGCTTCTGCCCCATTGGCTTTTACCAAACTGATGAGGCCAGTGGCGGCAGCCATAAGGGAAAGGGGGATCCGGATCATAATATATCTCCCAAGGCCTCCCTAGCCAACGACGTACTTTGGGTCTTCGCCTTGCTCTAGGATTTACGATAGACACAGTGAGAGCGACTCTAGAACTTCCGAGCCAGAAAGTGAGAGCGATAAAGAAAGAAATCAGAACAGTCCTAGCGAAAAAGATAATTTTGCTACGGTATCTAGCCAGGATAGTAGGGCTGCTTGCAGATTCCATCCAAGCCATCTTCCCAGGCCCGCTGCATTACAGAGCCCTTCAGAGACTCAAAATGAAACACCTGCAAGGGGGTCTAGGATACCACCAACAGATAACCTTAGACAGCGAAGCGACGACGGAACTGCACTGGTGGCTGCAGAACATGGAAGCCTGGAACGGATGAGCCATTTTTGGCGACGTCCCAGAACTGACAATAGAATCCAATGCAAGCAGAGCAGGATGGGGAGCCAGATGCGGCCAGGCAGAGACAGGGGGAAAATGGTCCAAAGACGAATTACAGCTTCACATAAACTGTCTCGAATTACTTGCAGGCTCCTTTGCGTTGCAGACCTTCACCAAAGGCAGAGTCAGGTGCTGCATGCTGCTGAAGATGAACAAAAATTCAGCAGTATGCTACATAAACAAACTCGGAGGTACCAGATCAAGGATGCCAGCAGAGCTGGCAAAAGATTTCTGGTACTATTGCCTTCAAAATCAGATAGCAGTAGCAGTGGAGTATCTTCCAGGAGCACAGAACAACATTGCAGACTGGAACTTGCGATATCTAACAGATTCCAGCGATTGGAAACTGCTTCCCCAGGTGTTTCGCAGATTGCTAGAAGTGTGGGGTCCCCTAGATACAGATCTATTTGCATCCAGACTGAATGCACAGACAACCAAATACTTCAGCTGGAGTGTGGCCATTGGGACTAGCCTACCATGCTATTTTAGCAAGATATTGTGATCATTGGGACTAGCCTACTATGCTATTTTAGCCATTCTACTGGCGGATAAAATGATCACACAACCTATATTATTCCTAGGCCTCCTCAGCATTATTAACAGCCCAACTATAATTACTCCAACTCTCAAGACAACTATTCCCCACTTAAATATGGAACCCCACCCACGTCACAATTTACCTACCATCAATCTAGCTATGACACCCAATCTGCCATCTTCAAGGGAAATCCAACCCACTATATTCCTAAAACCTTGTATCAACATGACATCTCATGGGATAACAAGTCTCCCACTAACATGCACCAACCAAGACCCTTCTGCCTCCCCCGTCAAAGCTTCTTCCCAAACTTCCAAAAGTATGGCTTGCCCTTGACATGATCTCTCTACGACCTCATACCCATCACATAATTGACCACCCATAAATAACACCACCAGATCTTGTCCAGCCACACAAAGAAACTGGAGACTCAGCTCCAGAACTCAATGATATCCAAAACCAAATGGGATTGGTAACAACAAAACAGGTCTTGTAAAAAACCTTGCCCCAGACACAATTTCCAAAACTATAAATAAATGTAAATTACCAGCACCTTCCACTATAAACGTCCCTAATGTCATTAAAGTAGGGCTCATCAATACGAGGTCTATCCAAGCACATGCCCTGGACATATTTGACATCTTGATGGTCCATGATCTTTTTGTATTATTGCTATAACAGAATCCTGGCAGAATCCTACATCAGGCCCTGCTCTAGCCTTAACCTTACCTGACATCTACTCCATCCTACGCGCAGACAGAGATTCAAACCTGAAAGGAGGTGGGGTAGCCCTCATCTATAAAACGTTTTTAGAACTAAGAAATATCAACAAACACCACCTACCATCTGCCGAAATACTCACTGTCAAGTTATCCACATCTGCCACAGCTACCATTAAAATGCACCTAATCTACCGTCCCCCCCGGCGGCACCACTACCTTTTAAAATGACATATCTCAACTACTGTCCAACAACACGAAATGTAAGTCCCAAGTTATAATCTTAGGCAATTTCAACTTCAGCCTTGATGATCCAAAAGATGCAAAAGCATCCACCCTTAAGGATACCTTATCTGAGCTTGGGTTTACCCATCGCATATCAAGCCCAACACATATCAAAGGCTGCACTCTAGATTGGTTAGCAGACCTAAACTGTTCCATCAAGATACTAAACAACACACCATGCGCCTGGACTGACCATCACCTAATTACTTTCACCATTGACAAGGCCGTAACCCCCACTATACCTATTAAAGCTCCGATCTTAATAACAAGAAGTAAACGTAACCTTACCTTAGAAAATGTGTTACCCTTACTACGCCTGATAACTCATCCTAATATCACCCATTCGGACCCTTCTGACTTAGTGAATCTATATATCTATATAATGAGACCATCCAAAAAGCTATTAACACAATAGCCCCACTTAAATTACAGAACTCCAAACCACCTGCCCATATTAACAAATGATATACACCTCACATAAAGAATCTTAGGAAAGAGAAAGACACTGCAGAAACTAACTGGAAAAACTCCACGTCCAAACAAAATAAAGACACATTCTCTGTGGCTTCATTTAACTATAAGACAGCCATTGTCCAAGCCAAAAAAGATAGCTTCAATGACCGTATAGCCAAAACGAACTCGAGCACTAAGGAATTGTTCAACATTCTAAAAGAACTTGAATCACCTGCCCCTATACCTGACCCCTGTATTAAGGACCTCCAATGGTGTACTAACATACAAAACGTGCTTCAAGACAAAATAACGTTGCTACTCAACAAAATAAACTCTAAAAAAAACCTCATTAATAACACCATACCTCAGAATCTTCCACCTTCACCCACAATTGCATCGCCATAATTCAAATTTAAACCTCTATCTACCAAAGAAGTAGAGCTGATCATATTCAAGCTCAAACCATCCAACTGCAAAGGTGATGTCTTCCCCCTAAGCTAATCACTTGTTTCCTTTATCACTGCATTTATCAATGCCTCATTTGCCTCTAGTACCGTGCCCACCAGTTTGAAAGATGCATGGGTACTACCACTCCTAAAAAAGCCAACGTTGGACCCTAACAAACCATCCTACTATCGCCTGATAACTACTGACCCTTTCCTGCTGAAAATACTGGATCGAGCAGCGTATCTCCAAATTCAGCAATATTTGGAAACAAATAACTTACTAGGTCTAAGACAATCAGGTTTTAGACCTAGACATGGGACAGAGACAGCACTTATTAACCTGAAGAACCAGATCCAGGCTCTAAAAGACAAAGGAAAATCTGCCCTGCTATTACTACTTGATCTATCTGCTGCATTTGACCTGGTGAACCATGACATATGCAAGCATCTGTCATCTGCTGCACATTTCTCTGACCAAGCTAACTCCTGGATCAAATCGTTCCTCAGCAATAGATCCATGAGGGTCTTTGCTCCATCAGCCTCAGCCCTACCCTCGCCAGTCTCCTGTGGTGTCCCACAAGGATCATGCGTGTCACTGATGCTCTGCAACGTATTCACCAAGCCTCTATTTGATACTTGACCATCTGGGTGTCACATATACAAACTATGGGGATGACACCCAGATACTCATCCCTATCACTGGTAACTACGTTGTAGACAGCAAATCACTGAATGACATCTAAAGCGTTATACAAATATGGATGGCCAAACATGGTTTATGTTTAAACGATGGTAAAACAGAACTACTCCTACTTGACTCCCCATCCAAATTGTCTAAACTAGATTCTTCCTTTAAAACCTTCATTATTGATGGTAACACAATTAATGTAGCAAATGATGCGAAAACTCTAGGTATTTACATCGACTCGTCACTATCTCTCACGAGACAAACCAATGCCCTAGCATCAGCCACAGCATACACATGCAAGCTTATTACAGCTTGTCACCCATACCTATCTACAACCAACTGCACACCAGTAGCAAGAGCCTTAGGGCCTCATCACGAGTTGGGCGGTAACGCCAGCGCTAATATCACCGGTGCTACTAGCCCTACCACCAAACCGCCCGGCGCTATTAGCGCTGGATCACGGGTTTGCCGGAAGAGTTATTGCCCATTCCCCATTGAGTCCATTCGGGAATTCTTCATTCCCCATTGGGCTCAATGGGGAAAAATCGGCAATTTTTCTGCGGATTTCCCCCCAGCTCAAAGCTGGAGGGAAATCCGCCAAAGCCATGATCTGGCGGACCCTTAAATGTGGCAGTAATAGCGCTACTGCCGCATTTAAGGGTTACCGCCAGAATCGTGATGAGGCCCTTACTGTTATCTAAGCTTGACTATTGTAACGTGCTGTACCTAGGAACATCCCAACAGAATATAAACAAAATGCAAGTCATGCAGAATAATGCAGTTAGATCTGCATGCAACTTCCCAACGAAACACCATTTTTCTTCAGCTAGACAGAATCTAAACTGGCTAAACATCAAGCAAAGAATTGAACTTAAAATACTCGCTCTAACACATAAGTGCTTAGATAATCAGGCACCCGTATACCTCTGCAACACTTTCTCACGTCGCACTTCATTACGACCTAGTAGAACATCTCAAACACACTGTGCCATCATTCTGCACTTCAACCAACAACTAGCGGGTGGAGTTAGTTTCCGAGTCCTCGCTGCCAAAAATTGGAATGCGCTCCCCATCTCTATTAGAGCTCAGCCTTCATTCATGATCTTCTGGAATAAGGTTAAAACATGGCTCTGTGACCAGGAACACAACTGAGAAGGGATATAACATTTATTGTAAATACCCCCCCACCCCCGGCCTGGATAGATCTGTATACTCACTGCTTTTGCTCTTGTGTTTTTATTGTACACTATTGTAAATGTAAATTGTTTAATACTGTAAATGTAACTGCCCATTACTTATACATATATATCTGTAATTGTGAACCGATAACATGTAAGAGATGTGCTCAGTTGCCTCAGGGTCTTGATGCGCTATACAATTAAATAAATACAAATACAAATACAAGATGGACCCGGGGGCAGCGCGGACAGACACGTTCCTACAGTCATGGCTGGGTGCAATATCACCCGCTGGTGGAAGCAGGCACTCTGCACCTAATAGCTTGCAGAATTTCAGGAAGAGATGGGAACTGCTGGGAATTTCACAGATCGCTGAAGGCTGTATCAGAGATTCCTGGGTGCCTTACACCTTTAGGAGCTATAGTTCAGCATGGGACGCTTGGGCGCGATGGTGCGCAGATCTGCAACTGGATCCCGTTTCTGCATCTATAATACATATCCTTAACTTTCTCGCAGCTAGATTCCAAGAAGGCTGTGCGTATAAGACCTTAGGGGTGTATAGGTCTGCCCTTTCAGCGGGCCGTGACAAGGTGGAAGGAGCTGCGGTAGGGGAACATCCAGCTGTGCATAGGCTACTAAGAGGTATTAAATTGAGGAGGCCGCTAGAAACCAAATATTCTACCTTATGGGACATCTGTGATGTTCTTCAATTGTTTATAAGATGGCCAGAGAATGAGGGTCTCTCTCGCTGACAACTTTGGGGTAAGCTAGCAAAGTTTCTCTGTTTGACAGCATGTCGGAGAGTTTCAGATGTGAAAGCTCTGGATATAGATAGAAAGATTTTCTATCCAGAAGCAGTAGCGTTCAACATAGTACAGAGAACTAAAACTGATGTTAGAGTAATTTCGTATCCTTACTTTCCTGACAACAAGAAACTGTGTGTGGTGCAATGCATTAAAGACTACGATGCTGCAACCAGCGCTTATAAGGCCGCAAGGCGTTACACAGCTACTGATTGCGTGTAGGAAGCCCCATCATGCAATAGCCACAGCGACAATAGCTAGGTGGGTGAGGGAACTCATGCAATGGGCAGGCATAGATTTGACTTTATTTGGTGCGCATTCTGTAAGGGGCGCAATGGCTTCCAGGGTATTCTCAGTAGGATTATCCTTGCAGGACATCATGAAAGCAGACGATTGGTCCTCAGAGTCGCGTTTAAAATGCTATATTTTAAACCAGTGTCAGACATGGCTAATAGAGTGGTGGCAAGCTTCAAACAAGTATAATGCTCGCCTCCGTCTTGCCATAGAATGAAGATTGCCCATGCTAACTGCACTGGTCAGTCTTTATTCTATTAAAGACAAGGAGGCGAGCATTATATTCCACACAACTGAATGCGATTAAAGTGGGGATTACAACATGGTGTGTAGATTGTGCCTTCTGGTTTGTGACAAGGCTGTGCATTCTCACCCTCATGATATATTTGTCTCTCTCGCAGGGGATGAGCAGAAACCCGCGTGAAGTCGCAACAACCTAATGTCGTGATGGAACCAGTTGTCCCGTCAGACCGTAAGGATCGCTGGTCGAGTGATCGGAGTTGCCTCACTGAGGAGTTCAAGAGTTTGTTGAGTTTACATTGACTTTGGACTATGTTCAGACAAAGAAAGAGGAATAAACCTTGTGTTGGGTTTATCTTCTTGTCCCCCCCTTCAACTCTAGAATATTCTAACCCATAGCAAACTGCTTACCTGCCATCCGCCATTCAATGGATCTGTGAAACATCATGCTTAATTCCTCTAAGCTAGAAGTCATATTTCTACCTTACTAAAAAAAGGCAACCACACTGTCCATTTTACCATCTCCTTTCTGCTAGACCTTCACACCCGCTCATCACAACCACTGCCATGGCAACCAGTCTCAAGACCCTTACCATCAGAGAACTACACCAACACCTCACCAACAACTGTACTAAAATTCAAATCTCTACTTTAGTGCCCAGTAAACTTGACTACAAAGCAAACCTTTGCCTTTTCCACCCTAATACTCTTTTGTGCCCTTCAGCAAGGATCTTAATGTCATGACAGAAAACATTTTCAACCCTCCCAGATTTTCTCTCCCTCTTTCCATAGACACCATGCTGCATTGTACTCTGTGCTTCTCATCTTAAAATACATCCAAGGGCTTCCCACTACTACCATACAGACACAATCTCTTTGTAATCCCTCACCCAGAAGCTTTGCTCCTCATTCCTCTCCAAACTTTGTGGTGTCAAATCTCTCCAAACCAAGAGCCAAACTCGACCTGATAATACCCAAAGGAGCCCCCATGTTGCCCCATCTTCACACCTCAAGGACCACCAAATCAACTTTGCACAGCTTCTTCGCTCAGGACAACCCATGTTTAAATGTCCACTATTCTAACACTGTTCTTTTGCACTTTTATGTTGGATTAATATGTCCCTGGTTTATGTTTGCATAATACCAACTATCTTCCATTCTAACTCATTGGGTGCAGCAAAGCTTATTATATAGGCTCACTACCAAGACACTGCCTCTGCCATGTGTTGCTGTTTACTATGTACATGATTTCTGGTCAAAATGATGTCTTACTGCTTAAATAAATATAAAAACTGAATCTTTGTAGTTGCCCATTTACTCTGAAATCCAAACAGAATGTATTGGCCTCCACTTGCTCTACCCTTGTTGAAACCAAATCCTGTTTCACTGCTAATGAGTCCCATTTCTGAACATTACCAGTTCAGAAATATTCTCCAGCATCTTCGTGACCCTGTCAGGTTGATCTGATTTATGTTGTTCAAATGGCAAGGCAGTATCCATGGGATACAATCCATGGATGTGATGATTGTCTCTCTTCTTTTTAGTTAGATTTTTCTTTTAGAGGTCAGACATAATCTGAGGGTTGCTCATTCCTTGATGATCCAAACATGCTGCCTGGACTATTAGTGTGGGCAAAGAGTCAGTAGCTATAATTATCTACACTGATGTATCTCCTAGAACATGTATGTGTTCCTTGCTGTTCAAAGCCATTATTACTGGTAAAATTCCCTTTTATAGAAGCACCAGCACATCATTACTTTAAGGGTTTTTACATTTCTAGGATTTACATTCCACCTGCGTAAACGACATGCAATTATCTACAGTCGTATCACTCTAATGTTGTATCCGCCCTCTGGTGTAAAGACTATAGTGACCTTTAATTGTGCAGCATCTTATTCAGGGCAAATTGACAATCTACCCCACCTCACACAATTCATTATTTAAAACCTTTTAAATGTCCTGTTTAACACCAGTATAATGGTCTCATAAAAAATCTCATTCCGGCCCACTGAGACAAAAAAGACTGTTTTTTTTAATCAAAATTTATTTAATTTAAATAGATTAATTCATTGGTGATTCCATGACCAAAACGTAATGGAAATGCACCTAAAACACAATTCATCAGCGTTGCCCGACTCACCACAACTACACCTCCTATCTCCTCACGCTATCGCCTGTCTGTGCGGGCTGCCTTAATGTTGTACTCCCTACCACCAACTTGCCCCCTGCTTGTTTCCAACCCACTTTCAATCTCATATTTGATGTAGCACCCCGTACCATGAGGTGAGGCTTTCCAGATTGTGCACACACACCCATGTCTGCTAGTAACCACTGAAACCTCCTGTTCAAGTAAACCTACTTATGTAATCGACTGTAACCTATTACCGCTGTAAGTGACCATTGTAACCACTTTCTTACGAAAAAGGACCTAGATTCCTCTGGGTTATGCACACTATATAAATGACAAAATAAATGAATAAATGCATAAATCCAAGCTTACAATAAAATGTGAACAAAATAATACTGTCTGTCTAGCTTTATCTTTATACATTTTTTTTTTTTTTTTGTTATTTGGTTAAAAAGTATAACCTTTAAGAAATTGATATAAAACAAACCACCAATTAATTTTACATGAGCTTAAAATCCTTAAAAGGTAAAAGAACAATGACAACTCACTAGGAACAAAGATAGCAGAGGAAATCAAATAACATAAATACACCAAAATTCCGAAACACAACGCCTTCGTTTTTACAACTCTAAAACTTCTTTTAAAAAGTGTGCTGTGGCAGCCATCCAATAATTCCGGCCATAAGAAATCATAATAAGTGCCCACACCCCTTCAATAGGCAGGTAATTATAATGTTGCAATAAATTGGTAGGTAGCGGCTTTAGCCTCAGCCTCATAACCTGGGCATTCCAAAAATATCCTCGGGGACTTGCTCAGATATTCTGGGTAGGCACCCTCTGCCCTTACATCAACCAACAAACCTACGTACAAGCGGTGCATTCACGCTTTTTCGATTGCATGGATCCAGTATAAAGAAGCAATGCCAAATTATTCAATGCACCCACCTTTAATTCAACAGGTGAATTAACATTCAGAATCATATGTACGTTATCAAGTTAAATCGCTTTGGGCCTGTTAGGGAGAATTCTCATTTATGGTTAATTTCCCTCACCTAGTGAGTCCCCCAGCAGCTTTGCTGGACTTCTGGAGTTTATTTTTTCCACCTGGTAAGAGTGAGAGCTTTCCCCCCACTCTTACCTGTGTTTTGCTTTGTGTTTCCATCGGTTTCTGTGATTGTGGACTCTGAAGTACACTACTTCAGTGGCCCCCTTCTTTGGGTGTGTCACACCGCACCTTCAGTGCCGTGGCACAGGGTTGTCTTTGAGACTTCCCTCAACTCCATTTCTGAGGTGACTACTGTCCCCCAGAAAAGGGTAAAGTTACCATTAACTTTACTTAGTCAATCTACCACAGATCCAGTACACCACATCTTCCATGGAGTACTGGAAAGGGTTAACTCGTATCCCTTTTTATCTTTACCTCCTAGACCATTGTTTCGCTCTTTTAACATTTAGACTTGGCTGGTGGCAGTGGTATCTATCCTAACTTTTCTACCGCGATTATATTAGATAAACGTGGTACTGTTCTTGGCTATTATATTAGCCTTGACCAAATCGTCTTTCTTTTGGCACTGGTTGGGTTTATTCGCCATTTCTTTTTGTTAAAGTCCTTCTTGTGTTTTACTTTGCGTGGCAAACTAGGTTCGCCTTCTTTGTTCACTGTCTTTTGGCGGGCTTCTGCCCAGAAGCCCTCCATAAGGCGCCGGGGTGTCTAGGTGGGCTGAATGTGAGGGAGGGGTGTAGTCACCCCCTGCACAGGGTATCCTAGGAAACCCAAGTCGCACTTTGTCATGATTGGCCAGGGTAGCTGTCCGGGCTGGACAACCCCCCTGCTGGGAGATTGACAGCCAGGCTGCGTGAATGGGGGTTTTTCGCATAAAAAGCAGGTCTCTTGGGCTAGAAGTCAGAGAGTTGCCACTGGAACTACAAGGAACTGAAGAGAAGCAGAGAGAACGACGGCTCCTGCAACTACCCCGTCCCGGTGAAGCCCTGCTGCAGTCCTGAGCTATCTGCCCTCAACGACTCAGAGAAGATCCAGTTCGGAGTCTTCTTCCCTTGAACTTGGTGGGGATAATCAGCTCATCTTCTACAGTCAGAGGATCCTCTTCCGTGGTCGAAATCACTGCACACTGCTGTAGTGGTCCGGATAGCCACCTGAAGAGCCTCTCCTGTTTTTAAGGAGTGCACCTTTTATTCCGTGTCACTGCTGCCGGCCTCATCCCTGTGTGGTGCAGACCCCCTTCAGATGTCCTCCTTCTCGACAAAGCTCCAGGAATCGTGGCCTGCGGGAAACCAACAGGACTAACTGCCAGGGCACCAGCTGCACCATTGGAACAAGGTACTGTGTTCTGGTGAGGAAACTAGGTGAATCCCTTTCATTTCCAAGGCTTGACCTTGTCTTCCCTCCTTCTTATAACTTTTGCTTCCGAACATTGACAATATCAAAGTACTTTTGGCTCCGTTGAATCGTAAACTAGCCCCGGTGTGTTTCGACCCTGGCTCCGGCCCTTTGACTTTTGAACTTCTGAGTGTTTCTTGATTCTGCCTGCCTAACCAAAATATTGCCTGTGATTTTTGCCTCCAACTCCCTCTGGGTATCTCAGGTGCTAAGTGTGTTTTTGCCCCGGTAGCATTTCATGTCACGATACGCGTTTGTTTAGTAGACAGAACTGTCAAAAAGTGATCTCAATCGTATTCGCGGTAACGTGTTTTTGTGCCTAACACCGGTTCATGCCAACACAGGGTACTTACCTTGAGACTTACTGTACAAAGTGAATTGGTTAGTTGTAGTATATTTAACGTGTGTTTTTTATTGAAGTTTAATAGAAGTGTTGTGTTTATTACGAATGGTTTAAAAATAAATGTACTTATATTTTTCTACCTGAAACCTTGAGTCAGTGTTTGCTTGAGTTACAGTAATTGTGTTCCCTTTGTGTAATCTCTGCTACTGCTCATATACTCTTGAGATAAGCCTGGCTGCTCCGCCACTGCTACCACTATGACATAGTAGTACAGGCTTGTACCAAAGGTAACATTTCCATCACCACCTGTAGTCTTAATTGTGTGTAGTGGTCCCTAAGGGCACTGCACAGGATTCTGCCTAACAAGGCCTCATCACGAGTTCTGCAGTGTGGGAAAAATCATCAGTAATGCGGTGGTAACTACCACCACATTACTGCTGCATTACTGCACTGCTGAATTACAGGTTTGGTGGTGAGGTGAAGGAAAAACCTCTATAAAAATGCTGGAGATAATTCCACCACCTTACTGCCAAAATGCTCCCATTTTAGCAGAATTACTGCTGGCAGAATTACTGCTGGTAGTAATTCCATCAAAATCTCCATGGAGTCCTATGGGCTCCATCAATGGTGACGAACAAAGCCTACCGTCCCCTTTTAATCCGGTGGTAATTACACTTTATTTCACGTTGGAGAAATGGAAAGACATGTTTTGTGTTGTGTTGTGGTGTGTTAGTGCCATGCAATGCCAGAAGATGCAAAAAGGGCAAACACATCTGCACTAGATTTACCATAAAAAAGCCACAGAACCAAACAATTAATTAATATCTTTAATGTGATTTAGTTTAAATAATAAACTTTACACATATACATCATAACAATATAAAACATGTATAAACAACCAACACATATACATTTCTAAGATAAAATAAGATACATTTTTACAAAATCAAATTAAACACTACATAATAATCATAATAATCATTTACCTCTTAATCTAGATCTAATAATCCAAGTTTGACCTCGTTCTTCATTATCACATTCTCGCTGTACAAACAGGGTCTACATATATCATGGTAGACTTCATAATGATACGCCCAATTTGGCTTCCACTTTCATCCAGATGTTATATAATGCAGTTAACAAGCGCATATTTTCAGAGTTAAAGGGATAGTCCAGTAAAAAAATGTATTTAAAAAATAGATAGGCAACATTAAAAAAATAACACTAGCACTTTTTTTTTAAACTTCCTATGTAAAATTTTGAGCTATTCAAGTTCAAAATTCGCAAAAGCAAGCACATGGGCGCATCCATTTTGTGAAATGGATGCCCGCCTGTGCTGGCTTTTGCTTTTGTGGCACTAATGAAGGAAAAGCCAGCCAGCTGTAGTAAACAAAAGCTACCGCTGGGTGGCTTTTCCTTCATTGGTGCTGTACGTGGAGGACGGGGACCGGAGACCAGAGCAGGAAAGCTGCAGCTGAATCTCGGTAAGTGCTATTTATTTTTTTTAAAAAATAAGCACTAGCTGCGTTTTTTTTTTCGTAGTTTTCCAGGCTGGAGGAGCCCGGAAAACTTAGAAATAAAACCGCAGCTTTAAAAACGTATTTATGTTTGCGGTCGCTTTTGAAGCGACCGCAAACATAAATAGAACGTTGTGTTTGAAAACGCTGCGGTTTTTCTTTCCAAGTTTCTCAGGCTCCTCCGGCTCGGAGGAGCCTGAGAAACTCGGAAAGAAAAACCGCAGCGTTTTCAAACACAACCGTGTTGTGTTTCTGCCTGCTGTGGCTATCACTTTGGGGCTCCGGTGCTCCCCCATGCGGTTGTGTTTACATGCCGCAGTGTTTCTGCCTACAGCTGATTTCCCATTTGGGGCTCTCGGGCTCCCCACGGGGGGCCCGAGAGCCCCAAATGGGAAATGCTAAATGCTGCAGTGTTTCTGCCTAAATCTACCTTCCCATTTGGGGCTCTCGGGCCCAGAGCCCGAGAGCCCCAAATGGGAAAGCAGATTTAGGCAGAAACACAACCGCGTTGTGTTTCTGCCTGCCTTGGCTTTCACTTTGGGTCTCCGGTGCTCCCCTGGGGGAGCACCGGAGACCCAAAGTGATAGCCACAGCAGGCAGAAACACAACACGGTTGTGTTTGAAAACGCTGCGGTTTTACTTTCCGAGTTTCTCAGGCACCTCCGAGCCGGAGGAGCCTGAGAAACGTGGGAAGAAAAACCGCAGCGTTTTCAAACACAATGTTGTATTTATGTTTGCGGTCGCTTCAAAAGCGACCGCAAACATAAATACAACGTTTTTAAAGCTGCGGTTTTATTTCTAAGTTTTGTGGGCTCCTCCAGCCCGGAAAACTTAGAAAACAAACTGCAGCTAGTGCTTATTTTTTTTTAAAAATAAATAGCACTTACCGAGATTCAGATGCAGCTTTCCTGCTCTGGTCTCCGGTCCGCGTCCTCCGAGTCCCGGTACCAATGAAGGAAAAGCCACCCAGAGGTAGCTTTTGTTTACTACAGCTGGCTGGCTTTTCCTTCATTAGTGCCGCAAAAGCAAAAGCCAGCACAGGCGGGCATCCATTTCACAAAATGGATGTGCCCATGTGCTTGCTTTTGCGAATTTTGAGCTTGAATAGCTCAAAATTTTACTTAGGAAGTTTAAAAAAAAAAAGTGCTAGTATTATTTTTTTAATGTTGCCTATCTATTTTTTAAATACATTTTTTTACTGGACTATCCCTTTAACACAATGATTCCAAAACCAAGTCTCCCCTATAGAATCACAATTATACTTTCCCAACATGTCACCCACCATTACCTGACATTCAGTGAGGACATGCTTAGCTGTCTCGGGTATTTCCTGTTTCTTACAGAGGCGACAGAATCGCTGTTCTTTGGGTATATTCTCTGTCACCCCCGTAGTCATTTTGATGGGAAGATGTTCTAATCTTAATAAAAGTATAAATCTTCTCAGCCTATGGGACAGGCATAATATCAGATATTGTTGAGATTTCTTAAATGTATATATTCTAGATTGTACAAAATTATATCTTTTTACCTTATGGAGATGTTTGTAATTCTCCCGCCAGTCCCATAGCTCAACCCGTCTTCCCAATGCCACCTGCATTGCCTCCGTAAGAGGACCCGCTCGGTGCGACAACAGATGTCCCTTCACAACTGTTCCATTTGATTAGTAAGTTGGCAAGTAGATCTTTCTTTACTTATTTCCATAGCGATTGTTGTCAATAAAGCAAAGAACCAAACAATATGGATACAAGAGACATACAACTGCAGATAATACAATGTTGTATACCTAACACAATGCAAGACGCCTAGAGACTGCCCTTGAGGGGTAGCGGTGCACAGTATAAATCAACATAAAATAACATAACATAACATATGCTCTCAGAGAAAGTATCTAGGAGGAACCTGCAAAGATATACCATCTTGAACCTCACAATGGAAACACCAGTGTCGAGACACTTCACACAGGACAGGATGGGCGCACATTGCAGGATCTATTGGTGATAGCCCTAAAAGGTGACCTCCCGAATCCCACACACAAAAGGACATGGGAGCACAAATACCTGAAGTTGATTAATCTAAAATACATGGATCTGAACATAAATATAGGTTTTCTCGCACACTATGATCCACTTGTCCCCAGCAATGTCCAGAAAAGTTAGAAGACAATTCTGCAATGCCAGTCACCTCAGCATGCCTAAAGCTTGACAGTGGTATAATGGCTTGCATACAATACGGCAAATGCAAACTACGTTACCCTTCTTTCAATGGTGCAATGTCCGCTGTTATCTCTGTGTTTCTTCTGCTCATTAATGGGTGCCAGCCATTTCAGCTCACCCATTAGTACTGACAACAGCTGTTTATGAGAGATGGAACCAGGGTTAGTGTGCCTCCAACGATCTCTGCCTTATTACCAGTAAGACAGAGATCCTTCTCATTGGGACCCCTGGCCCTGCTTTTCCTCTCTCACTATGGCCACTCGCCTTGGGCCTTCACCTTCCTGCGAGGCAAAAAACCTTGGTGTCATCGTCAACTCCACTCTCTCTTTCTCTCCTCACATCTCGTACATCGGCAAAAGTCCAACTACCAGCTGCACCTCCTTAAAGGGACTCGTCCTTTCTCACTTTCACCCAGAAGTTCACTGTCTCCAGAGCCCTGGTTCTCTCTGGGCTGGACTACTGCAACAGCCTCTTTCTCATTCTGCCTTCCTCTACTCTCCGCCATCGGCAACTAATCCAGAAGAGGACTGCAAGACCTATCCTTGGCCTGAAACTCATGGACTGTATCTCCCTAGACCTGGAATCTCTCCACTGGTGCCCGGTGGCTTCAAGGATCAAGTTCAAGACCCTTTGCATTATCCACAAGGCTTTCTGAGGCCAGTGCCCACACTACATCCACCACTCTATTGCAAAATACCTTCCTTTTCGACCCCTTCGCTCAGCTACCTCAAACTCTCTAAGGGTTAGACGCTTCTCCAGGCAGAGAGTGGGTGTAGATCTCTTCCTTCTGCAGGTGCATCTCTCTGGAATGGCCTCCCTGCCCCTCTCAAACTTGAACCGGACCACCTGAAGCTCTGGAAGCATGTCAACACCTTTGTCTTCTCGTCTGCTTTCTCTATCTCCCTCCCCTGCTGACCGAACTGTCTGCTGTACCAACTGGTTTCTTGGCTACCCTCAGAGTCTCACTGGGTACTATGCTCTTTCTTGATCAGTCACCATTGCACTGCCTCCGGACCTACCATGCCCGTAGGGGATGTAACTGTAACCCTACAGTCCCTTGTTCTCATTGCACTACCCATAGCCGTGCTGCCCTGGCTGCACTTACTCATCGCATTGCTGCCCTGTTGTCCCTTCTCCCTTCTACCTTGCACTCCCATCCACACTTTCCCCTTGCACTTCTCGTTCTTGCACTTGCACCATCTGAATGACACAAGGCCTAGTAAGATCGTTTGTCTTGTCCTCCCTCGGTCTTCGCTCCCTTGTCTTGTCACGCCTAGAAACACTTGTGTACAGGTGCGTTATAAATGACTTATCATATCATATATCACAGACGCTTTAAAAGAAACATTTAGACTCTGTGTGAGGAAAATACAATGCTGATCCTGCTTTCCAATTATGTGTTTTAAAACTTTTGAATTCAATATGTCTTTTAAAATAACATCAGTAGTTTTATATAATTACTGGCTACTCTGAAAACATATTACAGTCAACTGTTAAGCGTGAACAAGATTTGTTTTCTTAAAAACGAACTCTCAACTGGAGATGTGGGAAATAACAGTCATTTTCAGCCCACTTTAGGACTGCCTGTGACTAACTTTTGAAAACCTATTACATTCATAAGTTACATATCAAAAGGATTTATTTTCTATAAATGCAAATCTCAGCTGTAAATATGGACTGTTTTCAAACAGTTATATGTATTACCATCTTTCAGGTCTCTTTTCCATCATTTCTTTTAGATAAGCTTCTCGAGACCTGCATTCCAGGCAAGCTGTTCATTCGACCAATGAAGTTTAAAATGCACTTTTATTTCCTTTGCTTTAAGAATGAATTGCCCTGCAGGTTTTTCTTAACTAATCCCTTCATTCTGCACCACGCATTACAGAAGTCTGAAGGACTTCGAAAGCTAATGCACAGTTCGTACTCTCTGCATAGTATTTTCAGTTAGTCCAATTAAAAGTATTGTAACATGCATTTTGTGTGACTTGAGACAAATTAAAGGAAGCATGTGCTCATTCACTTGTGTTTTTGGATCATGTTCCCACTTTCACCATCCCTTTTTTAGGTCTCCAATTAACAAAGCAAAATATTGACATTCAAGATCTTTATTAAGACTATAATTATCACGGCAGAACAGTATCTTAACCATACATATCCTTAATCTGTGACATGTGCTGTACACTAAGAGCCTGATTTCCAACACTGTTTTAACATGGGGAACTCCCAGTGACATCTCTTTTGCAAATCGGGCCCTAAGAGTGCATCCATCCAGCTAGGCGCTTTTCTTTATTTGAGACACAGAGAAATGTATGTGTTAAGTATTGTGATCCACAGAGGTAGCTACACAAAATAATATTCGTTTGTGACCGCTTGCATCTAGCCACGCTTAATGCTCGTTCTGCCATCAAACACTCTGCTGACATATGCTTCCTCCTTGAAGACCTTGACCTCGACATTCTCCCCCTTACCGAGACATGATTCAATGCCAGCTCAGTCACTGCTTTTGACTCCCTTCTGCCTGATGGCTCTAAGATCCTCTCCAAGCCTCGCCCTAACCGTGCTGTCAGTGTGGTTGCCCTGATCTTCCCTGAGTGGGTCCGTTCTTCCTTCGTACCCGCCCAGTCTTACTCTTCCTTCGAGAGCCTGGTCTACAAGCTGGTCATCTCTCCCACCTCCTCCCTGACCATTGCCATTATCTACATGCCATCTGGCTCTAGAACCCTGTTCATCTCTGAATGGGATGATTTCTCCTCCTCTCTTCTCACAACAACGTCTAAACTCCTCTCCTGGGTGACTTCCACATCCACTTTGACTCCTCAATCACGGCATCCACTCTCTTCCGTGACCTCTGTACCTCGCTCTCCCTCTCCATTCTCCGCTCTGGTTCTACAATCTCGGCTGGACACACTCTCGATGCCTTCATCCACACTGATATTTGCTCTCCTCCCCACTCACCACCCCACTCTCCAGGTCAGACCACTCTCTCCTCTCCTCTGACCTGAGTCCTCTCTGTGGTCTGACCGCACCTCCCTCAGCCCTGCCAATCTTATTCACGAACATCTGTCCGATGAATTTAGTGTCAGCTGTTGACTTCGCATCTACCTTCATCCCCCCCTCTCCTCCCACTGCAGGAGCTACCTCTGACTCTGCTCTCAGCAACCTCCATCTTGATAACACTAATACCCTCAACACACTTACCCCAGTCATGAGGATCCATCTGAAACATGGCTCTAAACATAGCACCTGGTACTACTCCGAACTTGCAGCCCTGAAACACAAGTACAGAGTTGCAGAACGGAAGTGACAGACCTCAAACTCACCCTCTGACAAACTAGCCTGTCGCCTGCTCCAAGGGCAATACCGACTTTCCATTCGCTCCAAGAAAAGGGCTTACATTATGTCTTGCATCTCTGGTGCAACTAACAACACAGCTAAACTCTTTAACATCTGCAAGGGCCTAGCCAACCCTTCTACAGTCTCCACCACATCTCTTCCCCCCCAGCTAAATGCTGGAGGAAAGCCAGATGCCCTACCAGCCATAAACACCTTCATTACCGCCAGAAATTTTAGAAAATCCCTGCATGGATTCCTGTGGGACTTTGTGAATGGGGATTTACACGGTGCAGCCGGCTCTCATAATCGGGCAGTTATGGTGCTGGACCGAGTGCCGGTAAAGGTAAGTACCAAATGCTGGTATCCTGGCGGCTCTACCACCCGGATACCAGCATGCTTGGAATGAGTCCCAGTGTTTGGTGCACACTGGGCCTCATTACAAGCTTGGAGGTAGCCTTCCCGGTAAAACCGGCAAGGCTGCATACAAACTTGCAATTGGGTCCGGCACCTGCGAATGGGCTATTATCGGGGTATTCCGTCCCTGCCGGGCCCAGTAATTGCCCTTTTGCGGGTGCCGGAATCGAGTGATCCCCATTCCCATTTGAACCCCATAGGGCTCAATGGGGATGCCTGTAGCACCGGCACTGTTCATAACGGTCCCTGTGCTTACAGGCATGCTGTGCTCGCGGGTGCCTTTCATTCTGCCAGGTGAGACCTAGCAGAATGAAAGGCACCTGCGAGCACAACTCAGCGTTTGCCGGTCCGGATACATCGGTACCGGTAAGTTTACCAGTACCGTTGTATCCGGACCGGCAAGCTTGTAATGAGGCCCACTGTGTGTGCGTATATGTTACTCTACAACAAGCGTCTAGTTAACAGTGAGAATCCTTCACGTTAGGTACCTTTAATATATACCTTTATTCTTGTACATGTGCTGTGGATTAACAGTAGTTTACTATAGTTGTATGCTGCATTTGGCATTATACAACTGTCCCAAATGGAATTGTATGAACTGCAAGTAGTATTCCACTGCAGAGAGTGTGCACTCCCCAAAAGACTTTGATTGGACATCAGTTGCTCAGTCATATGAGAACAGGTACGTGTGATAATTGTTGGACATGTATTTATAAGATGACTATACAGAGGGAGTCCCTGACAGTGTTTTTTGGCACTTTGCAGGTTGACTGAGTTTTGTAGCATTGTTTCAGAAACTTGTAACCGTTTTTTTTCAAGGTATTTTAATCTCCTTAGTAGTGGACATTGACAAGACATGAGTGTTTAGACTTCATTACTATATGGTCCTGTTATTGTAACTCTATGCATTATGACTAGTATGTGGATTTTTCTGGGAACTTAACAAGGATAACTCCCTGAAGATGCGGCTCAGTTCCGAAAGGCTTTGGGCCAAGCATGAAATCGTTACATTTAGGTGTTAAATAGGCAAAAGGTTGTCTGTTTTTTTACATGTGAACTAGTGTGTTTCGTTCACTTTTTTTGCTACTTTTTGCATATTTGATTTCCCTAAAACTGTCTTGTATGTCGTGATTTACGTCATTTTTTTATATATTTGAAAATAATTGCTCTTGCGAATGATGATTTCTTAAAACAAATAAAAATAAATTGGCTATAAATATTTCTGGGCATCTATTGGGGCTGTTTCTTTTACCTCATTCCATACAGTGTGGACGGTTCACGTTCACACTCTTCTATGTCTGCATTTCTTGTGCGAACATGGGCATACCCATTTTACAACATTCCACCTGTGAAAAACATAATTGTTTGCTACAATATAAAACGTTGTTATATTAATGTGTGAATCTTTGAGTGCAGCCTCCTTATCTCTCCATGATGTCTATGTTGCACCAATTATACCCAATGACCTGTTGCACCCTGCCTAGTAAATGTGATCTGTGCAGGTGTAAAAGACTCTCCCTCTTCCTATTCCTTCTTTCTCCCTCTTCCTATTCCTGCAGTAATCCCCAGATTATGCCGATTCCCACAGTAACTTCCCATTTGAGAACTCTCACGGAAATGAGAAAACACTTGAAAATTGCAGTCACGGCCTTTGGCTGTGGACACTGTACATGTTGCACCAATATGTTTCTTTGGGGCCTACTAGACATTGGGCCTCATTACACGTTGTGCGCTAAAAATCTCAAATTATCGGCATGGCGCTCTTAACGTTTCTTCCCTCGCAAGAGGGCGCTAATAGCGTACCATTACGAGTACGCGGACACGAGCATAGCGCCATGCCGGTAATGACCCTACCGCCATGCCGCTAAAGTCCCCAAAAAGTCTCTTACCGCCTTCGACGAAAGTGCAGATAGCACCTCCGGCCTCACGCTGCATGCAAATAGCGGTCAACGCTATTAGCGGTGACCGTTAAATTGCGGAACCAGAAATAGCGTCATTGCACAGGAACGGGAAAGAGCACGACGGCCATCTTTAAAAACACAATCCATTGACATCCTCTGCCCCCTGGACCTGTTTGGAGTAGCTTGCAGTAGGAAATCCTCAGTGGCACCTTCAACAAGCCCAAGGCATTAAAAAAACCACCGACCGGCAGCGGAAAGAAAAATTTACCTCAGAGGAGCTATTAATGCTGACCCAGACCCTAGCTGACAATGCCACCGTGGTCTTTGCCAGCGACATGCGGCGGGAGACACTCATGAAAAAGAAGGCAATCTGGGCTGAGGTCGCATTGAAAGTCAGTGCTGTGGGCACCACCTTCCGCAATGTGCGTGAGTGCCGAAAGAGGTGGGATGACCTGAGACTCCGGGTGAGAAGCATCCTTGCCGAAAACCACAACATTGCCACAGCAGGTGGATCTGGGTTGCCCATTAAACTGAAAGAATGGGAGGAGACCTGCGCCAACCTCATTGGAGTGGAATGCATAGAGGAGGTCGGGACGATGGAGCATGGCGTGGCAACACACTTCAGATGGAGGTGAGTGTACACATGAAAGCATTCAATGTGAATCTACTGGTCCCCCAAAATGTGAGCCCAGAATCACCTCATGGATGGCCAAACATCCACACATGCATCACACCCTGGCCATGTCAGTGTCAGACCCAAACACACACACGTGCACACATCACCAGAGACAAGTGCCACACACAACCATGCATGGATGAGCCACTGAACTGACACATCACCTGCATCCTTTACAATGTAGTCAACATGCCCACAACTGCATTATTGATGTATACTGCATTAAGTACATCGAACCGTAACCAATGACATCCCGTTTCTTGTCCCCGACAGGCTCACATACAGACAGTGAGGATGCTGGCAATGCATCTCAGACACCCCCTGCTCATAAGAAAACAAGGGCTTTAGACACAGAGGACACCCCCACAACATCAAGGGGCAAAGGCAGAAGGGTCCAGATGCAGAGTGTGAAACATCGGTGGAGCGCCACTTCCAAGACACAAGTTGCCACACCACCAACAACTGCCCCACCTCCGGAGGTTAACCCACCACCACCGATCCCAGCCACAGAGGGCCCACCCTCAGCTCCAGCTAGTTCCGCAGGAGAGGCGGCAGCCACTGCCCCACTATCAGATGTGGGGGACACAATCGACTTCCACATGGAGATGCACACCCCAACCCCCCCTGGAACCCCTGAGCCATCACCACAGCAGACTCCTGGGTCTAATGTCACTGGCGATGAGAACATGGGAGCTTTTAGTAGCCACCCGGTGGCTTCATCTTTTGACCTGGTACCATCACAGGCCACAGCAGCCTCACCACCAGAACCCAAAACTGCCCTCGACCTGGCCAACATCAGCCAGCGGCGACAGGAAATAACTGTGCTGGTTGGGCAGCATGTGGAGGAGGCTGCCCGTCTCAGGGCAGAGATTACGGAGACAGCAAGGCACTCCAGGGAGGGGATGGAGGCATGTACAGACAGGCTGTGTGGGGAGATTATCCGAGTCAGGGATGTCATCACACAGATAGCGGACGCATTGGACCGCCAATTCCCACCACCACCACCAGGACAGTGTGCCACTTCCTCATCCGCCAGTTCGAGGCAAACAAGCCCCCTCCACCGCTCCTCACGCACCACCAGGCGCACATCTACGCAGTCTCCCAATGCTGGTGTTGGCAATGGCCAATAGGGAGTGCATGGTGAAGCCTCCGCGTGCATGGCTGGACAGAAATATTGTGGCAGACACATGTGGAACTGTTGTGGGGGTGGGGGGAAGGGTGTTATGGGACTGTTGTGGGGGGTGGGGGAAGGGTGTTATGGGACTGTTGTGGGGGATGGGGAAGGGTGTTATGGGACTGTTGTGGTGGGTGGGGGGAAGGGTGGTGAGATGTTTGGGGACATGCACATTTTCTTGTTTACGTTCCTTAATACACTGGTGTTTGAACAAAACACAGGCTTGGACTTCTTCATTGTGTATGTGTACTTTATTGACGCCATGGTCCATTGTGCGCTTCCAAACAGACACCAGTGCATTACTACACATATCCATGTGACAGTACGAAACCATGTTACTCAGAATATTTGGTTAATCAGATGCTGTCTCACAGCACGTCCCTCCTGGCCATCCCCTCTTGCATGACCTGCATCCCCTTCACCTCCGTCCTCATCACCATCATCATCCTCATCAGGTGCTTCTATTTCAACGTCAGGGGGCAGTGGCACATTCCGTCTGATACCCATATTGTGCAGCATGACACATGCCATGGTGATCTTGGCCACCTTCTCATGGTCATACAGGAGAGTGCCACCAGACCTGCTAATGCACCTAAACCGTGTCTTCAAAAGGCCAAAAATCTGCTCGATCACAATGCGGGTACGGGTATGTGAACGATTGTATTCTTCTTCTTGCCTGTTCTGTGGGTTCCGTACAGGGGTGAGGAGCCACCTCTTCAGGGGATAGCCGGCATCACTTGTATGGGGGGACGAATGGGGTCCTGTTACTGTTCACCTCAAGAGCGGCCTGTTCATATCACACAAATTGACTTTGCATTGTGATTGAAGTACACAATTAACAGCATACATGCAGATGGTCTGTGTGACTGCAATGTGCAAAGGCGAGCTCGACGCTGCAAGTAGACATGCCCCATTAATGCCTCCAACAGTAATTGATATGTCCTGGGTGAGGCCAGGTTTTAGGTGTCCCTGGGACCAGGCAAATTTGGTACCACACTGCTGGTGTTATGCCATTCCAACATTGATGTTCCCATGCTGAGAGGCATCACTTCAGTGGTGCTATAGGTGCGTGGTGCAATGCTATGGCTAGGGGTGATCCCTTTGCATGCTTTCAAGGGCACATTGCATCATTGACGTTGTGCTGGACTAATTCTGTATGACGGCATGCATGACATTTGTGTATTTTGTGGCGTGGAATGTTGTGCAATGTGGATGTGGATGGATGTTTAAGGTTTCTAGACCTGGATTGTCATCTATGTTGTGTAGCTTATACTTGCATGTCCGTTCATCTCAAGTACGTTGCGGCCTTCCCAGATGGACATTGGCGTACATCTGTATGTGCATTCGTCCGAAGGACGACAACCTACACCCATTTCGAGTATGTTATCTCCCCCCAATCACACCCAGTTAGAGTATGTATCCCCCCCCCAATCACACCCATGTTGGAGTATATACCCCCCCAATCACACCCAGTTGGAGTATGTATCTCTCCCCCCAATCACACCCAGTTGGAGTATGTATCTCTCCCCCCCCCAATCACACTGCCATGTGCTTGCCCTGCTACTCACCAAGTAGCCACGAACATTGTCCGGCTTGTCGCTCCATGTAACGTGGGATAGTTGAGTTCCGCAGGACCATGGAATCATGGGTTGATTCGGGAAATCGGGCACAGCAATGTGTGATTATCTTGTTGGCGTCACATACCATTTGGACATTGATGGAGTGGAATTGCTTCCTGTTTCGGTAGACTACTTCATTGTGATGTGGTTCAACCAATTCCACATGGGTACAGTCGATGGCCCTGATACAATTTGGGATGCCTGCCAGTGAATAGAAGCGAACTTTGGTGTTTGCAATCTCCTGGGCAGTCCGTGGCATGAATATGTGTTCAGGTGCATGCTTCAGGAGGGCATCTAGTACCTGGTTCAGCGTGCGTGAGAATACTGGTTGTGAGATGCCATGCATCTGCCCCACTGCATGCTAGTAGGTGCCTGTGCCAGGAAGTGGAGCACAGTCACCACCTTGAGTAGAGGGGGGATGGCAGTTCGGATGTCTATGAGGCTGACAATGTCGTTGTGTATCATGTCCACGATGCTGGTGATGGTATCCCGGTCCAGACGGTACAGGGTGTGTATCTGCTATGGGGTTAGGTTAAATGGACTGGCTCTGATCCTGGGGATTGGTGGGTGCCTCTGTGGTATGGTTAGGTCCCGTGGTGGTGCTTGCTGTGCCTGTCTTGCCCTCCTCCTCCTCCTCCTCTTGCGTCTCCTTTGTGCTGCCTGTTGTTGTTGCTGCTGCGCTGCAATCATGTCCTCCAGCCCATGTAATGCTGCAAGTATTGGAACCATCTTGGTGTGGGAAGGGGTGTTGGAAGGGGTGTGGTGTGTTCCTTTTGAGCTGCCACAGTCTCCATTGCCTCCACCTGTGCTTATTGTGTCCACCTGTGGCAGGTGGGACCACTGCTCAGTTCTCTTAACGGGTGGTTCGCGATGGCGGTATTAGCGCCATGGCGGTAAGGGGTTTTGGGGGCTTTACCATGCCGCTATTTGCATGTTCACTTGCCTTGTGATGCTGTGCTATTAGCGGCATGGCGTTATTTACGGGATGGAGGGTTGCGCACGCGGACTGCCCGCTATTAGTGGCACCGTACTTAGCGGTGCCGCTAATAGCAGTGAGCCGGGTCGTAATTCACATGGGGATTTAACGTTACCGGTAACGTTAAATCCCTAGCATGTAATGAGGCCCATTGCCTTTGGCTGTGGACACTGTAATGTTGCACCAATATGTTGGCCTTTGGCCTTGGCCATAGCCACTCAACATGCTGCACCAATAGGTTTCTTTGGGACCCACTAGCCATGGCTTTCAGTCGTGGCCGCTGTACATGTTGCACCAAAACATTTCTTTGGGGCCTTTTAGACATGGCCTTTGGCCGTGGGCACTGTACATGTTTCCCCAATAGGTTTCTTTGGGGCCCACTAGCCATGGCCTTCGGTCGTGGCGACTGTACATGTTGCACCAAAAGGTTCCTATGGGGCCACTAGCCATAGGCTTCAGCCATGGCCGGTAGTCACGGCCTTTAGCCGTGGACACTGTACATGTTGTATCAACAGGTTACTTTGGACCCACTAGCCATGGCCACTGTACATGCTGCATCAATAGGTTTCTTTGGGGCCCACTGGACATGGCCTTTAGCCATGGCTACACAACATGTTGCAACAATAGGGTTCTTTGGGGCCCACTGGCCCTGGTCTTCGGCTTTTGGTCATACCCACTGTATATGTTGCACCACTAGGTTTCTATGGGGACCACTAGCCTTGCTATTTCAAACAAAGCATTTTTCAACTCAAGATAGGCAGTGCTCAAGGCTTCAGACAACTACGTACTGGTTCCCCCTTATTAGGGATCATCATTGCAGTACATTCTAACAGATTACTGGTTAGAGCATTGGAGCACGTTTAGCAAACAATACCAAGTGATGGTTGGTTTAATATAGACAAAGGCATTTTCCTGGAGCAGAGGTGTTGTGTGTGACTTTGCTCAAATGGTCAATCATCCTAATCAATTATTCAAATTGCCTGAAGGGAAGAGAGTTTTGCTGTCAGCTAGAATGTATGCACCTGCAATTCACAAATAAAAAAGTCTTCTGGTGTAACAAATGCATCCCATTGCTACCAGAAAAAATTACAATTTGTCCTTGGTGGTTCAATTCAATAATTCAGTGTAATGTGCCATTCCATTGGTGGTTCATTGGATCATCCTCCATAAAGGAGTCACTGTGGCACAGTGACAATACAGTAGTGGGAGGCCAGTGGGAGACTAGCCAAGGGCATCCCTAATAGCTGGTTGCTCTAATGTCCCAGAGTGAGTCAACTCTAGTTTATGCCCCTCAGACATATCCCACCACCTCAGGTATCAACGAAGCCTAATCTGGGTGGGTGAGCTAAGGGCCTGGATGCATTGCAAGCTACCTCCATCATCTGTAGTTGACAATAATCCACTCTGAGGAAAGTACATTATGAGACATATACTCTTGAGAGAGAATCTCAACTCTCTCTCCTAAATGTGGGAGAGCGAACTCTGGGGCATGCAGTCCTGAAGGTCTTCTGCAGTAAACGAGGAGGGATGCATTTTGGGAAAAGTTGTTCCTGAAGCCAAATTTGTTTGGCTCTAGCTTGTGGATGCCTTTCATCACAGACTCTATTTATGGGAGGCTGGGGCATCATATCTCTTTGGAGTGACACTGGAAGGAAAATAATTCCACATAAGGTACGAGTGCTCCTTTCTACTGTCCAGCCGGGATTCTCGAAGAGTTAATCGGTTAACAGTAGAGGTTGAGGGTGCCCTATTGCAATGCTCAGCTGGGCATGAATAGTGGAGGGATTTTCCAAATGCACATATTTCATCAACATCGAGGAAATACCCATCTTTCTTCAGCTCCCGAGCTGGCATTCCAATAGAACAAAGACTAATCAATAACATAGATGAAAGACTTCGCATTTTCTCTGTTTGCCAACTGCAATTACCTTACCAAAAATGACTTTGTTGTATACGTAGAGGAACATCATTCATTTTCACATCATTCATCTATCAATCCCAAAAAGGAAATAATTCGGATATATCTCCAGAGGAACAATTAGTAAAGATGGAAGAGCTACTTTTGAAAGGGGGACTCCATTTGCCTGATAAATTCTGTCAGTGACATTGAGACAGTGTCTCTGCAGGAAGTACACGAGTTCAATAAAATACTCTCAGGGTGCACAGCATATGAAATGCAGCCCCTCTTTGGGCATTAGATGTCTATTGTGCTTCTATCCTTACCCTGCTATATCCCTTTACCATCAAACCTCCTGGGAGTAAACCTCTGAAGCTAATATTCCAATTCTTCAGGTCAGTGGTATCAGGATTCAGAGAGGGAAAATGTAAAAGGAGATATGGGATAAATGGTGCCCTCTCCTGTATGTTTCTTCTCACTGTTGCCATTTGTTTTGCTGCTATGTTGTGTCTATAGCACATTCCCGCATCACTTGTATTGTTGATACACAAAGGTGGGAAGGGGTGTAAGGCATTCTAGTTGTTATGTTGCTATACTTCTGTGGAGTACTAAACAGACATTGCGTATATATTATGGCAACTATTCTTAGAGGGGACTATAGGTTCCGGAGCATGCAGTTCTTTGGTCGTTTATAAGGGGAAATTGGTGCAGTCTGTACAAGCCTTGATGGTGCAAATACTGAGTGAGGTAGAGTGCATCATGGGAGATGAAGTGCCATGAGTCCTTGCAGAACCTGGGAATATGCTGGCATGTGATTGAGGTAGTTGAACATATGAGGTCGTTGTCGACATCTTTTGGTTATACCTGTCATAATGGATGATGTCTGTACTTGGTGATACAAGCCTGTACAGAGGTTAGTGTATGAGTAAGTAACTGCACATGAAATTGAGGTAAATCAACATGCTATGCTGCATCTGAAATATGATGGGTGTGCTTGGGCCTACGAGGCTGCCATAGGAATATGATGGCAGCACTGCAGGATTTATAATTAGTGATTCAGGACACTGTTGCCCTGCATTGGTGGTTTTATGTGCTTGAATGAAAAAGTACATGATGTCAGATCTGCAGCCTTCCTCACGCTTCCAAACCCAGTCAATGGGAGTATGTTCAGTAGGCTAGCAGTGCTGCGTAGTTGACTGAATTGTGGCAGTACACTGTCCGCCATTTTGAGGTACATTGATTTGTAGTCAAGTGAAGAAGTGCCTTAATTGAGCAGAGAAGAGTGGATTCTGGGATATATAGTCATATTTTCAGTTGTGTATTGGGTAAAAAAATCTCCAGTGTAGTAACATTTCTGAAATTGTTGTTGGGGACATGACATCTGAAGAAAATATACTCCAGCAAAATGAATGGAGACAAAATGGTGTGCCATGAAAGTTGGGGGGGACAAACACCCCCATCACCCCTAAATTTACACCCATGCTGACAACACCTGTCAATGTCTCTAGAAAGGTTGGATCTATGAAAGTGTCATCCAAACAGATGCTCCCCTGCTCCTCCAGAACCTTCAAATACCACATTGCCACGCTTGCTCCAGTCCATGGCCAATTTCTGCAATCACTCTTTCACCACTAGATCTTTCACCTTTCTCCTCAAGTACACCCTTGTTCACCACCTCCTAAAAAAGCCTTACATCGATCCTACAAGTCCATCAAACAAACTATTGCTGATTTCTATAACTCCATTTCTGAGCAATCTCCTGGAAAAGCTGCCCATCACCCAGTTTACCCTCCACACTGAATATTTTGCCTCCCTGTGGAATGGACTCCGTTACCCTCTCCGACTTGAGTCAGACCACCTGAAGTTTTGGAAGCAGCTCAAGACCCTCCTTTTCTCCTCTGCCTTCTCTCTCTCCTGCTGTCTTACCTATCCGCTGTGCCTACTGGTTGCTTGGTTCCTTCAGAGTCTCACTGGGTAGCAGGCTCCTCCATAGCCAATCTTCCTTTGCACTGCCTCCTGTCCTACAGCTCACTTGGGGGATGTAACTATAAACCCTACAGCTCCCCTGCCTCCTTGCACTTAGCTAGAGCCGTGCTGCCCTGGCTGCACTAACTCAGAGCCAGGCTGCCCTGATCACACTTCCCCCTTTCCTCTCCCTTGCACTTCCCCCTTTCCTCTCCCTTGCACTTCCCCCTCTCCTTCCCCTTGCACTTCTATTGTTGCACTTGCACTATCCAAATTACTCAAGGCCTAGTAGAATCATTTGTCTTGTCCTCCATATGTCTTCCCTCCATTTTCCTGGGATGCCTAGAAACACTTGTGTACAGGCACATTAAAAATGCCATATCATAGAGTGGCTAGGCCTGGCAAATAGGGATGTAACTGAGTCTGAAAGTTTAGACAAGAGCATATTCTGTCTGTAGATGGGTCTATATAGCTACACCTGACATATGATTGCAATACCTTTGACACTTGACCCAATACTACAACTCCTAGAAATCAACTGATGGAGAAGTGAAAGTACTGGGACACACTGGCGTAACCGGGGCCCCGCAGCCCACGCAGTGCAGGGGGTCCCACTAGCACATGTCCTGGGAGAGGGCCCCACTTGAAAAAAAATGAAAAAAAAAATTTTTTTCAAAATATTTTTTTTACATTTCTTTTTTAAATCACTTTGCCTTCATAAAGAAATTATTTCTGTAACAGAAATAATGTCTTTATGAAGTCAGTGACTTCAAGAAGAAACAATCAGCCTCATTATAAGTTTGGCTGTAGCCAAGCCGGTAAAACCACCGGGCTGCCGCCAAACTTACGCTTTTTTCCAGCATCCGTGAATGGGCATTTACCGGGTATTATGGCCCCGCCGGACCTGGTAATTGCCCATTTGCGGGCGGCGGAAAAAAATGCTCCCCATTCCCATTTGATCCCCATAGGTTCAATGGGAATGAGGAGATCGGATGCACCGGCACCATTAATAATGGTGCCGGTGCACCCAACATGCTCTGCTCACGGGTGCCGGTACGCCACCCAGGTCAGACCTGGAGGGTAGGAAGGCACCCTCGAGCAGAACTCATAGTTTGCCCGTCTGGTAACAACAGTACCGGCAAGCTTACCGGTACCGTTGTTAATGGACCGGCAAACTTATACTGAGGCCCAATTTCTTTTTGAAGTAATAGGGCTCCCCTCAACCCCATGACGTGTGTCTGTGACTGTATGGTGAAAGGGTGCACACAAATGTATGGGTGACTGGGTGTGCGTGTGTGCGTGTACAGTGAAAGGGTGCACACTTAAATGTATGGGTGGCTGCCTGGGTGTGCCTGCATGGTGAAAGAGTGCACACTTAAATGTAAGGATGGCTGGTATCCATGCGTGTATATGGTGAATGGTGTTTGTGCTTGTGCTCAGGGGCGCAACAAAACCTACATTTCAGGGGGCTGATGCTTCAAATGTTGGGGGAGGCGCTAACTTCACGGGTGGTGGGGGAGGCAAACCTTTTTGTGTGGGGACATCTAACTTCTTTACGCATTTTAATGAGACTATTCTAGTGCAGCTTCAATGTTATAAGCAGTTAACTCTCTCCTTTAAGTGTGAAAGCACCCACTTATGAACTGTTGTGAGAATGAACAGTCTCCTGTTCCCTTTCTACACTTCCAATCACTTCCCTGCCATTAAAGTGCTAAACACACATCACAATTTCAATTGCCTAAAAGATTTGGCATTTGAATGCAGGTACTAACAGTGAAATGCTTTACGTTAGTAACTGCTTGGCCCTTGTTAACCCAGGTGCCGTTTAACATCTGTGTCCTGTTCTGTCCGGCAACTGCTCTGAAGGTCAGCCAGGTTGAGTCAGCATAGCCCAAAATTACTGGGGGCGAGTGCTGCAGCCCAGTCAACTGAATATTGTTAAGACGCTACTTGTGTTTAATGTCTTAATTACTTATTGGTAATCGTCATTACTCCTAGCCCTATTCTTCCTTGTCCCTGTAATTGTGTATGAGGCAGTACTTGCCTCATACACAAGCACTGAGATGAGGTAGAGGTACATGGAGGCAATGCCTGACTTAGCTACCTGTATCTTCATTACTCCTAATCCCACTCTTTCTCATCCCAGTACTTACCTATGAGGCCAGGAGCCTCAAATGTAAGCTCTAGGACAAGGAGGAGGGACGTTAAGGTAATTCTGGGCCAAGGAGCTGATTTTGGAGGTTGGGGTAGGGCATGGGAGGGAGAGGACATGTGTGGGAGGTGGGATTGTGCGATAAATCATAATGGTTGTCCACGTCCAGGCTAAGCAGGCATGATATGTGGTATTAGTGGCTAGAGGGGCATTTTGGTGCAGCCAGTCTAGTTATTCCTCAATTTGGCATGACTTTTTTTTAACTGCGCATTTCTGATAAAGCAGTCCTGCTAAGTCTAATTACCTGGCTAGATTGGCATTTGGGTGCTGCCAGTCTAGCCATTTCTTACTGCAGTATTGTATATTTTTTTGAGCATTTGTGATAAAATGATATGATAGAAGTCTATTATAACACGCCTGTACACAAGTGATTCTTGGCGCAACAAGCAATGGAGTGAAGATAGAGGGAGTGACAAGACAAATGATCTTACTAGGCCTTGTGTCATTCAAATCGTGCAAGTGCGAGAATGAGAAATGCAAGGGGAAAGGGAGGGGGGAGTGCAAGGAAGAAGGGTGGGGAAAACAGGCCTGTAATGCTCTGAGTAAGTGCAGCCAGGAGAGTGCAGCTCTGGGTAGTGCAAGGAGAACAAGGGTCTGTAGGGTTACAGTTACAGTCCCTATGTGAATGGTAGGCCATCGGCAGTGCAAGGGTGACTGATCAAGAAAGAGCCTGGACTCAGTGAGACTCTGAGGTTAGCCAAGCAACCAGTCGGTACAGCAGACAGGTCGGTCAGGTAGGTCAGGGAGAGAGCAGAGGGGAAGAGGAAAGTTTTGAGCTGCTTCCGGACATCAGGTGGTCCGCTAAAGTTTGAGAGGGGCAGGGAGGCCATTCCAGAGGGAGGCATCTGCAGAGGAGAGAGATCTACCACCCCACTCTCCGCCTGAAGAAGCATCTAGCCCTTAGAGAATTGGAGGTAGCCGGTGGACAATGCAAAGGGCCTTGAACTTTATTCTTGCAACCACCGAGAGCCAGTGGAGAGATTTCAGGGCTGTAGAGATATGATCCCTGGGCTTGTGGCCAAGGACAAGTCTTGCTGTCCTGTTCTGGATAAGTTGCAGAGGGCAGAGAGTAGAGGAAGGCAGCTTGAGAAAGAGGCTGTTGCAGTAGTCTAGCCTAGAGAGAAACAGGGCTCTGGAGACAGTGAGCTTCTGGGGGAAAGTGAGAAAGGGAAGAGTCCCTTTGAGGAGGAGCAGCTGGTAGGTAGTGGGACCTCTTGGCGACGTCCGCGATGCGAGGAGAGAAAGAGAGAGTAGAGTCAAAGATGACACAAAAGGTTTTTTGCCTCGCAGGAAGGCGAAGGAAGAGGGCCCAAGGTGGGTGGCCAGAGTGAGAGAGGGAAAGCAGGGGCAGGGGTCCCAATGAGAAGGATCTCCATCTTAATGGCACTAATGTCGATATCGTTGGAGGTCCACCAATCCTGAATCACGGATAGACAGTCAGGAATGAGCAAGAGATGAGAGGAGCCTGAAGGAAAGCTGAGTGCCATTCGCATAACACTAAAAGTTAGAGGAGAAGGTAGAGATCAGGTGGGCCAAAGGAGCCAACTAGAGTTTGAAAAACCAGGGTGAGAGGATAGAGCCCTGGGGAATGCCACAGGAAGAGCGAGAGAGGTGATGGAAAAAAAGGGACCAAGATGGACCTGGGAGGGGCAGTCCAAGTGGAAGGAGGTAAGCCACTCCAGACCCTGATCCGTGATGCCCAGGTTCTCACGTAGTCGATTGATCAGGATGGCGTGGTTGACTGTGTCGAAATTCGAGGAAAGATCACAGAGGATTAGGACAGAAGAAATGCTGCAATTGAGGTTAGAGAGCAGATCATCACAGGTATTCAGGAGAGATGTTTCCGTGCCTCTGGCAGCTCTGGACCTAGACTTATGGTCATGGAGACAACCAACAGATTCAACGTGGAGAGTAAGCTGGGAGATGGCCAGCTTTTTTCCAAGAGTTTTCCCAGGAAAGGTGTGATGGAGATTGGGCGATAGTTTGCCGGACAGGTAGGATCGGCAGACTGCTTCTTGAGGAGTGGGTGCACAAGGGAGTGCTTAAGGGGAGAGGGGAACGTTACAGTGGTGAAAGAGTGATTACAGAAATTGGCCATGGTGCAGTGAGGGTGTCAATATGGCCCTTGATGGTTCTGGAGGAGTAGGGGAGCACCTGTTTGGACGACACTTTCATGGATCGGACTTGTCTAGAAACCTTTTCAGGTGTTGTCAGAGAGAAAGAGGAGAAAGGAGGAGGAGATGTAGAGATGGCCAAAGAGGGGCCAAGAGAGGAAGAGGGAGAGGAAGAGGAGATATTGGACAGGATGTCCTGAGTTTTAGCTGAGAAGTGAGAGGCCAGAGCCATACAGAGGGCCTGGGAGGGAACCGTAGAGGTGGAGACCGCAACAGGATTGACCAGTTCCATGAAGATTTTAAAGAGTTTGGTCATGTTGTTTGAGGCAGCAGAGACCCAGGCTTCAATGTGTGCTCTCTTCTTGATGAGTGTTATTGCTTCTACTGACATTTTTGTGCATCCAGTCTAAGTCTGTATAAATGTGACCTGTCATGCTTTACTGTAATTTCATAACGCGTCTACACTGGTCTACATTGTGCAGCCAGTGGGACATGTTTTCAATGTGGCATGACATTTTTAATAGCAAAGCATTAATGTTCCAGTGCACCGTTGGTGACTTGCATATATTGGATTGGTGTTACCCTACAAAACAATTGCAAACACTCTGGCTTTTTGGCCAATTATTCTCAGAAAGTGTGCTGTATATTGCAATAAAACACATATTTATATCTTTCTCCTAGTACAGTGTGCGGCATACCCTTCAGCAGCACGTTCATGCGTATTGTGCAAGCGTGATAATCTAGGCCGGCCCAGAGTGTGGCACGACCGTGATTTGTTGCCGAGATGGGGGGGCCCCCTCAGCATGACTCGCAGGGGGGCCCCCACATTTTGTGTTACGCCACTGCTGGAGCAGTGTGCCCCTCCTAGCATGGAGTCATATGGCAGCCGATCATAAAAGGCTACAGTTAGTATTACTTAAAGGTAGACCTATTGGCTTTGTCAGCGCTGAATTATTCCAGCAGTGTTTTCAATTTGGAACAACAAATTGTTGCATCACCATGAATGGCTAACACTCCGTAGCAATGTTTCCAATTAAGAAAAAAAACAAGGCACCGCATGTATAAGCATAATATGAGTTACAGTAGCTAATTTAGCGTCCCTTAGTTTCATCATATTTGCCAGGAAATGTCCTTTTGCAAGTTTTATTATATCATTATGGAATACAAATAAAATTGTTAAGCCTTCATGTTTGCATTATAGGAACATCTATAATTTTATATTGTGGCTTATAAATTCGTATTTGTAACTGTGATGTGCACGCAGCAGCTGGAGTCATTATGTGACAGCAAAGAAAGCTTGTTAACCTACATTCTGTACGTTCGTTTAAAACAGGCAACTAAAAATATTCTTTTTACATGTGCTGACTCCTTATTTCAGTGCTAATGAGTTCTATAAAATCTCCTAATGGGACGAATTGAGCGTGCGCTATAAAAACCCTAAATCTCCTGTGCATTATTCTGTCGAATGGTAATTGCATTCTCAACCTGCCTTATATGCTCTCTTGGCGAATGTCCTTCCTAGGAAAGGAAAATCCAGGACATATCAGCTGGGTAGCATAACGTGTGCGCCCCCGTGTACAGAGTGTTGTCAAATCCGGCTCTTTATTTCTGCTCATTAACGTGAACGTGCATTTGGGCTGTTGAGGTTGCTGGTGGGACTTTAGTTCAGAGGGGGATCTTCCTGACATTGCATGCTGTACTGCCCTAATTAGTGGGGTCAGGCTGATCTGCAAACGGATAGTCTCCTCTGTTGTGGCATGGAGAGCTAAAACATGGAGACCACCAGCGTGTTTTACAGACCATAGGAACAGCAGTCCAAAATAAAAAAAGCACACTTCAAAGCACTCTGCAATGCCCACAGAGCCGATTTCATCCAACAACAACCAACATGAACCTAGAATAAACGCTCAGAGCCATGTTATGATGTACTGCTAGAGATCTCACGCTACCCCAGAGAGAGAGAAAGAGGACTGCCTTTCTTGAGCATGATGGCCAAGTTCTGGAACACTCTTTCAAAAGAAATCTGCATACTCCAGGATCACTACAGCCTCAGGAAAATGCTGGCTTTTCACCATCTAATAAACTAAGACACCTCCCAGCACCCATTCGTATTTCCAACTAACCAACAGCACTGAACAATCCAACAGAATATGCTCACCTCATGTGCTTTGGCCAAACAACCTCAGAATCCCATTCCAGCTCCTCTCCACCACAACATCATGTGTGCAATCATGTGAAGACCAAGCTTTCTGTAGAAGCGTGGCATGTGCCAATCAATGTGTTCCCTAGTAGTGGAGGGGCATCTGTTACAATAACCTAGCCAATGGGATTTTAAATGAAGGGAAGGTGGGCCTACTGGGGATGCATTGATAATGAAGCATACAATCACGTACTACCAGGTGTTTTCTCTGAGTTTGTGGCAGAGGTAATGTGTGACATAATTAATCCAAAAAGGGCGCCATTCCGGATACTAATTTTGTTTTTGAGCTGTAAATGCTTTTAGGGTGGTTCTATGAAACATTTGCTAAGTAGGTCTTTTGTTAAACATGATGAAAGGAATAGAACATTTCATATAAGGAATTGTTGATATCTTCTAACGTTTCCGAGATATAGCCTTGTACATTTTTCTACTTCATTGCTGACTAAAATAGAAAGTGTTAAATAATGTGCAACGTTCTCATTGAAATATACTATTTATTAAAACTACAAGAGCTATGTACATTTGAAGGGAGAAATTAAGGTTGTTCAGTTCATCTTCTGAGTCCCAGAGTTCATTTTCATCATCTACAAACTCGTTATCAGAGAGCTCTTCTTATCCACCACACTTACACAGTTCTGTGCACCTTAGTGACTGAGCTTGACATTTGCAATGCCCAGCACACTGTCCCTTGACACATCGTACCAGCTGCATGATTGATTGTGGTGTACATGGAAGCATACACACATGTCAGAAAACATTTTTTATCTACCTTCTCCCACCCGAATTGTGATGGCTCTGGGAGAGTCGGTTGTTGTTGATCAGTGAGTCACTACTCCATCACCTAGTAATGAGTCCTTAAGATGTAGGGTATTAGAGAGGATCTTGTTGGCAGCAGATAGTCACTTTGCAGCTCCTTTTTTGTGAACATCCACCAATGCAGTTGACCAATGTCTGGAAACTGTGTTCCTGAATCACTCTATCAATTTTTCTAGACATCCAAGTTTCCCAAAGCTTCAAGGAATTATTTTTCTGAAGTCTTGAGAACTTTCCAGAAACATCGTTTTCCTTTCTTCGTAAAGCGCCCGGTACTAACACCTCATGAAAGAGACTGAAGGCCTAGTCATTCCTGCACTTTTGTAGGCCCTTAGCAGGAGCACACACATTTGAGATCTATACATCTTCTATTAGTACCAACTCCTATGACAAACATGTTGTCAGATGGGAAAAACAATGACCATCACACTGAAAGGACAAAAACATTGGTATCAGCTGAAAAAATGTGGAGGGTAGTAGGGTGACAACGTGATACATAAAGGGAGGGAAGAATTATTTTTGAGTCTGCCTCCTCATGTATGCTTTCAGTGGGCCTCATCACGAAGTTGGCGGTAGCCCATTGGTGCGACCAGTGGATTGCCACCAACACCGGATCTGGCGCCTGACTTCCTGGTGCCACTGGGACATTAAAAGTCCCGGCAGCACGGGAAGTCAGGCGCCGGATTTTGTAACTCCCATTCCCAGAGAGTCCCATAGGACTCAATTGGAGTGGCGAGATGGAAGCGCTGGCACCGTTGCTAATGATGCTGGTGCTTCAATGAAGAATCTGCCTACCGGGGGCGCTGCACCAGGCAGGGTCAGACCTGTCAGGCATAGAGGCCCTGGCAGGCTGACTCATAGTGTGGCGGTACGGAAACAAGGGTGCCGGTAATCTTATCTTTTATGAAGCATTTGATTTACCCTTTCGGTATTACTAAAAATAATGCCAATATATATATATATATGAAACCTTTAAATTGTTTTCTTGCTTGTTGTTTTCATCTGTCCTTCCTCTAAACCATTGTCATCTACAATTTTCCTGTAAAGCTTTTCAATTCCCCCATTGTTGTTACGTTGTCTTAAAGGAGAACATCACTGATTAAAGATACAATTTCAACATTTGTTGCTTCATAAAACAATGAATTTGGCAGCATTGTTCCGCTTAGTATAGGCTTGCATCATAAGACATTCACTACATGTGTCTTCTAAAATAGCTTGTGATATGCGATTTCCTTTGCATGAGGGTCTCCAGGATGTGTGAAATCGCTAAGACACATTTTCAGTGTGTCATTGTTGGACAGTTGCCTAATCGTAGACTTATGTTCAAGTATTCACTATTGTTCCACTCAGCAATTCACTCTAAAACCTTTTCAAAACATTTAGCCAGGGAAGATTTCTTTCTTTTTTGACATAAGATACACAAGCATACGTCTGTTATCTGTATTCCTTTGTTTGGCTGGTAGTGGAAGTTCTACTTTGAAATGACTTTCGATATCTGGTGTATCAACATTTTGAAATAAAATGATTTTAGTGGAACATAGAATCAAATGTCGCACTTTTACTGCTCTTAAAATGTTTTCAAATGTTCTTGCCAATTACCTGTACCTACAAAATAGGAGGAACATTATGTAAGAAATCATGACAAACAAAATGTGAACAGGAACTTCTAAACAATAAGAGATGTCAAATTATTTTAAGGACCGTCTTTATTCAAATGTAATGTTGAACAAAAAAAGTCCTTAGAAAATATTTGATAGAAGCACACTGAAAGGAGTTATAGTTATAGTTATAGTTATAGTTATAGTTATAGATCAAATTCTGATGCATAAATTGTAGGGGCGGCCATCTTGGATAAATGACGTCACACAGGCCCAAAACACCTCGTAATATATGATTATATGCTTCATTTGCAGTTCCCCCAAGTATTCATAACTTCCCTTCATTCAAAATCCCACCGAATTACATATGTCCCTTAACTATAGTATCATGCAAGGACTCGTCCCAGGCGCCACACCATGTACTGCGACATGTTGTGACTCCGCCCAGGCATCTTCAGAATATGGAAAAATAAACTAAACCTGCTCGCTAATATCTCACTCATGTCTCTGCTAATCCCTACCCAGTATTTAATCAGCTTCTGATCTCAAACACACCATAGGAAAATTAATTAAGCTATTTATGCACAGCTTCATAATACCTCTCTCAGCAGCAGCAAACAACAGGACCCTACGGCCTGATTTACAAAGCATTTAACAATGGAGCAATCCTATTGAAAAACACTTTGTAAATCAGGCCCCACATCTCTTAAACCAATTTACATCACACGGTTCCATGTAATAATGTCGCCACAAAAATCTCGCCATGCAAAAATATCGACGAAAAATGGCTGTTTTTTTGGCGACATTATTGCATGGAACATGCGGGGGACACCCCTGCAACCCCCAAATTTTTGTTTCGGTTTTTTTTTTTCTTTTTTTTTTTGCCCCAGTCCCCATATATATGGTCACCCATATAATATTGCTGCAACCTTTTCCCGGCGATATTATTTACGGCGACCATATATATGGGGATGATATTACCTGATACCCATCACACAGCCACGGCCATTGCATCCTTGCATGGTGGTCATATAAGGGCTGCTTTTGGACACAAACATTTAACACTAACGAAAAACATTGAGACGCTGATCTACATAAAGGGGTCAGGGTGCTCCCCTTCTACATGGATCAATACCCCAACAAAGTTAGTTCACAGTTTTCCTCTGTTCCCAACCACCCAAACCCACCCAGAGCATTTTGCAGTCATGCATATTGTTCTAGTCCGTTATATAAATCCCAATATCATAGCATATCATAGAATAACATAATATAACACAGCATAACATAACATTTTAGCTTTTATTTGTTTTCAGTAGAACGTCATGCATTGATGTATAAGGTTTCAGACAGTGTAGAAATTAGCTTGCTGATTCTGACTAATGGTAGGCATACAATCCAGTTTTGGGTGTTTGTTTATTATAGTCCTTTCATGGATTAATGCTCCACAAATCAATGACCAGCAGCTTTGTAGTTACAGTTAATTCAAGACTATGGGCCTCATTACGATCTCGGCAGTAGCCATGCCACTACTGGCGAGTTCGGAGGGCCTGGCAATTCTTCCTTCTAGGAACTCGAGCCTGGACCTTCCCCATTCCCATTTCAGCCCCCATAGGGCTGAATGGGAATGGGAGAGGGAGCAAACAACGGGGCGATTACGAGCGGCTCGTTGTTTGCTCCCACCTCCCCTCGCAGGACCCACTCTGCACGTCTGGTGAAACCATATGTGCAGACCGGGTCCCGCGAAGGGACCTCGTAATCAGGCGGTACGGGGTTGACGGCGCCGGCACCTTTACCGACGCCTTTAACCCCGTACCGCCTGGGTTATAATGAGGTCCTATATTTTAAATGCTCTCCAGTCCCAGACATCATCGTAGGTGAAGGGTCTCTACTGTTCATTAACAGTCCTGTATTGACTGTTTTTGTAACTTGTGTTATAATTATTAAAAAATACCCATGTCAGAAGAGCTAGATTTAAGCCTTAATGACTGTGGTGGTGGGGCCAGCCTAAGTAGCGCCCATTAGGTGCTAAGGAGGGCTATCGCACACATGATGGTTATTGAAACTAAGCTTTTTAGCACCCAGGGTTGTGGGGAAGCTGGGTGGCAGTCCAATCTGACAAAGCATTTTGGGAAAGGAAATACCTCTCAAGCAGCTGAGGTGGCATCCCAGGCTGCTAAAGTAATGCTACAGCCAACAGATTGGAAGAGGAGTTTGGACATGATGGTGTTTAGGCAACCGCCGATGAACCAAGACAGAAGGAGGTGGAGCACCGGAATGATCCAGGTCCATTGTGCTCAATGGGAGTCCATGTATCCGGGCAGGGTGCTGCTCCATAACACCATGTTGTTATGGGTAGGGCAAGGGAAATGGGCGCAGCAGTTTCTCACTCTCAGGTTGGCTATGCAGATCATTTCTATGCTCACCATGTCCTACTCATTCTGATTCCCGAACTACTGCTTTGACACCTGTGGGGGTACCGAAGGCACATGGATGCAGTCCACAGCTATGATGGCATTGGGGAAATGAGCAGTTGTGTAGAGGCATGCCTTAACATTTACATCTGCTGGGTTTTAGGCAGGGTGGTGTGCTGGGGTACATGCCCCAGTAGTGCGTTGCACACCTTTTCCAGCTCTACTGGGGCTGTTCGTAGGAACAGACCAGGTTTCATGGCAACAGTGTCCTGAAATGAGTCCATGACACATAAATACAGGACAGACAATAGCTTCTGCAGCGGCAGTGCCAGTTCGGATGTAGTCATGCTGTATCATGGTGAGCAGGTTCATGGCGTTATCCCTCTTGAAGGGATACAGGATGAACAACTTTGCGTCAGTGAGTGGTGAGGTGTCAGGTCTGGCACAGGGAATTAATGGTCAGCCTCCTGACCCGATGTCTCCTCTGCCATTGCCATGTTGGTATCCTTTCCTCATGCTGCATTTCTCTGCAGGTCAAAACAGAAAAAACATTTGTGAATGCCCTGATTTGCATCCTGTATGTGGGTAGGAAGTGGGTTAGATTGAGGGGGAGGCTCAATGTACCCGTTTGTATCCAATTAGATTCACATGCACCTTCATTTTATGCACCTGGCTGCATTTACCTCCACCTAACGGGTGGTGGAAACTGCACTGTTTTTCGAGAATTAGCACCTGAGTTTGGTGATATTTTGGCGCATACGTATTTTAAATTAGAAGAATTAAGATGCGCTAATTATTCCTTCACTAATTCTGCCGGAGGAATTACTGATATTCTTGGGAGGTAATTCCTCCCATGGTAATTCCAGTAGCAGAATTATTGAACACGGAAATATCTCCAATTTTTAGTTCCCCCTAATTTGGTGAAGCAGTAGAAGTAGCAGAAATTCCATTATTGCCACTTTCCCCATTATCTTCTAATTAGTGTTGAGGCCCCTTTTAATTTTGATATGTATCATAAAATAGAATTTGATTTTACTGACAGAAAATGGCTGCAGCATATGACGTTACATGTGATTTGATTCACCTCCGCGAGTACTAAATCACTCTGAATACCATCCTGATCATGCAGATTCCGTCCTGTTCCTTGGGACTTTTTCTCAGAATACTAAGGTCTTACATGGAACACATTATCAGTATTTAAATTGTATTTCTTAGCCTGTTTCGACCACCTGATCTTCAGAAAACCAAACCGGCTCCACCTTGGTAACTACTCACCTTATTTTTCCTTTTCTAATTACTTATATTGCAAGTGTAGGAAAGATATTGTCAACTCACTTACTTTTGCCCCAAATATTGTTTTCTGGCATAACCACATTAATGACTGTGTAAAAGGTTTAACGTGGAAGGAGGCCTGTGACAATGGCAAGCCGAGATATGTGTTGCTCTTGATCCTTGTTTATCAGGTGGGGAACCTGGCTGTGCATTGCCCTGTGCTTTCAGTTCTTGATGCACAGTCCTCTGCGTTCTCACAAAAGCATCATCTTATATGGATTCAACAGAATCCTATCCGCACATATGCTCAAATTCAAATGTCACAACTACCTGGTGTCACGTCAATGAAGAGGATTATAAAAGTCATGTTCCTCTATGTTGTCATCATCACATACTCATCCCACGTCAGTGTTGCTTTCATCTCCTACCTTTCTAAGGTGACGTTAACCCGCTGCGCTGTTCAGATGCTGAAACCGCTTTGGGGATTCATGTGCACAAATATAAAGAAAGGTTCATTATCAAGATGAAGAAAACCTCATAAACATTCCCACTGTGAGTAATGTGTAATGTGACCTCATTGCGGGGCGGGGACAAAAAAATGAATGTGGATGCTGTATGCTCGCATATTGCCAGTGTACAGATCCACATGGCAGGTCTTCCTTCCTGGGGCTAATCAGATGAACTGGTGTGCCTGGGTCCCTCTGGGCTCCATATTTTTGTGGCTAAAATAAGTTGTGTTGGCCCCTTGCACCCGCGTGCAGATGGGCATTTCTCCCTTCCAGGCTTGGTTTCTGGTTCCCTCCTCCCGCCTCCATCCCTCCTTCCACCCGTGATAGGTTGTCTGAGCCTCCTCAGCGAGGCCTAGCCACCGGCACTGCTAGTGCGGGACATCTTCCTTCCTGGGGCTAATCAGGTGAGCTGGTGTGCCTGGGTCCCTCTGGGCTCCATATTTTTGCGGCTAAAATAAGTTTTGTTGGCCCCTTTCACACGCATGCAGCAGGGCATTTCTCCTCCAGCCCTTCCTCCACCCGTGATAGGTTGCCTGAGCCTCCTCAGCGAAGCCTAGCCAACGGCACTGCTAGTGCGGGGCGTCTTTCTTCCTTTGGCTAATCAGGTGAGCTGGTGTGCCTAGGTCCCTCTTGGCTCCATATTTTTGTGGCTCAAATAAGTTTTGTGGGCCCCATGCACCCGCGTGCAGCAGGGCATTGCTCCCTCCGGGCTTGGTTTCTCGTTCCCTCCTCCGGCCCTCCCTCCACCCGTGATAGGTTGCCTGAGCCTCCAAGGCGAGGCCTAGCCATCGGCACTGCTAGTGCGGGGTGTCTTCCTTCCTGAGGCTAATCAGATGACCTGTTGTGCCTGGCTCCCTCTGGGCTCCATATTTTTGCGCCTAAAATAAGTTTTGTTGGCCCTTTGCACCCGCGTGCAGTAGGGCATTTCTCCCTTCTGGGCTTGGTTTCTCGTTCCCTCCTCCGGCCCTCCCTCCACCCGTGATAGGTTGCCTGAGCCTCCTCTGCGAGGCCTAGCCATTGGCACTGCTTGTCCGGGGCGTCTTCCTTCCTGAGGCTAATCAGGTGACCTGGTGTGCCTGGGTCCCTCTGGGCTCCATATTTGTGTGCCTAAAATACGTTTTGTTGGCCCCTTGCACCCGCGTGCAGCAGGGCATTTCTTCCTTCTGTGCTTGGTTTCTCATTCCCTCCTCCCGCCTCTGGCCCTACCTCCACCCTGTGATAGGTTGCCTGAGCCTTCTCAGCGAGGCCTAGCCACCGGCACTGTTAGTGCAGGCGTCTTCCTTCCTGGGGCTAATCAGGTGAGCTGGTGTGCCTGGGTCCCTCTGGTCTCCATATTTTTGCAGCTAAAATACATTTTGTTGGCCCCTTGCACCTGCAAGCAGCAGGGCATTTCTCCCTTCCGGGCTTGGTTCTCATTCCCTCCTCCCACCGGCAGCCCTCCCTCCACCCGTGATAGGTCAGTACAGAAGCCATTACTGACCCTCCGAGAGCACCCCTCTACCCTGCAGCCCCTGCAGCTAAGGGCCCCAAGGCAAAGGGCAGCTCTAATAGAGGCGGCTCCTGGAAGTGTCTGCAGGTCTCCGCAGGGGAAGCCAGTGAAGCCAGCGACCAGCCGGCAACAAGCAGCAACCCAAAAGTAAGTGTGGCATGGGCGGGGAGTAGAGCAATTACTATATTCCAAAAACCTTGCCACTCAACATTACCTTACCTCAGTACTATGAATGTTAACAATGCCATTAGATTTGTTAGCACTTAGTTAGAATTGTGACCATTAGCTTGCACCAGACCCAGACAGGTTTGTGAATGTTAGCAATGCCACAGTTGGTTAGAATTGTGACCATTAGCCTGTGCCAGACCCAGACAGGATTGTGAATGTTAGCAATGCCACACTTAGTTAGAATCGTGAACATTAGCCTGAGTCACTTATAGATGGGATTGTGAATGTTAGCAATGTCACACTTAGTTGGACTTGTGAAGATTAGCCTGCGCCAGACACAGACAGGATTGTGATTGTTAGCAATACCACACTTAGTTAGAATTGTGACCATTAGCCTGCGCCAGACCTAGACAGGATTGTGAGTGTTAGCATTGCCACACTTGGTTAGAATTGTGAACATTAGCCTGTGTCACTTATAGATAGGATTGTGATTGTTAGCAATGCCACAGTTGGTTAGAATTGTGACCAATAGCCTGTGCCAGACCTAGACAGGATTGTGATTGTTTAGCAATGCCACACTTGGTTAGAATTGTGAACATTAGCCTGCACAGACCCAGACAGTATTGTGATTGTTAGCAATGCCACACTTAGTTAGAATTGTGAAAATTAGCCTGCATCACTTATTGATAGGATTGTGATAGTTAGCAGTGCTACGCTTGGTTATAATTGTGAACACTAGTTGGAATGTCCCACACTGAGTGGAGATGTGAACATTAGCCAGAATCGCATCTGGATAGAGATACGAATGTAAATGCTAACATGCCCCACTCGTGTATCACTGTCTATCCTGCTTCCTGTTTCCCATGCTGTTGTCATATATCCATATTCCCCCTCCTGCCGCTGTAAGCACAGCCCCCTATCTCTATATATCCGTGTGTCGTCCTCTGCTCCTCACCATCCTGTTCACGTGCCTGGTCTCGGACGCTTTAAAGAAAAAAATCATATCACATCACTATGCTTACTCTCTAGTGTACACCATCATTCAACTAGAACACAGCTATAGCGCTGATTAATTCGGCCTAGCTGTTCACATATGAATATGACCACATGAACACCTCATCACCCTAATAAAACTCAGCTAGCTGAGCACATTCCGACTTAGTTGCTCACATATGCATCCTTCAGGCCTAACACAGCCAGAACCCAGTCTAGGTGTACAGCGACCAGACTGCACACATACAACTGATATCTCCAGCACCAGACCTATCGCTTGGATGCAGCTACCACCCGGAAATTACATCAGCTGCGCACATATTCGGTGCACCCACGCACCCTGTGACTCTCTCTACTGACCAGAACTATGGTTCATGAGGACGTTCAACCTACCAGCGCTTTGAGGTCATATCAATGATATATAGAGTGCTATATAAATGCCAAGTACCATAACATAACATAACATAACATAACATAACATAAACACTGCACATGCCCGCCTTAAGGCTGCCTCCAGTCCACCCTCAATCCATCTCTAGCCCACCACCATACAGCCTCCAGACCTCCCACTTGAGAGGAGCAGGCACTGCAACCACTAATTGGATTCAGAGGAACCATACACAGCATAACGCTGTATATAGGTAGTTATCAACTCCTGAGGATATAGTCCATCGCAGGGTGCTGTGTGACATCATAGAGGATTTGAGATTTGCTCTTTTTGCCAATCATATGTCACTCGAAGCCCACATTAGAAAATGATCCCATAATTGATCGCTACCCATCCACACGTTTATATGTTGTTGACTTCTACATGTGTCTAACGACTCACACTCAAAAGGGCCTCATTAAAAGTTCAGCAGTACTGGAAAGAACTGGAGGTAATTCTTTATCTGCCACCATTTTTAGTGGTAACAAAATTACCGCCCATTTACCACACCCCCAGTCTACAAGTTTGGCCTTGGAATGGAGGATTTACATCCAGCAAGAGGCTGGAGGTAAATCCTCCACTTAAACCGCAAAACATGGTGGATTTACTAGTCCTGTAAACTCCAAAAATGGGGACTAATACCACCATGCCACCAGTCGGAACCCTGTGGTAAGACCACGGGATCAAGAAGCGGTTGACTGATTTTGGTGGTAATTTTGCTGCAGAAAAAACGCCAAACTAGTCATGAGCCCCAAATAAACAACAAGACAGAAAATTAAGCAGCATTATAGGAAGTCTGTAAGGGTACAAGCATTGATAGATTTAAAAACTCCCCCTTACAGCAAAAACAGGTCTTATGTCAAAATTCGAAAGGAGCTAAACACTATTGTGAGCTGCTGTTCTGTGTAATAAATGGGGGTTTCTATGAAATTGCTCTCCGTTTAGAGGATAAACTCTTTCACTGTACCATGCACTGAGCACCTCTGGCCCCTGCATCACAGTGCCAGAGGGTGCTAGAAACCATCACAAGCATTTACATTATTTCATTTTATGATTATATGCAAGTGTATTTTAATAGCAGATATTTCAAAATGAAGGAGATCCAAAGTAGACTGAACAGGGTTTTTATTTTCCTTCAGCTGGCCTTGCATCTACTGGAAAAGCGGAAAGGGATAGGCCGGCAGTGCTATTTCTTTTTGCTTGAAATTTGTATCATTTCTCTAATGTTAACCATCAGTGGTTAAAGTGTTACGTTCTTATACATTAATTTCACAATCCAAATACTCAGCTGGGAGTCTTGGCTTCAATAAACATCCACTTTTCAGTTCTTTAAAGAAAAATCTTTTTTCCACTAGTCATGTTTCTTGTAAAAAGGTATTATTTCATTTATAGTGGCATCCCGCCAAGTAAAATGTGTTTAAAAAAAAAATACGGACAGTCATTAAATTTGGGGACGATTAATCAAATTCAGTCAGAGCTGCCTCCATATAGCTCAGAGGTGCCCTAAGCTTAATCTGTGGCAGGAAATAACACACAACCATGGTGATTCATATATATTTATGTGTTAACATTTGTGGTTCTTTTTCTTGACTGATTGGACCAGTCATGTCTTACTGGAACTCATTGTAATAGCAGTCATAAAGTATTCCTAGACATGTCATTTCAGGCTGGTTTCAAAATGTTGGTGATCAGTGAGGGGACAAAGTTCATCAGCACTGCTAACGCTCCTTAATTATTAATATTATGTTTTGTTTTTGTTTTGGGGGATGCACACCCCATCTATTTTGCACAGAGAGCATGGGATCTCAGGTTGTGTGCAGTTCTCATAGGGTGTGCATCAGCCTCTTTAGGTGGTGGGAGCTATGATTGATACTTATAACATTATTAATCATGTTTCCAATGCTTGTGGGTTTAAAAAAGATGCATTCACCCAATCTTGGGTTCATTCTACTAAGCCCATGATAACAAGGTGAAATATCATTGTCATTCTTCTATTTTACTGCAAGCAGTGAATTGTGGCAGATACCAGCAATGGCCGCCGCCATGAAAAACATGGCGGCTGCGCCATAGATTTCTGTGGACTGTGCCCGTGGGGTTGTAAAGTTGCAGGAAAAGCCTACACAATAGCAAAAATCAAGCCACTCGGTGAGGTTCACAATATTGATTCTTGCAGACGAGCCTTAGGTTTCCCTGGGTGGTGCCAGAATACCATGTGGAAACTCAAGTTCTGAGTGGCTGCATCGGAATGCCGCATCATCCGGGGAAAGTTTAGTTTATTTATTTATAGAGCGCACCAAGCCCTTGGGCTACCGGGCACTTAGCTTGCATGTTAGAGATATAGACAGTTATACAGTACACTCAGAAGGGCTGTGCAATAATGGAGCAGGTGATATACAATATACATATAATATCAGCAGGAGATATACAATATACATATAATATACAAGGGTCATTGTGTGGCCAGTGGCAGGCAATATACAATATACATATAATATACAGATATGCAGATAAAGTTAGGTCGTTTGGTAAGTGGACGCAATAATGATGTGCAATCTGGATCATGGAGGGCTTCAGGCTATAGGGTGGCTATCTTGCTTGTGAAGCAAGACTTTGGTTTTATATCTGAATGCATGATAGGATGGCTCTTCTCTGATGGAGAGGGGGAGGGTGTTCCATTTTCTAGCCGCTAGGACCGGGAAGCTTCCTCCGACTGCACGTTGTTGCCTGAATCTAGGTATAATGACACTGTGTCTCATGGTGGATCTAACGGGTCTTGAAGATGTGTGGCGAGAGATAGTGTTGGACAAATAGATGGGGGCTTGATTGGAAAGGCACTTTTGAGTGAGAGACAGGGTTTTGTAGACTATTCTCTGGTTAATGTTGAGCCATTTTAGCGACTGTCTAGTTTCCGAGATGTGGTGGTTCTTAGGAATATTTATGGCTGTGCGAATAGCATTGTTTTGCAAGACCTGCATTTTGTTAAGGTTATGTTGTGATGTGCCGAGGTAAAGTGCATTACAGTAATCTAACTTAGTACTCAGTGTAGATGACACCCAGATGGTCAAGCTCATCAAAAAGGGGCATGGTGAATACATTGTAGAGAGTGGGGGACACGCAGGAGCCTTGGGGCACCCCACGGGTGACGAGCGTTGGTGAAGCAGAAGCAGACGGCGCAAAGACCCTCATTGATCTATTATTGAGAAAGGACACAATACATGCATTGGCTTGGTCCGAGAAATTTGCGGCAGAGGATAAGTGATCGCACAGAATTGTATGGTCTACCAAATCAAAAGTTGCTGATAGGTCTAGTAAGAGGAGCAGAGCTAATTTACCTTTATCCTTCAGAGTTAGGATTTGGGTCTTAAGGTCAATAAGGGCAGTTTCAGTTACGTGTCTGGGTCTAAAACCAGATTGTCTCAAGCCTAGAAGGTTGTTAGTTTCCATGTATTGTTATATCTGCTACTTTCCAAGTATTGAAAGCTAATCAAATTGCCCTTTCGGATTTCTGTGCTCTTCTTTTGCATCATCCTCTCTGTGATTTAGCCTGTTTACGTCTAGGACTAAGGTTAAATCCTTCACTTTGCATTAAAAAAACAGTGGATTTACTGCAGCAGAATTTTCTGCTCATGTTGAATCTAAAAGTTCCCCCTGGAGTGATGTGGACTCGATGATGGCACATAATACACCTTTCCACGTCTCGTCATCTGGCAGTAGCGCTGGTATTATTTCATTTCTAACCTGTGTTTTAATTATTTATAATAAAATGTAAAACCAGTAAATCTACAAAACATTATAAACATTTGCTCTTCATACTCTAATAGCAAAGGAATTGGGACAAATCATTAACAACTACGATAATCCCCCACAAGTTTATAAAAGCCTCTATCACTCCACTGTAAAAGCAACCAGAGGTCGATCCTTTGGTCTTTTACACTTATACCCCATTGTTAATCTACCAAAACCAGCAAAACCCCTGGAATGAACGTTATCGTTCCAATTTCAATGAACTGGCATCTTCTGTACTATGTGCAGGCCGGTTTTTGACAAGGCCATGCAGTAGAAGCAGATGTTTCATCAGTGCTGGTCACTCTGAGGGGGCAGATCTATGAGGGCAGTGTCTGGCCAGTAGTTTTATAAGAGCTACCGATGGTCTTTGACAACATCAGCCATGACAATTTGATCTCAGAATTGATGTCAAGGATGGGTTTGATAGAATGGGACAAGGGAATGGGGGTATTCTGGACCATGTCCATAATAGTGCTTAAAAGGATAATACTTCGGTGTGGAAGAGTGATGCCAAACAACTTTTATCTGACTCCATGAACTGTACGCATCGTCTGTGGTCATCAAAAGGAGATATTTTCAAGTAGGTAAGAACTCTAGAAGCACCAAAAAATCTGGTGTAGATTTTTAGAAATTGCTCTGGCTGCTGTGAGTTAAATGGTTTGTTTTGAAAGGATCCCAGTTTACAAATGGCACAGTGGTTGGACTTTACCTTGCTCAACATTCTGCTTACCTCACATACAACACCCATCCAACAGCACCTAGGCTCCTTCTCCTTTTGTATATTTTATTTGACATGCTTCCTATGTGGGTTTAGTGTGTTTGTCTCCTCCTATGATAGGTAAAGCTACTGGTGTTTATTTCTGCATTCTCTCTTAACTTGTATCCAATGAAAATGTAGTCAGTCCAAAAAGCATTTTGAAAATACCTTTGCTGTGAAAAAGTCTCCGAGCAATTAAATATAGAGAGGCTTCAACTATAAAGTCACCAAAATTGCAATGATGTTAAGATAAGCATTAGGGTTATGGAATGTGCAGAGGGCGTTTTCATTAAGCTGTCTATTTGTTCTAATTATGTGGCATAAAAAGATTTTGGGCCCGGTTCATAGAATGTTTTGCACGCTGAAAAGTGACTTTGCGCACTTATTGACTTGTAAAACTCCTATTCCCAATTCATGGATCTGAGTTTCCGTGACTTTGTATGACTTTGTCTGAGTCCGTCATGACCTTGCGTGGTGTCGAATGCTTTGCGCGACACACCACGCAAAGTGTGGGATGAGCCTGCGTAAAGAAACTATTAGGGGATGGAACATGCATATTCCCCATTATACCCGCAAAATGAGAAAGAACAAGGAATAATGTGCAAGTGTTGAGGGGCGTTCCATGCAAACAAATCACCCGCCCAGTCAATCCCAAACGTAACCTAATTCATGAATTACAAAGCGCAACTTCACATCGGGAAAAGTCACATGCAAAGCTCATGATCTTACTGCCACATGATAGGAAATGCAACGTACATCACACAAAGGAACCCACACAAAAAAGAAACGTATGTAAAGCCTGCAATGCACACCATTCAAACGTTGCTTCATCAGGATGAATCCAGCTATAGGGGCAGCAATCGTACATATCCATAGAAGGAGGAGGAGGATGGTGAGGGACAGGATTCTCCATCAATATGCAACTCTCTTTGGGATGTCAGATGACGAAGTTCATGCAAGGTACAGATTCCCTCCCCATATCATTCCAGACCTAGTCAGGTAGTTGGAGGAAGACCTTGCATTACCACTATCTGCCCCTATATTTCCTAGACACAGGTTCTTTCCTGTGCACCACTGCAATTGTTGGGGGCATAGCGCAGTCCACGCAATCCCAGGGTCTACACCAGGTATTGCGCTGTATCACATCAAGTGTGCGTAGGCACATGTACATCCCATGCACACCGCAGGCAAGGCAGAGAATGTGGCAGGAGTTATATGCCATAGCTAATTTTCGGCGGGTAATTAGAGCCATTGATTGCATACATGTCGCGCTACAGTCCCTCCCCCGAGCGACTGAGCACACTTAACGCAACCAGAAACATTGGCATTCAATCAATGTGCAGGGCATCTGCGACGCAAACATCATGCATGTCAATGCAAATTTCCCAGGAAACACAAAATGACAGCTGTATTTACCACCAGTCACCACTATACTGTGCCCTGGCATCGGGAACCTTTGGCAACACCTGGGGCATCTGTGAGTATTAACTGTCATGCACATGCATGCAGTCACGTGGCACACTGAATAACACACTATGACAATGAATGCTAAAAACAACCATTTACACATTTGCAGGAAACTGTGCCTACCCGCCCTCACCATTCCTGCTCACGCCATTCTGGAATCCTGCCACACCAGCTGAGGCAAGGTACAATGCAGCACACATAGCCACTCGGGCTGTAATGGAGCGTACATTCGGGGTGCTCAAGTCACATTTCCGCTCCCTTGACCACCCTGGTGGCGTATTGTTGCATGCCCCACCAGTAGTATTCAAAATCATCTTGTCAGCTTGTGTCCTTCTTGTGTCCTGCACAATGTTGCCACATGGTGTGGCATACCAGTAGGGATACAGGAGGGACATCGAGCCACAGACACCACCCATGGCCAGGGCACAGGGACAGGATGTACACAACCAGCTGGTGCAAACCTACTTCACAGGACTACCAGGCCCTGTGGAGCACACACGTTGAAGCCACATCCCTGGAGCCCTTCAATGATGAATCGGGCCCAATCCACCTTACCCATAACAACACCTTGAGCATGTGTGTCTGGGAGAGGCAAACGGTGTGTGTCCATGGCCATAAAATAAACTGCACCAACCACTGACACAGTCATAGCAAGTGGAAACAACAGTATACATGTAGCTCACACAAAAGCACACAACACAATCAACGAAATTCCTTATCACTTTCACATGTTCATCACCAACAATTGTGCATGCAGGCCCCCAACAGCTCACAGGAGAACAGAAGTAGGAAGGCACAGCATATGATGTAAGAAGTAACTATCACCTTTAAGGACTGCACTGGTCACCCTAGGTGTGTCTCACGCCAATATACAAGCAGAGTGGCCATCCCACTCCCTGACAATAAATTAGCTCACAATACACATCTACATTCAAATACTCATACAGTCTAAGCAAATTGCAAGATCAGATCAAGAAAATGCCCATCTCATCTCACATCTTTCCCCTTGCAAGCCTACTCACGCTGTACCCAGTCATGTATCCATTCTCCCCTCCGTAGATGTTCAAACCAGCCTACAATGCCGAGGTGTTACGTGCAGGCATCCCACAAACCCGTGTCCTTGCGTAGCAGAAACCTTCTCCCCTAGTAGAATGCCTCAGAAGAGAAAAATAACACAAGGTTAGAGCAGGTAACACGCCCATGCGCCCAATGGCATGGCCTCCTGTGCTCCCCTGAGTGCCATGAAACAACTGCAAGCAATGACTTGCCATCCTCCCTTCAGCATGTCTCACCCGCACCCATGCAGCCGGTTCTGCTCACCTCAGGCCAATGCAATGAAAAACACCCCACATAGTGACAGCATCCCCACCCACAACACCTCCACTTCCTGACAACCTGAGGCCCATGCAACAGCTGCAAGGAATGACTCAACAGCCTCCCATAATCATGTCTCCCCACATCCATGCAGCCAGACCTGCTGACCTCAGGCCAAAGCAATGAGAAATACCCCACACAGTGACAGCCTCCCCACCTACAACACCTCCACTTCCTGACCCCCTGAGTGCCATGCAACAACTGCAAACAAAAAGGGGGGTCCCCTCAATTACACATTCAAAATGTAGTTCTATGAAGCCACCCCCCTGCTAAAGCACGTGGCTATCTTTAGTTGTATTTGAATAAATCTATAAGGTGGCACACACATGAATATAAAATGAATTATTTATTCAATAGGCAATACGTTCTACAGCAATACATATTGAAATTATAATAAAGTCTGCTTCAAATTACACAGATAATAGATGAAAGGAAGCAAAAATCATAAAACCACATCTCGGACCGACGGTTCAAAGCAAATAATACTTGTGAACAGGCCTATTATTGTTACGCTCACCTGGTATCCACGGGGGTGCCACACGATACTGGATGGAGGTCTAAGCGCTATCCCTGACCCCTCTCTGCTTTGTTATGTGCCAGACGTTGGGTAGCGCCTACAACAGGAGAATGGAGGGTTACGATACTGGTTCTGTGATGGGTGGACTCCCACCTCCCTCATGTTCAAATCCCCTCCCTTGGGGTTATTGCTCACCTTAGGTTTTTGTGCGTTGAACTGTCCGTCCTGCGTCTCTGTGCACGGGCGGGTGGTTGGTGCGGGTGTTCCGTGGACCTATTTGCTTCACTGGTCCGTGTGCCCTTACATAGGGTCCACACCGCTGTGACACCGACTTTGCTTGCTGTCTTCCAGGTGAGTTATAATGTCTTTTCCATCTTTATTCTGTCTCTTTCTTTCCCTCCATTTTCTCTGTCTTCTCTGCATCTTGCTCCACTACGCTGTTCCCAGGGGTCATTCTGAGTTGGGCGGTAAGGGATACCGGGCACCGGTAAGGAGACTTCTGCTGGTAATCGCTTACCACCCAATTCCGAGGTCCCTTAGTGGGAACCGTAAAGGACGTGTGGTCTGACCACACGTTCTTTACGGGTCCCGCTAAGGGACCAGGGCTCTAATAACGGGCCTGCTATTCGCAAGCCCGTTATTAGTGCCTTCCCCATTCCCATTGAGCCCTATGGGGGCTCAAATGGGAATGGGGAATGGTTGGTTGAATGGGGACTTACCGGGTCCTCCAGGGTCGGAATGACCCGGTAAGTCCCCATTCAACCAGACCGGACCCGAATGGGAGGCAGCCATGGTGCTAATAGCACCATGGCTACTGCCCAACTCGGAATGACCCCCCAATGTCTCTTTTAATTTTCACAGGGATGGTTGCGATCTCGGAGTTGCCGCGCTAATGGCGAAGACCACAGTGAGTTATTGATGCGCGAAGCGCTGCGCTGTTTATTGGTGTTCATTGCTAACCTGTGTTCTCTTCTCTTCTTTGTACAGGTTGTGGTGATGTTCCGGAGTGATGAGCAATCGAAGCGCTGCTTGCCCAGGTAAGTGCTTTGTTAATGCTGACCTTATTCCTTCTCCCTTGCAGGTTGCAGTGAAACCCGGAGATGGGCGAGGTAAGAGAAGTGCCGGGTGCTGCCAGGAATCGCTGCTTGCCCAGGTAAAAATTGTTATTAATGCTGTCCTTGTTTCTTTACCTTTGCAGGTTGCGGCAAACTCCGGAGATGGGTGAGGTAAGCGAAGCGCAGGATGGATTCAAGAATGGTTACTTCACAGGTAAGTGTTCCTGCTTGCTAATGCTGTTCTTGTTCTTCCAGGTTATTAATGGAATCCGGATCTAGGGCTTCAGGATCAGGCCGCCGGAGAAGCAGATGAGCAGGGGATGGACACGGTGAGCGTTACACTGCAGGAGTGCAGAATAACTCAAAATAGCCCAGGTAAAGTAGTTCCAGGCCAAGTAGTTCAAGGCCCAGCCACACCCAAAACAATAGACCGCATGGCTTGGTTCTAAAGAACTGAGCTGTGTAATAGGCCTCCATGTTGAATTAAGGTCCAAAACTGGTATTGCTTTATTCCTGAAAATGAGCCCGGAGCCAAAGGTGCCAGGACTGACTCCATGTATGTTTCTGATGGAGTTTTAAGGCCCTTGGGGCCAGTGTGAAGGGTTTTAGCCCCACTGCTGCCTGGGGGCTTTTAGACCTGAGGGGGTCAGGGGCATGGATCGTGACAGCACTCCCTCCTAAGGCCCCTCTCAAGGTATTTCCTCCGTCTGGCCCTGGTTTGGTCGGATGGTTCCGATGAAATCGTCTTACCAGGCGTGGCGCATGGACGTGCTCGCTAGGCTCCCTTGTCCGGTCCTGAGGGCCATATCCCTTCCAGTCCACCAAGTAATATAACTTGGACCTGGTGAGTTTAGAATCTAGGATGTCCTTGACTTCAAATTCGGGTTATCCGTTAACCAGTACCGTATTTGGTGGTGTTTTGACCCGAGTTCCAGGCTGAGCAGGTTTTAAGAGTGACACGTGGAATACGGGATGGATCTGCATGTTTGGTGCTAAAGCTAGTTTTACTGCCACAGGATTTATAATAGCCTTGATGGTATAGGGCCCTAGATATCTGGGACGAAATGTTCGAGTTCCTCTTATGGGCACGTGCCGAGACGCCAACCAGACCTCATCTCCAACTTGGTAGTCTGGGGCTTTCCTTCGGTGTTGATCAGAGAATCTTTTCTGTCTTTCTTTGGCTTGGATCAAGTGTTCTGCTGCTTTTTTGAAGGCTTGAGTGATGGTCGTCTGTAAAGTCTTCACCGCGGGCATTTCCAAGGCCATGGTGGTATCTAATTCGGAAGTACGTGGGTGCCTTCCCTATACGGTATAGAATGGACTCTGTCTGGTACTGGTGTGTACCGAGTTGTTGTAGGCATATTCGGCTATCCACAGCACATCCTTCCAGCTTTCATCCACTTGATATAACATGCACCATAGGTAATGCTTTAGTGTCTGATCGTCCGCTCCGTTTGGCCATCAGTTTGGGGATGGTGACTAGTGGACAGGTGAATATCGATTTGGACAATTGCACAACTTTTCCTCCAGAAGTTAGACACAAACTAACTCCCTTGGTCTGAAATCAGGATGAAGGGGAAACCATGTAATCGTACGATTTGCTCTAAAAACACCTTTACCAGACTGGATGCGTTTGGTAGACCCTTAAGCGGAATGAAATCGGCCATTTTAGAGAATAGTTCAACAACCACTAGGATAGTGTTGAACCCTTGACAGGGAGGCAGATCTGTGATGAAATCGAGGGAGTGTGTGTGCCAAAGGGCAGGTGGAATTTCCAGGAGTTGAAGAAGGCCCGCAGGTCTCTGTTTCTGTGATTTATCCTGTGCACAAATGCCACATGACAGAGTAAACTGCGTAATGTCCTTTCGCCAGGTCGGCCACCAATAATTTCTTTTCACCTTGGCTAGGGTCTTGGCAATTCCTGGATGTCCTTCTATTAGGGGGTCGTGATAACCAGATATGACTTGTTCTTGTATTGCCTTATTCGGTAGATATAAACGCCCTCTGAAATACGGGAGTTGGTTCTTTGTTGTGCAATGTTTACCTTGAGAGGTCCAGTCTTGTAGAGCCTCGGTGTTCATTAGGAGCCGAATTTCCTTTTGGAGTTCGTCCAGAGATAACGTTGTTGTAAGTCCTAGTAGTTTGTCACCTGGAATAATGGCCACCGGGTCTGGGTTTGAATTTACCTTCTCATCAATACCCATGCGGGATAGGGCATCGGCTTTTCCGTTCTGGACTCCAGGTCGGTCCGTGATTATGTAATAATATTCTGTGAAGAATAAAGCCTATCGGAGTTGACGGGATGATTGAGCCATTGCCGTCTTGAGGTATTGTAGGTTGAGATGGTCGGTGATTACTGTGATGGTATGTCTGGCGCCTAGGAGGTCTTAAAGGCTGCCTTGATCGCTAGGAGTTCCTTGTCTGTTATTGCATAGTTAAGTTCAGGTGAGGTACATTTTCGTGACCAAAAGGCCACGGGATGTAACTGGCCTGTTTCGGGATCCCTTTGGGAAAGAACAGTCCCCATTGCCATGCTGGGGGCATCTGTTTCCACTACATATGGGAGATCTGGGTGGGGGTGTTGTAGCAATGGGGCTGAGGTCAATCTTTTCTTGAGATCCTGGAAGGCCTTCTCCACCTCTTCTGTCCATTGGAACAGTTTGTTGTTTTTTCATAATAAAGAAGTGATTGGGTGCACAATCTGGGAGAAACCCGGTATGAATCGGCGATAAAAGTTTGCAAAGCCGAGCATACTTTGGACACCTTTGACTGAAGACGGTGATGGCCAGTTATGGATGGCGTCTACTTTCTGCATATCCATCCGGACACCTCTGGGAGTGAGGACAAAACCAAGGAACTCAACTTCGGTGACATGGAAGGAGCATTTTTCAAGTTTGGCGTATAGCTGGTGCTGTCGGAGTTTTGCAGGGACGGAGCAAACGCGCCTGACATGGTCCTGTTTAGAAGAGGGGTACACCAATATGTCGTCGATGTAAACTAGGGCACATACGTCGATCAATTCCCGTAGTACATCGTTCATGAAGTACTGGAATGCGGCGAGAGTGTTGCAAAGCCCAAAGGGCATCACCTGATATTCGTACAGCCCATACTTAGTACGAAAGGCAGTCTTCCATTCGACTCCTTTCTTTACACGCATGAGATGGTATGCCCCCCTGAGGTCCAATTTGGTGTAAATTTGGGCATCCTTGACTTGGTCCAGCAGTTCTGGAATAAGGGGTAGGGGATAACGGTTTTTAACTGTTACCTGGTTTAGTGCACGGTAATCGATGCATGTTTTCAAGTCCCCCTCCTTCTTGGGTATGAAGAATAGGGGTGAGGCTGCCGGGGATTTGGACGGGCGGATAAAACCGTTTGCCAGGTATTGGTCCAGATATGATTTCAAGTGGAGATTTTCAGGTTCGGTGAGTGTATAAATTCGACTACACAGGATTTGTGCACCAGGTACGAGGTCGATCTGACAGTCATATGGCCTGTGAGGGGGTAAGGTATTAGCCTGTTCTTTTTGGAAAACGTCTTGGAAATCGTGGTATTCGCTTGGTAGTAGAATTGTTACACCTAGTACCAATGCCTCTTAATCTTGGACAGGTGTCTCTGGGTCACACGATGGCATTTCCACTTGGTAGCACGCATGAGCACACTCATTGGAGAAGGCTAATTTCTTGGCTCGCCAGTCGATGTTAGGATTGCGAGCCACCAACCACGGCATCCCTAGAATCACCCAGAACTGAGGGGCCTTTATAAGGTCAAAGGCAATGGCTTCCCGATGTCCGTCTTGGCACAGAAGGGTCAATTCTGCTGTGCGTTGAGTTACAGGACCAGAAGCTATCTCCGTGCCGTGGACAGTGGTCACCTTCTCAGTTGTCATTTTCTGACAGAGGGGAAGCCCGATCCTTGTTGCCAGGCCTTGGTCTATGTAGTTACCAACGGCTCTGCTGTCTATTTATGCCTCCACAGCATGCATCCGAGGCGGTCTGCTGATTGGGGCACCCTCCTTGTGCCTCACTGTGTATCCACATCTGGTTCAGCATCCCCACTTTCAGAGTATGAAGAGTCAGAAACCCGACTGAGAAATGTCTGTAGCACCTGTGGATTTTCATGGCGTACAACACCCCAGCCTTCATTGGTGGTCTGTCAGATGACTGCCTCCTCTGTGAGCTGTACGTCACAGATGAATGGCATACGCTGACATACAAAGTTATGGCGGACTATCAGGCAGTGCAACGAGGCATGGTCTGAGAGTTTGAGGGTTCTTACATACACCTGGACATGAGTGGCAATGTGGCAAGCATGCCTTTGATTTACACCTGACTGTACCGCTTGTTAGCTCACCTGCTTACTCAGAAATGTGACCAACTTGTTAACTGTTGCCTTCATAAGTTTGCCTGAATGCATTATCAGTAATCCTAGCTGCTATTACTAGTCTGTACCCAACTGTTTTTTGGTCACTGGTACCTGATTGTATCTACAGGAACGGCTATTGCTATTATCTGGTCGTGCATATTGTTGATCGCTGACGCCTGTTGCACCTATAGCAATTCTGATGCTACTACATGCTTGCTCCCATTTTGCCCAGCGGCTTTCGTGACAGAACCTGTGTCAGCTCAGCTGCCTTCTCATAATGTGCTTGTACATTCCTGCCTTTAAGATTATACCTACAGTAATCCTAGTTGCCTAATCTTCAATGAACCCAACTATTACTCTGTCACTTATAAGGCAAACTAACTGACTGCTCTAACCCAGCCCAGCCACCAGACGCCGCCTAAGTCTAATGTTAACTGCCGAGCATCCTCTAGTAAAGAGACCCAGATTAAGGGCACCCTGGTCAACGCCAGATCCCTCACTGCCCACGCATTAGACATTGCTGACCTTATCAAGACACAAGAGCTTGACTTAATTACGATATCGGAAGCATGGTTACATGCAGCCTCTGGTCCACTACTTTCTCTTGCCATTCCGTCTGATTTTTCCATCACTAGATGTGACTGCAATACATCACAATATAGAGGGGGCAGAGTTGCCTTCATCCACAAAAACACGCTTGGCTTGAGAGCTATACCTAATCTAAACATCAAGTCAGCGGAGCATCTCTTGGTAAAGCCACCATTATCGCTGAATCAAATGGCAACACTACACCTTATTTACAGACCACCTGGCCCTGTGACATCCTTTGTGGATGAGCTCACATCTCTAGTTCTAGACAAATCTAAATCTAATTTGCAAATTATCCTCCTGGGAGATCCCAACTTGGGGTACCAAGATCCCAACGATCCTATTGCATTAGACCTCACCAATACATTAACTGACCTAGGATTTACCCATCACATCCAAGATCCTACTCACATCAAAGGGAGGTCACTCGACTGGCTAGCTGATGCTAACTACAACATTCGTTTACAAACTAATTCTCCCTGTGCTTGGTCAGATCACCACAACATAACCTTTAATGTTGAAGTCACAATAGAAACACACCTATGATCGCGCTTGGTTTACCCACGAGAAACTAAAGGAACATAACAAAAGACAAATTACTCCCCCTTATTCTTCCCACCCTTAATAAAGATATAGATTCCTGCTCTAATCCTTCAATCTTAGCTGATACCTATAATCACGCCATGCTCACAGCCCTAAATTCTATTGCTCCCATTAAACTTAGGAAAGCTAAACTTCATGCACATCTAAACTCATGGTTCACACCACAGCTAAGAGTGCTCCGTAAAGCTAAATGTTGTGCTGAATCCCGTTGGAAAAGCCACCCTTCTGATGTCCACAAGGACAGTCTTATTTTAGCCTCCCTCAATTACAAAGAAGAGATATTGCAGGTTAAAAAAGAGACTTTTAACAACTGCATCTCTCAAGCAGACTCTAACACCAAAGAATTATTTAAGATTCTAAAGGAACTCAAATGACCTGCCCCGCCACCTGATACTTGTCTCAAAGACAGTAAATGGTGCGCTAACATTCAGACCGCACTCCTGGACAAAATTGCATCCCTCCAAATAAAAATCAAAAATAAGCAAAACTGCTTACAGACAGATAGGCCCCGTACTACTCCTACAAGTGCTTCCCCCTCGGACACCCCTAACATTAAACCTTTTACCTTCTCGCCCCTGTCTATAGCCGAAGTAGAAGGGATAATGAACAAAATCAAACCATCCAACTGTCAAGGTGATGCGCGCCCTGCTTCTATCATAAAGGAAGCTTCGAGTTAGCTCCTTTTATCACGGCCTTTATAAATTCATCTTTCAAAACAGGCATTGTCCCAGACAATCTCAAGGACGCTTGGGTCATCCCCTTGCTCAAAAAACAATCCCTAGACCCCAGTATACCTACTAACTACAGACCTATCACTACCGTCCCGTTTATGCTCAAAATATTAGATTGAGCAGCCTACCTGCAGATCCAGGAATACCTTGAATTCAACAATCTTCTCGGTCTGAGACAATCTGGCTTCCGCCCCAGGCATGGGACAGAAACAGTTTGATCGACCTCAAAACGCAAATTGAGGTCTAAAAAGACAATGGGAAATTAGCTTTGCTTTTACTACTTGACCTCTCTGCGGCTTTTGATCTGGTCAATCACCAAATCCTGTGCCAGCACCTTACATCAGCAACCCACTTCTCTGATTCTGCCACTGCTTGGATAAGTTCCTTCCTAAACAATAGATTCATGCAGGTTTTCTCCCCTTCAGCGGCCGCGGACCCTGCTCCCATTCACTGTGGTGTCCCTCAGGGCTCATGTGTGTCCCGTACACTTTACAATGTTTTTACCGAACAACTTTTTGATGTTCTTAACTATCTGGGTGTCCCATACACTAATTATGCTGATGATACCCAGATACTCATCCCCATCATGGGTGAATATTCAGTGGACACTAAATCCTGGAACGACGTCTACATAGTCATTCAGTCTTGGATGGCCGAACATGAACTTTGCCTCAATGATCACAAGACGGAACTCCTCATTCTTGGTTCTACCAAACGTCTTAATAAACTACACCATGCCTTCAAATCCTTCAGCAGTGACGGCAACGTCATCAAGGTGTCCAAGGATACAAAAACGCTAGGAATTTACCTTGATTCCACTCTTTCACTGACAAGACAAACTAATGCAGTCAGGTCGGCGTCGGCCTACACATGTAAATTGATCACTGCTTGCAGACCATTTCTGTCCACCCCCAACTGCATCATACTGGCCAGAACTCTTATCATGTCTAAAATAGACTATTGCAGTGCCCTCTATCTAGGGACTAGTCAGTCCAACATTAACAAACTACAAATTACCCAGAACAATGCTATCAGAGCGGCATTAAACATCCCGAGAAACCAACACATCTCCGACCACAGAAGTAATCTGCATTGGTTGCCTGTCAAGCACAGAATCTCTCTGAAAACACTTGCCTAGACGCACAACTACCTGGCCAACAAGGCCCCCTCCTACCTTGCCAATCGCCTTACTCTTCACAAGTCCTCACGACCCATGAGAGTAGCCCAAACCTACACTCTCTCCCTTCCTAGATTCAATTTACAAAAAGCAGGGGGTGCAAGCTTGCCTTTTCTAGCTACCAAGTTATGGAACTCCCTCCCTATTGACATTAGAACTGTGCCATCATTCCACTCTTTCAAGAACAAAACCAAATCATGGCTCTTCGCTCAAAACTGATATACGTGTTGTGCTACTCCTGACATGGCCTGCGGCCCGAGCTCTGATTATTTGACCACATTGCCACATTGTCCTTTTACATACTTTGACCTGTACCTACGTATGCTGCCTCACTGCTACATGCAACCTGTATCATGGTTAGTCTAGCAGCACTTAGCACCGACCCCTACGCCTTTTTGGTTGTATTGTACATATATACATGCTGTGATATTGTACTTATCACCCTATTCCTATCTGACATTACCTTTACTGATATCTAGCTTATACCAATATGTGTCTGTAAATTGGTTGAGCCTGTTTCCGTTCCTTACTGTATGTAACTGTAACTTTTCCTCCTCAAAGATTACGCACCCAGTTGCCTGTGGACCCGGTGCGTTTTTTAAATAAATAAAATACAAATACAAATACACATCAGTGGAAGGATGGAGGTCTCTGTGGTATGCAGTGATTATACTGAGAAAAAAACAACAGAATGCAATAACAAAAAAATACCAAAAAATAAATATATGGGGGGTTAGCGAAAGGGGTTAAAAGTGTGGTGAGGAGTTTGAGGTTGTGTTAAAAATGTGTTAAAAGCATGGGGAATCGTGGGGAAACATGGGGTTTGGTATTTGTTTTATTTTTTATTGATTCATTTGTTTTTTATTGATTCAGTAAAATAACATGTAACCGGTCTGTGCCTCATCAGTGATCCCATACCAAACTCAGACATTTTCTTGTTGCAACATGTAGAAGTGTGACCTGCACATCTTGGCAGATGGAGAGCAGGTGCAAGTGGATCTAGGTCACCTGGCTTAAGTCCTGCCCACCTGGTGCCTTCCAGGTTGCTGCACTTTTTCCCTACCTCTTTTGCTTTGCAGATGGGGAGCAGGTGCAAGTGGATCTAGGTCACCTGGCCTAAGCCCTGCCCACCCGGCACCCTCCAGGTTGCTGCTCTTTTTGCCTATTTAAGGATCCCTGCAGCCTCTTTTCCTTTGCAGATGGGAAGCAGGTGCAAGTGGATCTAGGTCACCTGGCCTAAACTCCGCCACATGGCGCCTTCCAGGTTGCCGCTCTTTTTCCCCACTTAGCAAGCCCCACCCACCTGGTGTCTTCCTGGTTGCAGCTCTTTTTCTCTACTTAAGGAGCCCTCTAGCTTCTTTTCCTTTGCAGATGGGGATCAGCTGTAAGTGGATTTAGGTCACCTGGCCTAAGCCCCACCCCCCTGGCACCTTCCAGGTTGCCTTTCTTTTTCTCCAATTAGCAGGCCAGCACACCTGGCGCCTTCCAGGCTGCAACTCTTTTTCCCTACTTAAGGAGCCCTCCGGCTTCTTTTCATTTGCAGATGGGGATCAGGTGCAAGTTGATCTAGGTCACCTGGCCTATGCCCTGTCCACCTGGCACCTTCCTGGTTGCCGCTCTTTTTCCCCAAATAGCAAAGCCCGCCCTCCTGGTGACTTCCTGGTTGCCGCTCTTTTTCCCTACATAAGCAGCCCTCCAGCCTCTTTTACTTTGCAGATGGGGAGCAGCTGCAAGTGTATCTAGGTCACCTGGCCCAAGCCCCACCCACCTGGTGCCTTCCTGGTTGCTGCTCTTTTTCCCTACTTAAGGAGCCATCCAGCCTCTTTTCCTTTGCAGATGGGGAGCAGGTGCAAGTGGATTCAGGTCACCTGGCCAAAGCCCCACCCACATGGCGCCTTCCAGGTTGCTGCTATTTTTCCCCACCTAGCAAGCCCCGCCCACCTGATGCCTTCCAGGTTGATGCTCTTTTTCCCTCCAGCTTTTCCTTTGCGGATGGGGAGCAGGTGCAAGTGGATGTATGTCACCTGGCCTAACCGCCGCCTACCTGGTGCCTTCCAGGTTGCCGCTCTTTTTCCCCACTTAGCAAGCCCCACCTACCTGGTACCTTCCTGGTTGCCGCTCTTTTTCCCTACTTAAGGAGCCCTCTAGCCTCTTTTCCTTTGCAGATGGGGAGCAGGTGCAAGTGGATCTAGGTCACCTGGCCTAAGCTCCGCCCACCTGACGCCTTACAGGTTGCCGCTCTTTTTCCCCACTTAGCAACCCCGCCCACCTGGTGCCTTCCTGGTTGCCGTTCTTTTTCCCTACTTAATGAGCCCTGCAGCCTCTTTTCCTTTGCAGATGGGGAGCATATGCAAGTGGATCTAGTTCACCTGGCCTAAGCCCCACCGACCTAGTGCCTTCCAGGTTGCCGCTCTTTTCCCTACTTAAGGAGCCCTCCAGCCTCTTTTCCTTTGCAGATGGGGAGCAGGTGCAAGTGGATCTAGGTCACCTGGCTTAAGCACCATCCACCATCTTAGCCCTGCCTCTTCCTTCCTGCTCTTAACTCTTAGATCAAAGGCATCTCTCGCCCGGTCATCCGAAGTGAAGGGCTGATGAAGAAAAGGGCAAATCCTGTTAGGACCTGTTTGGTCCAGGAGGACCCAGGGCACGATCCCCTGCTCAGACAGAAGGTAAACATGCACCAACATGTGGTTATCCCGTCTTTCCACACAGGCTATCCCCACCGCCTCTGGTCCCCCTGCGATGTTCCCTTGTGACCCCCACCTTTCTCGCACACAGGTGTTGCCTGTTCTGCTTGATTCTTCTACCCTGCTCCCCCCTCCAGCCTACTTCGGCAGGAGTCTGTCCTGAAACATTCTGGTTTCACCATCACTGGGCCTCATTACGACCCTGGCGGTACGGAGTGAATGGCGCCGTAAAAGGTGCCGGCGCCGTTCACTCCGTACTGCCGCATTACAAGTTCCCCTCGCGGGACACGGTAAGCAAGCCTGGGAAAACCAGGCGTGCTTACCGGGTCCTGCGAGGGGAAGAGGGAGCAAACAACGGGCCATCTCGTAATGGCCAGTTGTTTGCTCCCTCTCCCTTTCCCATTCAGCCCTATGGGGGCTGAAATGGGAATGGGGAAGGACCGTGTCCAGGTCCTTGGAGGGAGGAATTACCGGGCCTTCCGAACTTGGAATGGCCCGGTAAGTCCTCATTCCGAGGACCCGGACCCCGACACGATTTCGGTGGCAGCCATGCCGCCAATAGCGGCATGGTTACAGCCGAACTCATAATGAGGGCCACTGTCTTGTGGCCAATACTGGATTTGTCTTTAATGGACTTCATTGATTCACTGTACGTCACCCTTTCTCAACTCTCATTCTGGACTTCCTTTGCATCTTGTACTCATGGTGGCCCTTGAATCATGCTGTTCCCATCTTCATCTTGTATCCTGCCTTGCAACAGTATGTGTTAGTACTGACTTCTGCAATTGTATTCGCTCTCTCCTCTTGCTTCTCCACTCTTTTTGACTGCTTACTCTCTGTTCTCTCCTCCTCTCCCTTTCTCCCTTTTCCAATCTCCTCCCCTCCTCTCCTTACTTTCTTCTATGCACTTACTCTATCAGAATTATCCATGGACCTAGTATGATAGCAACCTTGTCTGTCTCCTCCCCCCTCCACTTTCTTGCCCCTCCCAGCACTATCTGAAATGTCGTCAGGCCTAGTAAGATAGTCACTTGTTTTGTTCCACCCCTCCCTTTCTGCACCCCTCTCCCTTATCTTTTATTTTTCTCCAGCTCTACCAGAAATGCCGTCAGGCTGAGTACAGTGGTCGCCTGTCTGTTTCCATTTCTTTCCCATTCTCCCTCTCCCTTCCTTATCTATGTTTTAGCTCTTGCACCATTTGAAGTGTCATCAGGCCAAGTATGATAGTTAATTTCACATCCTTTCTGTTCATGGCCTGTAAGAATGTCATTGTATTTTCCCTTGTTTCCTCCCTCGCCTTGAAGTGCTTTGAAACCCATTGGGCCTCATTACGAGGTGGGCGTTAAGGGGTTAACGATGCCGGTAAAGGTGCCAGAGCCGTTAACCCCTTACCACCCTATTACGAGGTCCTCTCGCGGGACCCGCTCTGGATGCCTGGTTTTACCAGACGTCCTTAGCGGGTCACGCGAGTGGCCCAGCATGCTAACAACGGGCCCGTCATTAACGGGCCTGTTGTTAGCATGCTCCCCATTCCCATTTAGCCCTATGGGGGCTCAAATGGGAATGGGGATGGTCCAGGTCCGGGTTCCCTGAATGGGGAAATACTGGGTCCTCCAAGGTCGGAAATGCCTGGTATTTCCCCATTCAGGGAACCCGGACCTGAGTTTGGAGGCAGCCATGCCCTTATTAAGGGCATGGCTGCCTCCAAACTCGTAATGAAGCCCATTGTGTATAGGCGCTATATAAATAACTATCATATCATATCATATCTGATGACCCCAAATTACATGCGGGTATATGTGTTGCAATGATATCTCCAACCACACTTGCAACATTGCCCCCACAAAAAGATACCTTGCTAGTCACAGTCTTACAGCCTTACAAACATGTGGGAGGAGACTGCAACATGGAACTGAAAAAGGCACGCTTGAACGGCCACTGCTCCATTGACACTCCATATGTGGAATGTGTTACACAGAGACAACTATTGGCCATCCACATGTTGTCCCATCGGGAAGACGGCCTCATACGTCTATGCACAGACATTGTTGCTCATTCATGTCTACCAGCTGCCAGGGCCAGGTAATGGGTGACTGTGAAAACATGCACAGAATTTTGTGACACTGGGCCTCATTCCGAGTACGGCGCTAACCAATGGCGCTATTAACGCCTTGGTTGACGCCATACCCGGACCGGCAGCGCCTTGGTGGTTGGCGGAATTACCGCCCCATTCCAAGGTTGGCGGGGCGGTAATTCCCCAATCCCCATTTACCCTTCCCCATTCCCATTCTTGCCCCATAGGGCATAATGGGAGTGGGGAAGGCGTCAATTACGCCACCGTAAATTACGGTGGCGTAATTAACATCAAGGTCCCTTAGCGCCATGGTATTTAACGCCTGCTAAAAGCAGGTGTTAAAAGCACCATGGCGCTAAGGGAACTCGGAGTATGGCGGTAAGGGAATACCGCCACCGCTCTCGTTAGCGGTGGCCGCTATCCCTTACCGCCATACTCGGAATGAGGCCCACTGTGTGTGTCATGATTGTCACACCCAATGGACTATACTTATGCAAGACAATGTGAATATTTACAGTCACATGTATGTTCCATGCCATTGCCACACATACAAGCTGCACCATTTCATGGTCCATGCAGAGGTGGCGACTTCCCAGTGAGCAGAGCTCAAGGTGCACAGGGGTGGCCACAGGAAGGTTCAAACCCAGACTGCTGACTGTGAAAAATCATGCATTGCTCTGTATCAAATAAAGGAGTGCATATTGAGCACACAGCCACTGAGATGCTCTTGATACACACACACTCTGGCCTGCACCCTGGCCCTCCCAGTGTCCAGCTGATGCTCTTAGTGTTGACAAAGCCTTTAAATTGGGCAAAATGCATGATGGATGGCTCATGTAACAAGCTTTTGCTTTTAAATCCCAGGAATGAGTACTGAACTATAGACATTTTCATTTTGAAGGCCAGAACAAAGCATCAGTAAGCTGACCAAATCTACACATTGGGCCTCACTACGAACCCGGTCGGTAACCACAGCGCTATTTGCGCCATGGTTGCCGCCGTTAAACTACCGATTCCGCCATGATGAATGGCGGAATTACCGCCCCATTCCAAGATTTGCAGGGGCTGTAATTCCCCATTCACCATGGCCCTTCCCCATTCCCATTTTTGCCCCCATAGGGCTGAATGGGGAAGGCGGTAATTACGGTACCGCAAATCGCGGTACCGTAATTACCTCCAAAGTCCCTTTGCGGGTCCAGTCCTTAATGGCTTGTAAAACCAGCTGTTAACGGAGGACCCGCAAAGGGACCTCGAAATTGGGCGGTAAGGGATTACCGGCACCAGTGCCCTTACCGGTACCGGTAATCCCTTACCGGCCGGGTCGTAATGAGGCCCATTGTGACAAGAACATTAACATGCCACACATACAAAGCTTTAAACAATGTACTTAATTTCCATGTCTTGTAATTTCATGCACAAAAGCTGTTCATGAATATCTCTTCATATGTTGCATCCCTGAGAAGGTTAACTGTCATATCCTTGCCATAGTACTCTAGTGGCTGCATTGGGACATGGAGTACATGCATCCCCTTACAATCAATTTGCGATCCATTCTCTAAACATGCCAGTTGGCTCCTCAATGTGACTTTGAAAACTGATTAGGACAGCAACGTCCACTGTGTCACCATGCAGACCGTAAGCTATGTATAATCAATGCTGTGAAATGTGTGCAGCAATGAATAGTGTGCTGCCCAAGTCCCCACCCTGTTTTTCAATGCCTCCATGTGCTGCTCGTAATGGCACATATGACTGGTTCTGTCTGATGTGTCCCAGGTGTACCAGCGTTGTGACATTTCTCAGGCGTGTGAGCCCCCTGCTGTTCGCCTGGCGCAATTCATGAATTGGCCGTGTTACTTTGCATTGTGTAGGCTGGCAGCACCTTTTACATTACAGTGTCATGTAAAGTGTCAGTCAATGACTGTCTATAAGTGAGTGACTAACAGTACTTGACTGAGGCTTTACATGACACTGTCATGTAAAGGGTGCTGCCAGCTCACACAATCTAAAGAGACATTTACAGTGTGTGTGCTGGATGCACCCTATATATATATTTTATTTTTTATTTTTTTATAGTTTTTTACAAACTTTTAAAATATGAACAATTCATAATTACATTCAAAACTCTTTCAAAAATGTCCAAAGCCATGTACTGAGTTCTACCTTTTAGTTACCAACTAGATTCTTCTTTCCAGTCTTTCAGTTTGGTAAATTATACAATTTCTTTTTTTTAGAACTTAAACAATATCAGACTCAATGGTGTTCAGCCATCATAGCTTCTAGCTTTTTCCAAATAAAATATTAAAGCAAAATTTAGTTTCATATCGCATCCCTCTGAGAATAGAATCCACCAATCTTCGCCATTTAAATGTGGTCTCTTTAACATTTCCAGTCCCAAATGGGTGGTCCTTTGATCACGTAATTTCTTACAATATAACACCAGATGTTTTAGCGTTTCTTTTTCTGTTTTACAAAATCTACATTCTTCGTCTAGATCTTTATCTTTATTTCTTATGTTCATAATTGATTTTGTTTGAAACAGATTCATACGAAACTTCAAAAAAGTATGGCTTTTTTTGTTGCATGGAAATGTTTGGAAATATTTTGTGAGAGTATTCATTTCCCGTGCCTCAGGAGCAACTTGGTCCATGCATCTATGAAGTGACCATTGATCTTGATTTTCGCACCAATCCTGGTTCCATAATTTCTTTTTTTACTGCATTTGGATTTTGGATCAGTAGAAGATGGAGTAGAAGATGGTCCACTTGTAGCTGTATAGCCGCACAAGTTTGTTTCCACATACCTAAAATTGAACCATCAGAGTGATTTACTTCACTGCACAGGATTTGATATTGTGGAAGGTCGTCCGCTCCCAATACTTTCCTGTAAATTGTCAGCATGTTCCATATAACTTTTGCATTAATTGAAATAAGTCCAAGCTTGTATCTGATGCAAGCAGTTGGTGTCCCTCTTGGTAAGGATAGCACTTGGCTCCAAAATGTATTTTCACACCAAGGCCATATCCCAGCCGGGTATCCCAACATTGCTTCTCCACTGAAGCCTAATGCAGGTATAACTTTAGCCTTATAGAATTCAATTGTCGGTTTTATCGTGAACTTCACATATTTCTTATTTTTATTTATGTGCTGCCAAGAGTTTACATTTCCGTTGGATTTTCTCAACCATGTTGTCGTCATTAATCCGAGAGTTTATAATATGTCCCAGATATTGCGTTTCCATCGTGAGTCGAATGGGTTTTGAATCTATTTTCCAGGTGAATTTCCCCACCTTGCTTGCTCCCACTAGACTTTGAAGGACTAATATCTCGGTTTTTGTAGGATTAATCACGAGACCATTGGCATCAGTGTACTCTTTCAATGTAGTCAATTTTCTCTGCAGATCAAGCAGAGTTACGTCAATTATCACAATGTCATCAGCATATAGGATATATCCAAGTCTATTTCCATTTATTTTCGGACCAAATGATCTTGTTGTTTCTAAAGATCTTTCAATATCAGAGATGAATGTACTAAATAGAGTTGCTCCTAACGGGCATCCCTGTTTCACTCCTCTAGTTGTTATAATGGCTGATGAGAGGGCCCCCAGCAGTTCTAATCTGACTTTAATCGTGGTACTAGAGTACAGTTCTTTAATTGCGTCAAGCAAGCTATCTGGGCATCCCCATTTGCTAAGTTTGATCCATAACAGCTCACGGTCAATGGTGTCAAACCTGTGTGCCAAATCTATGAAGACCAAGTATAGTTTACATTTTTCCTTATGGCCTCCATCTTTAGTAGATTAATTATCAATAAGTTTAGTCCACATCCGACACCTTTTACAGAACCGGTTTGTCGCTCATCATCAACTCCTGCCACTTTTATCCTGTGTGTCAGTTGTATCAGTAGTTGTATAGCGAAGATTTTCCCCACGACATCCAAAAGGGCCATCGGCCTGTCATTTTTTGGATCAGTTCTTACTCCTTTTTTAAATACAGGCACGATTATAGCAGATTTCCAAGACTCCAGAATTCTTTTTTCCACGATGATATTTTTGAACAAAATATATCAAATTTTCTTGATGAGCTCAATCTTTTGATGTTTTCCAGGTTATCTGTCTTGGCAATGGCAATGTCCCAAGTTATCAGTATTTTTTGTTCCAGAAATTCACTATCCATGCTTTTAGAAAACAGCTTTCCAAAATGTTCTACCCATTTGGCTTCTGTTACTCTATTATTTTGAATAGCTTCTTGTGGGACTGCTACGTTGTTAATTACTTCCCAGAATGTGTGGGAGCATTTTTTCAGCATCATTCTGGTTCATAATACTTTTTATGCAAGCGTAGTCAAGTTTTATAAGGTGTTTGCGCTTTAGTTTTATTTTCAAAATAATCTGTCATCGGATGTTTCTGCAACACTCTGATTGTTTTCCGTAGTTCACATTTTTTTCCACAACTGCTCTATCATACACATGCTTTTTCTTACATTTTTTGTTCTTGCCCTCCTTTGGAATTTCGGTATAGGTTTGTAATAAAGCAGGATATTCTATTTGATCCAAATCTTCCTTAGGGTTCCCATCAGACAACAATTCTGTCATTGTCATGATCTGTCTCTCTTCAAGCTTCAAGCAATTTCTTCCCGGGGTAATAGAAATGTCATAGTTCCACGTCTGCTCATTACTCATCTTTAATCTTTGCAGAGTAATTTTAACGAGGTTGTGATCACTGTGTTGCATGTCAATTACGTTTAACTCTGTAATATTTCTCAGCAGGTTTTCCGAAGCATAGAAATAATCAAGCATACTTTCGTATTTTCCATTTTGCCAGGTTGATTTAGGCAAAATCCCCTTTCAGATTTCCGTTTAACATAGACATTCCTCGGCTTCCATCTCCTCTTCCCATGTGGTTATCAAACGATTTTTCCTGGAGACGGGTTTTGTGCATGATGAGTCAGTGGATTTTTGTGCTCTTGGACATTCCATGTTGAGGTCACCACACATTATAATATTAGGCCTCTTCTCAATAGACAATATTGAGTCTATTAGGTCTCCTATTGCATCCAAATATAGCCAATCATCTGAGGCATTGTGCTGCCAATATAAATTAATTACGTGTAACTTAACGTTGTCTTCTGCTTTCTCTTTTTTAATTGCAATGATCATGTATTGCATATATGGTGTCAGATTTATTGATTTAATTATTCTCAGGCCATGATCTAGTTTTGCATGTGTCAGTAAGCCTGCCATCGGTCTTGCTTTTGCCTGCTTGATGGCAGGATTCCAGGCTATTTCATAGCCTTCCACTATAGGCTGAGTCAGAAGTCACATTTCTTGGAGGCAGATTATGTGCAGATTTCCAATGCCGCTATGACTATTGTTAAACAGATGGGTAAAGCCTCTTGTATTCCAAGTACCCATCAATGTCACATGCAATGGAGTTTTATCCCGGCATTATTTCTTATGTTGAGAGTTTAGTGAGGCCGACATCCAGCTCCAACTTTTCAGATCATCCTCTTTACCCTCACTATTGCTGATGGAGTTTAGGCAGCTGTTCTCTGCACTCCCTGTCCTCGTTTTTTGAATTTATGGAAAGAGAGGTGAGTCCCAATGGGTTTACAGGAATATGGATATTTTGTTGGAGGAGAATTATAAACTAATTTTGTGTAGATTTCTTATGGACTTATTGTTTAGACTTCTTTGTTATTGAGTGATAAACAGTTTGAATTTAATACACATGTTTAGGGAGTTTATTGTTTGTGAATGGGTCTCATAGTACATGGGTGACTTTTTTATTACAGATCTACCTGGGTTATCAGACAGCAGCGTTCATTATGAAAGTTTTGGTGTCCATTGAATAGGAAGTTCTTGGAGGCTTATACAAGTAGCTAGCAGTTTGGTTGACTCTTTCTGTTTACTTTGAGTGTTATATTGGTGTTTTATTTGGATTTATTCTTCATATAGTGGACCATATTTTCATACAAATTTTCTCTGGACCATTGTCCACAGATCATGGTGAAATTGACTCCTGGTTATTAAGCAGCTTGACCGGCAGGGGTGAGAGTTACCCCATGACTACAAGGTCAGTGAAGTTCTTTTGATGTTGCAGGTGCACTTGGTCTTGGAATGGGATGCATCATATAGATGTTATTGATTGAAATTATTTATTTCTGTTAACAGACAAGGGAAATTGAACAAGTAACATCCATACCTGAAGAAGGGGATTAAAAGTCCCCGAAACGCGTCGTATGATGTGTTGATGAAATCACTGTAAAGCAGTATGAAGTGAATACTGTCTGATCAACACAGGATTGTTACTGGAATGTACCATATATATTTGTTTGAACATTCTCTGAATTTAACCTTGAAAATAAATCTACATATCATGTTTGAAATGACTATTTCATAAGAAGTTTGTCCATTGTTGATTTTCGTGCTCTTATTTATTTTTTGAATAGCATTGGAATTAAGTAGAACAGGAATTTGCAATAGTGTATTGATGAATGTTCACCTTAGAAAATTCTTATTAATAAAAACGTCAGGAATAGCAGAGGTACTCAAACCTCAGCACAGCACGGCAATCCAGCAGCATTTGGAACACAATGAACACTCCCTGACACTCCGCACCCTATATTTGCGGTTTCATTGTGTGACTGCACCACTTGATTGTCCCTTGAGCAAGCTCTGGGTCAGTTGTCCATGAAAACGTGCACTGGAAATGGTGGTATATGCAGCTAGAAAGAGAGTGCCATACTGACTCCACATTTAAACACATGAATCAATCACAGAAGTTCCCTCAAATGTCACCTCCTCTAGGCTAAACACCCTCACTACACTGCCACGCCATGATATTCACTGGCTGCAGAACCAAAAAAGAACCCACTGTTGCCAGTCGGTAACCCAAATGCACTCTAATGGAGATATCAATTACTTTCAACACATAGGGCCTCATTACGACCCCGGCGCTAAACCATGGTGCTGTTAGCACCATGGTCCATGCTGGGGTCCGCCATGGTGAATGGCGGAATTACCGTCCCATGCCAAGGTTGGCGGGGCAGTAATTCCCCATTCACCATGGCCCCTTCCCCATTCCCATTTTTGGCCCATAGGGCTCAATGGGAATGGGGAAGGCGCTAATTACGGCACCGTAAAATACGGTGCCGTAATTAGCTCCTAGGTCCCTTTGCGGGTTGGTTTTTTAACGCCTGCTAAAAGCAGGCGTTAAAGTGCAACCCACAAAGGGACCTCGTAATCAGGCGTTAAGGGTTTAACGGCGCCGACACCTTTTACGGCACCGTTAACCCCTTAACGCCTGGGTTGTAATGAGGCCCATAATGTGTATCTTTGAATGTCAAAAAAATACTCAAAATAAAAACGTGTTTGTGTTTACAAACAAATCATTCATCAAACCCAATTCCCTCAGGAGTTTCCCAACTGCAGTAGAAGATGTTTTCCCTTTCATTCACCAAACAGAAAAAAATTCAGTCATGTGAGTAAGTCTTTGGATGTAACTTTTTAATTCCTCCAAATCTTGCCAACGCGTTTCGGATTACAAATCCATCCTCATGGCATGTTTACTTTTCTTCTGATATTAAAATTCCTCAATTCCACATAGAGAACATGTATTGGGTTACCTTTAAGGACCTCTATTTATCCTCTCCTTTTAACTTTTTGGAAATACAATGCTCTTGTGGTCGTGTACCTATAAAAAACACAAGCAAAATATACTTGTAGGCATCTATTTAATATGGGTATATGCCGGATATCTTATATGGACCAAGAAGATAAATATATCATAAGTGCACTCACTCAGATTCCTCATAGTGCTAACCAAGACCCATTCATGATTATATCTTCCACACTTTTCAAAGTTCCTTATGAAATGACATACCAGGACCTAATGTCAGTTACTTCATTGTTGTTAGTCCGATGTCCATCCCCTAGTTTAGTTACTTACAGTAAGAGTCTTGTTTTTATAAACACAACCGTGCTCAATCGGTTAACTCGGTCATGTGCTGTATGCTAGCCTAATTTAAATTTTCTAAACATCCTCACCTGTGGTCCGACTGTTCCCACAACAGGGCCCAGCGCAAAATATAGCGACCATCTTAAATGTACCAAATACCAAATGGTAACCATGTATAGTGTCAACTACGAAAGCCTTCTTCAGTCTACTCCTTACTTGATGTGATGATTTATTGACATCTCAGTATGTCGTTTGTGCTTACTAGCATTACCAATTAGTATATTTAATTTTGTACGTGACCATTGGTAGTCCCGTCAGAGGCAACATTTATGTTTATAAATGTATATGTAAAACGCACTCACTTTATTTCTTGTAAACCAGGAGTACCTAGAAGCGGCATGAGCTGCAAGAATCTGGTGAGCTGGTTGGGTGCCACAGTGCCTCTCCCATCCATACTAAACCTTCAAACGTCTTCTGAGCGTGCCATATTGGAACTATTGTTGTTCCACTGGTGTGCTCAGAGATTATTATAACTGGTCTCTGAGCTCCTTCTATTCAGTATCACACATGCCTCTCTGTTACCATGACTTCTCAGCCAGTGTAATTCTCTCAACTTTTTTAAAATCAAGCAGTGAATTTTTAAACATAACTATTTCATAAGTATGTACTTGACATTGGCTAGATGGATAGTAATTCAAGCATGGAAACAAATCTATATATTAACCCCACCCAAATTCATTTTTCCATAATTCATCCTCAATGTGGTGCCGCTTTACCTCAACCATCAGTCATCTGTCATCACCGGTCCCACTGCACCTTTACCAGCCTGCTCCAGGGGATGGAACCTGAGAGACAATTTAGTCAAAGCTAAAAGAACAGATGAACACAAACAACCTTTTCTGACCAAACAAAACACAGGCCCTTTCCCTGTCTTCACTGCAGCCACTCCAACAACGTACAAAAGGGGGACATGTGAGACATCGCTGTAGGCCAACAAATTGATCTAAAACACCTTGCCACCTGTGATTCCAAACATGTTATATATGGACTAATATGTCTCTGTAGTCAGTTCTATGTGGGTCAAACAATTAGAAAGATCAAACACAGACTAACTCAACTCGAAAATTAGGAACAAGAATGAAAAATCCCTAGTAGCCAGACACTTCACTGAGAATAGACACACTATTGCCCAACTTAATTACGTCATTCTAGAAGTAGTTAAGACACCACCAAGAGGTGGTAATCCAAGCAAACTCCTCATGAAGAGAGAGATTTTCTGGATCCACAGACTGGATTCCCGTACATCAACAGGTATGAACGGAGAGTTCTCATTGACAGCCGTTCACTAAATCCTGAATACGGGTACAATGTACACCATTCCCCAAAAATGTCAGATAATTCTTTGAAAAGGAAGGTCTTTTATATACTAACAAACTAATACTCATGCATGTAAACTTGCATGACAATGAGACACTGTATAGCTCTTGTTAACTAGAAAATTGTTGTAGAAATAGGGTGAAAACTATCTATGTTCCAAAAATCTAAATGTGATTTTGCAATGTATGTAAAATGCTATCATTATATGTAAAATGTTATCATTATGACCAGGAAAACAGAAAATGTACCAACAATCATATCTGAAAGAGAACATAATATAAATTATTCATGATGAAAAATGTATTATGTATGCAAAGTGTACTATGGTCTATCACCCGACACTCATATACAGTCATTCGAACAGAGTGGTGCTGACCTACATAGATTGTGTATGCCCACTGATATGTATTTACATCTGAATTACACTAAGTTGTCTCACATTAGGTATCCTGTGACTTCTCACCAAAGAACCAGTGACAGCACAGGGGCAAGCCCAGACCCAATATAGTAAACTCTCTGGTAGGTAAGCCTACTAATTATGGTATATAGTTAACAGGGAAATATGTTCCCCACTTTGACATCTTTATTAAATATCGAATACGCAGCACTTAATTAACCGTAACAGGCATTGTACCTAAATACCTAAATACCTATATGCAGACACACCAATGTGAACACAGTGACATCATCAAGCACGTTAAACACACGTGCCACATCACATAGAAGGCTGCCATTTTGATTACAGAGCATCTTCACTCTACCCGCTGCACGGATCGGCCAAAACTGTAAGAGTATAGATTGCCATTAGGCAGCCTTAGAACCTAACTTTTTCCCTGACTAGTGGGGACCTATTTATGTATAAGGAGAATCAAGTTTTAAAGCCTAAACCTTTCTTGTAAATCTCTCCTATGAAAGTGCTGTACTCCTACCTCCAGTGACCATAGAACATAAAACGACCAGAATTAAGGCTTGATCGCGAGGTGAGCGGTTCCATCAATTACTCAGCACTGAGATATTTGAGAGTATAAATCATGTTTGACAAACTATTCCATAATTAGAATCTGATGTATGAATCTCCAATAGAAATTCTAAATCGAATGACTCCATGACCACAGAGGCTGCACGGATTATAAAATATCCCCATTACATCACTTCCAGAGACATTAGCAACCTGGCCTTCCTCAAGATATGAAGGTAGGCTCCCACCACCTCTAACAATATTAATGGCATTCATCATGTCTTAGAATAGAATACATATATCCAGATCATACTAATACTCCCTCAATTATAATAACAGGCAGCGTTTCACAAGCTAATACATGACAAAACTATTTCTGACCATTTGGTGCCACCTTGCTGTCATCGAGGTGAGGCAGCATCACAAAATCGTAGTTTGATTTTATAACACTCTGTGCTCCTCTACTCAAATAATTATCTCTATTGTCTTTTAGATAACATATGAATTGTGAAGTCTGAAGAATGACTTAAGCACATGCTTCCTAAGAAATGTTGCTCTTGATGAAGTGACCAGTTCCCGAAAACGTTCAGAGCTCCTTGTTTTTATGATTTATGAATTAACTTCTTTATGTTTTAAACTAATAAAATATCTGTTCCTTAATCCTCCCTGATGGCTATAAAATCCTCTCTGTGCCTAGGCCTAAGAAGACAGGTGGGGGAGTGGTGCCTATTTCCCCCGAATGGTTACCTGTATCCATCATCCCTACTCAGGCCTACTCCTCCTTCGAGTGCCTAGTTTGCAGACTCTCACTCTCTTCTAAATCTTCTCTCACTATGGCCACCCGGATACTCTCTTCCTCTCGGGAAATGGCATGACCTGGCCTCCTCTCCTCTCAACTCTTCCTGATGGGTGATCTCAACATCCATCTGGACTCTCATGACTCTTCAGGACTTTTCTGCAACCTATGCGACTCTCTCTCCCTATCTATCATTCCCTCTGGCCCCACGCACACTGCAGGCCACACTGTGAATGTTCTTATCTCTTCTGAAATCCCTCTCTCTAGCCCTACCACTTCCTCTCTCTATTGGGCCGACCACTCTCTTTTCTCAACACACCTGACACTCTCCTCTTGCAGCACCACACCTGTCACTGCCACTCAGCTTCAAAGTCAGCAGACCCATGAAAAAAGTGACAATGGTTGCCTTTGCCTCCACCTACTCTCCTCCTCTCATTCCTATGACTGACTCACACCCAGACACATCCCTTGCTAACGTCAATCTCTCTATCTCCAACACACTTGACATTATTTCCCCTGCCATGAGGGTCCGACTGAAGCCTTCCAAAAACTACAACTCTTGGTATGACTCCGATCTGGCTGCCCTTAAAAGCAAATGTATGGCATCTGAGCGAAAATGGAACTCATCGGGCAGATCATCTGACAAACTGGCCTGCAGCCTCTTTCAAAGGCAATATTGACTCTGCAAGAAAAGAGTCTATATTCAAGCCCGCATCTTTGCGGCAGCAAACAACACGGCTGAGCTTTTCAAAGTCTGCAAGGAACTGGCCAATCCTACAGCAGCCTCTTCTTCTGTCACACCCACTCAGGACCTTTGCTCGGCCATGGCTGCACACTTCACCACAAAAACCCAAGACATCTTTTCCTCCATCTCTTCCACCCCACCCCACAGCATACACCAACACCACAGCCTCCCTTAGTCCCCCTCCTCTTACCCTCTCCTTTCTATCACCCATCACACCTGATGAGGTCACCAGACAAGTCCGGTCTATGATGGCCTCATCCAAACAGGTGAGCCTCTGCCCCTCAAAAACCATTGAGGACAATATTGACTCTCTCGTCCCAGCCTTGGCTGATCTCTGCAATCTCTCCTTTTCCACTGGAGTTTTCCCAACTGCCCTTGAACATTCCCTTGTGCACCCTCTGCTCATGAAACCCTCTGCCGACCCCTCTATGCTGGCACACTACCACCCTATCTCCATCTCTCCTTTCTTGGGCAAACTCCTGGAGAAGTTGGCTATCATTCAGCTGACCCACCACACTGAATCTATTGGCTGTTTCCATGGCCATCAGTCTGGCTTTAGAGCATCCAGAGGCACAGAAACGGCTATTCACAACACCAGCGAAGATGTGCTCTCAAATCTTGACACTAACACTCCATCTATCCTCATTCTCCTTGACCTCTCCTCTGCTTTTGACATGGTTAATCACAACATCCTGATTGCACATCTCTCTGACAACCTGGGAATCACAGGTCAGGCTCTGGCATCGTTAAACTCCTTTTTCTCCGATCACCCATCCCAGGTGGAACTCGGAGCCTTTTGACTATTGCTCTCTCAACCTGTATCATTCCCCTGGGATTTAAACTCTCCCTCTGGTTCTTCAATGCCTACATGGCTGCCTTGGCATGTGTGATTGCCACTTTCACCTCTAACTTCCAGTGTTATGCGGATGACACACACCTATCTTTCAAGCTACCCTCAGCCGCCTCCTCCTCGCTCATATCTGACTGCCAGTCCACTATTCAGTCATGGTGTGCTGCAAACAACCTTTGCCTTAACTCCAGTAAGACTGAGATTGTTCGCATTGGGACCCCTGCTCCCGCTTTCCCACTTTCGCTCTGGGCAGCATCCCTTGGCCCTGCGCCCACACCCACCTGTGAGGCAAAAAACCTTGGGGTAATCTTCGACTCCATTCTCTCCTTCTCTCACATTTCTGACATCTTCAAAAAGTCTAACTATCAGCTAAACCTTCTCAGAGGTACTCTTTGTTTTCTCACTTTCCCCCAGTGGCTCACTGTCTCCAGAGCCTTAGTTCTTTCTAGGCTGGACTATTGCAACAACCTCTTCCTCAACCTCCCTTCTTCTGCTCTGCGCCCTCTGCAACTCATCCAGTACCACAAGACTTATCCTTGGCTTCAAGCCCAGGGACTGCATCTTTCCGGCGCTGACATCTCTTCACTCGCTCCTCATGGCTGCAAGGATCAGGTTCAAGACCCTCTCCATTGTCCAAAAGGCTTTCTGGGGCCTCGGACCTACCTACCTGCAACACTGCCTACCTAAATACTGTCCCTCATGAGCCCCCAGAGAGTTAGAGGGAGATCCTTATCCTCAGCAGGTGACTCCCTCTGGAATAGCCTCCCTGCCACCCTTCATCTTGAGCCTGACCTTCTTAAGTTCTGGAAAATCCTCAAGACCTTCCTCTTCTCCTATTCCTTTGCTCTCCCTCTACCCTGCAAACCTCACCCCTTCTCCTCTTCCCATCTCACCCTCCTCTTCCTTACAGCATGCTGACTGGCCCCTGGTGAACCTGTGGGATATATTCTGGGGTTACACCTAATTTTGTGGTATTTTATGGTAATTCGTTGGGGTGTTTCTTTTTACATTTGTGAGACCAATGTCAGTATATATGCTAACAACAGTTTTTTATTTTTTTTCCAGGGCCACTTACCGCAAAAAGGTACTGGACTTGATACACTCAGATTAGATCAATTAGGTCCCCTGCTCACAGTATTTTATATACAATACTCTGTATGCCCTGTTGGCTGAGTTGTAAAATCATAAACAATAAGTTGAAACACCATGCATTAATTCACTCTCTAACTAGATAATTCACAGCAGATATCTCACTTGGAAACATATACTTGTGTGCACTTGTCTGCGTGCAGATCAAGTAAAATGACCAACTGCCGCAAAGATAACCAGACCACGAAATGATTTTAAGTTTCTATGTTTTATCGTAATAGATGAATTTCCCACAGGCACATGGTAACAATTCTGCATGGGACAGAACTTCTCAGTGCAAATGTTTTACAAGGAGCAAAAGCACATCACAAAATAGAATGAGCTGGGACCAGGCTTACTGATCTGACCTTGAAAGCAATAGACTTGGCAAGAGTTAGGCTTTGTGAAACACAAGAATATTATCACAAAAGTATTCCTGTAAATTCAAAATCGCGTGCATTTCGAACATTGACAAACACTATACATAAAATGATCTGTTTCCCTGTCTAACTGCTTAAACGGCACACTCCAATGCCCTCACTTTTGACCTATATTACCTAGAGGCAGCGACTTTCTTGGCTTGACTGCAACTGGAGAATCCCCCTCAGTCTGTTCGCCCACAGATAAGGACTATCACGACCCCAGGAAGTCTGCCAGCACTGGACTCTGTCTGCCAGCCCATCTCAGCCCAGCATTCGAAGATCTCTCCGCAGGATGTCTCTCTCTGTGGATGTTTCTGAATGTCTGACTCAGCTACACCCACTCAAGTCCTTATATTACCTCTTGCTGCCACTCAAAAAGAAAATACCTCCTATCTAAATCATACCACTGAAACCCATGTGATGTTACTGTTGGAGAGCAAGAAGATACTTCTCTTCCTGCGTTTCCTGTGCACGAAATAGCTTGTCTTTAGTCGTCGCATATTTCAGCTTGTCACACAAGCTCATGCTGCATATTTAAGAACCGCATCGAAACAGAGCCACATGCATTTTGGATTAAAGACATTAATTTACATATATGGGTTTCAGTTTGTTAAATGGGATTCATTGAGTTAGTATTTTAATGTATATTAGTTATTAAGTGTGGTGCAAATTCAGTCAAATGGAATATTATGCTGACATGAAACAATTTTAAATCATGCTCTGCATTTCTGAACTTTGTACCTTCCCATTTGGCACGCCGATTGCATTGGCAACCTATGCCTTGCATATGCTTGTATTTTTGTGTTTCTATATAAAGCCCACACTAAAACTACTTGTGCCTGCTAAGCTTATAAACCCCTGTAACTCACAGCCCCCCAGCTATTCAGAGCCCCCCCATCTATTCAGAGCCCCCCAGCGACTCCTACATTTCCCTCCTTTTTTTTACTGCTGGGATCAACTTGAAATCAATGTAGGAAAAATCAAAACCAAATGTCCTAAAATAAATGTGTTTCTCCCAATTGAATTTTCTCCTCTGCATTGTCATCAAAATCAAGATCAACATTGTCATCTTAATGGTGAGAACAATCAACCAAAATAAATATCATTAAAACCACCTAGATCACCAAACCTCTTTCAACCCATGTCCCCCAATTGAACCTATTTGCCTCTGTTAAGCCTAGACTGCTGACAGTAATATTACCCTTACTTAGATTCATTCTAATTGTATGTACCCCTTTATGCTTCAGTAAGAATTCATATCTGGATCAATGAGAAATGCATTTTTCTGAAAAGAATCAATTTTTCCACTTCCCCTCCCACAAATTGCCATTAGCATGAAACAGGATCAGTCCACCCACCAACACCACTGCATCTTTCGAGACAGATATGTAGAACACACTATGCTGCAACTGCTTCACAATAAATGATCCATGGTTAAGGTGAGTAATTGTATAATTTGTCATTGAGGTACTCACTAACCACCTATCCTTGATCAATTTAGCATGGGCCAACTCTTCAACCTCTGTATTACTTATAACTACCTCACACCCCCCAGACACTCCAGCATCTGACTTCAGCCCACAAATAGCATATGCTGCATCAGGAAAAAATGGCTTGCCTGGACATATATAATGTTGCTCTTTAAATTTCACACATGTATCTAATTTCAGGATTAGATAAACATCAGGTTCCCATGATTGAAATGCTATGATTTCCGGAGTCCTAATTTTTACATATTTATTACCTTGCCAAAAACCTACATTGTGCACTAACTTAATTTGATAAATCAACTCTGGGAAATAAACGGTATGCATAACAGAAAACTTATTTCCATTCTCTCTATATTGGCGTATAATGGCATTGCACTTCCCATCTCAAATGCATTTTTTTCTTATACCATTTCCACCTCTCTTTGTGTAATTCATGACATCATTTGACGAATGATATCAGATGATACAAAATACAGAGGTATATGGCCTTGAATCAACTGAGATACTGCACTTTGAACTTCCAGCAAGTATTTTGCCATCATTCTTTCAATTGGAGTTACTATATTTACAATATCATGCAACAGTTTATCATGTTTAACAATGACATTGGTACTATGTTCTACTATTTTGGCTTGCTCATTGTGCACCAAAATAGTTTCATTCACATAACGAATTGCTTCTTTTTGTCCACCTCTGATTCCATCTATCGTTTGTTGTATGATATGATATGATATAGCATTTGTAACGCGCCTATACACAAGCGTTTCAAGTGTTTCAAGGCGCGACGAGGCAGGGAGGGGGAAACGGGGGAAGACAGACAATGATCCTACTAGGCCACGTGTCATTCAGATCGCGCAAGTGCAGGGGAAGGGGGAAGGGACAAAGCGCAAGGGGAGGGGAAGGGGCAAGTGCAGTACAAGGTAAGTATATATAATAAAAAGAATAGGGCCAGCTGGTGGCAAGTGCAAAGTAAGTGCAGACAAGTGCTGGGAACGGGGGCTGTAGGGATACAGAGACAGTCCCGCAGAGCAGGGGTTGCCAGCGAGGCAGTGCAAGTGCAGAGTGGCTGGGCTCAGGACCGAGGTCGGCGAGTGTGGCCCAGTTGCAGATTCGGTGCAGATTGAGCGAAGAATTAGCAGGGGAGAGGGAGAGAGAAAGCAGAAGCAAAGAGGAAGGTTTTGAGGTGCTTCCGGAACCGTAGATGGTTCTCCTCAAGTTTCAGGGAGGCAGGAAGGCTGTTCCAGAGGGAGGCCCCTGCCGCGGAGAGAGATCTACCCCCAGCTCGTTGCTTCGAGAAGCGGCTGACCCAGAGGGAGTTGGAGACGGATGAGCGAAGGGCTCAGGAAGGAAGATATTTAGGAAGAGAGAGTTGAAGGTATTTAGGCCCCAGAAGGCCTTGTGGACAATGCAGAGGGTTTTGAACTTTATCCTCGCAGCCACTGGGAGCCAGTGTAGAGACTTCAGTCCTGGAGAGATACGGTCCCTGGGCTTAAGGCCAAGGACAAGTCTCGCAGTTCTGTTCTGGATGAGTTGCAGAGGGCGGAGAGTGGAGGCAGGCAGATTAAGATAGAGGCTGTTACAGTAGTCCAGCTTTGAGAGAACCAGGGCTCGTGAGACAGTGAGCTTCTGGGGGAAGGAGAGGAAGGGAAGAATACCTCTGAGGAGGTACAGCTGGTAGTGTGACTTCTTAGAGACGTCAGATATATGAGGAGAGAAGGAGAGTGTGGAGTCGAAGATAACCCCGAGGTTTTTTGCCGTGCAGGTAGGTGCAGGAAGAGGGCCAAGAGAGGCCGGCCAGAGAGCTGCAGGGAAGGAGGGAGTGGGTGTGCCGATGAGTAGAATCTCAGTCTTACTGGCACTAAGGCAGAGGTCATTGGCGGCACACCATTCCACCATTCCTGGATAGCCGACAGACAGTCAGAGATGAGGGAAGGAGAGGAGGAGGCCGAGGGTAGCTTGAAAATGAGCTGGGTATCGTCCGCATAGCACTGAAAGTTGGGGCAGAGAGCAGCAATGCGGTGGGCAAGGAGTGCCAGGGACTGGTTGAAAAGCCAGGGGGAGAGATCTGATCCCTGGGGGACACCACAGGTGGAGAAAAAGATGTCAGAGAGGAAGGACCCCAGTTGGACCTGGGAGGGTCGATTGGAGAGGAAAGAGGTCAGCCACGCCAGAGCCTGACCAGTGATACCCAGGTTATCACGGAGACGGTTGAGCAGGATGGCATGGTTGACAGTGTCAAAGGCAGAAGAGAGATCGAGCAGAATGAGAACACACGGAGTGTTGGAGTCAAGGTTCAAGAGTAGGTCCTCACGGACTTTTGAATCATGTGTTAACTCTTGTACCCACGGACACAGAATTGGTTGTGGACAGTGTCGTGCCCATCACAGTGCCGATTATAGTCATTACAACTGATGCCACTAATAACCCAGCCATTCTCTTCCCTCTCCTTTTCTTTATACCAGATGAACATTATTTCCTTGGTTACTCTACTAGCTTCTTCTTTACGGGGTTGCACCCATTCCGTTACCTGTTCCCATTTTGTCTCTGTCTCATTAAAGAATGTCTCAATGATTAAATCAGGATTTAGGCTAATGCACATGTTCTGACATAACCTTCTATTCCCCAAGATAAAACCTGGTGCTTCTTCTACTGAAATCCCTGATACCGGCCCCATCAGAACTTGTGCCTTCGCAAACCATGGCACAAGAAGCATTCAGGATCCCCATTATGAAGAGTAGCCGCCAAAAATGTTCCCTTTTCATTCTGCAATGCAAAAAGGACAGCCAGTCCTCATCTCTGGTCATCATCTCCACGGTCTTCATCATCACCCTTTCCTTGGCCCAAGGGGCTTTTCAGGGGACTTCACTTCAGGGGTATACTCCAGGGGTCCAGCGCTCAAAGGGTCCAGTGCTGATGAGTAAAACCATTATTTTCCTAGAGTAAAAAGAAAAGACACATTAAGTACCAAGCACAATAAACATTTTATTTCCTTTTCCACTGAAGCATCTGAAATCAAAGTTCATTATATATAAAATACACATTATGGAAATACATGCCATGCAACAAAGATAGGGCCTCATTACGACCCTGGCGTTAAGGGTTTAACGGCGCCGTAAAAGGTGTCGGTGCCGTTAAACCCTTAACGCCTGATTACGAGTTCCCTTTGCGGGACCCGACCTTAACTCCTGCTTTTAGCAGGCGTTAAAGTAGGGTGCCGCAAATGGACCTTGGTCCTAAGTACGGTGCCGCAATTTGCGGCACCGTACTTAGCGCCTTCCCCATTCCCATTGAGCCCTATGGGGCAAAAATGGGAATGGGGAAGGGCCCATGGTGAATGGGGAATTACCGCCCCACCAACCTTGGAATGGGGCGGTAATTCCGCCATTCACCATGGTGGACCCTGGCATGGACCATGGAGCTAATAGCACCATGGTTTAGCGCCGGGGTCGTATACACAACACCCACATGGTACCTTCAGATAAGAGCGCCTTTTTTTACTTTCATTTACCAGCACTATTTACGCTTACTCATTTGCTAGGGCAATCCCCCATATTATATATCTTTATTTTTTTTTATTAGCACCAACTTGTATAAGTCTCTTCACCTTAGCGCCTTCCCCATTCCCATTGAGCCCTATGGGGCAAAAATGGGAATGGGGAAGGGCCCATGGTGAATGGGGAATTACCGCCCCACCAACCTTGGAATGGGGCGGTAATTCCGTCATTCACTATGGTGGACCCTGGCATGGACCATGGTGCTAATAGCACCATGATTTAGCGCCGGGGTCGTATACACAACACCCACATGGTACCTTCAGATAAGAGCCCCTTTTTTACTTTCATTTACCAGCACTATTTACACTTACTCATTTGCTAGGGCAATCCCCCATATTATATATCTTTATTTTTTTTTATTAGCACCAACTTGTATAAGTCTCTTCACCTCATGTTTCGGGTGGAAATGTTTGATTTGATTAACATGGACAAACTGTTCCACTGTCAATTCACCCTCCTTTTTAGCAATTCTGTAGATCACAGGTGAAACCTTTTCCATATATTTATATGGCCCTTGCCATGCTGCAACAAATTTAGAGTGTTTGTGTTTCCCCTTCTCCTATTTCATACTCTTTTACAGATGCCTTCCTATCTTAATATGTTTTGCACAGTCAGCAGCCTTTTCCAAATTCTGCTACACAAACGCAAATGCGTGTTGTAAGTGCTTCATCAACTCTTCCACATATTCATGAATTGTGGATGCATTTACAAGGACCTGCTCATTTGTCATGTAAAGTAAGTGTTGCGGAGCACTATTTTTCTCCCTGTCAAAATTTAATGAAAGCTGAGATTTGTTGACTTTGTGGGAGTCGACCTGATGGCCATTAACACCAATGGAAGCCATAGATTCCAAATAGAACCTGCTTCAGCCACACATTTCTTTAACATCTCCACTATTGACCTGTTTCACTGTTCCACTCCCCCTGAAGAGGAAGGCCGGTAAGAAATGTGTAGTTTACTCTTCACACCCAAAATCTGCATTTTCTTTGTCACTAATGCATTAGTGAAATGACTTCACCCGTCTGACTCTATTCTTTGAGGTAAACCAAATCTTGAGAAAATATGATTTACAAGTGATGTGGCCGCCGTTTGCGCACTGCAATCCGGGGCTGGAATGCACTCTACCCATTTTGATATTAAACAAGTTACCTGTCACGACCCACTTCCTGAACCAAGCCCACTTCCTGAACCAAGCTATGCGGTATAATGTTTTGGGTGTGGTAGCCTAGGGACTATTTTACCTGGACTACTTTCTTGATGCTATTTAAACCACACCCAACTTGGAGAACACTCTTCGCGTTACTTTGCAATCCTGCAACGTGACGCTCATCGTGTTCAGCAGCATTTGCAAACCTCGGAAGAACAGCACCTGAAAACCAAAAGGGACATCGTTATTAGCAGCAGTTTACCTGTGATTCCACCGCTAGCTGCCCTCTGCTCCTGCAAACAGCATCAAGGAACAGCGAGCCTCCCGGACCGTCGGATCTGCAAAAGGAGAGAAACAAGACATTAGACATTTACAATTGTGCCGGCAGCTTACCTCTCAAGTCATCCATCGACCGGCACCGCCTTGGGACTTCTTGCTCTGGGTGAGCACCTCAACCTACGGGAACAAAAGACAACAGGTTAGCAAAGTCAAGGCATCATAGCGCTGCGCATAGCGCCTACTTACTGCATCAAGGCGCTCTTGAAACACCATCACCTGCCGGTGAGTCCAAATTCAGCCAATGTTCCACAGCGAACTTCCGCGCACCTAAGGAGAGAGAAAAGACATTATTGAATCCAAGAAAGGCTTACAGTATAACAGTAATAAGGCCTACCTCAAAGACTCTAAAGGGCAGCATCAGTGAAGTAAGTAGATCACACTCGCCCACAAAGGACAACGCGCCCCTGCCAAGAAGGCAGGACGGAGAGCATGCCAAAATCCATAACAAGGTGAGGAAAGGTCCGGGGAGGGGCTGCGGGCATACGGGGTGTTGGGAGGCTCTTACCCCAGTTGCCCAGTCTTGAACATTGCCCACCTGTTTTCCAGGCAGAACTTCCCCGCTGATTATACCAGGGAGCGGCTGAGAAGGGCACCAGAGTCCCCGCAGCTGGGTGGCATCCCCGTGGATACCAGGTGAGCGTAACATTACAATCAGGATGTACCCATTTTTACTTGTTGATCTTTTTACAGGCCCGACATAGTCGATTTGCAAATCAGACCATGGGAGGGTCAAACCCCTTTTCATTGATGGTGCTCCATGAGTAGGTGATGCAGGATGAAACTGTGCACGCACTAAACACCCTCTGGTGTAGAGTTCAACATCTTGGGACATATGTGGCCAATAAGCATAATCTTTCAACATTTCCAATGTTTTTGTTTTTCAGGTAAATGCCAGGTACATTTTCTACAAAATGTTGTGCATAATCAGAATCAGTTACTAGTACTGTCTCCTTGAGTTTATATTCTATTGCTGTAGAAACTGCCTCATAAATAACTGCCAATCCTGTCACTTGAGTACTTTTAGGACCTATCCTCATGCTTATCCCTTGAAAGTTGGCACATTTAAACCAGATATTTCCTATTCCCGGTACAAGTTCTTTTTCTGTATAATTTTCTACATGGTATGGGCATCCATCTACATATGCAGTTGGTAGAGCCCTACATATTTGTTCATTGAATGCTTTATGTGGAGATTGCTCAAATTCATTCAAACTCGATTTTAGCTCTGTATCTTCCGGTTCACACACGGCCGCACATTCATGCAAGTCTGCTAGCCCCTTGGCAACCAGGCCTTTTTTTGTTCCTATTTCACTTCCAAAGGAAATGCCTGAAGTGCTAACGTCCAGGAAGTAATTCTGGACTTGGCCAAATTCTCTAATCTTATTCTTTTACTTTGCAGAAACTGCAGAGGATGGAGATGTGTCTCGGAAATTACCCTCTCACCTTGAATTATGGGACGGAAATGTTGTAATGCCCAGACATTGGTTAGGAGTGCTTTTTCACATTCACTGAACTTAGCCTCTATAGCCTAATAAACTCTTTAACCCTTTCAAATTAATGGGACCTTGTGGTTTATATATCGCCTCCACATTTTTCTTTTGCTGGTTTAACCCATTTTCGGTCACTTCATGACCTAGGAAGTTCACTTTCTTTTTACACCACTGTGCTTTCTGTGAAGATACTTTTTCTTCAGCCTTCTGTCTCTGGCTAAGAACATGTCTAATCTCATTGAAATGGCATTACATATTCTCATTTTTAATTAGCACATCATCCACGTGAACTATTGTCCCCCTTTCAGCTGCATTTCTCAGGAATTATTAACATACCCAAAAGGTGTCTGGGACCACGCATACTGCGATTTGTCAAAAGAAAATGCAAACAAATTTTGAATATCTTCAGCCAGTGGTACACACCAGTATCCAGCTGTAAGATCTAATGTGGTAAACACCTTTCACCTGTGAACCTGTGCGAGACCCTGATCAAAAATGAAAGGGGCCACCTCTAAACAGGTACCTTTTTGTTTAATTCTCGTAGATCTGCACACAAACGTCATTGGCCATTAGGTTTAAACACACCTAATATAGGAGTATTTGATGTGCTATGAATGGGCCTAGTAATCCCTCTAGATTTTAAATGTCTGATTGTTTCAGCTAATGATTCTAAACATGCCAGGTGTAACCTTTATTGTCGCACAAATACTGGCCCCCTACCATGTACTTCTGGTAATGTGGCAACATGCAAATCTGTTACCCTACGATGATATGCATCTTTGGCAAAAACCTGTTTGAATTCCATAAATATTTTTCTCAATAGGTCTTTTTCTTCTTCATTTGTGCAAGCATCTGCAGCCTGAATTTGCTCTTCTACCATTTCAGAAAACTCTGGGAAATGCTCCTGTGAGATGTTTTGACCCACTCAGATGTGCCTCACTACATCACTTTACTGCAATGGTGAAAGAAACAGCCCAAAATGACCACGCTGACTCCTGTGCGCACCAAGATCTTTAAAACTGCGTTTGTGTCACAACCAGAAAATGGCTGCAAACCCCCTGCCACAAACATTTCAGGTGGGGTGAAAACAGAGTCCTCACTGCAGGAGTATGCCAGTGGGCTCTGCAACATTTTACATGGAGCAAAGTGAATGAAGCAGCCTCATTGGGCTGAAAACCCCAAAATGCCTTTTAAATTGACACTTACCCAATCTTAAAAAATGTTTCTTGGCGCTAAATCCATACATTTCTCATAAACCACTATGATCAAAAAGGGCTCTGCAATGCTCAGGATTATTCATTGTGGCTCATAGGAACCAGGCCTCATTGAATGACAGCTCCTGGCAACAGTATCCTTTGAAAAGCAACCTAGGGCTGTGTTTTTCATTTTCCACAGGAAACGCAGGTAATACTTTACAACAAGTATCAAGAATCAGCTGTGCAGAGAGAGACTCTAAACAAAGATTTGATACATGTATTTACACTGCAAACAACTACAGCACTCAAGGAAAGGACTGGAGCTGCCCAAAGTGTATATTTGCTGCAGAGGAAAACCGAATTTAAAGGAAATGGTAAAATGGGCTTTTTCCTGACTCAAGGGGGAAAATCGCCTATTTTAAAAGTATATTTTTGTGTCAAGGCTTGATTACTTAGAATTGTAGAAGGATTTGTTAATGGTAAAGATACACTTATAAACTGTTTTAATTCTATCTGTTCAAAGTTAAGATTTAAAAGCTGAAACTCAAAGATCAACCCAGTCTGAGTTGGGAAACTATATAAAAAAAATCTGTTCTGCCAGGCTGACCCTGATAAAGGGTGACACCTCAAACTTCTGGCAGAGGAAAGGCTAATTGCTAGTTTGGAGGCTTTGAGTCCCCAGGACAATGGGGCCTTTCAAGTCACATTAAACATTCGTCTTTGCCGCAGGCTAAGACAATAGCAGGCTAAGACACTCACCCTTCCAGTGGAAGGGGCAGGAAGCTTCAATCACAAGGAAGAGGCCCCTCATTCTACTTCAAAGGATTTGACATGTGCTTACACTTGGGGAAAAGAAAATAACTGACAGGACATTTGGGGGGTAATTCATAGAATTTAGCGCACAAGTGGCGCACGCGGCTGGCGCACAGTGTGCGCGTGCGAATCCCTGCGCCAGCCACGTGCGCCAAAACCCATTTCCGCGCACAGCGTATTCATGGATTCCAGCTACCAAAACCAGCTGTGGCGCACAGTGGCACAGCGACCCTGCACCAGCGCCAGTTACGCCCCCAAGAACGCCTCTCGCGCAGGGAAAAGCCATCAAAATCCCCAATCCAGCGCAAAGGGCTGCACTAACCCTGTACCAGCACGGCAAGCGGGCTATGTGTATCACTGGGGTGCGCGGGAAGTACCTCACGTCATTTCAGCTGGGTACGTGTATTTCAGGGGTGCGCTTGAAGTTCCACACGTGATTCCATCAGGGTACGTGTACATCAGGGGTGCACGGGAATTTTCACCCGTGAATTCAGCAGGGTACGTGTATATCAGGGGTGCACGGGAAGTTCCACAAGCGAATGTCCTGGCTACGTGTATTTCGGGGCGCGCGGGAAGTTTCACACGCGATATCAGCAGGGTACGTGTATTCCAGGGGTGCGCGGGAAGTTCCACACGTGAATGTCCTGGCTACGTGTATCTTGGGGTGCGCGCAAAGTTTCACACGCGAAATCAGCAGGGTACATGCATATCAGGGGTGCGCGGGACGTTCCACACACGAATGTCCTGGCTACGTGTATTTCGGGGTGCGCGGGAAGTTTCACACGTGAATGTCCTGGCTACGTGTATCTTGGGGTGCGCGGGAAGTTTCACACGCGATATCAGCAGGGTACATGTATATCAGGGGTGCGCAGGAAGTTCCACACGCGACATCAGCAGGGTACGTGTATTTCAGAGGTGCACGGAAAGTATCACACGCGATTCCATCAGGGTAGGTGTATTACAGGGGTGCGCGGGGAGCACCACACGTCAATTGCACGTGTGGGTCCTCCCAGGTGTTCGCTCTACACCCTCCACGGCCCCTGCAGGTGACCCACACCACAGGGGCCTACCCTGCACATGTCCTGCAGGCACCCCATCCACCATGGCCATGCCCCCCAGCCAACCCACATGTCAACGTGCACTACTGCCCACCAAACGCATGTCCCCCTGCACCCCCAGCCACCAGGGGCAGCCTCCACCAGGCCCCCACCCATGTCTCCCACCACACCCACCCCCCAGCAGTGCAGGGGCAGCCTCCACCAGGCCCCCACTCATGTCCCCTATCACCCCCAACCCCCAGCCACCAGGGGCAGCCTCCACCAGGCCCCCACCCATGTCCAACTCATGTTCCCCTGCACCCCCACCCCCCAGCAGTGCAGGGGCAGCCTCCACCAGGCCCCCACTCCTGTCCCCTATCACCCCCACCCCCCGGCCACCAGGGGCAGCCTCCACCAGGCCCCCACCCATGTCTCCCACCACCCCCACCCCCCAGCCACCAGGGGCAGCCTCCACCAGGCCCCCACCCATGTCCAACTCATGTTCCCCTGCACCCCCACCGCCCAGCACTGTGGGGCACCTGCCAGCAGGCCCCCACTCATGTCCAACTCATGTTCCCCTGCACCCCCATCCCCCAGCAGTGCAGGGGCAGCCTCCACCAGGCCCCCACTCCTGTCCCCTATCACCCCCACCCCCCAGCCACCAGGGGCAGCCTCCACCAGGCCCCCACCCATGTCTCCCACCACCCCCACCCCCCAGCCACCAGGGATAGCCTACACCAGGCCCCCACCCATGTCTCCCACCACCCCCACCCCCCAGCCACCAGGGGCAGCCTCCACCAGGCCCCCACCCATGTCCAACTCATGTTCCCCTGCACCCCCACCCCCCAGAACTTTGGGGCACCTGCCAGCAGGCCCCCACTCATGTCCAACTCATGTTCCCCTGCACCCCCACCCCCCAGCAGTGCAGGGGCAGCCTCCACCAGGCCCCCACTCCTGTCCCCTATCACCCCCACCCCCCAGCCACCAGGGGCAGCCTCCACCAGGCCCCCACCCATGTCTCCCACCACCCCCACCCCCCAGCCACCAGGGGCAGCCTCCACCAGGCCCCCACCCATGTCCAACTCATGTTCCCCTGCACCCCCACCCCCCAGCACTGTGGGGCACCTGCCAGCAGGCCCCCACTCATGTCCAACTCATGTTCCCTGCACCCCCATCCTCCAGCAGTGCAGGGGCAGCCTCCACCAGGCCCCCACCCCTGTCCCCTATCACCCCCACCCCCCAGCCACCAGGGGCAGCCTCCACCAGTCCCCCACCCATGTCTCCCACCACCCCCACCCCCCAGCCACCAGGGGCAGCCTCCACCAGGCCCCCACCCATGTCTCCCACCAGCCCCACCCCCCAGCCACCAGGGGCAGCCTCCACCAGGCCCCCACCCATGTCCAACTCATGTTCCCCTGCACCCCCACCCCCCAGCACTGTGGGGCACCTGCCAGCAGGCCCCCACTCATGTCCAACTCATGTTCCCCTGCACCCCACCCCCCAGCAGTGCAGGGGCAGCCTCCACCAGGCCCCCACTCCTGTCCCCTATCACCCCCACCCCCCAGCCACCAGGGGCAGCCTCCACCAGGCCCCCACCCATGTCTCCCACCACCCCCCAGCCACCAGGGGCAGCCTCCACCAGGCCCCCACCCATTTCCAACTCATGTTCCACTGCACCCCCACCCCCCAGCACTGTGGGGCACCTGCCAGCAGGCCCCCACTCATGTCCAACTCATGTTCCCCTGCACCCCCACCCCCAGCAGTGCAGGGGCAGCCTCCACCAGGCCCCCACTCCTGTCCCCTATCACCCCCACCCCCCAGCCACCAGGGGCAGCCTCCACCAGGCCCCCACCCATGTCTCCCACCACCCCCACCCCCCAGCCACCAGGGGCAGCCTCCACCAGGCCCCCACCCATGTCTCCCACCACCCCCATCCCCCAGCCACCAGGGGCAGCCTCCACCAGGCCCCCACCCATGTCCAACTCATGTTCCCCTGCACCCCCACCCCCCAGCACTGTGGGGCACCTGCCAGCAGGCCCCCACTCTTGTCCAACTCATGTTCCCCTGCACCCCACCCCCCAGCAGTGCAGGGGCAGCCTCCACCAGGCCCCCACTCCTGTCCCCTATCACCCCCACCCCCCGGCCACCAGGGGCAGCCTCCACCAGACCCCCACCCATGTCTCCCACCACCCCCACCCCCCAGCCACCAGGGGCAGCCTCCACCAGGCCCCCACCCTTGTCCAACTCATGTTCCCCTGCACCCCCACCGCCCAGCACTGTGGGGCACCTGCCAGCAGGCCCCCACTCATGTCCAACTCATGTTCCCCTGCACCCCCACCCCCCAGCAGTGCAGGGGCAGCCTCCACCAGGCCCCCACTCCTGTCCCCTATCACCCCCACCCCCCAGCCACCAGGGGCAGCCTCCACCAGGCCCCCACCCATGTCTCCCACCACCCCCACCCCCCAGCCACCAGGGATAGCCTACACCAGGCCCCCACCCATGTCTCCCACCACCCCCACCCCCCAGCCACGAGGGGCAGCCTCCACCAGGCCCCCACCCATGTCCAACTCATGTTCCCCTGCACCCCCACCCCCCAGAACTTTGGGGCACCTGCCAGCAGGCCCCCACTCATGTCCAACTCATGTTCCCCTGCACCCCCACCCCCCAGCAGTGCAGGGGCAGCCTCCACCAGGCCCCCACTCCTGTCCCCTATCACCCCCACCCCCCAGCCACCAGGGGCAGCCTCCACCAGGCCCCCACCCATGTCTCCCACCACCCCCACCCCCCAGCCACCAGGGGCAGCCTCCACCAGGCCCCCACCCATGTCCAACTCATGTTCCCCTGCACCCCCACCCCCCAGCACTGTGGGGCACCTGCCAGCAGGCCCCCACTCATGTCCAACTCATGTTCCCTGCACCCCCATCCTCCAGCAGTGCAGGGGCAGCCTCCACCAGGCCCCCACCCCTGTCCCCAATCACCCCCACCCCCCAGCCACCAGGGGCAGCCTCCACCAGGCCCCCACCCACGTCTCCCACCACCCCCACCCACCAGCCACCAGGGGCAGCCTCCACCAGGCCCCCACCCATGTCTCCCACCACCCCCGCACCCCAGCCACCAGGGGCAGCCTCCACCAGGCCCCCACCCATGTCCAACTCATGTTCCCCTGCACCCCCACCCCCCAGCACTGTGGGGCACCTGCCAGCAGGCCCCCACTCATGTCCAACTCATGTTCCCCTGCACCCCACCCCCCAGCAGTGCAGGGGCAGCCTCCACCAGGCCCCCACTCCTGTCCCCTATCACCCCCACCCCCCAGCCACCAGGGGCAGCCTGCACCAGGCCCCCACTCATGTCTCCCACCACCCCCCAGCCACCAGGGGCAGCCTCCACCAGGCCCCCACTCATGTCCAACTCATGTTCCCCTGCACCCCACCCCCCAGCAGTGCAGGGGCAGCCTCCACCAGGCCCCCACTCCTGTCCCCTATCACCCCCACCCCCCAGCCACCAGGGGCAGCCTCCACCAGGCCCCCACTCATGTCTCCCACCACCCCCCAGCCACCAGGGGCAGCCTCCACCAGGCCCCCACCCATTTCCAACTCATGTTCCCCTGCACCCCCACCCCCCAGCACTGTGGGGCACCTGCCAGCAGGCCCCCACTCATGTCCAACTCATGTTCCCCTGCACCCCCACCCCCCAGCAGTGCAGGGGCAGCCTCCACCAGGCCCCCACTCCTGTCCCCTATCACCCCCACCCCCCAGCAACCAGGGGCAGCCTCCACCAGGCCCCCACCCATGTCTCCCACCACCCCCACCCCCCAGCCACCAGGGGTAGCCTCCACCAGGCCCCCACCCATGTCTCCCACCAGCCCCACCCCCCAGCCACCAGGGGCAGCCTCCACCAGGCCCCCACCCATGTCCAACTCATGTTCCCTTGCACTCCCACCCCCCAGCACTTTGGGGCACCTGCCAGCAGGCCCCCACTCATGTCCAACTCATGTTCCCCTGCACCCCCACCCCCCAGCACTGTGGGGCACATGCCAGCAGGCCCCCACTCATGTCCAACTCATGTTCCCCTGCACCCCCACCCCCCAGCAGTGCAGGGGCAGCCTCCACCAGGCCCCACTCCTGTCCCCTATCACCCCCACCCCCCAGCCACCAGGGGCAGCCTCCACCAGGCCCCCACCCATGTCTCCGACCACCCCCACCCCCCAGCCACCAGGAGCAGCCTCCACCAGGCCCCCACCCATGTCTCCCACCACCCCCACCCCCCAGCCACCAGGGGCAACCTCCACCAGGCCCCCACCCATGTCTCCCACCACCCCCACCCCCCAGCCACCAGGGGCAGCCTCCACCAGGCCCCCACCCATGTCCAACTCATGTTCCCCTGCACCCCCACCCCCCAGCACTGTGGGGCACCTGCCAGCAGGCCCCCACTCATGTCCAACTCATGTTCCCCTGCACCCCACCCCCCAGCAGTGCAGGGGCAGCCTCCACCAGGCCCCCACTCCTGTCCCCTATCACCCCCACCCTCCAGCCACCAGGGGCAGCCGCCACCAGGCCCCCACTCATGTCTCCCACCACCCCCCAGCCACCAGGGGCAGCCTCCACCAGGCCCCCACCCATTTCCAACTCATGTTCCCCTGCACCCCCACCCCCCAGCACTGTGGGGCACCTGCCAGCAGGCCCCCACTCTTGTCCAACTCATGTTCCCCTGCACCCCACCCCCCAGCAGTGCAGGGGCAGCCTCCACCAGGCCCCCACCCCTGTCCCCTACCACCCCCACCCCCCGGCCACCAGGGGCAGCCTCCACCAGGCCCCCACCCATGTCTCCCACCACCCCCACCCCCCAGCCACCAGGGGCAGCCTCCACCAGGCCCCCACCCATGTCCAACTCATGTTCCCCTGCACCCCCACCGCCCAGCACTGTGGGGCACCTGCCAGCAGGCCCCCACTCATGTCCAACTCATGTTCCCCTGCACCCCCACCCCCCAGCAGTGCAGGAGCAGCCTCCACCAGGCCCCCACTCCTGGCCCCTATCACCCCCACCCCCCAGCCACCAGGGGCAGCCTCCACCAGGCCCCCATCCATGTCTCCCACCACCCCCACCCCCCAGCCACCAGGGATAGCCTACACCAGGCCCCCACCCATGTCTCCCACCACCCCACACCCCAGCCACCAGGGGCAGCCTCCACCAGGCCCCCACCCATGTCCAACTCATGTTCCCCTGCACCCCCACCCCCCAGAACTTTGGGGCACCTGCCAGCAGGCCCCCACTCATGTCCAACTCATGTTCCCCTGCACCCCCACCCCCCAGCAGTGCAGGGGCAGCCTCCACCAGGCCCCCACTCCTGTCCCCTATCACCCCCACCCCCCAGCCACCAGGGGCAGCCTCCACCAGGCCCCCACCCATGTCTCCCACCACCCCCACCCCCCAGCCACCAGGGGCAGCCTCCACCAGGCCCCCACCCATGTCCAACTCATGTTCCCCTGCACCCCCACCCCCCAGCACTGTGGGGCACCTGCCAGCAGGCCCCCACTCATGTCCAACTCATGTTCCCTGCACCCCCATCCTCCAGCAGTGCAGGGGCAGCCTCCACCAGGCCCCCACCCCTGTCCCCTATCACCCCCACCCCCCAGCCACCAGGGGCAGCCTCCACCAGGCCCCCACCCATGTCTCCCACCACCCCCACCCCCCAGCCACCAGGGGCAGCCTCCACCAGGCCCCCACCCATGTCTCCCACCAGCCCCACCCCCCAGCCACCAGGGGCAGCCTCCACCAGGCCCCCACCCATGTCCAACTCATGTTCCCCTGCACCCCCACCCCCCAGCACTGTGGGGCACCTGCCAGCAGGCCCCCACTCATGTCCAACTCATGTTCCCCTGCACCCCACCCCCCAGCAGTGCAGGGGCAGCCTCCACCAGGCCCCCACTCCTGTCCCCTATCACCCCCACCCCCCAGCCACCAGGGGCAGCCTCCACCAGGCCCCCACCCATGTCTCCCACCACCCCCCAGCCACCAGGGGCAGCCTCCACCAGGCCCCCACCCATTTCCAACTCATGTTCCCCTGCACCCCCACCCCCCAGCACTGTGGGGCACCTGCCAGCAGGCCCCCACTCATGTCCAACTCATGTTCCCCTGCACCCCCACCCCCCCAGCAGTGCAGGGGCAGCCTCCACCAGGCCCCCACTCCTGTCCCCTATCACCCCCACCCCCCAGCCACCAGGGGCAGCCTCCACCAGGCCCCCACCCATGTCTCCCACCACCCCCACCCCCCAGCCACCAGGGGCAGCCTCCACCAGGCCCCCACCCATGTCTCCCACCACCCCCATCCCCCAGCCACCAGGGGCAGCCTCCACCAGGCCCCCACCCATGTCCAACTCATGTTCCCCTGCACCCCCACCCCCCAGCACTGTGGGGCACCTGCCAGCAGGCCCCCACTCTTGTCCAACTCATGTTCCCCTGCACCCCACCCCCCAGCAGTGCAGGGGCAGCCTCCATCAGGCCCCCACTCCTGTCCCCTATCACCCCCACCCCCCGGCAGCCTCCACCAGGCCCCCACCCATGTCTCCCACCACCCCCACCCCCCAGCCACCAGGGGCAGACTCCACCAGGCCCCCACCCATGTCCAACTCATGTTCCCCTGCACCCCCACCGTCCAGCACTGTGGGGCACCTGCCAGCAGGCCCCCACTCATGTCCAACTCATGTTCCCCTGCACCCCCACCCCCCAGCAGTGCAGGGGCAGCCTCCAACAGGCCCCCACTCCTGTCCCCTATCACCCCCACCCCCCAGCCACCAGGGGCAGCCTCCACCAGGCCCCCACCCATGTCTCCCACCACCCCCACCCCCCAGCCACCAGGGATAGCCTACACCAGGCCCCCACCCATGTCTCCCACCACCCCCACCCCCCAGCCACCAGGGGCAGCCTCCACCAGGCCCCCACCCATGTCCAACTCATGTTCCCCTGCACCCCCACCCCCCAGAACTTTGGGGCACCTGCCAGCAGGCCCCCACTCATGTCCAACTCATGTTCCCCTGCACCCCCACCCCCCAGCAGTGCAGGGGCAGCCTCCACCAGGCCCCCACTCCTGTCCCCTATCACCCCCACCCCCCAGCCACCAGGGGCAGCCTCCACCAGGCCCCCACCCATGTCTCCCACCACCCCCACCCCCCAGCCACCAGGGGCAGCCTCCACCAGGCCCCCACCCATGTCCAACTCATGTTCCCCTGCACCCCCACCCCCCAGCACTGTGGGGCACCTGCCAGCAGGCCCCCACTCATGTCCAACTCATGTTCCCTGCACCCCCATCCTCCAGCAGTGCAGGGGCAGCCTCCACCAGGCCCCCACCCCTGTCCCCAATCACCCCCACCCCCCAGCCACCAGGGGCAGCCTCCACCAGGCCCCCACCCATGTCTCCCACCACCCCCACCCACCAGCCACCAGGGGCAGCCTCCACCAGGCCCCCACCCATGTCCAACTCATGTTCCCCTGCACCCCCACCCCCCAGCACTGTGGGGCACCTGCCAGCAGGCCCCCACTCATGTCCAACTCATGTTCCCCTGCACCCCACCCCCCAGCAGTGCAGGGGCAGCCTCCACCAGGCCCCCACTCCTGTCCCCTATCACCCCCACCCCCCAGCCACCAGGGGCAGCCTCCACCAGGCCCCCACTCATGTCTCCCACCACCCCCCAGCCACCAGGGGCAGCCTCCACCAGGCCCCCACCCATTTCCAACTCATGTTCCCCTGCACCCCCACCCCCCAGCACTGTGGGGCACCTGCCAGCAGGCCCCCACTCATGTCCAACTCATGTTCCCCTGCACCCCCACCCCCCAGCAGTGCAGGGGCAGCCTCCACCAGGCCCCCACTCCTGTCCCCTATCACCCCCACCCCCCAGCCACCAGGGGCAGCCTCCACCAGGCCCCCACCCATGTCTCCCACCACCCCCACCCCCCAGCCACCAGGGGTAGCCTCCACCAGGCCCCCACCCATGTCTCCCACCACCCCCACCCCCCAGCCACCAGGGGCAGCCTCCACCAGGCCCCCACCCATGTCCAACTCATGTTCCCTTGCACTCCCACCCCCCAGCACTTTGGGGCACCTGCCAGCAGGCCCCCACTCATGTCCAACTCATGTTCCCCTGCACCCCCACCCCCCAGCACTGTGGGGCACATGCCAGCAGGCCCCCACTCATGTCCAACTCATGTTCCCCTGCACCCCCACCCCCCAGCAGTGCAGGGGCAGCCTCCACCAGGCCCCACTCCTGTCCCCTATCACCCCCACCCCCCAGCCACCAGGGACAGCCTCCACCAGGCCCCCACCCATGTCTCCCACCACCCCCACCCCCCAGCCACCAGGGGCAGCCTCCACCAGGCCCCCACCCATGTCTAACACCACCCCCACCCCCCAGCCACCAGGGGCAGCCTCCACCAGGCCCCCACCCATGTCTCCCACCACCCCCACCCCCCAGCCACCAGGGGCAGCCTCCACCAGGCCCCCACCCATGTCCAACTCATGTTCCCCTGCACCCCCACCCCCCAGCACTGTGGGGCACCTGCCAGCAGGCCCCCACTCATGTCCAACTCATGTTCCCCTGCACCCCACCCCCCAGCAGTGCAGGGGCAGCCTCCACCAGGCCCCCACTCCTGTCCCCTATCACCCCCACCCTCCAGCCACCAGGGGCAGCCTCCACCAGGCCCCCACTCATGTCTCCCACCACCCCCCAGCCACCAGGGGCAGCCTCCACCAGGCCCCCACCCATTTCCAACTCATGTTCCCCTGCACCCCCACCCCCCAGCACTGTGGGGCACCTGCCAGCAGGCCCCCACTCATGTCCAACTCATGTTCCCCTGCACCCCCACCCCCCAGCAGTGCAGGGGCAGCCTCCACCAGGCCCCCACTCCTGTCCCCTATCACCCCCACCCCCCAGCAACCAGGGGCAGCCTCCACCAGGCCCCCACCCAGGTCTCCCACCACCCCCACCCCCCAGCCACCAGGGGTAGCCTCCACTAGGCCCCCACCCATGTCTCCCACCACCCCCACCCCCCAGCCACCAGGGGCAGCCTCCACCAGGCCCCCACCCATGTCCAACTCATGTTCCCTTGCACTCCCACCCCCCAGCACTTTGGGGCACCTGCCAGCAGGCCCCCACTCATGTCCAACTCATGTTCCCCTGCACCCCCACCCCCCAGCACTGTGGGGCACATGCCAGCAGGCCCCCACTCATGTCCAACTCATGTTCCCCTGCACCCCCACCCCCCAGCAGTGCAGGGGCAGCCTCCACCAGGCCCCACTCCTGTCCCCTATCACCCCCACCCCCCAGCCACCAGGGGCAGCCTCCACCAGGCCCCCACCCATGTCTCCCACCACCCCCACCCCCCAGCCACCAGGGGCAGCCTCCACCAGGCCCCCACCCATGTCTAACACCACCCCCACCCCCCAGCCACCAGGGGCAGCCTCCACCAGGCCCCCACCCATGTCTCCCACCACCCCCACCCCCCAGCCACCAGGGGCAGCCTCCACCAGGCCCCCACCCATGTCCAACTCATGTTCCCCTGCACCCCCACCCCCCAGCACTGTGGGGCACCTGCCAGCAGGCCCCCACTCATGTCCAACTCATGTTCCCCTGCACCCCACCCCCCAGCAGTGCAGGGGCAGCCTCCACCAGGCCCCCACTCCTGTCCCCTATCACCCCCACCCTCCAGCCACCAGGGGCAGCCTCCACCAGGCCCCCACTCATGTCTCCCACCACCCCCCAGCCACCAGGGGCAGCCTCCACCAGGCCCCCACCCATTTCCAACTCATGTTCCCCTGCACCCCCACCCCCCAGCACTGTGGGGCACCTGCCAGCAGGCCCCCACTCATGTCCAACTCATGTTCCCCTGCACCCCCACCCCCCAGCAGTGCAGGGGCAGCCTCCACCAGGCCCCCACTCCTGTCCCCTATCACCCCCACCCCCCAGCAACCAGGGGCAGCCTCCACCAGGCCCCCACCCAGGTCTCCCACCACCCCCACCCCCCAGCCACCAGGGGTAGCCTCCACTAGGCCCCCACCCATGTCTCCCACCACCCCCACCCCCCAGCCACCAGGGGCAGCCTCCACCAGGCCCCCACCCATGTCCAACTCATGTTCCCTTGCACTCCCACCCCCCAGCACTTTGGGGCACCTGCCAGCAGGCCCCCACTCATGTCCAACTCATGTTCCCCTGCACCCCCACCCCCCAGCACTGTGGGGCACATGCCAGCAGGCCCCCACTCATGTCCAACTCATGTTCCCCTGCACCCCCACCCCCCAGCAGTGCAGGGGCAGCCTCCACCAGGCCCCACTCCTGTCCCCTATCACCCCCACCCCCCAGCCACCAGGGGCAGCCTCCACCAGGCCCCCACCCATGTCTCCTACCACCCCCACCCCCCAGCCACCAGGGGCAGCCTCCACCAGGCCCCCACCCATGTCTCCCACCCCCCCACCCCCCAGCAGTGCAGGGGCAGCCTCCACCAGGCCCCCACTCATGTCCCCTATCACCCCCACCCCCCAGCCACCAGGGGCAGCCTCCACCAGGCCCCCTCCCATGTCCAACTCATGTTCCCCTGCACCCCACCCCTCAGCAGTGCAGGGGCAGCCTCCACCAGGCCCCCACTCATGTCCAACTCATGTTCCCCTGCACCCCCACCCCCCAGCACTGTGGGGCACCTGCCAGCAGGCCCCAACTCATGTTCCCCAGCCAACATGTCATCACAATCTAGATCCCTGGTCCCTATGGTCAGCCTCCAAATGCAAAACACCCACCCGAGTATTGCATCCACCCACTCAGAAATGGCAATAACATGACAGAACACCATTTGCAAGTTTGGAAACAAACACATGTCCCTCACATACACCCAATGGGTGTCAGTGAATCTCAAAACCCATATCATGATATGCTGAAACCAATGAGATGATACTACACATTGAAGTTCGATCAAAAAATATGTATTAAAGGAAACATAAATTGAATCAAAAATAAAGAAACAGAATATGGGAATGTACAAAAATGAAAAGAGGCATGTCCGTGAAAAAAAGCAAAACCAAAAATCATAATCCAAAGGAATGGTGTCCAAAGTCACAGTCCACAAAAGAAAATCCAATGGAAAATTATAATTGAAAGCCATTGCTCCATGGGTAAATTGTGAAAGAAAAAGAAAATCCAACAGTGAACTATGTACAGATGAACAAGCCAGGGTCCATTATCCCAACAAAAGAAATGAAACCTATCTAACAACACTAACTAATAAAAAAAAACTATATACAAAAATGTGGCCCCTTGTCCAAAAGGTCCAAGATAAATTCAAAAACAAAGGAAACCTAACACTAACTACATAACTATGTACAAGAGCAGCGGGCTAGTCTGACGGCTCACTTTTGGATGTCCCGGGCCAAGGCATCATCAAACTCCTGCTCAATGTCCCGGAGGCGGTCCTCCTCCAACCCCCTGCGGATTGCCTCGAGGCACTCGGCCCGCCTCAGGGCCCTCCGCATGGAGTTCTCCGCCCTGACCATTGTGAGCCGTGCCTCTTCCGCCCGCTGCCGCTCCGCATCTATGGCGTGGCCCAACCGCTGCCACACGGAAGACACTCTCTGTCCTGGGTCCTCCTGCCCTCCGGCCGATGCCTGCCCCTCCGATGTTGAAGGCCCCGAGCCTTCATGGCTCCCACCACGTTGCTGCTGCTGCTGTGCCTCTGCCCGTGCACTGCCTTCTGCTGCCTGCACATCCTCCGCCGGCTGGGGTGCAGTCCTTGATGTGGCCACCCCTGCTGGACGACCGACTCCCGACTGTGGCAGGGATGCCTCCTCCACCAGCCTGGCCGCACCATCAGAGGCAGCTCCACAGGGCACCCAGGTGACTGATGGGTGGGAAGATGGCACGGAGGACGACTGGCGCATAGGGGGTTCAGTTGAGGAGGGGGTCGGAGCAAGCCCCATCAAACGGAGGAATCCGGCCTGGGTGACCTGTCCCAGTAGGCCAACGCGGTCAACAAGCCATTAGAGATGACGTGCAGTCTCCTCATGAAAAGACTGCAGGTCACCTCGCATGGCCCGTTGACGCAACGCCACACCAGTCAGGACAGGCTCAACCCGGACCCGGATAGCCATGTCCGCAGGCAGAGGAAGGCCAGTTGTCGTTAGCTCATCCCCTGCCTGAAAACGGGTCTGGACGTAGGCATCCCTGCTGGTGCAAGATGATGCAGGGACAGGATCAGGGACAGGATTGCACACAGGCACCTCCGCGGCGGCCTGTGCTGCCTCCTGTCCCTGGTCCTGCACTGCACCACTAGCACCAGTGGGATCCCCACCTCCAGACCCCGTCTCTGTTGCTTGCACGGCCTCCTCCTCCACCAAACCCCCCACCCAACCTGGATGACTCCGTGCCATCTTCCCCCGTTGGGCCCTGTGGGGTCCCAGCTGCCCCTTCTGCTGCCGAGGAGTCCAACTCAAACCTCCGCCTCTTGGACCTCCCCCCGGCAGCTGCGGCCTGGGACGCGGCACCGGACTCCTCACTCCCCGACGAGATCACAACATGGGAGGGGAGCCGGGCCTTGCATCTCCGGCTGGCGGTGGGATCCCCGCCGTAGTGCTCCACAGCATCTTCTCCGCCCTCTTCATCAGTTGACGCTGCAGATAGGGAGAAATAAAACACAGGCATCAGGGCACTGTACAATGGACACATACACACATGACAGTTGTACATGAGTGGCATTGGCAAACCTCAGACATGCCATCACAATCCCCAACACACATGTCATTTCAACTCGCACACTTGAGCCATACCACAGCCATATCGCAACTGCCAGCACCATCCATACACATACAACAGCATGAGCAGGCAAAGCTGAGCCAGACATCACATGCAACACAGGAAGTGCACTACACATGTACACACACCAGCACACTTGCATGCATGTGTACACCTCTGCCAAGTGTCGCAGTGTTCAGATGGGCATCCATGTCACATCTGCCAATCAGGCTTCCACATCCCGCTGTCACATGCATCCATGTTGCATCACTGTTGCACCCTTGTCAAATACACACAAATGCACATGTACAAGGTGCTGATACATGCAGCTGAAAACAACATACATGCTTGACATCACGAACATGTCTACTTACATACACATTCATCCAAACATGTGTGCCCACACAATTGCATTTGGCATGCAAGCCTACACACACAAGCACCATCCATGTCTCACACATTACAGCCCTCGCATGTGTTAGCCTCACGGCCCTGTACACCCTCACCCATACTCGACCCCATACAAACACATGTGCAACCTGCACACTACTGAAACATCACCACCCGCACAGCTCACAATCACGATGCATGTACACTTACCGCTTGACTCCAGACGGGTCTGCCTCTCAAGGACCTGGACATGGAGCGCTGGGGATATGCGTTCCAGGACCCTCATCTGATCTTCTGACAAGTGGCCCCGGCGCCCCTTAGCATCCACTGCCTTCAAGAGGCGCCGGGCCTTGTTCAGGGTCCTGGACCTGAAGTCCTCCCAGCGCTTCTTGACATGTTGTAAGTCGCGGACTGCCACCCCCTCTGTGTTGATGGCAGTCACAATGTCAGTCCAGATCCGAGTCCGTCCTTCCTTGTCGGCGCGGGAACTTCCGAAGAGGGCATCATACTGCCCCAGGACTTGCTCCACCAGGACACCAACTTCCCTGGCACTGAAGCTGGTGCCCCTCTGCCTCTCTGGCCCGGGGGTTGTCAGTGGTGCCAGATGTTGCAGTGCCCGACATGAGAACCCCAGAGGCAGGAGTGGGTGGGCAACTGGGTCCTGGGGCTGGGCTGTGGAGCGATGGAATACCAGTCGGGAGTCTTTGGTTCCAGCAGGGGTGGTCACAGCAACAGCACCCCTGGCTGATGTGCAGGCAGCAAATGGCAAATGGCAGGGCACGTGGGCAGCAGGCAGTCAGGCAGCAGCAGATGGCAGGTGGGAGCATGCTCGGGGCTCTGGGGGGCAGTAATTCGGCCTTCTGGGCAGGAGCGTGGTCTTCTGTGTGCTTACGCGTGGCCAGCTTGATACGGAGTGATTTGGCACGTGAAAATTCTGCACGTCAGCGTGTGATTCGAGGAAAGGCCCTTAGCGCGTAAGCGCGTCTGCACGCATACGCGATTTCATTGGACCAAAGGCCCTTAGCGCCTAAGCGCATCTGTGACGTATCGCGCACGGGCCTTGCCCTGGCAGGGCTTGGAGATCCCACATGGATTTCCATTGCTCTGTATGTGCTTTCCGAGGGGTGCGGTGCGTGTGTTTTCCAGGCGTTGGGGTTCACACGCTATTACTTCACAGCGGGTGGGTGTTGGCTACGCGTTCTTCTACACGCAGACGGTGAGTGGTACCCCGCTGGCCCAAGGCTTATCGCGTGTGAAACTTCCCGCGCACCCCCGAAATACACGTACCCCGCTCAATCGCGTGTGTAACTTCCCGCGCAACCCCGAAATACACGTACCCCACTCAATCGCGTGTGTAACTTCCCGCGCACCCCCGAAATACATGTACCCCGCTCAATTGCGTGTGTAACTTCCCGCGCACCCCCGAAATACACGTACCCTGCTCAATCGTGTGTGTAACTTCCTGCGCAACCCCGAAATACACGTACCCCGCTCAATCGCGTGTGTAACTTCCCGCGCAACCCCAAAATACACGTACCCCGCTCAATCGCGTGTGTAACTTCCCACGCACCCCCAAAATACACGTACCCCGCTCAATCGCGTGTGTAACTTCCCATTGCTGTATATTGCCACTTTTGTAATGCGCAGGGACGCTACAACCTGCCTTCGTGTGGCGGACGTGTTTCGGCTTGTGCGTGTCTTTGGCTGTGCGTGGCTTTGCCCTATTCGATTCCATTTATACGTGTGGTTCGAGTGCGTGTGGGCGTTCCGTCTGCTTCCCTGCAGTACATCCCCATTTACGCCCTTATTTTTGCGCGTTGTTCCCCATTTTGCGCGTTACGCCCCGTGTTCCGCCCACTTTCTGTTGTATGCGCCGAGGTTGTGCGCTTTCACTGTGCGCGTCGCGCACGCCTTTCGGGATGTTGCAGTGACGTGTGCGCCATGCACGGGTTTGGCGCACATCCCGAGGAAAACACGCGCAGGGACTTCCATGAATCGCACGCGTGCACGTGCGCCTGTTTTTTCGTGCTTGCGCCTGCTTGCGCCTGCTTGCGCAAAGATTTTCGGCGCATGTTTGTTCCATGAATCGGCCCCTTGGTGTTTAAAATGCCTATTTTGCAACTGAACTTTCAAGACATTTAACTTGGCAGCAAGAATGAGAAAAAATGTGAAAAGTGCATAATTCTAAATCTAATTTTATGCTCTTTCTTTGAAGATGTGATTGAACCGAGTACTGCATAAGGAACAGAAGTTATGAAGAATGACCCATTGCGCGAAAAGTATTAATGTGGCGAATATAACATTTTATAGACCTATCTGAGGGGTAAATGTGCATCTATGTACAAAATTGGGAAATGTTAGGCCAAATCATTCATGGTTAAAATTGTCAAAATGTAGCAGAAAGGCAAAACTAGGTCTCTCAGACTTGGAATTTGGATTGAAATTTGACCCACAAGATATGTAACATGTGCATCTCAGGTCATAACTACATAAATATGTATTTGTGGGAAAGTTTGATTGTTAGTCTAGAAAAATACCCTACCATAGCATAGACGGTATATTATGTTGGCCGAAAACCAACCGCATCATACGCCTAGCATCGCCAGTACAGAATCGTCAGCATAACCATAGGATGTCCATTTTGTACCAACAGAATTTGCCATTTTGCTTTCTCTTGCTTTTCTGTTCAAACGCTTTGCAAAATGAATTCTATTCCGTTCTGCCCCTGCACAGACGGAGGCCACAAGTTACATGTTGAAAGACTAGCCCAGACAGAAATACATTGTTCTCCTCCCTCACTAGTACTTGAAGGTGAGCAGAGAGGCATTTAATCACCAAGCAGATGCCAGCTGATCTCGCTGAAACTGCAGAAATTGTAGAAATAGACAGCTGAAGACATGAATTATACTCTCTTTCATGGCCCCCCTTAATGGGCCTCCTTAGATCAAGCTGACCCTCAGCACACAAATAGAAACTAGGAGATAGCATGCTTTGGAATGTGTCTCTCCTACGAACACAGCTCGCTCATGGAACAAGAGCATTATGTTCTCTGTAACAAAGAATAGTGTCTGCACCTTCGCAGATAGCAATTGTTGCTGAATAAATGTATTAGAAGGTGTCATGCACGTCAATATTGTCAATCACCAAAAGCCTTGCTGAAGAAGACACATTATGGGAGGTTTTGATGTGTCACTAACTGATAATATGATGATCTTTTTGTATATATGTAACTGTTGTAGAATGCTCGCTCTCTTGCATCTCAGGAGGTCTGTGTAACACACGTTGCGAGACGTGAGATCCGGTCGGCCGACTGAAACTATTTGCTTTTCAATAAACCCTAGATTTTGGGAATTGAACCTTGTGTCTGGCGTATCAGTTTGTGTATGGTGATTGTGCCTTGTTTCCATGCACGAGGGTCCCCCAGGGGCCCGTCAAAAAATGGTGCCCGAATAGGGACCCTCCCCCATTTGCTCCATCGTGTACATTGAAATTTAAAGAAGGCGGAAAAAACAAATCGAGGACGAGGCCGTCGAGCCGTGATCGAGAGGTGTTCGGGGCACCCCTGTGAAAGTGATGAGAGACTCCTTTGCAGATCTGTATACAACCGGTCCCTGATTGAGGAGTCCGTCCAGAGAGCAAGAAGGCGAGGGTCCTGGAAACGAGGCAGATTGAGCCAGATACGCAGACACAATGATCCTTGGTTGCGTCTGTATACGGACGAATTGCGTCTAGAGAGACGAACTGATTGATCAGGTGAGTCGTGCCCCGATTCTTAATAGCCCTGATATTGGTTAAGAGTTGCTCTTGTAAGATCAAACACCCAGGGTAAGGTACAAATAAGATCAAGACATGCTAAGGATATTGTCTTCCTGTCTAGTGGGATTTGTCCACTGCGGTAGACAATCTTTGGAAACTGGCCAGGCTGCGCCACCCGTAGGGTCACAAGCGTTCGAGATGTATGTGAAGTATGGAATAGGGGCAGTAATGTTTTGTGAAATTTGGCAAAGGTAGACCAGACACGTAGAAGATTTGCAATGGCCGAAAAATGGGAGTTTTGAGATGGGGCGAATAGAGCATTTGGAATCAATATTGCTGCGCAAGAAAGCACGCCCTGCGACATTTGACGTCATTAGAGACTGGAGGAAGGAAGCTAACCTCCGCTTGAGAAGCAGAGAGAAGCATGCGCGTAGGCACAAATCTAATGCAGATTGAGCGCTAGAACAGGAAGAAAACGAGTGGGATGAGGAAATTAGAAAGGCAGACAGGAGTCTTCAATTAGGCATAGATAAAATATATCCTCACCAAGAGTTGCTTGCATCAGATGAGCTAATCAATAAGATTTTAAATGAGAAAAGGCAAGAACGCCCTAAAAGTAAAACTGACATAATTGCACCGGTGCCCATTGCTCAGCTTCAGCCTCAGCACACCCCCGTTTCTCAGCCTCAGTTACAGCCTCAGTTACCACTCCCCCTTCCAGTTGTTCCATCTGCACCAGCCCCTCCTGAACACGTGATCCCACTTCCCCCTCCACCTACCAAGCTTGAATCTGCACCTATCGGAGAAGGCAGTATGGGAGAGAAGGGACCTGCACAAAGCGTGTACGGTAGAATAACCTGTAGTGCGATCAGCAGGGAGAGAAAGGGAGAGCTGAAAGAACAGGCACAAATGTATATTGAAGGGAATGATGAAACATCAACGCTGGAGTCGATGTATGATTATAAAAAGCTCAGTGAAAAACAGGTATTGTTGGAATGCATGGGAGAATATCTTATGGAAAGATGGAAGCAATTAACTGGTATGATGCCACCGCTGAAGTTGGGGGATTTGAATGCCTTTTCACGTATAAGAGAAAGTGATTCAGAGATGAAGGAACACGTGCATAAGCTTTTTGAGTTTAAAAATGAACTTGATGAATTATATTCAGAGATGTTTTCTATTCCTGGCTTTCTGTACAAGGAGGTAAGAAGAGGGAGACAAGAGACAGCACCATATGTGCAACGGCGGTTTTTCCCACCATCAAAACGTGTTAGTGAAGAAATGAAAATATGTACACGGGAGGCGCTTAGATGGATTACAGATGCTAGCATTCCTACAATGGAGGTGCATGATACATTTGATCAGTATACAATAGAGATGCAAAGAAAGGTATTGCAGGTAATGGTTGAATATTTGCAAGATAGATATGTAGAGAAAAAGCAGTGCTGCCAACCTGAAATAATGGCAGTATACTAAAGAGCGTTTTCACGGGACACTGGAAAGACTGCCCTATCCCTTGATCTAGCTATAGTGCTTCATAAGAGAGAGGAAGAAGGAAGAGCGAGTGCGATATTTCCCATGAGGGAGGACCCACCCACTTTTGTGCCAAAAGTAGAAATTCCTGCCGCAAATGGGCAACCAGCGCAGGTGACAGAAGCGCATTATACAGCACAATATGTACATGTCCCTTTTTCCAGACAAGAGGTGAATAATATAAAACAAACAATCCCTGATATAAGAAAGAATCCTGCAGGATTCTATAAAGAAATTGAATCCTATTTGAAATCGGCAATTTTTAATATGAACAATATTGACCTATTATTCCATGTAATTCTCCCAGCAGATATATGGAAGCACATTAGGAATGTAGATGATCATGAAAGTTTGGGTGCTACTAGGGAAAATTTAATAAAAGAGGATGCGGACAGAAAAGCAGGCGAAAAGCCATCGTCAAATATGTCAGCGTTACCGGCACGAATAGTACAGAAATTGAAAGTTATAGTACCTGAAAAAAGAATTATATGGGACAAGTTAACTGCATGCGTACAAGGCAAAGATGAGTTGGCTACTGACTATTTCAATAGATTTGAAGAAGTATTTACAGATTTTAGTGGACAAGATTTAAGCACTGAACCTGGGAAAAGACTATTTGTTGACAAATATGTGAGAGGGTTGTTACCTCAAATCCAAAATCTGATAATGACATCTGAAAGTGCGTGGCAAGCAAAATCACAGAGTCAGGTATTACACATGGCCCAGTACTATGAAAATAGAGTAAATACAGAAAAGGAAAAAGAGGTGAAAGATAGAATGATTCGAAAAATAACAAGTTACTACAGCAGATAGCGAATAATAATAGGGGAAGAGGAAATGCACAAGGAAGAGGGAATTACTCGAACATGCATGGAGGTCCACTTGGACTAAATCAATGTGCATATTGTACGGAAGAGGGTCATTGGCGAGCGCGGTGCCCACATTTGCAAAATAGAAATGGGACTGGCCCGAGAAGATAGAACAGAGGTCGCCCAGGAGCACAGGGGCAGAATAGAAACGCTACTACACAACAAAATCAGAATAATCAAGGAAATAGTAACCAGAATCAGAACCAAAATCAAAATCAGCAGAGTGGAACTGGGGATGGAAATGTTTTTGATACTCAATCAAATACATTCTATTGTGGTGACTATACATCGGATGATGTATTGTTCCGCTAGGACGGCCCAGAACAGGGGTCAGAACCAGTGTCTATTCCCGTTGACCAGAAAGGACCCTACGTAGAAATGAAAGTTTGGAATAAGTAGCACACTTTTCTAGTGGACACAGGTGCACAGAAGTGCTCAATAGACCATCACTTGGTTCCGGAGATACCACTGTCAGGGCAAAATAATGTTTCAGTAGGGTTCGCAGGCACCCCAGTAATTAGCTCTGTGTCACAATCAATGCCTATAACTCTAGGACCATTAACTGAGTGTTCCCAATGTCCATTGGTCCCAGATGTCACTACCATTCTGACAATGAATCCAGCCTCGGCTGTATATTTCAGTGTAGTCAATCTTAAGAATGCATTCTTTAGCATTCCAGTGCACCAAGATAGCAGATACCTATTTGCATTCACACTAGGAGGGTGTTCTTTCACATTCACACAAGGTTACACTGAGAGCCCAAGTATTTATAGCAGAGCATTAAAAGAACAACTAGACATGCTAGAGCTACCAGCAGGTTGTGTACTATTGCAATACATTGATGACTTGTTAATTGCTGCTGACACAGAAGACATTTGCAAAGAGGGAACCACCATTTTGTTGACACACTTAGCATTGCATGGCCATAAAGCGTCTTTAAATAAATGTCAGTATTGTCGAAAGGAGGTGGCCTATTTGGGCTACCTACTTTCGAAAGAGGGGAGAAGACTGACACCAGAAAGAATAGAGAGTATCTCTGGTATGCCTATTCCAAAGACACAGAAAGGAGTCAGAGCCATAATAGGCATGGCCTCATATTGCCGGAAGTGGATATCAAATTTTGCTATGATTGTGAAGCCAATGGTGGCATTGACAAAAAAGGATGTTGCCTTGCTTTTGCCATGGGATGAGGAATGTCAAAATGCATTTGATCTGCTCAAAATTGCTTTGTGCTCAGCTCCAGTCCTGGGCACACCAAATTATGAAAAGGTTTTTAAATTATTTGTGCATGAGAATGAGTGTTGCACGCTGGCTGTTTTGACACAGGAACAAGGAGGAAGAATAGACCGTGCGGTTATTTTTCTTCTGCGCTGGACCCTGTAGCATGTGCTTTGCCGTGTTGTTTGGGAGCTGTTGCTGCAGCTGCCGCGTCAATAAAACAAACTGAGGTAATGGTGTTGGGGCACGCCTTAATTTTGATGGTGCCACACACAGTAGACGTTCTCCTAAACAGAACGCAGATGCAACATCTCACATCAGCTAGATTGACTAGATATGAAATTGTCCTGTTGCCCCACATGTTCAAATTCAGAGGTGTTGCACCTTGAATCCTGCAGAATGAATGCCCTCTCCCAATGAAGAAGGGGATGAGAATAAATCACCTCCCCATGATTGTTTAATGTGTGTTTAACCAGTGATGGTTCCTGTTTCAAATGAACTGATGGCACGTCAACTGCTGCCTAGGCCATCATGACACTAAAGAGCATTGTAGAGAGCAAATGAATTCCATACAATTCAGCGCAGGCAGCAGAGATAATAGCATTGACAAGAGCATGTGAAATTTCTGAAAATCTAAATGTAAACATATATACTGACAGTCAGTATGCATTCGGGGTGGGCTGAGAGGGGTTTCCTAACATCACATGGAACTAGAATCCAACATGGCCCTTTGATAGCGCGATTTCTGTCTGCACTTACGTGTCCAAAGAGACTGGCAATAATGAAATGCGAGGCGAATACAAAAATAACATGTAAGGTGGGAGAAGGAAACACTTTTGCAGATAAAATTGCAAAACAAGCTGCCACTGATTTACGCACGAAACTGTTGATAGTACAGTCAGAAGAAGTGCCCTGCATGATAGAAAATGGGATTGCCACAGTCAAAGAGATGCAGGCGGATGCAACTGCTGATGAAATAGAAGGGTGGGCTAAGGGCTCTGCAGAATTAGACTTAGAAGGTTGCTGGGTGGACAAAGAAAGTAGAATGTGGATGCTGCCCAACTCCTACGTAACTGCAATGGTCACCATGGCCCGCAGCCCCACTCATATATGTGCAAAAAAGATGGTTCAGCATCTGGCCACAGCATGGCAGAACGCGCACATAAGAAAGAATGCTGAGAAACTAGTTCAGAATTGTATGACATGTTTGCAACACAATATTGGAAGAGGAACAGCTACTCCAACATGTAGTTTTGCCCCCCCCTCTATGCCCTTTAAAGTGATCCATTTTGATTTCATAGAAATGGAAAGATGTAGAACCTAAAATACATTTTAGTGGTAGTGTGTGCGTTCAGTAAATGGGTGGAAGCATACCTGCTAAAGGACTGCACTGCAATAAGCACAGCAAAAGTGATGCTAAAAGAATACTTTTCCCGATTCGGCCTGCCATGGCTCATATGGTCAGATAACAGCCTTCATGTTGTTGCCGCCGTGATATTCCAGATTTGTGCAGGTCTTCAGATTGATAAACGATTCCATTGTGCCAGACACCCGATGAGTGCTGGTCTTGTTGAACGCCAGAACAGCATATTGAAAAGCAAGATTAGCAAGATTTGTTCAGGGAATAAACTAAAATGGACTGATTCATTGCCTTTAGCTTTGTTGTGCATGCGCACATCTGTGCAAGCAAGGACTGGACTCTCCCCATACGAGATCGTGATGGGGAGACCTGCTAATGTTTGGTGTGCGCCGAAGCCCAGGCGCTTGAGTGAAGTGGAATACCCTATGCTTATTACATACTGTAACATTTTAACGCAGAAGCTTCGTTTGATTCATCAGCAGGTGCAGGAGGCTCTTCCTGTCATATATACCGGCCCGGGGCATTGTCTGCAGCCGGGCGACTGGATCCTGATAAAGAACTTTGATCGGAAGTCATCACTTGCGCCAAGGTGGCGCGGGCCCTACAGGTACTCCTGGAAACACAAACTGCAGTCCGTGTGGACGGTCGTAAGGCGTGGATCCATGCCACCCACACACGAAGAGAATTCCATCGCCATTGAAAGAACTGCCTGATCCAGACGGCCAGAAAGAAACAGCTGCCTCCAACTCAAAAGACACCATTGCCAGTTCTCTGCCACAAATTCTGCCTGAGCCTGAGAGAAAGCCTGAAAAGATTGGTAAAAAGGAGAAAGGGCTAGATGCGCCCCAACTTTGCCCAGCTGAATCTGCATCGTCACAAGCTGACACAAAACGTGCATCAACACTCTGGCGCCCACCATCACTTGCTGCGTCACAGGCTGACTCTGAGTCTGCATCTGGAAGTGCACCTGCACTATTCATTGATCACACAGTACCTGGAGCAATACGGATGAATTGGGAACCGGAGGCCTAGGGAGATGAAGCGTGGGGGTTGTACCAATCTGGAAGCTCTGGAATGCCACTCCTGGTGCTATCTTTGAAAATAAAAAATCCATTTGTTGATCACCCCGTGCAAACGAGCGGGGCGCTTATGGTACGAAGGCAATTGATGTCGCTCTGGAGTCTTTTGAGCAATGTGCAGGAGCACGATAATCTTGCCTTACACTTAGCAATCCAGGCTGCCGAGAACTGGCCAAAACACGTTGACAACATTTTTGAACTTGGCAGTGTTTCAACGGCTACTGCTGCAAGGGGTATTCCTCACACAAAGAAAAATGCACCACACAACTTCATTTTGTTTCAAAACCATGGTCTCGGTTTTTAATAATAGCACGCAAAAGTCGAAACTCTTATGACGTGGTAGTGCCCTTTAGATTACATGGGTTTCAGCACTGCGTGTGCCTTTTTCAAATCAGGGTAAATTCAAATAACTCAGATTAATGGTCTATTTTCCTTCAATGTCATGTTCAAAAAGTCATTGGGCCTCATTACGAGGTGGGCGCTAAGGGATTATCGGCACCGGTAAGGACACTGGTGCCGGTAATCCCTTACCACCCTATTCCGAGGTTCCTTAGCGGGTCCCTTCCTCAACGTCTGGTTTTGCCAGGCGTTATGGAAGGGACCCAGCCGGCGTGAGGAGACTGAACTAATACTTTTCAGGAGGGATTGAACCAATTACTTTTTGAACATGACATTGAAGGAAAATAGACCATCAATCTGAGATATTTGAATTTTCCCTGATTTGAAAAAGCAACACGCAATACTGAAACACTTGTGAAACAAAATGAAGTTGTGTGGCGCATTTTTCTTTGTGTGAGGAAACACTTTACTTGTTTTTCCAAATAAGATAACCAATTGCGGCAAAAATAACCAGAACACCCAAAGAATTTAAGTTCCTGTGTTTTATCGTAGTATATGAATTTACCACAGGCACATGGTAACAATTCTGCATTAGACAGAACTTAAGTGCAAATGTTTTACAAGGAGCAAAAGCACATTACGAAATAGAATGAGCTGTGACCAGTCTTACCGATCCGACCTTGGAAGCACTAGACTTGGCAAGAGTTAGGCTTGGTGAAACAAAAGAACAATACTGCAAAAGCATTCATGTAAATTCTAAATCACGTGCACTTTTAACATTGACAAACGCTACACATAAAATGATCTGTTTCCCTGTGTAACTGCTTAACAGGCACACTCCAAACCCCATTACCTAGAGGCAGTGACTTTCTTGGCTTGACTAGTACTGCAGAATCCCCCTCAGTCTGTTCACCCACAGATAAGGACCGCCATGACCCCATGAAGTCTGCCAGCACTGGACTCTGCATGCTAGCCCATCTCAGCCCAGCATTCAAAGATCTCTCCCCAGGATGTCTCTCTCTTTGGATGTTTATGGATGTTTATGAATGTCTGACCCAGCTACACCCACTCAAGTCCTTGTATTACCTCTTTCTGCCACTCATATACTAATTCAATCAATCCCATTTAACAAACTGAATCCCATATCCTTAACATTGAGTGCAATTTAGTTTATATGGAAATACATGTCTTGAATACAAATTTGAAATGCATATGGCTCTGTTTCCATAGGGTTCGTAAATGTGCAGCATGAGCTTGTGCAACAAGCTGAAACATGTGAGAACTAAAGACAAGCTATTGTGTGCACAGGAAATGCAGGAAGAGATGTATCTTCTTGCTCTCAAACAGTAAAATCATGTGGGTTTCAATGGTATGATTTAGATGGGAGGTATTTTCTTTTTGAGTGGCAGCAAGAGGTACTATAAGGACTTGAGTGGGTGAAGCTGGGTCAGACATTCAGAAACATCCACAGAGAGAGACATCCTGGGGAGAGATCTTCGAATGCTGGGCTGAGATGGGCTGGCAGGCAGAGTCCAGTGCTGGCAGACTTCCTGGGTTCGTGGTAGTCTGGCCGCCTGGTGTACCTCAGAGTCTCACCTTCTCAGGCACCCCCACCAGTCCACTATCCCACTTGTCACAGGGCTCTACCCCCACCCACCTTCACTGCGCTTAGAATAACCCAAGAGTGTGGTTTTCTCTGCACTTACCCCAGTCTCCAGTGATTGGGTGCACTTGGACCTCCCCCTCCCTGTGACCTTCTATGCACTTGCATGACCCAAATGCAATGGCTAATGATTGTCTGTCTGTTCTCCCTGGTCTTCTCCCCTTAATTGCACTGGTAAAACTGCAGAATCGCCGTCAAGCCTTTTTGCTGTGTCTCAACTGTTAAATGTATTTTACGCACTTACTCTGCCTGTGTAGACTATTATCGTCCAAGAATTTCAAGGGCTCTGAGCGACTGTTGTTTTTCCCCTTGTTCCTAGCCTCCTTAAGTGTTTTGAAACACTTTCATGGGTATAGGCGCTATATAAATAAACAATACAATACAATACAATACAATTAAAAAAACAGACAAATGAATTTGTCTATTGTAGACTCTTGCAAATTGATTCTAATGATAACTACTATTGAACGATCTTGGAATAGTCACAACTTTTGACTGTGTTTGCAGTGTACAAGGTGTGCAAGGGGTGCAAGTGTCTGACACTTAAGGACTTACTCGATGCTCATGTGTCCTCAACACGTCCCTGTCTTCTCCCTTTCCCTTTGGGAGCCTTCCCACTCTTGGTGCAGGCAAGATGTAAAGCAACCACAAACATTTCTCACATCCAAAATGGACTACATAGATGAGACTACATAGATGAATGGTCCTGCAAGGGCCAAAGTCACCCCAGGACAAAAGAAAGTGGTACGCGATAGGCAGAGGCACACCAAAAGCCAAGAAATGTGTACACAATACACAGAAAGCCTCACAATTTTTTAAAAAACATGCGTTTATGCGCAAAGCTAAACCCCAAAAAGAAAAATGTTGTACCCATTACTTGAAGGAAACGGATTGCAGAGCATCCCCAAATGCATATCAGCAAAAGTTGACCCTCCATCTTCATACCTTCTCGCCACAACCAGTGATGAACATCACACTTCTTAAATATCCCCGTCATTGCTTTGTACTATGTAAGCTACAAAGGCGTGCTGTGTGCAGTACGTAGAATGTAACTTACGCGCTGTGGGTCTTTACACTGTTTTCTGCTGCCTCAGATGCGAGATGCGCACCGAAGTTCCTCCTGCCTCTGTGCCATTAGAATTGCCTCCTCCTGCCCTGTATTGCCTCCAATCCACATCTGCTGCTGCCTGGTAAATGCCTTTCACCTGCAGCACTTTGAGGTCATTGTAATAGCACATGGGTACAATAGCACGTAACATTGCAATACATTGCATTACTATGTCCCAAGTACATGGAGTGGTCAAAGTGTAGCTGGTGCTATATTATGCTGTCCTGTTGATGTGCAACTGAGTGTGAGGTACCAGGGAGTCCTGTAAGGAGCTACAGACATTGATTCAGAAGTAGTGCTTGCAGTTGTTCAGGCAAGAGGAGGATATGTGCCAGGTGTACTTCATGTTGGAGGCAGGCCAGAGGAGTTGAGGTACGTCGTTGTTCAACAATGGACTCATAGGGGTGTAATCTAGCAGGTACAGCATGTGGCAGTGGGCAGATGTGAGTGGGGTGGTGAGAGGTGGGAGCACTTTAGGGGGTAGCTTGGGGTAGTGGGAAGGGGCCAGTGAAGTTGTGAGAGGAGGGTAGACTAGCAGGGCCTGCCTGGGTTAGTGGGCGGAGGTGAGTGGGGATGATGGGTGGTGTCAGGCCTTGAAGGGGCTGCCTGGCGGTTGTGGCAGAGGTCAGGGTGGTGTGGAGAGGGAGGTGTACTGGCAGGGGGCTGTCTGGGGGTTGTGGCAGAGGCCAGGGGGTGTGGGGAGGGAGGCGTCCTGGCAAGGGACTGCCTGGGGGTTGTGGCAGAGGTCAGGGAGTCAGGGGGTGTACTGGCAGAGGACTGCCTGGGAGTTGTGGCAGAGGTCAGGGGGCTGTGGGGAGGGGGGTGTACTGGCAGGGGGATGACTGGGGGTTGTGGCGGAGATAAAAGGGCTTAGGGGGTGTACTGGTAGGGGGCTGCCTGGGGGTTGTGGCAGAGGTTGGGGGGAGTGGGGAGGTGGTGTACTTGCAGGGGGCTACCCGGGAATGGTGGCAGAGGTCATGGGGTGTAGGGAGGGGGGTGTACTGGCAGGGGGCTGTCTGGGGGTTGTGGCAGAGGTCAGGGGTGAGGGGAGGAGGGTGTAATGGCAGGGGCCTGCCTGGGGTTTGTGGCAGTGATCAGGGGGCAGTGGGGAGGGGGGTGTACTGGCAGCGGGCTGCCTGGGGTTTGTGCCTCAGGTGAGGGGGGTGGGGAGTGGGCTGTGATGGCAAGGGGCTGCCTGGGGGTTGCGGCAGAGGTCAGGGGGTGTGGGGAGGTGGGTGTACTGGCAGGGGGCTGCCTGGGAGTTGTTGCAGAAGTCAGGGGATGTGGGGAGGGGGGTTTACTGGCATTGGGCTGTCTGGGGGTTGTGGCTGAGATCAGTGGGTGGGGAGGGGGCTGTGATGGCAGGGGGCTGCCTGGGGGGTTGTGACAGAGGTCAAAGGGGACTGATTGGGGGTTTTGGTGGTGGTCATTGGGGTGTGGGGGAGGGGGTTGTGAGAATCCAGAAAGTGTCTCACCCATTAGTCCCCAGGGATCTGTCATCCAGGTGGCCAGGACATGGCCATCACTTTTGGATCCAGTTCCTGGGGTTGGACCATTCACCTGGATGAGGGATCTTTGGGGAGTGGGAGTGGGACACCTGATGATGAGACGCGGTATGCCCTTCCCTGTAACACCTTTACCCCATCCTACCAGGTAGGATATTTAGGAACTCAACTCCCCCCCGTTTACAACACAAACACTTTCTCAGAGAGAGCCCGCTATGAGAGAAAACAGACTAACACCCAAGCCGTATACCTGACGTGTCCCAATGCAATGGCCAGGCAAGGTCAAGCAATTACTGACATCACATACACCTGACTTCCATTACACTTCCCCACATGGATAAAAGGTGGAGCACGAGAACACACTTGGAGCGAGCCAAAGCACACGAGGAAACAGCTGCTCCAAGACAGCAGTTGAACACGAGGAGAAAGACGGCGTAACAGGAGGGGATTGCAAGGAGGGAAGTTCCCTTGACCTTTTCGACAAGGAACCATTACTTTCATATAGCCTTGAGAATAGAATGCATAAGACCTGGAAACCAGGATGAAGAATCCTGCATTGTGTGTCAGAGGTCCAAGGGACCCTCCTGTGTCCATAATCAAGATGGGGAGACTCAGCAGCTGCCGTGTTGCTGTCCTTGGCTCCACGGACAAAGCAACGCCACCACGAAATCAACACAGCTGGTGAGTTGGGGAAACCAATACAAGACCGGTCTGTGTTGAAGACAAGGTTGTATGCAGCAACATTGTATGGCGAGCACTGGAATGAACATTGTATGAAACGTGTGTGATAACCAACGCTAGTAATTTTGAACTGCAGATGAGTGATTGAACTTTGAAACCAAGATACGATACCTTTGACAGAGTGGTCAGGCACCGCGTGTTTGCTCATTCGAAGGTCTCTGTAAGATATCCAACTGAGAGTTGACAAAAGTGAAAGAGTAGCAAAGGATTGTAAATCGAATTGATCCTGCGAGGGGTCAAGCAAAATCCTGCACACAATAGAAAGTCCTTCATGTTGATACAGTATAGAAAAGTTTATGACAAAGTAGATTAAGTTAGTCCAAGCTCGAATGAGGGAGATCAAATTTTGAACATTGTGAAACAAGGATCTGACCCCAAAGGAGGGGCATCCATGGTCCAAGCCCGAACAAGGGAGGCCGAAATGTGAACATTGTGAAACAATGGGTCTGAGCGCAAAGGCAGGGGATCTACGGTCTGAGCCCAAATGAAGGAGACCGAAATGTGAACATTGTGGAAAAAGGGGACTGAACCCGAATGAGGAGAATCCATGGTCTGACCTCGAATGAGGGAGACCAAACTATGAATATTGTGAGAGATTGTACATGTGAAATCCTGAGGAAAAAGGAACTTTGATGTTTGTTGTTTTACATCAGGCCCTCTGGAATCTAGACTTTAAATGGCAAAGAGACTTTATCCCAGAATGCCATGATGTTGAAGATTTGAACCTCACCCTCGTGCTAGAGAAGCCAGAGACTGTGTTAAGCTTGAGTGTGCCGCCTTTTCCCGTGCTGTAAATGTGGGGAAGGGAAGCCAACAGCTTGAATATCCTGACATATCATTTCTTGAACACTTTTCTTTTGTATAACATTGTTTCGCACACAATATTTATTTAAAGATAAGGATTGACAATAGGTTTATTAGTATAGGGCTGTTTATTTTGACACAACACCACTGGGACTGTGTTATTATTATTTGCTGGTCGTAGCTTGCTCCCATCTTTAGATTTAGGATTAGAGGGCATTTTCAAACCCAATTGAAGTTCAATAAACACCCTTGAACTGTGGTCACTTGTGTCTGTCGTACTGTTGATACCATGGGGTTTATTACGACTTTGGAGGCAACCATGGTGCTATTAGTCGTGCCCAGGTCTGGGTTCCCTGAATGGGGACTTACCGGGTCATTCCAACCTTGGAGGGCCTGGTAAGTCCCCATTCAGAAAACCATTCCCCATTCCCATTCGAGCCCCCATAAGGCTCAATGGGAATGGGGAGGGAGCTAATAACGGGCCTGTAAATAGCAGGCCCGTTATTAGCTCCCTGGTCCCTTAGCGGCTCCCGCTAAGGACGGCTGGTTTTACCAGCCGGCCTTAGTGGGACCCGCTAAGGGACCTCAGAATGTGGCGGTAAGGGGTTAACGGCACTGGCATCCTTACTGGCACCGTTAAACCCTTACCGCCGCACTCGTAATGAGGCCCCATGCCTTCCTTACAGGGTGTAATGGCAGGGGGCTGCCTGTGGATTGTTTTGGCGGATGTCAGGCGGTATCAGGAGGGGGATGTACTGGCAGGGGGCAGCCTGTGGGTTGTGGCGGAGGTCAGTGGTGGTGGGTGGTGTCAGGACTTTAGGGGGCTGCTATGAATTAGGGGTGTAGGCCAGCAGTTTACGTGCCTTGAAACTAGGTGTGATGGACTCAGTTTCACTGGGGTGCTGCCTTGAGTTGCCAGGGGACGGCACACAGTTTCAACGGGGTGCTGTTTTGAGTTACAGGGGATGGTATGCAGTTTCGACAGGGTGCTGACTTGAGTTACGGGGTGGCATGCAGTTTTGCTGGGATGCTGTCTAGAGTTACAGGTTGATGGTCCGCAGTTTCGTCGGGGTGCTGCTTTGAGTTATGGGAGGATGCCATGCAGTTTTGATGGGGAGCTGACTTGAAGTATGGGGGTGGCATGCAGTTTCGGCGAGGTGCTGCCTTGAGTTGCAGGGGGAGGGAACGCTGTTTCGCAGGAGTGCTGCCTTGAGCTACAGGGGGACCGCACACAGTTTTGCCTGGGTGCTGTATGATTGTGCAAGGGTTGGCGCAAAGGTAGGCGCAAATGTTGTTAGTTGGCAAGGGTTTTTGTTTGTGTGGGAGCGTGTTGTGGGCGTTCAAGGTGCAACTTGATTTTCTTTGCACCTCAGGTTACTTTGAGCTTTTGAATCCATGAATACACAGAACATGCAAAAAAACTCGTGCATGTTGCCACAAAGTTGTTTAAGGCGCTAAATACTTTGCAGGGACCTTATACTTTTTCTATGAATCGGGCCCTTTGTCTCAAACCCAATCTTCTTTAATTGTTTAAAATGATAAAGTCTTTGAAAAAATGTGTTTACAAAAATAAAAGAAAGAAATAGTCGCTTTCTGATAATTCATTTTGCCACCGCTCCACACTTTGGGCCTGGAGTGCACACAACGTGGTCGTCCAACTGGGTTTCAGGAGGTATCACGTTTGACAGAGTAGGTGAGTGTCAGAGCTTACCAATATCTCCAGGGAGAGCATCAAGGTTGCAGGTCGATACCCTGCCCACCCCTCCAAGGTGCACCTATATGTAGATTGAGATTGCATTGTTTCAGGAGGTATTGAGACAGAAACGTCAGGAGCACAGCAAACACGTGTCTTCGTGATATATCGAATGCAATTTACGGCGCTATAGTTTAGGCTGGTTGAACCGGTTTGAACCTCCCTCGAGGGCTCCCCGGCTCAATCTGTCTTCAAATATTGTTGCAGCTTTCTCTTTTCGTGAAGATTTGAATTATATTTAAACCAACAGTCGCTAATGTTGTGAACTGCTTCAAACCAAAAACACGGTAAATCAAGTGTTTTAAATCTAGCTTCAAACCCCTCACAAATCAGCATTACAAGGGTCTGGCTAGCTCGAACTGATTGGAACTTTCATTTTAATGATCTCGTCTATGACTCGAGTCAAGCGCTTTAAGTCTCATCTGTTACGGCTCTCACGTGCCTCGGGCTGCCTCACACAACCAGCCCGCATTCACACAGAGAGACTGAGGACGCGTCTGTTGGCTGCAAGGTCCCAGCGGCAACTGCCGTCCGGGCCGGGTTTATTCTATAACGCGAATGCATGAAACCGAACGAGTCTCGTGCATGTGTAAACATAATATCACTTCATAACATCATCCATAACTTCTTAGGTGCGGTGTCCATGCCTGACACTACAGCACAAGTTTGCGTGCAGTGTCTTCAAGCTGGTACCTGCTAGCACATCATTATAAGACAGATAGTCTGACTGGCCAGCCCAGTGTACTGATCCAGCAATAACAGCAGAGTCGTATTGCTGAGTTCCATTGAACAGCTGGAAGCTAGAGCGTGATATCCAACAATATCATTCCCAGAAAAACTCTCTCCTTACTTAATTTGTAACCTCCCCACAAGGAGGCATGCTGCTGTGAACCTCCTTATGGAAGAGGACCTTGATTTCAAATGTCACCTCCACCGTCACAAAACCGTATTCAGTGACAAGTGTGTCAGGAGAAAGGGACCAGAGAAAATCTATATTATTCTGGCAAAGTGGAAGGATGTGTCTGAATTCATTGAAATTTATGTTGTGCAGCAGCTAATGTCGTGGGCCTAATTCACAGAACGTTTTCCAATGGGGTTTTGCCATTATAAAACGCTTCTGTGAATTAGGCCCGTGTCTTTAGATCAATGCCTAAGTATGAAACCATTTGTTAGCTCCGGGTTTTAACAACATGGCGCATGTGGATTGATGTTTAAACTTCCACGGGCGGTGTTGTTTTTTTTTATAATGTGCCGTAACTAAGTGGGGGTTAATGCCTTCGAATGTGCTCCTATATAAACATGTTTTTCTTGTAAATGGTTCCATATTTCTTTACAAAGATGTAATTAATACTTGCTGTTGACTTTTCTGCACTTGGGCAGGGACCTTGTATCCATTTGGAACAATAGGCTCAGTAATCACTGCACACTCTTAATCGACGCAGTTTCTTAGGGAATGCACCAGTCCGCCTTTTAGTTTTGTCTAAATTGGCATTGCAATCACCAATGGCGTACCAACTGTTGTTATTACGTCAAAGGGGACGAAGGCGACCGAACGGCCTAATGACTGCATTAGTTCAGTGCAGCCTATTCTTCCACACCTAGGGGATAACCACGTGTCCCTGCCCCCCTCACTGTTGCATGGCACCCATGTAAGGGGGCTTGGTATCTCCCAGTGTGTTTGGTGTGGTCACATGGTTCCCCATGTGACCAAGTTAATAAAATCAACGAGTTGCTTCCGGCTCGGCAGTCTGACCAACAGAGGATCCAGTGTGCTCATTGTTCTGCACCATGTCGGTGCCACACTGCATGTGCTGGGCCCAAGGATGGGGCCCAGCTTGAGGACGGTGCCCCTGCAGGGCAACGCCCGTTCCAGGGTGATCCCTCAGCCATGTGATCATGGCTATTGGTGCGACCCCGGCCTGGGTGCCCCCAGAGCCGGGGTCGCGGTGCGCCTGTTGCCCCCGGCCAAGTGTGGAGCTCCGGTGATCCGGAGCGGGTGGGGTGACCCCCACCCACGAATGCGTGGCGTGATCGCCGCCCCCAGGAACCCTGTCAGGTGACCCCGACATGTGTATGCGGCCTGCCCGGTGACCCGGAGCAGGCCCCCCAACACTCACCATCTCATTTGCCACCATATTTAAAGGTAGAACTGGGTCAGACATGCAGTGCTGGCAGTAAAAGAGGATGGGCCTCATTACACGGAAGGCGGTGATTCAGGGTGCTACTAGCACCCTGGACCATGCCGGTAAATTACCGGCACCACCTTGGCGGAAAGGGGATTTACCGCCCCATTCCAAGGTTGGTGGGGCGGTAAATACCCCTTCCGCCATTGCCCTTCCCCATTCCCATTTCTGCCCCATAGGGCTCTATGGGAATGGGGAAGGCGCTAATTACGGCACCGCAATTTTGCGGTGCCGTAATTAGCTCCGAGGTCCCTTAGCGGGTTGGTTTTTAACACCTGCAAAAAGCAGGCGTTAAAGCACCAACCCGCTAAGGGACCTCGTAGTAAGGCGGTAATGGTTAACAGCCACTGTTACCATTAACGGTGGCCGTTAACCATTACCGCCTTCCGTGTAATGAGGCCCGATGTGTGCTGTATGTGAGGTGGCAGCAGCACAACTGCAGTGGCATTTCGGCGAGCAAGCCAGCACCCCTGCCCCCACTTTCCCATCCTGCCCTTTTCCCAGGCTGTATTATCCTCCAGCTGCTTTTCCAAGAGAACTGCTCCTTCCCCTTACAGAAGTGTGAGTATGTGCGCCACATTCTCTGACAGACCTGCATTCGTTTCATAAATGGGGCTTGCAGTGTCCCTGACTCAGTCCTCCTGACCATGCCCCAGTCCATCTGGCCTCCATACTATAATTGGGATTCACATTGGGAGACCCGTTCTGAACAACTAGTAGCTCTCCCAACATGCACTGCATCTCCTTATGTCTTCAGTTATGTATGCTATCAATGCATGTACTCTTTCTGCTTTCGCTGAATATGTATTTATATTGTTTTAACCAACAATCGAGTAAGAGCTAGTGAAAGACTCAATTTCTGGCCCTATAAATGTAAGCCTTTTTTAATCACTTTTGTAGCATGTAAATCTGCAAGGGCTATAGGGAGCATGTCCAGTTTTAATATCACATTTAAAGTGAAGATTGTGTTCATGAGCGCCCCGATCATGGATGTATATTACCCCCCAAGGGCATTCCCAGCTGATAGTATCCATGGCATGGCATTCTGCCATTCTCTGGGAACAATGGGCAAGCCAGCCGTGATGCCTGATGGGCAACATAACCAGTGCATGCCTTTTGTGCAGCCCCTATCGCCATATTTGTATTATTACTATTATTATTATTATTAGTGTGTTCATTGAGCGCAGGTCTTGCTTCAGGAAGCAGAGAAACAGCCGAGTGGGGATATAACAACAGGGGAGAGTGGGCAATTGTTCATCGATGTATCTACAAGCAACCAGGGATTGAAACAGTGAGGATCAGATCACCCAGTCACGGGTATGGTGGGGGGTGGAGGGTATGTGGACCTAGGTGTTTTGGAAGAGCCACTCCCTGGCGAGGAGAGTCTTAAGCTCCCTCCTAGACCTTAGAAGTGAGGGGACGAGTCTAATATTGACAGGGAGGAGGTTCCTCAGTCTTGGGGCATAGACAGAGAAGACCTGTTTTCTGGTTCTTTGCTTCCTAAAACCGGCAGAGTTCAAGTCTGCATATGTCCTTGGTTTTGGCGGATCATAGGCCTACACGAATGCTGGGTTTCTCTGTGAGGTAGCTTGGGACTTCAGGTTTACAGCCCTGTAGATGATGCAGCCTTGTAGATGATACAGGCTTGCAGCGGGAGCCAGTGTAGTTCCATGAGCGTCAGTTTGATGCGGTCTATACCAATATTATCTTCAGTGTATGAAGTGCACAAAGGAACGTGTGTCCATAGCATGGCCTTTGTCTGTAAATTGGACCGAGTTATCATAAGAACTTTGCCAGCTCAGCATGGCTTGAGGCCATGCTCTGTAGACACGTCCATCCCATGATCTGAGCATTGTGATAATACCAACAGTTGCTGAGGGGCATGGCTTGTGCCCTTGTACACCACATACTGTGGCCCTCTTTTAAGTTATGCAGCGTAAATGTCAATATTTCCATAGGGTGGAATTCAGGGTGAAAGGCACATGCAACAGCCTGGATGAATTGTTTGGAGGCCAGCAAACAACATTTTTTTTTAAACAATTTTTATTATATATTCAAACAAACAAACCAAAACAAACAAATTTTGCAGTGCAAATATTAATAATACTGTTTCAACATTGTTGATTACGCCACTCTAGTCACTGCTGCCCTTATCCCACCCTCCCTCCCGAGCCTATTTATTCCACTCACTTTGCATCTGCACCGGGTGGTGGAGTCTCACCTTCAATAGATTCTATGAAGTCTTGTATTGTTCCAAACAGTTCAGCTACCAACAATTTCCATGCCATCAGGTTTCCCATCTCATCCTCTCCCCCTGCATTACTTGCCTCCTGCCATACCATAGTCTCCGCCTCTGCCCATTTCTGCAGATCATTCCACCAAATCTCAATTCGTGGCCTATGACACGTCTTCCATCCCATGGCAATTCTCCTTTTTGCGAGCACATATGCTAGATCCTTCAGTTTATTGACATGCTTAAGTTTCTGCGAGCTGGGGAACCCTCCCAGTAAGCAGGCCCAGGCTGAGTCTATAACTATAGTGATCCCCTTATCCGCTAGTTTCCCAGCTACTTCGCGCCAGAAGCGCTCAATCACCGGGCAGGACCAGAACATATGTACCATATCGGCTTGCTCTTCGTCGCATTTGGGACATGCTTGTCTGCCAGCCTTCTCACACCTCGATATCCTCAGGGGCGTCATGTATGCCCTGTGCGTAATATACAATTGTATTTGTTTTAATCTAGCGTTTCTTGACACCCTTTTATGGTACCCCAGGGCACGTTCCCACATCCCATCCTCTATCGGGGCTCCCACCTGTGCTTTCCAGTCCAGTCTCAGTTGTGTTAGTTCTTTCCCCACTTTAAACATCATCATTTCGTACAATCTAGAGATCTCATGCCCTCCTTCCGCTATATCGTATATCGTGTCTATAATGACATCCGGCCCTTCCTCCAATATTGTTTCAGGCCAAGTTTCCTTAATCTTCTGCACTATTCTATGATATGTGATATATTGGCCCACGTGTAACCCCACTTCCTCACCTAGCTCTCCAAAAGTTGTGATAATCCCCCCCGCCAGACATCTCCCATAGTCACCAACCCCACTGATTCCCAGTGGTTTCTGATTGTAATCCATAGCTGCCCGTCTGTCCCAGCCAGCGCAACCAACGGTATCTGCGGGGAGCACGGGACTGGGTTTTCCATCAACTGGCATGCACGGCGCCATATCCTCCACCCAAGCACCATCATTTTAGGGCGTACTTTCATTTCTATCTTGGGCAGCCAAATCATCTCTTTTAAATAAAATGGGGCACAATCTGCTCTAAACAACCTGGATTCCGGGGTCGCTTCGTCTGAGAGCCATTTTGCGACATATTGCAGCTGGGCCGCTACGTAATAAACCTCATAATTAGGCAGTTTTATTCCCCCTTTTTCATAGAAGTTCTGCAATTTCCACAGTGCCACCCTATTTCTGGTGCCCTGCCACAAAAAATCCCTGCACATGCCATTCAACGTGTTGAAGAACTTTTTAGGTATTAGGTACATGATGTTCCCGAAATAGTGTAGGAGTCTGGGTAAAACCACCATCTTGAGCATCGCTCCTCGCCCCATCATTGCTAGAGGCAACTTCACCCAAAATGTCATACTCTTTTCAATTTTCACTATGGCTACCTTGGTATTGTGTCTATGTTCTTTTTCTACCGTGTGGTACACGTCTATCCCCAGGTACCAAAAAGTATCAGTAGCCCACGGAGCTTGCAGCACCGGGAGCCGGCCGACAGGGATCCCCTTATAACTACCTAGCGGAAAGATAGTGGACTTCTGAGGATTCACCGCTATGCCGGACATTTCAGCGTACCTCTCCATAACTTCCCGGATGCACTGAAGATTCTCCTCCGGGTACCTCAGGTACAGCAGCAAATCGTCCGCATACAAGGCGATCAAGTGTCGTTCCCCTCCCACCTCGATGCCTACAGGATCATACTGTTGTCTGAGGTATATCGCCAAAGGTTCTAGAGCCAATATGTACAACATAGGGGACCATGGGCACCCCTGTCTGGTACCTCTACCTAACTGCCATCTCTCAGAAATCACTGCACCTGTTTTGACTGTAGCCAGCGGTTCACTGTATAGCATCCTTGCCCATCATATGTATCCATGCCCCATACCATAACCCTCCAAGGCTGCCAACAGCCATGGCCACTTAACAGAATCAAAGGCCTTGACGGCGTCCAAGGACACTATTGCCATTTCACCCTCATTCTCACACCCCCATTCAACCACCCGGTGTAGCTGTCTATGATTATGAGTTATATTCCTATTTGGGACGTAGTCTGTCTGGTCGGGGTGTATTAGTTTGTCAATGACTCTTCGCAATCTGCTTGCCAAGACAGCCGTCAGTATCTTGCTGTCCTGGTTCAGCATTGACAGTGGTCTATAGGAGCCACAGCTATGTCCAGGCTTATTGGGTTTAGGAAGCGGTATTATGATTGCTTCTCTAAGTGATTCTGGCAGCCGTTCTGTCTCAAACGCTTCATTAAGCATATCCAACATCGGGGGGAGCACTTCTGCTTTATACACTTTATAAAACTCACTCGGAAATCCGTCCGCCCCCGGAGTCTTACAAGTGGGTAGCTGCCTCACCACTTCCTCTAACTCCTCAAAGGTAATCGGTGCATCCAGCTCCTCCTTTTCTTCTGCACTTACTTTAGGCAAACCTATATCTTCTAATGTATCTGTTATTTCCTCATGGCTGCCTCCCTCCCCATCCCCATATAGTTCCTTGTAGTAATTTGCAAACTCTTGATTCACTCCCTCTTGGGTGTCAGCTACGTTACCGTCTTCTCTTGTTATGGTCCTAATGGTGGGTCTGGGGATCGACTCTTATATAACCATGCCAAGAGCCTACCTGTTTTATCTCCTCCAGCATGCTGTCTCTCCACATATTTTTTATAATTGAGATTACTCAGTCTATCCCAATGTTCCGCACATGTCTGTTGCAGTTTAAGTATTAGCTCCATGTCTCTTCCAATATCATCCCCCCCTTCTAACGCCTTTTCCAATTCCCTTTCTGCTTCCTGTAGATCGGCCAGGATTCCTCCCTGCAGGCTTTTAGATTTCGCTATGGCAACTCCCCGTATCACCACCTTGAAGGCTTCCCATAGCATGCTCGCTGAGTCCACGCTACCCGTATTCACTTCAAAGTAGTTTGTTATCTCCTCCCTTATATCTTCCCTAAACAGGGGATCTTTAAGCGCCTCTGCCCGAAGACGCCATGTCGGCGTTCAAGCTCTTGGGGGGCAGTACTGCCAGCCAATAACCAGGGGCGAGTGGTCTGACAGGATCCTTGCCTTATATTCTGCCTGCACTGTCTCAATCATTATTTCCGACGAGGCGAAGACGTAGTCCAGTCTCGTATGTAACTGTTGCGGGGCAGAGTAGTGCGAGTAATGCCTTTCCTGGGGGTGTTTTGCTCTCCACACATCTGCCAGCCCAAAATCGTCTAGTAGCGTCTGCAGCGCCTTGGCCGCCGGGGCAGGTCTATTACACTTGTGATCTGATCTGTCCACTCTAGGGTTTAGTACATAGTTAAAATCCCCACCCCAGATCACCGCACTCCCCATACACATGCTAAGATTAGTAGTCAGGGCCCTGAAATATGTTGCAGTATTCTGGTTAGGGGCATAGGTGTTCACAATACATAACTCCCTGTTTTCCACCAGTCCTCTCAGCATGACCATTCTCCCGTCTGCTTCTGCAACTTCCTGCAACAGATGAAATGGGACATGCGGCGCCACCCAGATAAGCACTCCTCTAGCATAGGCAGAGTATGTCGAGCCCGCCACAACCCCTTTCCATTTCTTGACCACCGTTCCCAGCTTCTCACGAGTCAGGTGAGTCTCCTGCAGAAATGCAATATCTATCTTTTGTCTGCGCAGGTACAGCATAACCTTATTCCTTTTTAGATAACTATTAAGGCCCCTGACATTCCAAGTAATTATTTTAAGGTCCCCCATGGCTTGTCTGAATCCCCCCCCCTTCAGTTCAGATCAGTTTCCTTTCCCATTCCTGTCTATATAGGCTCGTTCCCCAGTTCAAACTCCCCTTAACTACAAACACCCCAAACACCCCACCCGCTCTCCCTCCCACCTCCCTACCTTTCCCCAACTTCCATCCCAACAATTGCCCAGCTCCATCCCTGGATCTCAGGCATCCAGCCCAGTCCAGCAAACCTGTGCACGCGGCTCAGCAGGGTAAAGGCGCCCTAATGGCCGCCTTACTACTAACTTTGGGGGGTAAAGATAGGTCTCAATTCTGCTGCTCCTAGTTGTCCTAAATGTACTGCGCATGGCGCTACCCAGCTCACTTTTGCAATTAGTATACTGTATTCCAGTCCAATTTGGCAGCGAAGTCCAAAAGCTATCTATTGTCAAACACATGTTCCCAAGATTAGTACTAGGGCTCCCCACTCCCACTTATCCCCACACTGGACCTGATGTTTTCTCGTCCCTCGTCGTGCCTTTGGCGGTCTTGCTCCTCATTCTGTTCCGGGCAGCCCTGTGAGTCCAGCCAAGATGACACATCTTCCAGGGTGTCAAAAAAGAGCGCTCTGCCTTTGTGCAAGACATTCAGCCTCGCGGGGTACAACAGCATGTACCTGATGTCAGCTGCATGCAATCTTCTTTTAATCAGCACATAACTGTACCTCTGTTTCTGCACCAGCATGGTATAGTCAGGGTATGCAGTGATGTTAGCAGAAGCCCTTTCTATTGTTCCACCCTTGCGAAAATACTTCAGGATCTTCTCCCTGTCTCTATAGTTCAGAATTTTCGCAATTATCGGCCGTGGTGGGGCCCCAGGCTGCCTTTTCCTTATCGGAGCTCGATGTGCATGTTCCACCACAAATCCCTGTGAAAGCTTATCCGCCCCTATCTCTTGCAGGATCATGTTCTCCACGTAATTTGTGGGGTCCTGGCCTTCTTCTCCTTTCAGCAGACCGACCACTCTGATGTTGTTTCGCCTCGCCCGTCCTTCCGCCTCCTCCACTCGATTTTCAAGATTAGCCATCTGTTGTTTGAGCACATGGACCTCTTTTGCGTTATTCGTGCTAACCTCTGTGTTAGTCTTCACTGCGCTTTCTAGGCCACTTTTTCTTTCCGCCAGCGCTCTAACATCTTGTCTAAGCAGGGTGACTTTGATTCCTACTGCGTCAATTTTATTCTCGAGGGCTGTACGTAAGTCCGCCATTGCTGTGCCCCATTGGGTGCTTAATTCTGTTATGGCTGCTAGGACCTGTTGGTTTGCTCCTTCCGGAACTCCATCCCCGGAGTCTGCTCCCGTGGTTTGTGTCGGGGTCAAAGAGGGTCGCTGTGTCTTCGCAAAGATCTCCATTGTTGATTGTTTACTTTTGGTCCTTAGCCCTTTCACTGACTTCTTACGACCTTCTTTGCGTATCTGGCCTCAATTCAGCAATGTGACTTTGAAGTCACCGGTTCTATCAGGTACTGGTGTATCCGTCCCAGCCAGCTGCGCTATGCGGGAGCCTGGATGCTGCGTTTCGAGTGGGGCTGTGTCCTCCCACGTTAATTCGTTAGCCTTTATAGCGCATTTCACCAGAGGCAGTTGGGGCTTTGGACCGGCCACAGTTGATCATGTATCATGCCAATTCTTCTACACCCACTTTGCAAAACCAACTTGCTGCACTGTTCCTCTCTGGTGGACGCTCCGCCCCTAGACCACTGTCTACAAGCACACCACCAATTGCATGTGCCTAGCCAGGCGTCAAACTCTGCGGTGTCCTCACAGGCTTCCAAGCCTGCCCAGACGCTCAAGCTCGTCAACAACCTCTCGCACACCTCTGCACCCCTGCGAGCAGTCCCAGCTCTATGTTCCTTAATGCGCTTCCACTTGTATGGTACAATCTTCAGTGTGTGTCTGGCCGTCCAGTAGGCATACTTGTGGCCAGGTGTTCGTTATTATTGCCTGTTGTAACATATCTGGTTTATGGCATCTGCCTTAGTCGTGACATTTGCTTGCAGCGACCCCTCCTCGCCACGACATCCGGACCTATTTTAATGGGCAGCATCCAGTATGCCCTGTGCCCTCACTGTGTAGTCTTCTTCCACCTTGCAGGCTTTTGCCCAGGCACCACCATGCACTTTGCTTCCTTCAGTCAGGCCTGTTTTGTCCTGCTTCCGTGAGCACTTGCTGTTCTCGGTAGCTCCTGTGTCGTCGCTGGGACAAAAGGGCTTCTTCCACTGTTCAGTATGTTTATTTCAACGTGCCCCAAGCACACGTGTGTTTGCATACACACGAAAATGCAGTGTGCTTTAATCGCCGTTCTCCCGGCTCGCAGCGTGTGACCCGTGGGCACAAGCTGTCCGTCTCCACAAGCTTGCTATTCCGCGGCTGCCTCAGTGGTCCCTGTACCTTCACTGTAGCATTCCTTATCTGGGAACACTCGGCGCCTTCTGCGATCGCCCACAGGTCCAGGTTCACTTCAGTTCCAGCGCGGTCTGCCATCCACTGGTGCTACCTCCTCCAACGGTGCCAGCCCCGCTCCCTTCACTTCGCGGGGAGCCGGGTCTTCTCTGGTCCCTCTCCTGACTGCAGATCAACCACGCACGCCCTCACAGCGTTGCGTCTTCTTTAGTGGCAGGCCCCGCTCACCGTGCTTCGTTACCGTGGACCGCGTTCACATTGTTCTGCGTGCGCCGCTCGGTGGGGGCCGGGACCGTTTCATCCTCCCGGGCCGCAGCCCGTACGTGCACACCCTCGCAGTCCTCTGCCAGGCACCTCGGTCCCCTTCACCTCACAGCTCTGCTCCCTTTATTATCTTTTCTTGCCGAGTCGGGCGGAGCACCATACAGACTCCGCATCTGCTGTGGCCACGTCCTGTCTCCCTCGCAGCTTCTTTCGTACGCGCCGGAGCTTTGTCACCAGTCCCTTTGTTGTCGCGGATCCGCCATTTTGTTATTTTGTTGCCGCTGACAATCCGCGCAACAAAGTATCACTGTACACATCCTCACGGGGCGATTCAGGCGCAAATGAGCTCTTTCTCTTCCTGCCACTTTCCCACAGCCATAACTTAATTTTCAGATGGCAACTTGAAGTGTGGTAGCTCCAGCATCTCAGGATCATTCGTCGGATCACAGAGCACTACACAGACCCAGCCTATTCCATGGCTGCCAAGCCACGCCCCCGGAGAAAAACAACATTAACTGCAAAATTAAGGAGTGGTATCAGGGACAATGTGGAGGTAGTGAGGATGATGCCATACGATGTAGAGGACTGTTGGCAGAGTGGGAATGACCTTAAGGCCAGCATCAGAAGTCTCTGGCATACTACACATAGCCATCTTCAAAGGATTGTAAGCTTCAGTGGTGGGGGCAGGAGGTGTCGGCCCAAAATACTGACGAGAAAATGCTGAATGCGCATTTACTGAGCATTCAGTATTTTAACATTTGTTGACTCCCATTACAGCAACCAAGCGGAGCAGCAGTTGCAGGGGTGTCCCTCACTCTCCTGGGTCACTGAAATGGGAGTCGGGGATTGTGGGGGTGTCCCTCGCTTCCATTAGATGGTAGCAGTGGACAATAAAGAAAAAAAAATGGAAGAAAAAAGGACCCTGCAGAGCCAGTTCAGACCCACGTTAGTGGGAGAAAACTGACACAGCAGGGATAGAGGAGAGCCAGCGGTACACACAGAAGTGTCACCTAAAAGTCAAGTGGGTAAGGGGAGGCAGGTATGGGGATGCAGGGAACAAGTGATCTATGTGATCACTGTGCCGCGCCCTAAAGGCAGTCTGCATTTCTTTGGTCAACATTATGGGTGGCACAGTGATCACATAGATCCGGAGCAGGCAGCCAATCACACCTATGTGAGTACAAAACTGAGGTATGGTAGTTGGCCATAACAGGCTGTCAGCGATGGCACAGAAAACACTTTGAGTCACAAGGAAAGTTCAGGGGTTTTCATTGTTAGGTTTGTTGGGCATAGGGCCATCCCTCTCTCTCTCATCTCCCTTGGATTTTTTGGGGAGTAGGGGGAGAAGTGCAAGGCACTTCTGCGATTTAGGATGAGGCTATTATAGAAGGAGATGTTGTAGGGGAGCTAGGAAAATTGAGGGGGAAGGGGATCACCTATAAACGATGGATTGTAGTGGATATGTAGTAAATCCTGGTATTAATATCACATGAGTAATGAGACTCCAATTTAGAAGTTAGACGTCCCTTTAACAACTTATTTATTTATTTATTTATTTTATTTTTATTTTATTTTATTTATTTGTATTGCGCCGGTAGCTCTCGAGCTTCGGGGCAAAGAGACAAGAACACGAAAGACAGATGACAAACAAAATACACATAGCACAAGACATTAGATCTACATATTTAACTGGTCAGGTTGTGTTATGTATGTTACTTAAAGATGTGGGGTTTCAGTTGTTTACGAAAGCATTGGTAGTTGGCTTCCATCCTTATCTGGCCAGGGAGGTTGTTCCAAAGGCCTGCTACGGTAATAGGGAAGGATTTACCCACCCCATTTTTGAGTCTGAAAGCAGCTGCCACAATCAGTCCTTGTTCGGCTGATCTTAGCTCTCTAGCGGGCTTGTATGGAATGATTTTAGTTTTCAGATATGCAGGAGCTTTACCAATAATACATCTATGTGTGAGCGTTAGGTACTTAAATTGGACTCTCTCTTCAATTTTTAGCCAGTGAAGTTCTTTCCTGGCTTCGCTGATGTGCTGATTCCTAGTTTTTCGCTTAATGACTCTCACTGCATTGTTTTGCAGGACTTGGTAGCTGTGGTATCAATTTTTGTTAGATTCTAGTATTAAGGCGTTGCCATAGTCTAGGCGAGATAAGATGGTAGCTCTTGCGACCGTGGCGCTGTTTTCTTCAGATTGGTAGGGTCTTATGGCTTTCAGTAAGCAGAGGTGGTAAGAGCACGTTTTTTTAACGTAGAGGGGTTGGGCATCAGATCCCAGGGATGCTTCTAGCATCATCCCCAAGGTTTTGACCTTGTTTAAGACCTTAATTTGGGTATTTTTGATGGTGAAGGTATTGTATGCGGGAAGGAGCTTAGATCTAACTAGATTGGAACCAAAGACCATGAGCTCTGTTTTGTTGCCATTTAGGCACATCAAATTTTGGTCCATCCATTGCTCCACCGCTTTATAAACTAGGCTTAGTTTTTTGTTGTCCTTTTGATGGTCTCCACTTAGTTCAATTACATAATTGGTAAAGAACGTGTTGATGTTATCGAGGACGATATAGAGAAACCTAAGGTATAGGTTAAACAGGAGTGGGGACATGCTCCACACATGATTTCTTTTCTATAGAGAATAGATTTCTCCAGTGAACTCTAGATGTTCTGTTTTGTAGGAACGACATGATCCAGTTTATTGCTTCATCTGAGCAGTTTGCTGTTTTTTTAGAGCTGTCTTAAGTAAGTTGTGATCTAATAGGTCGAAGGCAGCACTCAGGTCCAAGAGTACGAGCAAGCCGGCTTTCCCCTGATCAATGATGTTGAGCATCTTAGTCTGTAGATCTAGCATAGCTGTTTCTGTGCTATGAGCTGGTCGAAAACCAGACTGTTGGTGGTGGAGGAGTTCTTGGCTTTCTACGTGTTCTTGGAGCTGTGTGGTGGCAATCTTGTCCATGATTTGTAGTATAAAGTTGCAGTTGGTTATGGGCCTTAGATTGTTTGGGTCCCTTTGGTCTAGGTTAGGTTTTTTTAACAAAGGGAGTGACTATTACCCTTTTTATACATTTAGGCATGATTTGATCGCGGAAAGATGTATTTATCACTTTGGTTAAGGCTGGTGCAAAGATGTCAGGGTGATCTAGGATGATGTTGGCCGGTAGTATGTTTTCGGCGCAAGTGGTGGGTTTCATGGATGCCAGAGCTTTTATCATGTCATTGGCCCTCATTACAACACCGGCGCTAAACCATGGTGCTGTTAGCACCATGGTTGGTGTCGGTATTGTAACGAGTCCGCCAATGTTTAATGGGGAATTACCACCCCATTCCAAGGTTGGCGGGGTGGTAATTCCCCATTGAACATTGGTCCTTCCCCATTCCCATTTTTGCCCCATAGGGCTCAATGGGACTGGGGAAGGCGGTAAGTACGGTACCGCAAATTGTGGTACCGTACTTACCTCGAGAGTCCCTTTGTGGGTCCCTACTTTAACGGCTGGTCTAGACCAGCCGTTCAGGTCGGGTCCCGCAAATGGACCTCGTAGTAAGGCGCTAAGTGGTTAACGGTGCCGCAGCCTTTTTCTTCTCTGTGAAAGATAGTGAGCTAAAGACTCTGAGTAATTCTCTCGTAACCAGGACTAATGTCTGGCAGAGAGACTCCCAGGACCCCCCTTGTCAATTTGCATATTTAAGTAACTTTGGGTCTCACCCTAAATTACTAGGGGAATCCAGATGTGGACCCCTTGCTCACTATTCTTAGAGAGGCACAGCTCCTCCATACTGGTGAGGTCCAACCAGACCTAAACACGTGTCTGGGGATGCTGTTGGTACTCTTGTTCAGAGGAGAATTGCCTAGCATTTCGGTGCTGGACTGCCCCAGGCCAGGACAAAGACTGATATTTTTGGGATATTTCTTCTCTGTGAAAGATAGTGAGCTAAAGACTCTGGGTAAGTCTCTCGTAACCAGGACTAATGTCTGGCAGAGAGACTCCCAGGACCCCCCTTGTCAATTGGCCCTCATTACAACACCGGCGCTAAACCATGGTGCTATTAGCACCATGGTTGGTGCCGGTATTATAACAAGTCCACCAATGTTCAATGGGGAATTACCACCCCATTCCAAGTTTGGCGGGGTGGTAATTCCCCATTGAACATTGGCCCTTCCCCATTCCCATTTTTGCCCCATAAGGCTCAATGGGACTGGGGAAGGCGGTAAGTACGGTACCACAAATTGCGCTACCGTACTTACCTCAAGAGTCCCTTTGCGGGTCCCTACTTTAACGGCTGGTCTAGACCAGCCATTCAGGTCGGGTCCCGCAAAGGGACCTCGTAGTAAGGCGCTAAGTGGTTAACGGCGCCGCAGCTTTTCACGGCGCCGTTAACCACTTAGCGCCAGGGTCGTAATGAGGCCCATTGGCAGTAATGGGCTTGAACCTAAATTGGGTCGTCTGGTGGGTACGTTCCTCTGGTACGTCTTGAGTGGATGACTTGGTGGCTGCTTGGGATTTGGCTATAATATCCCTGGCCTTATCGATTTTGTTAAAAAATGCAATCTGGGTTGCGTCACATTCTTCTTGGGTGGGCGAGAAGGTGGGGGTGATGCCTTTTGGTTTATCAATAGATTTCAATATACTGAAGAGTTTGCTGGTGGAATTAGCTGCCGCTGAAATATGTTTGTCATAGTAGTTTTTCTTTGCCTCAATTATCATTTCTTTATAGGTTTTTTCACTGGTTTTCCAGTGTTTTATTGTCCTGCGTGGGTTTTTTTCTCCACTCGTTTTCCCTTTTTCTTTTGTGTTTTTTCTGTTCGAGGAGTTCCTCGGTGAACCAGTCTTGTTTTTTTTTTCTTTAGGTCTAGAGGTTTTAGTTTGGAGTGGAGCTTCTAGGTCCACTAGGGCCTGAAGATGGCTCAGTAGGTTGGATAGGGTGGCCTTGCATGAGTCTTCGTTATTTCCCTCTGTTTCACATGCATCAAGACATTGCCTCAGATGCTCTTTGCTGATGTTTTTAAAATTCCGCAATGATTTCTTAATAGGGAGATTGGGAAGTTTGGGCTTTTGGGTAGGGGGGGAGATATGGAAGGTCACACTATAGTGGTCCGACCAGATGCATGGGTCAGTTTTATAGTCTTGGGATATGAGGTTGTTGGTAATGACCCAGTCCAGTAGATGACCATTGTCCATGGTAAGATCGGTGTTCATCACTTGATAGTCGATGTTATTCAAGAGTTTCTCCAGTTTAATGGCCCCTCTGTCTTTAGGGTCTCCGCCACCGATTGAGATCTCCTAGGAGTAGAGTGGCGATGTTGGGTCCTTTGATCATATTGAGTTGGTGTGTTATTTCTTTGTTGAAATTGGGTATGGTGGTGGGTGGTCTGTAGACAACAATTAAGTTTAGGCTACCATTATTGGTTTGGAGGTGTTTAAGGTGGAGGATTTCCGTACCATTACATTGTATTTTAGTCGGGAACAGTTGGATGGTGTCCTTGGAATTAACGACCATGCCACCCCCTTGTCCTGATTCTCTGTTGGTATAGTATATAGTATAGCCCTCAGGGACCGCTAGGTCGCAAGTGGGACCGACGGGGTCTTTTAGCCAGGTCTCGGTGATACACATGATATCGTTATTTCCGCAGATATATTATCATGAACACTGATGGCATGTTTGTTGAGTCAATGGATATTAAGGAGACAGATCTTTAGATCTGGAGGAGGCTGGGAGGGCTCTTTCTTATTGTTAAGGTTCTGTTCGGTCTTTTTTCATGTCTCCCAATTGCAATTGTTTCTGTAGTAGTAGTTCTTGTGTCGGGGCTGATTCTTTCGAGGATTGAGTCACAAGCTGCTTTGGCGAGCTTTGTGTTTTGGTAGTTACGCATGATGGTGGCAGCTATGTCGAAGGATAATTGCCCCATAGTTGTTTTTAATTAGCTGTGGTTCCTGGGCAGCGTGGTGTGCACTGGACGCCGTGGACGGCGAGGACCAGCGCAAGACCAGCTTGGCCAAGAAGCACTGGCGCTGAAGCGCCTGACCTTCCTTTAAGAGGGATGTTGGTGCTTCTGGGAGTTGAAGTCCCAATAAGTCTTTCAGGCAATGGCAGAGGCTGTAACAGCCTTCTATTCACGTGAGCTGTATTAAAGAGCAGGTTAACACGCACTGCGAAGCGGCTGGTGTTTGCTTGAGTAACTATACAACTCGGAGCCCCAGAGTCAGCAGGGCATTTGGCCTGAGTTTCAGAAGCTCTCAAAGGACTCGCGCTAGCAGGGACTCGCAGGTAAATTGTGTGGGAGCGTCTATTAGCTAACAGTGCTTGGACTGAATTTAGCTCTTAGAGGCTTGCACAGAAGGTTTTTTTTTTCTAAACAAGGTCAAATTGTCAGCAAAGCTATCAGCTGGGCACCGCAGTTCCTGTTAGAATTGCAGTTTCTGTGGCTACAAGTTAAGCAATTATTACAGAGCAGTCATTCATTGCTTTATTCACACAAAAGTTATCAGGCGGGCAAACAGCAAGTTAGTTCTTCTAAGAATAAAAGCAGTTTTAACCCACGCAGTGACTAGCACTGTACCTCCCACCTTAATTGCAACGTTTTTTCACTGAATTTCATAGGTTCCTGTTAGCGCAACTTAACCATAACGTCCTTTTAACAACATTTTTTCAGTGAATTTCATGGGTTTTTGTTAGTGCAACTTAATCATAACGTCCCTTTAACAAAGTTTTTTCAGTGACTATATATATATATATATATATATATATATATATATATATATATATATATATATATATATATATATATATATGAGCCCTTTAACCCCACAGACCCCAGCAGAGCAATAGCGTGAGACTTATTCAGCAGCTGGCTAAGAGGGGCTTAGAACCAGATTCAAAATGGGCCAGGATCATGCATGCCTCTTTAGGAAAATAGAGAAACATGGAGGAGTGTGCATTAAAGGGGAAGTGGAGGTAATAATCAGGTCATACTCACTGCTAAGAATAAAGCATCACAAAACATAAGATGTGAAATTCAAAGAACTAAACAGAGGAATGAGACAATATCAGAGCTGAAATGAAGAAGGTTTTCAGACACTATGGGCTTACGCAGATGTAGTTAAAATACTGTCACTTTCATGTGCTATGTAGAAGTAGGACTTCACCGCTTCCAGGTCATACTGGCCACCATCTTGGTTTGGGAGTCTGTTGTGGTTCCTGCCAACATCTGCATGTTATTTGTACCAATTACATATGATGCAAAATCAAAAATGTGTAAAAAATGTTTAAAAATTAAAACACAATTTTGACAGATGTCTTGCTTAGCCAGTTCATTGTCCATGTTCATAAGATGTATCGAACTGGATATATGTAGCAGGGAAGTATAATGATGACATTCTACAGCCTCAGCCACTTTCCCTGTACTACTGATACCATCTGTGTATCAGGTTTTTATTATCTACTTTATAGCTATCATTCGTACATTTAAAAACAGTAATTAGCATACAGTGCTCAAAGAGCTGGGGGTAGATCTCTGTCTTTGGCTGGAGCCTCCCTCTGGAATAGCCTCCCTGCCACTCTAAAACTTGAGGAGAACCATCTCTGGTTCCGGAAGCACCTCAAGACCTTCCTCTTTTCTTCTGCCTTCGCTCCCCCTCTCCCCTGCGGATCTGTTCTCTTGGTACTGTGCACCTGGCCACCCTCAGTCCTCCGGGTCTAGGTACCTGCTCACCCTGCCACCCTCCTGCACTGCCTTCGGGCCACCCCTTGCACTGGGGTCTGTATCTGTACCCATACAGCCCCCCCATTTTTTCTTTGTGCACTTGTCAGACCTACCCTGTCTGCTACCTTAAACCTGGCACTTGCAAATTGCTGACTGCACTACCACTGTTTGTTGCCTTTATTATTTATTTATTTATTATTATTTATCTGTTTCTCCTCTGCTTCGCACTTTCCACTTCTCCCCCCTTCGATGCACTCCCCCCCACTCTCCCATGCACTTGCGCGTTGTCAATGTCACTGGGCCTAGAAAGATCGCTGTTTTGTTCTCCCCGTTCCCCTCCCTTGCCTTGTCACGCTCTGAAACACTTGTGTACGAGCGCAATAGAAATAAAATATCAATATAAATATCAACTCTAATGAAGCCCTTATTATGTATCTTGTTGTGTTACTCAAAAAAAGAAAAAATCTATCATGCAAATTCTTTTCTTTTTGCAACAATGGCTTGCTACTCTTTGGATGTTGGGAGGTTCACCTTCAAGACATTCATTTGCACCATGAAGGGACGCCATCACTGATTGCGATACAACAGAAGTGGAAAGTACCCTGGATGGTTGCTGTGGGGTTGTAAGGGTTTATTGAGAAGCCACCCTCAACATGGGGAGTTCATTCCCTCCCCACTCACGTGTTTATGCAACAAACCGTTTAACAGATTTTTTTTTTTAGCCCTTTCTCAGACACATATCATGCCCTTTGGATCCCTGTCCCCTGAGCTAACAATGAGCGAAGTACCAGGGCGGTGTATGGGAAATATATTGGCATTTGTTTAAATTAAAGGTAATAGTAAATAACACAAAAATGTCAAAAACCACTTTATCCGTGGCACAGCACAATCAACTTCTCTCTGCATAAATAAATCACAAAAGTGAGTTAATAAGAACACAATCACAATTCTTCCCTTTCTGCACATTTCAATTCACAAAATAATTACACCAATCAGTCATTAAAGACAGTTATCATGTGATGTGCGATTTTGAATTTCCTGCCAGCTTAAAAGGCTAGCAGAGCGATTTCAAGATTTGTACAAATACATGTGGCAATTAAGATTTCGCCCACACTTTTGGTATAAAATAAACACAGGGTGATTGAGCGGTTTGTTTTTCAGACACCCCCTTGTTTTTGTCGATGTTGGGGAGTCAGACAGAAAAATCAGAATGATTTGGGGAATTGTGGATTCCAGAACCACTTCACTAAAAGGCCTGTGTTGGGGAATCTGGATAAAAATGTTGGATTGATTTAAGAACAAAGACACCCCTCTTCCTTAAAGAAGTCAGAGTCAGCTGGACAACAAAGATTATCTGATTCATTTATAGGCTACAGTTTTTAGCACACACTGGTAAGTGAGCTTTGTTAATTTCAAATTTTATCAAAATTCTACCCGTAGTGTTCTGCCAAATGGGGAATTAATTAAAGTAATATTTGTGGTTAAATAGGCTAAGGATCCACATAGTTTTGCCCCACCCCCCCACTATAAAGGGAAAGGATGCAAGGCAAGCAGGCTCTCCCACCTTTTGGTTTCCCAGGGCTCAGTTCTACTTACATAGCAAGCCTCTGTTTAAGGTTCAGGAAAGTCAACTGCATCTCACAACACTCTGGAAAGATAGGGCAGGGGTCTGGTCACTCCACTATCAAAGATGGTCTCCTCCTCTCCACCATAGGAGCCAATCAGCTTTGATGCCTTCCTAGAAATAGACAGCTCCAACGAGATGCACTCTCAGCAATCTCCTCTGGTGTCTCCTTACAGCTGTCAGATGGTAAGTTTCAGCAGCTTTCCTGTCGATCTGTCTCTTCTCTCTGTCCTGTCTTTGTATTTCCTTTTTCTGTGTGTTCCCCTCCTAATGCAGTCCCCCTTATATACTTGTATAGCAGCGATGACAACACCAATTTTACATTTTTGAAGAAGTACCCTGCAATAGTTCCTGCCACTAGGATTGTACAGTTACCCTTCTCTCTCCTCCCAAACCCAACCTCCAAGTCAGGATTGGTTTAGGGTCTGGAGCAACATATGGCAATTCCCATTTGTAATCGCCCTTTTGTTCTGATTTCAACTTTTTGGCAAAAAGTAGTTATGTATCACTACTTTATTATTTTACTAGCAACTGCCACACCAAACATATTTTCTGTTTCAACTAATCATGGGAATTAGATAAGTCGACCACCAGTTTCGTATCATGTAGCACGGCCATGTGGCACCTTTCTGCCGTTTCCATAAAAAGCATAACAGTTATGAATATGTAAGTTATTAAGCATATCCATAATTTCATTTTCCACCCCCTCACCAACTCTCACATTTGGAACATGTTCAGATCAGCCAGAAACACATCTTAGATAGCCATTACAGTCCCAGGAGTTGCATGTGGATGAATTTTATATCCCCTAAATTGCCTGGAAATGACATAAAAATGGTACATAGATGAAATCCATCGACCTTATGATGTCTGAGAAAAATGCCTTAATGATAATAGTCCTTTTAAATTAGTTATGCAACTTTATGTGGGGCAAATGACCCCGAGCCTGCCTTCCAGCCATTTTCTTTTCACTGGGTCAGCCTGTACCTTTATCAGTCTCCTTTGTGTAGGACGAATGCTCTTTGAAGTGGGTGCCCACATTTTCACACATATTAGTCATGCTCCAGGAAAGCAGTATTTTTTCTTGAAGTCAATGCTTTCACGGAACGATGGAACAGCTAATTCAGGTAGAATAGAAACGATTTTTACTTGAATAATTCACACGCTGAGCACAGCGTTTTAAAAAAAATGCTAATAGTGAGCTTTCTAAACAGGCGGAGACATTCACGGCAACACGGCAACACGATAGAAAAATAGCAGTGAGCGAGGAAACGTCAGTTGCTGTACACAGACACTGTCTCAGGTAAAAACAGGATGTTACTTTTTAAATGGGAAAACACGTAAATGTGGGAACATTAGACAGTGCATTTACTAAAACTATTGTTAACACACAGGGAGGAAACGGACACAGACTAAAGTATACTTCCAAATACCGTGAAGGTGACTCGGTATTGAGCACAACACCGAAATTGGCTTGGCAATTGAAAAACTGTGAAGAGGCTTTATTCATCCTTAAGTGGAGAGTAGAGAAATGCACAGGTACAATTTTATACTACGCAGTGCTAAATACAATCATTTATCACTTCACTAAATTGATACTATATAAATACATATTATATTATTTACAGAGAATTCAAAACGAACTGGGCATCACAGAAAGATGACGTTTCCATCATTTCACAACGGAATAGTTGCCACTGAAAAATGCTGAAGAAGTGTTCATTTGTCAAAAGGAGATGGTGTTCTCATTCCAAATTGAAGTATCATTTTTTGATATTATTATGAACAATTGTAAAAATGTGTGACTACGAGAATAGGTAAAAGTGAGTTACTGCTCCTGAAGAAGAGAGTTAAATCTCTCGAAACGCGTTGAGCTATTGTATAATTTTGTTGAGTTTTTGAAAAACAACTGTTTTTTGGTTATTTCTTATTTGTCAAATTGAAGCTGTTTGAGTGAAGTGAACTCAAAAGAAATTACGAATCTATTTCATAAAATTCTGTTAGATATCATCAGTAAAAAAAACGATCACTCTTAAGGTGCAAAGTTGTCGACTGAATCTTGATTTCAATGCATTTTGAGGTTGATTGTGGTCAAATAATTTTTTGAAAGAGTCATACATCGAACATTTGAAAATTACTGAAAATATTGAGATCTGTTTGGAAAATTGCTTTTCCACTCTCGAATGGTGTGCAGGGGACGGGAGTTTCTATTACCAATAGGAACTACATTTTCCTCATATTCTTTTTGACTTTTTGATACCAGAGTCAATTTCTTTTCTCCCCAGCCCCCAGAAAAAAATGTTTTGTATAAGAGTCAATGTACTAGAAAATATCAAAAACACGAAAATTATTGTACAGAAAATTCACACAAGTCAGGGTGTGCTTTCCCTACTCTCTCTTTCTTTAGCAGCAAATGAGAGCAAGTGAATTGCGAAATCAGTGTCACATTTACATTTTTAACTTAGTTTTTAAACGTTTACATTATCATCTGTAAACTGTAAAGTAACTATGAACTCTGCACTCTAAGCTAGTCTACCTCTAAACACTAAAGTCTGAACTATAGTATATACTAAACTATCGTTTCCTATACTATCCTACATACAATACTTACACTAAATATTATAAACCTGTTTCCTTTTGTCAGATGGAAATCAGCAGTAACGACATCCAGGATCTTAAGGCAGTGCACGAGCATTGAGGCAGAGAAGCTTTCCACAGCTCTAGGAACTGTACCTCAAAAGAGACAGAAACCTGCAGTGACCTCCTGAGAAAAGGAAAGGGATGCCCATTTGGCACCACCAACCTGCCAGTCAATCTGCCACTATTACACCTTTCAGCACTCATGTGCAAGATCATAAAGTAGAGAAATGGGAAGTTGCAGGAAATTCAAGACCAATGAGACCACAATGATGCCTTGAATGCCTAATTTACGGGGAGGCTAGACCAAGGTCTCTTTAGTTGCCTTGTTCCATTGTTCTCGTTTTCATTTTTCGTCTATAGTTTTAAGGTTATTTATGTATGACTGCACATTTCCATTTTTGGGTTGCTCTGAACTAATAGTGTTTCTTTTGTAATACAATTCTATTTGTACACCCTTGAGACATGCTTATGTTACGTTGTGTTATTCGGCTCACTGGAGCCAGTAGGCTAGTGTCAGACTATCTAGGTGAGTGGTAGCAGGATGCCTGGGTTTCGTCATCTCATGACACATCCTGTGGGCTTATAGCCTGTAGAATTTGGGTCTCTTTTATTGGTTTTAAAGCTCAAATTTCCTGTTTGTGTGGTGAGCTAGATTTTCCATTATGGTTCAACATCATTGAGTGCTTTAAGTGAAATGCCATGGTGCAGTTTGCATAAAAAAAGTAGATTTTATAAAATATTGAGACACATATTAGGACATGGCTGTTTGAAGAAAAGTGCATGAGAGGCCTGAATAAAGTCCTGGTGAAGAAAGATATGCACCCAACCTCTGCTAGTTTGTTGTCTATATAATGCAACTATCATTTTCGGTGAAATTTGGGTTGAATACAGGTGTTAAAAAATCCTGTAATGTTCACTGCACCCTGGTCTCTCCTGTGCAGAGCATGATGGGAGACCTAAGCAGCACTTATTGTGGCATTGGCTGTATCATCATCATCTGACTCAGCAGTAGAAGCAGGAACATTCTCAATGTCTCCCATATGCTCATTTATCTTCAGCAGTGTTTAGATTCTGACGCTTTTGTCTGACAGTCTTGTCATTTGGTTTCCAATGAACATCCCAACAGCACAACAAAAACACGTTCAGAGTTGATGCTGGAAGCAGTGCACAATATGTTGTTGATTGCCAGCCTGCTTTGTGGTGTTGGCTATGGTTCCTTTTTCCAATAGTCAGCAACTCTTAGTATCTGAGATACTGTTCGACCATTTCCTCTGCTGTCCTTCATACAGAAATTACTTCTGTTTCTGTGTATGTAGACCACATTTGGCTAATATGTTCCAAGTAGAGTACTCTGCTTTAGACTGAATTTGAGAAGCTCTGATGGAAAAAGACAGACTTGAGCTTATACTTCTGCAATGATTGCTAACAGATGGAGAGATTGGAGAGGCCATTGATTTCAACTTTCCTGGGATGTGGGTAGAGTGTGGTAGGCGGTGGTGGCGCCACTGGAACGTCTCTTTGTGAGGTGGAAGAAGAGACCATTTCTTCAGTTATTTTCCTGGGAAGTTGCAAGCAAGACCTCTCTCTCATGTTATGCAATTCAGGCCAGGATCCATGTGTTGTACTTTGTCAGATCACCCACCTAAAGAAACACATATGCAGGTAGTCAAGGAACGCAGCATGGGGTGTGGTACAGATGAACATCTTTGATACAACTATGTGTCTGTGTTAATGCTCCTCGCTTTACAATCACACCACTGAGCCATATTTAAAAGGCACAAGACTTTGGGTGGACCCTTTCACAACATGCTATTACCTAACAGTAAAAGACATGGGCGAAACTGCTGACGCTTTGTGTTGCAGCACATACTTGGTGATAGCCTTGCTCTGCTCAAAGAGGCGTTGAAGCATACATAGGGTCTAACTCCATCAGCTGAAAACCTCCTGTATGAAGCAGAGCTGGGAAAGGCCATGTGCGGTCTACAGTCTTATTAGCTTCTTCTGAGCTTTGCCAGATTGTCATTTTCCAACATATGGGCAGTACATTGACAACCTCTCTGTCTTATTTCAGGAAGTCCTGTACTATGATGTTCAAGCAAGGGCACGCCGTAGTAATTACCATGCACTACTGTACACATCATTTTGCTACAGTTATCACTCACAATGAAATCAACAGTCCTTCCTGTTGGTCTAAACTACCCCATATCCTTGACATTAAATACTGCCAGCATGTTTACCGCTGTGTACACATTATGCACAGCAAATATTCATAGATTTGGTTGCTGGCAAAGATTTTTCTGTATTTTTGTTGAGGCAGTTATGGTTGAATGACTAGTGTGTGGTTTCTTAACGGAAGCCCAGTATGCAGTAATGCACATGTATCTGTTGCCTGGCCAATGCTCCCCATGTTCGTTAGCATATGATGCTCAGCCGATTGTCACTAAACCTATTCTGCAATGATCAGGTACTGAAACTGTGGAAAAATATGTGTGGGTGTGTAGCTTATATTTTAGAGAAACAGCTTCGACAAAGTACCAGACTCCTTTGGTGCCCACCAGCAAAATAAAAAAGTGCATGCATTAAGGTGCCATTATTTAGGCCAGATTCGCAGAGTTATTATCTAGTTATTAAATGTTGCACAGTAGGCAAAACTGTAATAAAAAGCATTTATCATTTTACTATTCAACATGGTAAGAATAATAATATTGCACATCCATCATGTATGTTGCACACAATGCCTATGTTTCTACATGAGTAGCTTAGTATACTGGAAAGAACCTGATAATGTAATGGTATTCATATCAATGCATTACTAAATGCACTATGTACCTCATGATATTTATTCCAATAATCATTCACACTTTTTTATCAACATTACTATAAGAATCCCTTTTACAGACTATTCATGAAACGTAAATGCACATGTGATGTCATCAGTGATGTCATCAATGACATTTTTGGTGTCATCTGTGATGTCCTGGGTGTATGTCTTATCAGTGCACGGTGGCGGCGCGAGTTATTGTTGCTTAGCTTACCATAACTGGTGAATTTCAAGGGTTTTTTCAGTTTTACTTGGAACCATAACGTCCCTTTAACAAAGTTTTTTTTACTGAATTTCATAGGTTTTTAGTAGCGCAACTTAACCATAACGTCCCTTTAACAAAGTTTTTTCACTGAATTTCATAGGTTTTTAGCAGCGCAACTTAATCATAATGTCCCTTTAACTACATTTGTTTCACTGAATATAAATATAGATAATGTAAATGCGATAAATGTTTACTAAGACTCCCTTACCTTACATTTATATAACATAGAATATAATAAACCCCCCTGTGCCGCTTCTGTTTTTGATGTCCGCAGACCGTGCGCATGACCGCGGGCGGACGCGGTCACCATCAGCACCATCAGCACTATCCAAAAACTCAGGGGGTATCTTATATTATTGTATCATACAATAAAAACACCAAACATATTCAAAAATCACCACATAAATACATTACATTACATTTAATAATAAATAAGAAGTGGAAACTGTATATGTAAGACATCAACCATCCACAGAAGTAGCATTTCCAATATAATAGAATATACAAAAACAAAATAAATATGACTCCAACTGAATTACCTCACAGAAACTGTGCAGCAGTAACAGCAAAAGTTTCTAAAAAAAGTAGTAAGTACACTACATTTATTTCATATACATTTTCTGTATTATGTACACTAAAACTAATATATTTTTTTTAACACAGAAATGTCCTGTACTTTGTAATGGTTGGAAGAAATTTTCCCATTAGAGGAAATTAGTGAAGACAGTGATAATAATGGTAGACGCAACATTTCTCTATGTAAGCCAATTAGTAACAATTACTTTATGTAACACATTTTCTTTTAACAGACCAGACAACCAATAAAAATAATGTACCAAAAGAGATATTAGAAGGTCCTCTGAAGTGAATGGCACTAAAAATGGATTTGTTAATGCAACACTTCAATCAACTAAAAGACTGTATTGTGGACCACATTAAAGAAAACATTAAATACCACTGTCCCACATGTACCTGTTCACCCTCTCCATGTCCCAGCCAACTATCCCCAAACCCTCCACACCAAGAAAAATGGTACGATGAGACTTCCATCCCTTCCTGCCCTTCCATACATCATATCCAAGCACCTAATTCCCATGTATTTGTTTAAGTTTCTGCTTCCCCCTCTCTTTCTTAATTTTTCTACTGTTAAACAATAATACAATTTTAAGTCAGACTTAGTATATGACTGCGTTAAAAAAAAAAGAAAAAAAAGCTGTCAGGGTGTCCGTGGACAGCGCGGCTGTCCGGGGTGTTTTCAATTAAATAACATGGTGGTGTCCAAAGAACACTATACCTGTTCGTACTGTCTGTAATTAAAATGGAGGTGTCCTTAGAACACACAAGATGTCCGCCTCTCACAATCACCCAAAATGGGGGTGTCCTAATAACACCCCCACTGTTTGTAAAGTTAGCCACCAGAATGAATATATCCATAGAACACATATCCCGTCTGCCTGTCTGCAAAGTTTGACGCACATTTATTTTATTCGGGGTCTTCAACATTGTTCGTAGAACACCCGCGCACATGCGCATAACACACTTGGGTCCTACGAACATCGTGCCTCTCCGCAACTGTCCGCCGCATGTGTGTTGCACTTTCAATTAGTTAGAACACCCATGCGCATGCACACAACCGTCACTGCGCATTTGGTGTCCTGCGTCCCATTGGCGAACATGTCTGCGATGTCATCATGTGACCGCACCCACGCTGAGCATGTGTCCTCATTTGCAGACACAGTCTGGGCCCCCAAACATTTAAAAACTGCTTTATGAGCAATCCAAGGTATTTTACAGTAAAAGTCACCATTGCACATGTCCCAGACAATGTCCCTGCCGATCTACATACTTTTTGGACCTTTAAGAGCCTTTTTTGATGGCGCGGGTGTCTGCGAAGCGTGCCCCAGCACCCCTATAAAAGGCCACACCCCAGAGCTGATCCTCATTCTGCTTTTGGATTTCCAAGATTTACAACAGGACAAGTGTGCAGGTTGCTGTTCTTGGTTCCTCGTTCCTAGTTCCTGGTTATTAGCCTTCCAGATGGCATCGCAAATTGCTTCTGCTGCTACTGCCTCGGCATCAGCACCCCCACCCCCTCCACCACCACCACATCCCCAAGGGCCTGCAGAGGGGATCAGGCGTGAGGATGAGGTAGCGGAAGTCTCTACTACTAGCACTCATCATGAGTCTTGGATGTGGTGGATATTTACCACCGTTGATGGAAAGTCAAAAGCTCAAACAAACAAGGTTATCAGCACTCAGTGCCACATGGTGCTGAGTCGTGGCAAGGCTGGTTCGTATAGATTTGGTACTACATCAATGAAGTGACACCTAAAGTCATTCCACATTGGGGCTTTTCATAAGGTTGTATGTACCTTGCGATAAACGTGGTTGAGTTCCTCTGCAGCATCCTCCGTTTCCAATCCTGTCACCACAAAAGACACTGTGTGGGATAGTGCATCCCTCCAGCTGCCTCACAGGCCATTCATGATGCTGCTGACCCTTACCTTTCAAGGGTCACAATATTGTGCATGTACTGAGACGCAGTACTCTGTAGGAGGGATAACATTCGGACTGCTTTTGAGACTGTGGTCAAGGAGCATCAGAAGGTCTGCGACCTACCTGAATAAGGCCCACCCTACATCTTCCTCTCTCCACCTGCCCTTTCTTATTCCAATGGTTGCTGTCCCTGCCTTACCCTCCTTTCCCCTTCTTTCCTTGTGTGTTGTGTTTAAAAAACCCCAAAAAATATAAAACAACAAAAAAAACAAAGGCTCTTTTCAGAGCCGCCTTTCACAGTTTAAAAACAGAAGTGACAAATAAATAGTGCAGGGCTCTGTGCATTTTTTAGAAGTCCGTGGACATCTAAAAACTATGCAGTGCTTCCCTTTCACAACCATTGCACTTTTCTCTGGGTGGAAGTGGTGGCTCTAAAAACAGCCTTTTTGTGGTGTTTTTTTGTGTTTCAAAAACTTCAAATGGTCAACACCTGCTGCAAAATGGATTGCTGTAATTCCAAAAAAGGTCACAATACATTTTGTATATTTCACAGAAAAATCTGATTGCCAGCATAATTAAGATGTACTCCATCTCTGTGAAAAAATGTGTGTGCTACAAAACACAATATTTTCATTCTGAAAATAGTACATAGCAACACCTCTCAAAAAGGCACAAACATGCTTGTTAACATTGTGCCTTGCTTTCTACATTTGTGGACCAAATTAGAATGCAGCCACATTAGTCTCTGAGCAATATGCGAAAAAATTACCCTGGAGTTTGGATACATGTCGATCACTTTCCCAAGTCCTTCTTTCATTGCAAATTGCAAAGAGATTCCAGACAAATGTCCTAAACTGTTCCCTCCACAATGAATAATAATAATGTCTGGATGACGCTGAGTCACCAAAGAAGCACAGAGAGGTACCAAATCCACCCACTTCATTTCACGCACTCCATACCAGTGCACTTCCACATGAGAGAATCCAAGATGTGCAGCCACCACAGCAATCTGCATGCACCTCAACCAATTCATCCAAAAATCTCCCAAAATCCAAACAATCTGCTTTCTGAAAAACACAGCCATAGCTATCTGCTCTTTTCTCAGGAAAAATACCTACTGACAAACTCTCTCCTTACACAGCACACCCAGTAAACCTTATTGACCAATCCCTTCTCTGCTCAGTCTCATTTGCATCCCTTGCAACCCCAAAAAAGGCTGTAATACGTTCTGCCAGCGAACAACTGCGCTCTCCGCAGACAAATCAAAAAATCTGAGCATGGGGAATGAGAATTTAAATAGTGTGCCCCATCTCCCCTTTGAGGTTGGCTCTGAGAGAGCCTTTTTTATTTTTTTTGCAGATGCTTCAGAAACACCTTTTATTTTGTATGTTTTTTTTTTCTTATTTTCATCCAAAAATCTTCACATTAGCTTCATCAAAGCAACCCTTATGTTCCAAAACAGCATGGCATTTCCCATAAAAGATAAATAAATGTCATCTTCTTTAGAATAAACAACATTACCAGAATCAATGTTCTCATTATTGCAAAAGAACATACCAGCTCTAACCATGAAAGCAAACATGCCTCGGTTGATTGCACACCTAGCAATATTTTGCTGAGGACAAAAAACACAACTATTGTCCTATACGGCTCTAGGTAACAAAGCAGAAAAAATAACCTTGGCATTTGGAAGGACTTTATGATTGCCTGAACCAAGTTTTGCAGATTTTGCAACAAAGTAGGGGCACTGACATAGCCCAAAAGCACAGAACCACAGTGTAGGACAACTACATGTGGACTATGAAACCTAGCCATGTGCTGACAAACTACTAGAATTGCCTGCTAATTCAATTCAGGCACAGTGCTCCACACAACATCCACTCCTTTTGTGTCAAAATGATTAGCCACTTTCCTATATTTAGCATACTTCTCCAAACCATTCACAAACATATCTCCAACCACCAACACCCTGACTTTCTGCACCTCTGCCATCTTCACTACACACAGTCCCTCTCAATACGAAGCAGAACCTCAACACCTGATTGGCTAATCCTCAAAATACACTCCCACTTCATGTACGGAAACCCTGGATGTGGCATGTCCTGCCTGCGAACAACCGCACTGACCACGGAGGGCGTAAGTAACACTGGGGCAGCCCTTCTACCCTTTCCACTGCACTCTCTGCACCACTTCCTCATTGGCTACTGTTAAGCAGTCACACAATCATCCACCAATCACATCCAAGAACTCTACATCTAACTCTGTCATCACAGATCAGCACTTTAGATGTACTATTGATCACTCTCAGTACAATTCGGCTGTGACTGCAAAGGACCTACAGCAACAATAGATGTATTGTGTCTCTAGGGTTTTGTTTCTGTATTCCTCCTCTGGTTGGGTGATACCACTTGGGTACTTCTCCTGTTATTATAGTAGAATGTTTTGTTATTAATGTTGTTTGTATTGTCCGCGCCCTCACGCCTATGGGTTTATTGGTGTGCTGTATAAATAAAATAAAGTAAAGTAAAGTAAACTACTATAAAATTCCCCAACATTTCTACTTACAGATTCATGCACATCCACATGCATGAACACAGACTACAGGTATGAATATTTCCTGCACAGTACATGTACACCTCTTCTAGTAATACAATACATCCCTAGAGCATAGCTCAGCGGCAACGTGCGTGCCTTGAAAGCAAAACATCATGAAGAAACACAAATTCGATCCCCGGGCCCATGCTTAGAAACCTCTGGATGTTTAAGCGCGTTATAAATACGCAACTAAGACAAAATAATTACAAAACTAAAAAACAAACAATTTCTGTATCAGCACCTTGATGCCCGTGGGCTGAGTAAATGCTTTAAAAATGTAAGATAAAATAAAAAAATATGAACAGAGTAACTGCCACTTACCCTCTATAAACTGTAAAATTAACTTACTGTCATTTCTACTATGATGAAGTGTCAATTGCAAACCTTTCAGCCCTCCAAATTCTTTTTACAAACACACCTATCTAAAAAAAATGGTGTTTCATATTATAAGATGTGAAAAATAACAGTATAATTATAAAAAAGACTGTCCAGTGTATTATAAAATTAGACGCAGCCAGGATGAGCACATACATCTTCATTCAAGAACAGACACAGACAATGGCCGTCATTGCGAGTTTGGCGGTAACCATGCCGCTATTGGCGGCATGGCTGCCGCCGAAATCGCGTCGGGGTCCGGGTCCTCGGATCGGTTTTCCCAGGCGTGCTTACCGTGTCCCGCAAGGGGAACTCGTAATGCGGCGGTACGGAGTGAATGGCGCCGGCACCTTTTACGGCGCCGTTCACTCCGTACCGCCAGGGTCGTAATGAGGCCCAATATCATTAGAAAGGCTCCCAGATCAAACAACATCTGCTGCCTCTATATGAATTCTTTCTGCTTTATTTCCCACACCTTCACAAAGCCATACATTGAATGCTTTTATGTACAATCTCTGCCATTTACCCTGTAAAAAGAGCAAAAAATGCATATGATTATTTCTTCTATCTCTTAAAATCCATTAACATAACATTTAAAAACAAGTGTGCTCTATATGTATACTGTTATGCTCATTTGAAAAACATATTCAACTAACAGATTCTAAATAAAATATACAGGATGCACATAGGCAAAGCAAAGTGCAAAACAATGTGTACCTTAACAAAAGTGCTATAAACACACAAATTCACTTCATTATGGGAGTGCTTGGGTGCACTTACCTGATGCAGACCATGCTGCAGGATCCCGGCCTCCTTGAGGCCTGAAAGGAACTAATTTACCTGTGGGACTAATTTACCATCCGGGGCGTGGTCGGGGAAGGATACATACCTGATTGGAGGAAGGATACATACCTGGAACTTCTTCCAGAGCTATTTAAACCCCACCCGAACAGCCACACGTGCTTCGCGTTGTTCTGCATCTAGCAGCTGGACGCTCACCGTGTCTGCTCCTGCATCCTGACTTCTGCCATGCCTGCCAGCATCCTGGATCACCTGCAAAGGAAGAGAAGAAGAGAACAGAAGAAGGAAAAGTCCTTACCTGCTAAATCCGCATCCCGGAGACATCTCGCCGACAATCCTGAAAAGGAAGACATTTATTTAAAAGCTCATTGTGTCGATCGCTGCAGCGCCCCATTCCACTCACCTTTACAGGGCGCCTCCATGTTCAGCAGCGATCATCCGGATTCGCTGTCACGCCCCAGCGCCTAGGGAGAAAAAGACAAGAACAAAAGGTGAGAGAGAGAAGGGAATAAGGAAAGCTAAATATCCATGTTAAGACTTACCTGTTGATTCATTCCCTCTTCATTTCGGGTCTGCGCCACATCCTGGCATTTCGTGACCCCGGCCACTAAGGGGAAAAAGAGACATCAGCGTTAATGAGCAAATGAAAAGACATTACCAAAAAACGCTCATTAAAGACTTACCTGATTTCTACAAGGATTTCACCTCTCATCTCGGGTCGGTGCCTGTTCCCCGGCATTCCGTACCCCGGCCCCTATGGGGAAAAAGACACCAGCATTAATGTACTAATGTACATTAATGCATGGACACATGGGGAACCTCTTATCAAAAAACTTACCTGGAAGCCAAGCAAGTTTGGTTCTCACCAATCCGAAAATCCAGTGAAGTAACTGTATACCAACGCGCCCCTGCATCAGAAGCAGGATGGAGAGCTCCTCCTTCCAGACCCTAAGGTGAGACGCTACGGGGAATCACAGAAGGGTTTCGAGGAGGGTGAGAGGGGAAAGTGAGAGGCCGATTGCATTACCCCGCAGACAGTTAATCCCCTATTTTTGCCTACAGAAGGATACTTCTGCGAGCCAGACAAGCCAGATTTGGGGGCCCAGTCCAGTCCGTCTTCTGAACTCTGAGCATCACCTTAGAAGAGGTCACAGCAGCGCAAACCAGGCCAGCGCCTCCGTGGGAGTCAGGTGAGCGTTACACCCAGTATAGTAACAAACAAATACAAGAATAGCCTTCACAATTTGATGTACCTGCCCATTGCACAATCACACACCTCCACAATCTTACTTACCATCATACTCAGACACTCATGCACAAAGCGTGCATAAACTGCACAACAGCCCAACCCACACTTTCTTTTTTTTCTCCAACAGACCCCAAAGAATGCCTACCAAAAAGCAACTCCGTAGAAGGCAACGCAGAAGTAGAGCAAATCAAAATAAAAGTGTCCAAAATAAGCATCCCTCTCTAGCAGATTGTGTACAAAAAGTTCAAACAAAACAGCTAATACAGTCATTAAGCGAAACAAAAACAAGCTTCCAGTACAGAAATGTTCCCTCCTCTATCAAAATGAAAAACCAAACAGAAAGTGATTAACAAGACTTCAGCTACCACTACTGCTAACGTTGCACCTATAAATCTTGATGTAGCGGCAAGTAAGCATACAAAAAAAAATGTTTTACAAAACATGTTCCGCCACAGAGTCCTTCAGAACCTTTTAAAAACAGGAGAGAAATCATGCACAACCCTTAAAACCTACCTTAGAAAATGAATCCTAGAAGCTCTCATAGACAGTGCAATCGTTCTCAAAAGGAAGTTATTTATTTTAGTTTTAAACAGGATGAAACCACTAACAAAACTAATTACTAAACTACAAAAAAAGACTTCTCAATAAAGGGAATATCAACAAAAATAGCTTCTTAAACATCTGTAGAGGTGAATGGAGTTACACCACGACCACAGAGCCATATTTTAATGAAGAAGCACATAAACAAAATCAAACAAACCCAATTGCCATACATAGCAGTGGACGAGGGTATGAAGAACTTAACAACACCATTATGGAACAAGAAACTCTGCTAACAAAAATATCCCCAGAATCACCTCCCCATTCTACTCAAACAAGACATCCAGTTTACAAATGGCTATGCACATCAATGTGTAACATTGCAAACAAATCTTTCACATTTTTGCGGCAGTTCTTCAATCAGTATGTAACAAGCAAAGACAAAATCAAAATGAACCTACTACAAAATATGGATGCCTGTCTAGTTCGCAAATACACAGGACTCAAGGACATTCATTAGCCTGCATTTCAGGACCTATTTGCAAAAGCACCTTCCATCATATCAAAATGATATCAAGACATCATTGAACTATAAGAAATCTAGTCCAAAAACTCTACTATGCTAAAATTCCTGCTTTAGCACTAGCCAATTTAAATAACAATCTTCTACATGCTACAGCCAAGCAACTACTGGAAGAAATAGAGCATATCCAAAGAAAATATTTTGGAATTAAAAGCAACTTACAAAATGAAATAGATGCACAACAAACTATCAACTACTGTACAAATAGCAACCTTCTATTAAACACATACAAAACAGAAATACTAAAGTTGAAGTACCAAACCATGTGTGTGTGTGTTGCCGCGGGACTTCTTCTAAAAGTACCACAAAAATTATAGATATAACATACAAAATAGAAGACAATGAAGATTCAAAATGGTTCCAATTAGCTCTCTACCTTATAGCAGAAAACAAATACTGCACTGCAAAACTTGACAACAACCAAACACCTTTGCGTGCTATCACAAATAACTTGGAATTATTCCCACTACCAAAACCCCTGCAACAACTAAATTTATATGCGAGCATCATAATTCAAACAGTGCACCCATTTCAAGCAATAATATGCCTCCAACCAAAAACAGCCACATTACCTCCCTATGAATTAGTCAAAGGCATTCATGTCAAAGTAGTTTATTTACCATTAGATCTCAAAGAAAATGTACAAACTTTAGGAGTACAACGGGCAGTAGATCAATCTTTAATTGTCTTAGTAAATGGCGTACCTACAAAAGACAAAAAAATTTGGCAACAACTCGTGGACTTGCATAAAGTTAGACAAACCCTGAAATATCTAAAAAACAACAGTGAATACTACAAAGAAGTTAATATTGAAGAAAACCTGAGAGAAATAATTTAAATAATTCAAGAGGCACCCGAAACTGGTCAATTTGAACTTCTAAATCATGATACCAAATCCAATATTTTAGACCATTATACAATTCATCCTTTACACTCTAAAGACGCTATAGATGATGCACTAGAAACATACCAAATGCGAGAAGCCAAAGGATGTCCAATCAGCATATGGGAAAAAGTATAGAAGCACAGGCCTTTCCTCTACTCTTTCCTACTGGAAAAGGAGGAAGGTACGATGATAGATCTACTCCGATAACAGCATCAGAATATCACTCTCTACGAATGTATTCGGACAACCCCAGATTCAGACAAAATGTGGAATATAAATTCCACCTTCTCTTTGAAAGTGAACTAGCAACTCTATGCTACGGAGTTGCACACATATTAAAATCAGTTACTCATTTTCAAAATATGTCAGCTACGCAATTATTAGAAAAAGTTCAAGAAAAAGATGAGGTTTTACAGTCAAGTATTACAAATCTTTTAGCAAGCATGCGTGGTACAAAAGAATACTGGTTCCGAAGTCACGGAGATGTACGCTGTATGATAAGAAACCTTGGCCCACCCACTTGGTAAATTACATTAAGTTGTGCAGAATATGCATGGGACGATTTACACGATTTCGTACGCATAGCAAACAAAAATAAAAGAAACATAGATATAAACACACCAGGAGAACTCTGCTCTCTGGATCCTATAAATGTGTCAACATATTTCCATCATCGCTTCATTGCTATTCTACATTTTATTTGTAACAAGACTGTTCCTCCCCTCAGAGAATTTGAACACTTCTTTTGGAGAAAAGAATACCAATCCGGAGGAGCACCACACATCCACATGCTATTATGGATTAAAGATGCTTGTAAATTTGGTCAGGACAGTGATGCCACTTCTTTGCAGTTCATCCAAAAATATGGCACTTGTGAAATCCCTTCACAAAAAACACATAGCGACCTTCATGCACACATTTCACAATGCCACTTTTATTTCCCTAGACCAGTTTCAGCAACAGGTCAAGTAAACAACTTTGTCTTCAGTCAGACATTGTTACGCTCACCTGCTATCCACAGAGACACTACCCAGCCCGGTTACTCGCTGGTATGCTTCTCAGCTTTGCCCTGATGTGGTCTGCGGGGAAGGTTCTGCCTGAAAATACAGGAGGACTGTGTTCAAGACTGACTGACTGGGGTAAGTATCCTCCCTCCATCCCCGTATGATTTCAGTCCCTCTGGCGCCCTCTCCTCACCTTGTGGTAGAATTAGGCATGCTCTCCGTCCTGCCTTCTTTGCATGGGCGCATTGTCTTTCATGGGCGTGTGCGGTCCAGTTACTTCACTGACGCTGGCCCGTTTGATATTGTTCAGGTAGGTCTTATTGCTGTTCTTTAGTTTTGTTGCTATCCTGCATGCCTTTCTTTGTTTAAAATGTCTATTTTTTCTCACTTAGGTATGCAGAGCTTCAGCGCAGCAAACTGGCTTGGTTGAGCCCCGCTGGTAAATGATGGGTCATTAAGAGCGCTATGATGCGTTAAGTAAGCGCTATGCGCAGCGCTGCAAAGTCTTGCCTTTGCTAACGTGTGTTTTCCTTCCTTGTAGGTCGCAGTGTTCTTCAACGTGAGTGGAATGTCCGGAGTGGTGCCAGCCAAGAGGCGACCAGCTAGGTAAGCCTTTTGAGCAGTTCGTAATTTGTAAATGTCTCTACTGCTTTCTTTAATGTTGCCTCTATCTTCCTCTTTCAGGTTGTTCTGTCCGGGAGGCGTGCAGATTCGAGGAAGCTGTTCTCAGTAGCTGCGAGTGTTTAAAGATGAAGACTGCAGGTAAGATGCTGCTGCTAATGATGTTCCTTTTGTCTCCTTGCAGGTTCTGCTTCTCCGAGGTTCGAGGGAATAGCTGGACACGGTGACTGTCACGTTGCAAGCTGCAAAGTAATGCAAAGCGTGTTGTCTTGCTCGGGTGTGGTTTAAATAGCCCCAACAAAATAGACCAGGTAAAGTAGTCCCTAGGCTGTGACACCCAAAACACTAGACCGCATAGCTTGGTTCTTAGGAACCAAGCTATGTGGATGCCGCCATGTTGGCTGAGAATACAATAAAGTAGTTCCCAAGGACATTGTTTTTCGTGGTGTATGAGCCTGGCGCCATAGGCGCCAGGACTGGCCCCATGAGGGCTTTTGAAGAGGATGCCAGGCTCTAGAGGCCCAAGTCCTGACTCCACCTGGCAAACCCTGCCAGAGGGGGTTTTGGGCGAGGGTCGTGACAGACATAGTGTCAAAGGTAAATCACCTAAGAAAACATATGACATAAAAAGAACAGAAGAATCAAAATACACAATGATTACTATGCAATCATTGCCCTCCTATGAAATGCAAACGTAGATGTGCAGTACATTGTAGACGATTCCACTGCAGTTGCACGATATGTCACAGCCTACTTAATCAAAGCAGAGAAAACAGAGCTTCAGGACCTCTGGGATGATATATCATCTGACAAAACACTGTCACAGAAATTGTACAGTTTAGGCATAAAAATGCTCTCTCATAAAGAATGTGGCTGCTATGAAGCGCAGACCATTTAATGGGTACTGCCTTGTATGGAAAATCTGACAATATAGTATGGCTAAGTCTTGGTCCTGCTAAATCTAGAAAAAGAGTTCTCAAATCATATGAGGACATAGAAACAATAGCCAAAAATGATCCCAACAGCCAAGACATTTTGAAAATCAATTTACTAGACACATACTATCCAAACAGGAATACCACTTTGGAAACCATGTGTCTCTACCACGTAGCCCAAAACTTCACATACAAAAAGTAATGTTAAACCAGATGCAAAGAAAGGTAGATACAGAGTGGTAAATTGTGAAGGCAGCTTAGTGAAACTTACCAAACGCAGCTTAATTAATCACATCAAATTGTCATTAAAAACTCCTCAGCATAAAGAACTGCATTACATGTCCCTGCTACAACTTTTTAAACCATGGAGAAAAGAAGAAGAGTTACTGGATACATATGACTCCTATGAAGATGATTTCAAAGCAAATTAAAGCACTATAACAGACGTAAACTTTACACAGTACCAAACAATTTTGCACAATGAACAGCAACACGAAGAAGAACTCCTGGCCCAACTACAAGTGGACAGGCCCGACAGTAGTAAACGTTCTGTAACAGGAAGCCAAGAACTACTTGTGCAGCCACTAATAGCAAATGAGGCACAATTAACCATGATAGAAGTAGAAAACACCATGGGCCTCATTCCGAGGTGGGCGCAAAGGGATACCGGCACCGTTAAGGACATTGGTGCCGGTGATCCCTTTGCACCCTATTCCGGGGTCCCTTAGCGGGTCCAGCAATGGGTGCCTGGTTTTACCAGGCACCCTTAACGAGAGCTACTAAGGGACCAGAGAGCTAATAAGGGTACCGCAAATTGCAGTACCATTATTAGCTACTTCCCCATTCCCATTGAGCCCTATGGGGGCTGAAATGGGAATGGGGAAGGGTTTTTTAAATGGGGACTTACCGGTCCTTCTAAGGTTGGAATGGACCGGTAAGTCCCCATTAAACCAGGGCAGACTCGGTACCGGTATGGGAGGTAGTCATGGCGCAAATATCGCTATGATTACCTCCATACTCGGAATGAGGCCCCATGTGTCAGTATGAACAAGCTGCAGAAAACTTTGCTGTACTAAAATCACAACTGAACAATGAGCAGCGTAGCATTTTCCAAGAAATAACAAAACAAATTTAACGTGTTGTGGAACATGAAAATAAAAACTGTACCTGCCAAAACTACAAACCTATACTGCTATACGTGAGTGGTGAAGCTGGTTCAGGCAAAACATTCTTAATCAAAATCATCAGCAAGTTCCTTCAACAATTAACAAACAACAAACTGTCAGCAGTTGTAACTGCCCCCACAGGTTTAGCTGCCTTCAACATTGGCGGTGTCACTTTACACCGATTACAACTCCTTCCAGTAGAACACCAAAACAAATTAGACTATTACAAACTTTCCACAGAAGCTGCAATGGAACTACGCAGAGTTTTTAAATAAATGGAAATGCTGCTAATAGATGAGGTGAGCATGGTCTCCAATCTAATGTTGGCTTTGATTCACCTCAGATTACAAGAGGTCCTCAAAACAGACTACGAACAGCTCTTTGGAGGAAAACACATTATTGTTTTCAGAGATCATCCGGGACTAAGCCGCCGCTCCTGACGCAAATGTGGTGGAAATCCGCCTAGCAGTTTGAGGTGTAGGCGTGCGCAAATTTTTTTCCCATTACGTCTATGGGAAAAAAATAAATTTCGGGATCCCCCTTTGCCCCCCCGGTCCAAACCTCAACAAAATTCAGAGTGGGCCATATACTTTTTTTGCAAAGTTTGGTGAGGATTCGTCCAGGGGGAGCAAAGTTATAAGCCGCCCAAAAAGTGCTCTTCCAATGGGATTAGCAACTTAACCATAACTAGACAGCCACTACCGTGGGCTGTGTAATATTTATTTGTGAAAGTTTGTTTGTATATTTGGAGTTGGCTCCAGGCCCATACCAGTTAGTGGGCTGAACTGTTGCCTCAAGGTAGACATACCAGCCTGAGGAGTACTGTCTATAGTGAAATCTGACCAACCCCTCCCATTCACGCTGCACAGGCCTGGGTCTTGCCCTGTGCTATCAGTACATGCGATTTCGAGAGATCCACATTTTGTAAGATTTTTCAAAAATAGGAAGTTAGAACACAATATAACATACACAAGGCTATAGGAGACACCCACATTTATGTCAGCTGCAGACCCGGGCAACGCTGGGTGGGTACTGCTAGTTGTACATATTGTTAAAAAATATATTGCATACGCCTATGTATCAGACTGAGATGCTGGACGTTGGTGGAGCCAAGGGTCTATAAAGTCACTGTGGACAAATAAATGAGTGTCCTAATTTCATGAAAGTGTGCACAAATGTACATTTTACAAACCTTGGACCATCTCAGGATTTTCTTTTCTTTTTCTAACTTTTGATTTATAGAATCTTTTGCATTGTTTCTCTGCCACCCTGCCTACCTATTCACAATATTATCCTCAATCAAGACCATAAAATTTAAACATTCCTGGAACAAAGGTTATAAAGGAAAATAATACATTAATACAACTAATACAACGTACATTTTATACTGATCAGAAATTAATTAAATCTTTAAAATAATTGTAGTAGTACATAACAAATACAAATAAAATCCAAGAAAGTGTCAATATTGATCATAAATAAGCATTAATAGAGAAATAGTCATTCATGAAACATCTAATAGTAATGAAATATAATATTGATCAGAAATAATAGAGATTAATGAACCAATTGTAGCAGTTCATGAAAAATACAATAGCAGTAAAAAAGAAAAACAATGAATGATCAACATTAACAACACCAATGTAATAATTAACGTAAAATACAACAGTTATACAAATGCAATTTTGTTTGATCAGAAGGAATAAACAAGGTAAATAAAAATATTTAAAAAAGAGGATTCTATAAAATAAGAATACAAAAAATGCCAATACTGGGGGTGCCCACCAACTGAAAATCAACATTGCTGAATAATAACACCCAGAAAGGTCTACCACCACGCTATAGCTCCCTGTGCTCTTGACAGAGAAAACTATGTATTCCATACCAGGCGGGTCACGCCCAAAAGGACAGTCGAGCACCGAAATGTCAGGCAATTCTCACCTGTCCAACAGTATTAATAGCAACTGCAGAGACATGTTTTGCCTCGCTGGGCACCATCAGCAAAATACAGCTTCATCTCTGTAGGCACAGAAAGAAAGGCGCCCATTTCTAGAATCCCTTCTTAGGGTGAAACCCCCAGTATTCCAAATGTGCTCAAAGTGAGGAAGACCCTTTAATGAGAACCATGACTGCCAAATAACCCCTTCTCTGGGGAGCTCCTCACTCAGGATTTACAAAATAAAAGAAATACAAGAAATATTATTCAAAAATAAGTTTTAAAAACAAACCAATTAATAATGAAAAACGAATATACAGCCTCATTTTTTCTTTTTTTACCACAACCCGCTTTAGTTCCCTGTCCTTTCAGAGGAATAATATCCATTTGAATATCATACTAACAGCAACTCCAGACACATGTTGCTTCCTGCCTTGTTGGGTGTCATCAGTGCAGTGAAACGGTGTCTCTCTCTTTTACCTAAAAAAACTAATCAAAATATATAGCGGTGCGGGGGGTAGGAAAAGTATATATAAGGGGTTATGGGGTCGGGAACAGGTAAAACATCAATAGGGGATGGGGGCTAGGAGGGGAACCACCAAAACAAAAAGATGTCGATAAAATGACATTGAACCCTCTCTGTAAGCACAGCGAGCGCAGCGCAAGGTCCATGGCTGCAGTACCCTTCTCAAATAGGGTGAAATCCCTAAGGTTCCAAATTTGCCAACATTGTGGGAGCCCTCTACTGAGAATGATCACGGCCAAGTGACCTGTTATGTGCAATGGTTCCCACCCATGAGGGTCTACTGCCACATTTCAGATCCCTGTACTTTTCAAACAGGCGACATTTCTGGGTCTTCCCTTGGCAGAATTAGTGATTCGATTAAAGTGATTTGCGAATGGGGAAAACACAGCATCTCCAGAGCATCACACATCATGCTAAGAATAGCAATTATGTACTTTAACATGCATAAAACGCCATCTGCTGTGTTTAATGGCACCGCGAATAACGTGGCAAATTCATGGAGTAAACTTCCAGAAATGTGCGAAGTCCTGCAACTGAACAAGTGCCTAGTTATCAGCACAGTTGCTCAGCCAACAGTACCTTTTTGGTAGGAAAAGACAAGGTTTGACATATCATACCACAGCATAACATGACTTGACATTTATTGGCATGCCAAACACAACATAAAAAGAAATGCCTGTAGAAGTAATATACAGAGAGAAAAACGCTCAATGGGTTCCTGTTTCCCTATGTGCTGTTTTTCAGATTTTCTGATATTAATAATTAGTTGTTTGATAGAGAAAGCACCATTTGGGCCTACGCCTATATCGTAGAGCAGAAATATGTTGTTTCATATGATGGCCAGGAAATATAAAATACAAAGGTAATAAGATGTTTGCAGTCCTGCCTGCCCTGAGATGACCAATGCAAACATCTGGGTCTAGAGCTCTATGCCCCAGGGAAGCCAGATGTGCAGTGAATTAAAGGTGCTTTTGAACTCTTTTGCATATACCAGCTGTCAAAGGGGGAAGTTTGATCAAACGCAGAGCTAATGCATTCCGCACTGCTTGGTATTACACATTTGTAAGGTTTTCATAACTTTTATTGGAGCAAATCTAATTCTAAGGTTGTAGTTCATATACACATTTCTGACCACACAGGTTGCTTGCATGCGTGAAGTGCTATTATTTATGACTTACGAGACATTCTCACATTTGCTTAGATGTATTGTTTTTTGCAACGTAGTTTTCTTTTTAAAATAATAGTATCCAAAGGCGTGAGAAATGATGTGCAAGTGAAAACTAAAGCCAGGTTGGCAACGCAGGGATTGCACAATTATTGGGCGGGTGTTGATCCTAACAACAGAGCCCTTCGGGTCCACAGAGAGATGAGCAATGGCGGATACTAGGTTTTGCTTATTTATACAAGGGGGTACAAATGGCTTTTTAGCACAAATTATCGCACAAATGAATCCCATAGTTTTATACACTTTTCATCAGATAAACAGGGGCGAATCTGTGCATTTCCTTGCACTATGCTCAAGGAGTGGCTGCTCTGGAAATGAGGGGCGGGGACTGGCCCAGGGAGAAGCAATGGAAATGGGACTGACAGCAGAGCTAAAAGAGGCAAGCTTGTCCTGGAATGTGTAGGTGAACCTGATAGGTAGGCATGCCTTTTCACACCTGGGCTGTCCTCACAACTTTTTTTTCTTTTTTTGTAAGTGGGTGTGTCTCTCAGAGATGGAGGCTGAAGCGAAATCAATATACATACTCAAAACTGTGCAAATACATCCAGAACTTATTTTTTTGATGAAGGCGTATCCAACACTTCTTCCAGATATAGCTACATGCCCATGATTCATAATTGTTCTAAGTATTTATGCTCATTGTATTTCTTCTCAAAGGCCAGCTGTATGTGAGTGCTCACGGTGGGCAGGACAGTGTGCCTCATTGCGATTTTGGGTCCGGGTTCCCAGGGTCCGGGTTCCCAGAATGGGGAATTACCGGGCCATTCCGAGTTCAGAGGGCCCGGTAATTCCTCCCTCCAGGAACCCATGCCCGGACCTTCCCCATTCCCATTTCAGCCCCCATAGGTCCCAATGGGGGAGGGAGCTAACAATGGGCAGATTACGACCGCCCGTTGTTAGCTCCCTATTCCCCTCGCGGGACCCGCTCTGCACGTTTGGTGAAACCAGACGTGCAGAGCGGGTCCTGCGAGGGGACCTCGTAATGTGGCGGAATGGTGTTAACGGGTCCGCATCCTATTGCGGCACCCGTTAACCCATTACGTCACTCTTGTAATGAGGCCCAGTGTATTAGCATGAGAAAGAGAAAGCTGAAGTGTTGGCAGAAACCAGTGGACACCCGAAGAAGGATAGATGCTGAAACTGTGTATGAATCCAATGCTATGGCTATAATGATAATAATAATGGTAATGATGTGTTATTTATATAGCGTCTTAATTCAAAGCGCCTTACAGAGCACATATTTACATTATTTACATACAATATCACCCATCCGAAATTGGTACTCATTTATCGACCTCGGAAGGATGAAAGGCTGAGTTGGCCTTGTGGGTATTCGAACCTGCGACCTGCAGGTCATGCTCACATCGCAGCAGCGAGCGCTCAAACCACTGAGCTATCTTACCGGCTTAGCGCATATATATATACACGTTAGTGGCTGTGTAGTTATGGTTAAGATGCTAATCCCATAGGAAGAGAACTTTTTGGGCAGCTTATAACCTCGCTCCCCCTGGACAAATCCTCACCAAACTTTGGAAAAAAAGTATACGGCCCACTCTGAGGTTTGGTTCAGGGGGGGCAAAGTTATAGGGGGGGTCCCAAAATTTCATTTTTTCCCATAGACATAATGGGAAAAAACTTTGCGCAAGGCTACAGCTGAAACCGCTGGACGTATTTCCACCAAATTTGTGGCAGGAGAGGTGGCTTAGTCTCAAAAGCGTGCTTTTGTTAACTTGGTGTAAATCCATCCAGTAGTTTATTTTTTTTTAAATGGCCAAAACGTAAGGCAAACAAATTAGTGGTATCCATGTCCGCTCCGCGGACACACTTCCCTGTTCGCGCCGTGGACAGGACACCAATTGGTTGATCAGCTTGCGTCTTGTCCGCAGTCATGAACGTGCTCGCCGATTGGCTGGGGTGAACTGTGAGGCGCTTCACATTGTTTCGATCTACCTGCCATCTTGGATCCGCCAACAGCACGGCGGCGGACAGAGGCAAAATGTAATTTTGGGGAGTGTGTTGGTGTGCAGGAGTGCTTGGGGAGGGTTGAGGAGTAAGAGATGGGTCAAATATTATATCTGTTTATTAGGTGGCAGGTGCCCTTGTTGTGTTCGCCATGCCTGCGGTCATAGCGGCTGTCCGCGGACATAATGAATGCACTACTAGCTATTTTAGTTTAGTATGATGTTGGTTTTGGGTTGTTAGTCCAGCATTGATCACAATTAATATCATCTATAAGCAGCCCACAAACCAAAGTCAAAATGTTTGATATTATTGGTGTGTTATGCTGTGGTGGTTGTGGCCAGGGCCTAGAGTCTTGGGTGCATGGCCGAAGGCCGTAGGCCGTAGTGTAGTATTTCCCTTTTTTTTATATTTGCGACGCCAATATTTCCCACATTTGTGTCTTTCAAATTGTAAAATTTGTGCATGAAGGTCACTATACGTTGTTTGGGAATGGATTTCACAAATGACATATTTTTGGATGGTATCATTGTCCTGACAAAATTTAGGATCATCTTTAATCCATAAAAGAATGTGGATGTGTGGGGCTCCTCTGGCTTGGTATTCTTTTCTCCAAAATAAGTGTTGAACTTCTCAGAGGGGAGGAACAGTCTTATAACAAATAAAGTGTAGCATAGCAATGAAGCGATGATGGGAAATAGCCTGATACATTTACAGGATCTAGAGAGCAGAGTTCTCCTGGTGTTTTTATATCTATGTTTGTTTTATTTGTGTTTGCTATGCATAGGAAATTGTGTAAATCTTCCCACGCATATTCTGCACAAATTAACGTTACAAACCAAGTGGGTGGGCCAAGGTTTCTGATCATAAGGTGTACATCTCCGTGACGTCAGAACCAGTATTCTTTTGTACTACGCATGTTTGCTAAAAGATTTGTAATACTTGACTGTAAAACTTCATCTTTTTCTTGCACTTTTTGTAATAATTGCATAGCTGACATATTTTGAAAATGGGTACCTGATTTTAATGTGTGTGCAACTCCGTAGCAAAGAGAATGTTTTATATATGTCTTCCACGTTTTGTCTGAATCTGGGGTCGTCAGAATACATTCTTACAGAGTGATATTCTGATGCTGGTATCTGTGTGGATCTATCATCGTACCTTCCTCCCTTTCCAGTAGGAAAAAGCAGCGAAAAGGCCTGAGTTTCTATACTTTTTTCCCATTTGCTGATTGGAGATCCTTTGGCTTGTCGCATTTGGTATGTTTCAAGTGTATCATTTATAGTATCCTCAGAGTGTAAAGGATGAATTATATAATGGTCTAAAATATTGGATTCTGTAGTAGGATATAGAAGTTCAAATTGACCAGTTTCTGGTTTCTCTTAGGTTTTCTTCAATATTTTTCTTTGTAGTATTCATTGTTGTTTTTGAGATATTGCAGGGCTTGTCTAACTTTATGTAAGTCTAGGAGTTGTTGCCAAATTCTTTTGTCTTTTGTAGGTACGCCATTTACAAAGACAATTAAAGATTGATCTATTGGCCATTGCACTCCTAGGGTGTATACATTTCTGTGAGATCTAATGGGAAATAAACTACTTTGCACGAATGCCTTTGACTAATTCAGGGGGAGGTAATTTTGTTGTTTTTGGCTGGAGGCGTATTATTGCTTGAAATGTGTGCACTGTTTGAATTGTGATGCTCTCATATAAATTTAGTTGTTGCAGGGGTTTTGGTAGTGGGAATAATTCAAAGTTATTTGTGATTGCACTTGAAGGTGTTTGGTTGTTGTCAAGTTTTGTAGTGCAGTAATTGCAAAGTATTAAGGGGTCAGTAATGTCATATTTGTTTTCTGCTATAAGGTAGAGAGCTAATTGGAACCATTTCAAATTTTCATTGTCTTCTATTTTGTACGTTATGTCTATAGTTTTTGTGGTACTTTTATAGGAAGTCCTGCAGCAACACACGCACACATGGTTTGGTACTTCAGCTGAGGTACTTTTAAACTTTAGTATTTTTTTTATGTCTTTAATAGAAGGTTGCTATTTGTACAGTAGTTGCTAGTTTGTTGTACATCTATTTCATTTTGTAAGTAGCTTCTGTGGATATACTCTATTTCTTCGAGTAGTTGTTTGGCTAAACCATGTAGAAGATTGTTATTTAAGTTGGCTAGTGCTAAAACAGGACTTTTAGCATAGTAGAGTTTCTGGACTAGATTTCTTATAGTTGAATGATGCTTTGATATCATTTTGATGTGATGGAAGGTGCTTTTGCAAATATCCTGAAATGCAGGCTAATGAATGTCCTTGTAGTCCTTGCGCACTGGACAGGCATCCATATTTTGTAGTAGTTTCATTTTGAATTTGTCTTTGCTTTTCACATACCGATTGAGGAACTAGCGTGAACATTTGAAAGATTTTTTTGGCTATGTTACACATTGATGTGCACGGCCATTTGAAGACTAGACCTTTTGGTTCAGTAGATTGGGGCGGTGATACTGAGTTTTCTGGGGATATTATTGTGAGCAGAGTTCCTTGTTCCATAATGGTGTTATTACATTTTTCATACACGCGTCCACTGCTATCTATGGCCAATTAGGTGTGTTTGCTTTAGTTTATGTGCTTCTTCATTAAAATATGGTTATGTGGTCGTGGTGTGGCTCCATTCACCTCCACAGATGTTTAAGAAGCTATTTTTGGTGATATTCTATTTATTGACAAGAATTTTGTAGTTTAGTAGTTAGTTTTGTTAGTGGGTTCATCCTGTTTAAAACTAAAATAAATAACTTCCTTTTGAGAAGGATTGCACTGTTTATGAGAGCTTCTAGGATTTAAAAGGTTCTGAAGGATCTGTGGCAGAACATTTTTTGTAAAACATTTTTTTGCTATGCTTACTTGCCACTTCATCAAGATTTATAGGTCCAGTGTTAGCAGTAGTGGTAGCTGAAGTCTTGTTGCTCACTTTCTGTTTGGTTTTACATTTTGATAGAGGAGGGAAAGTTTATGTACTTGAAGCTTGTTTTGTTTCGCTTAATGACTGTATTAGCTGTTTTTTTAAAAAACTTTCTGTACAAAAGCTGCTAGTGATGATGCTTATTTTGGACACTTTTATTTTGATTTGCTCTACTTCTGCATTGCTTTCTATGGAGTTGCTGTTTGGTAGGCATTATTTGGGGTCTGTTGGAGTAAAAAAAGAAAGTGTGGGTTGGGCTGTTGTGCAGTGTATGCGTGCTTTGTGCATGAGTGTTTGAGTATGATGGTAAGTATGATTGTTGAGGTGTGTGATTTGTGCAATGGGCAGGTACATCAAGTTGTGAAGGCTATTCTTGTATTTGTGTGTTACTATACTGGGGTTCAGATGAGAATATAAAGTATGCAACTGGTAAGGGGAAACACTAATACTACATCTAATGGTAAAGGGTTAATATATTTGTTTTTTCTACAATAGTAAAATGCTAGTGTGTTTGAGTAACTGTTAGAACATTATGTTAGTTTTGTACTTACTTATTTGTATGGAAAGAGTTGGTTTCTTCTAAGTCCTTGTTCGTACTTCAGACGCTGCTGTTTTTCAGGAGAGTGGTGTTCACTGAAAGTGTAAAAGAAAGAAGTTAGTGCATATGTGTGTTTGTAGCAGTTTTGTTAATCTAGACATTGTTTTGCACTATTCTTTACCTATGTGCATCCTGTACATTTTATTCAGAATATGTTAGTTGAATATGTTTATCGAATGAGTCTATTAGTAAGCACAGTTGTTTTTTAATGTTATGTTAATGGATGTTAAGGGATAGAAGAAATAATCATATGCATTTTTGTGCTGTTTTTGCAGGGTAAATGGCAGAGATTGTGCATAAAAGAAAGCATTTAATGTATGCCTTTATGAAGGTGTGGTTAATAAATCAGATGGATTTGATATAGAGGCAGCAGTGTTGTTTGATCGGGGAGCTTTTTTAATGATATTGTCTGTGTGTGTGTGCTTTAATGAAGATGTATGTACTAATCCTGCCTGCGTGTAATTTTATAACACACTGGACAGTCTTTTTCATAATTATACTGTTATTTTTCACATTTTATAATATGAAACAGTATTTATTTTAGAAAGATGTGTGTGTAAAGAACAATGTGGAGAGGTGAAAGCTTAGCAAGTGACACTTCATCCCAGCAGATGGGGGTTCATTTTACAGTTTATACAGGGTCCGTGGCATTTACTCTGTTCATATTTTTATGTATTTTGTTTTAGATTTTTAAAGCGCTTACACAGCCTGCGTGCATCGAGGCACTGATACAGGAATTGTTTGTTTTTTAGTTGTATAATTATTTTGTGGCTAACCATTTTGACACAAAAAGAGTGTATGTGGTGTGGAGCACTGTGCCTGATTTGAATTTGTAGACAATTCTAGTAGTTTGTCAGGATGTGGCTAGGTTTCATAGTCCACATGTATTTGTTCTACACTGTGGTGCTGTGCATTTGGGCAATTTCAGTGGCCCTACTTTGTTACAAGATTTGCAAAATGTGGTTCAGGCAATCATGAAAGTCATTCCGAATGCCAAGGTTATTTTTTCTGGGTTGACACTCAGGGCAAAATGGGACAATAAATCTGTTTTTTGTCTTCAGCAAAATATTGCTAGGTGCTTAGTCAACCGAGGCATGTTTGGTTTTATGACTAGATCGGACATGTTATTTTGCGACGATGACAACATTGATTCTGGTAATGTCGATTACTTTAAGGAAGATGGCATTTCTTTATCTATTATGGGAAATGCCATGCTGTTTTGGGACATAAGGGTTGCTTTGGAGAAGCTAATGTGAAGATTTTTGGAGGAAAATAAGAAGAAAAAAAAATAGAAAATAAAAGGTGTTCCTGAAGCATCTGCAAAACAACCCAAAAAAACGGCTCTTTTCAGAGCCAATCTCAAAGGGGAAATGGGGCACACTATTTAATCCCCAACACTCATATTTTTCAATTTGTCCGCGGACAGCGTGGTTTTCCAAGGACAGCGCGTATTGCATACAGGGATTTGGGGGTTGAATGGCATGCAAATTAAACTGAGCAGAGCAAGGGATTGGTCAATAAGGTTTACTGGGTGTGTTGTGTAAGGAGAGAGTTTGTCAGTAGGTCTTTTTCCTGATAGAAGAGCAGATAACTATGGCTGTGTGTTTCAGAAAGCAGATTGTTTGGATTTTGGGAGATTCATGGATTAATTGGTTGGAGGTGCATGCAGATCGCTATGGAGTGGCTGCACATCTTGAATTCTCTAATGTGGAAGTGCATTGGCATGCGGTGCTTGGAATGAAATGGGTGGACTTTGTACCTCTCTGTGCTTCTTTGGTGACACAGCGTCATCCAGACATTATTATTATTCATTGTGGAGGGAACAATTTAGGACATGTGTCTGGAATCTCTTTGCAATTTGCAATGAAAGAAGGACTTGGGAAAGTCATGGACATGTATCCAAACTCCAAGTAATTTTTTCTCATATTATGCAGAGACAAATGTGGCTGCGTTCTTTTTCATTTGGTCCACAAATGGAGAAAGCAAGGCGCAATGTTAACAAGGCTGTTTGTGCCTTTTTGGGAGATGGTGGTACATCCTCTTTTCAGAATGAAAGCATTATGTTTTGTAGCACGCACATTTTTCGCAGAGATGGAGTACATCTTACTTATGTCAGCAATCAGATTTTTTTGTGATATATACAAAATGCATTGCAACCTTTTTTGGAATTAGAGCAATCCATTTTGCAGTAGGTGTTGACCATTTGAAGTTTTAAAAAACAAAAAAACACCACAAAAATTTTCTTTTCAGAGCCAGCACTTCCTCCCAGAGAAAAGTGCAATGGTTGTGACAGGGTAGCACTGCACAGATTGTAGGTGTTCGCGGACTGTCCGCAGACATCTAAAAAAAACACAGGGCCCTGCATTATTTATTTGTGACTTCTGTTTTTAAACTGTGAAAGGCGGCTCTGAAAAGAGCCTTTGTTTTTTTTTTGTTATTTTATATTTTTGGGGATTCTTTAAACACGAGACAGAAGGAAAGGAGGGGAAAGGAGGGTAAGGAAGGGACACCAACCACTGGGATAAGAAAGGGCAGGTGGAGAGAGGAAGATGTAGGGTGGGCCTTATTTAGGTAGTGGGCAGTCCTTCTCATGCTCCTTGACTGCAGTCTCGAAAGCAGTTCGAATGTTCTCCCCCCTGCAGAGTACTGCTTCGCAGTACATGCACAATATTGTGACCCTCGAAAGGTAATGGTCAACAGCATCATGAATGGCCTCTGAGGCAGCTGGAGGGATGCACTGTCCCACAGGAGTGTCTTTTGTGGTGACAGGAGCAGAAACGGAGGATGCTGTAGAGGAACTCAACCTACTACGTTTATCGCAAGGTACAACCTTATGAATAGCCCTACCGTGGAATGACTTTAGGTGTTGCTTCATTGATGTAATTCCAAAGCTATATGAACCAGGCCTGCCACGACTCAGCACCATGCGGCACTGTGTGCACATTACCTTGTTGGCATGAGCTTTTGACTTTCCATCAACGATCAACGGTGGTAAATAACCGCCACACCCAAGACTCATGATGAGTGCTAGTAGTAGGGACTTCCACTAACTCATTCTCTTCATCCGTCTCCTCTGCATCCACATGCCCGTTCCCCTCTGCAGGCCATTGGGGACGTGGTGGTGGTGGAGGGAGTGAGGGTGTTGATGCAGAGGAAGTAGCAGCAGAAGCAATTTGGGATGCCATCTGGAAGGTTAATAACCAGGAACTAGGAAGCAGAAACCAAGAACAGCAACTTGCACAATTGTCTGGTTGTAAATATTGGAAATCCAAAATCAGTATGAGGATCAGCTCTGGGGTGTGGCCTTTTATAGAGGTGCTGGGGCACGCTTCCTGGACACCTGCGCTGTCCCTGGACACTTCGAACACTAAGAAAGGGCTCAAAAAGTTCCAAAAAGTATGTAGATCGGTTGGGACATTGTCTGGGACGTGTGCAATGGTGACCTTCTCCTGTAAAATACCTTGGATTGTTCAAAAAGCACTTTTTTAATGTCTGGGGACCCGGACAGTGTCTGGAAATAAGGACAGACGCTCAGCGTGGGTGCGGTCACATGATAACGTAGCGGACACGTTCGCAAATGGGACGGCTGTCCACAGGACACCAAATGCGCAGTGGCGGTTCTGAGCAAGCGCACAGGTGTTCTACGGACAGTGTTCGGGTCCTTGAACTAATTAAAAGTGCGACACACGTGCGGCAGACAGTTGTGGTGAGGCACGATGTTCGTAGGACACAAGTGTGTGATTCCCATGTGCGCGGGTGTTCTACGAACAATGTTGAACTCCCTGAATAAAATAAGTGTGTGTCAAAACTTTGTGGCAGGCGGAGGGGATATGTGTTCTACCATATATTCATTCTGGTTGCGGACATTACGCACAGCAGGGGTGTTATTAGGACACCCCTATTTTGGGTGATTGCGGACAGGCGGACATCTTGTGTGTTCTAAGGACACCTCGATTTTAATTATGAACATGTATATTGTCCTTAGGACACCCCCATTTGGGTAAATTGTGGACAAGCGGACATCTTGTGTGTTCTAAGGACACCTCCATTTTAATTATGAACAGTACAAACAGGTATAGTGTCCTTAGGACACCCCCATTTTGGTTAATTGCAGACATAACGGACACCCTCACTGTCCACGGACAGCCTAACTGCCTTTTAGAAAACAAAAATAAGACTCGTGTATATACTAAGAACACATTTAAAATGTTATTATTGTTTAACAGTAGAAACATTGGGAAAGAGAGGGGGAAGCAGAAACTGAAACAAATATAGGGGAATTAGGGGTTTGGACATGATGTGTGGGAGGGGAAGAAGGGATGGAAGTTTCATTATACCGTTTTTCTTGGTGGGGAGGGTTTGGGGATAGATGGCTGGGACATTGAGAGGGGTAACAGGTACATGTGGGACAGTGGTATTTCATGTTTTCTTTAATGTGGTCCACAATACACTCTTTTAGTTGATTGAAGTTTTGTAGTAATAAATCCATTTTCAGTTCCATTCGTTTGAGAGGATCTTCTATTATCTCTTGTGGTATATTAGTTTTCTTGGTTGTCTGGTCTGTTCAGAAAATGTTGTTAAGTACATGTAAAGTAATGGTTATTAATTGGCTTATATAGAGAAATGTTGTGTCTACCATTATTATCACGCTCTTCACTCATCTCGTCTCGTGGGAAATTCTCTTCCAGCCATTCCAAAGTACTGGACATTTCTATGTTAAAAAAAATAATTGTAGTGTACTTACTACTTTTTGACAAATTTTTGCTGTCGCTGGTGTGTAAATATGTTCTTGCTTTTTGCTGTGCAGTTTCTGTGAGGTAATTCAGTTGGAGGCACATTTATTTTGATTTGGTATATTCCATTATATTGGAAATGCAACTTCAGTGGATGGTTGGTGTCTTACATATACAGTTTCCACTTCTTATTTATTATTAAATATAATATATTTATGTGGTGCTTTTTGAATATGTTTGTGCTTTTTTATTGTATGATACAATAATGGAAGATACCCTCTAAGTTTTTGGATAGTGCTGATGGTGACCGCATGCGCCTGCGGATATGTGCCCAGCCCGCGGACATCAAAACCACTAGCGGGGCTGGGGGTTTAGTATTTTCTATGTTATATAAATGTAAGGTAAGGGAGTCTTAGTAAACATTTGTCATATTTCCATTATCTATATCTATATTTAGTGAAAATACTGTGTTAAAGGGACGTCATGGTTAAGTTGGGCTACTAAAAACCTATGAAATTCAGTGAAAAAACTTTGTTAAAGGGACGTTATGGTTCGAAGTAAAACCGAAAACCCCCAGAAATTCACAAGTTATGGTAAACTAAGCAACCATAATTCGCACCACCACCGTGCACTACTAAGACTAACACCCAGGGCATCAAAGATGACATCACAAATATCATTGATGACATCACTGATGACATCACATGTGCATTTACTTTTCATACAAGGGGTTGTGAATGGAATGTTGGCAAAAACGTATCAGGGATTATCGGGAAAAGTGTAATAAACTACATATTTCATCATGCAATGTAGTGTTCTAAAGAACATTCCATTGCAGTGTTCTTTCTAGTACAGAAACCTACTCATACAGAAATGTAGGTATTGGCTGCTGCATTCACCACAGAGGTACTATATTTGTAATTTTTCAAAGTTATATAATAAAACGGTGAATGCTTCTGTATCAGAGTTTTCCGTACTGTGAGACATGTACTAAGTAGCTAATAATGCATCACTTACTACATATTTCTACTAATACACACAAAACATAAATAGACTAGAATGCATACAAATATTGGACTTATACATGGAGATTAAAGTAAGCAAACAAGAGGCAGTATCATTAGCAACTGTGTATAATCTACATGATTGTATTCACGCACAAAAATGATTGCTGTGTTTCAGGCCTGCTTCTTCCCTTATATATGTACATCATAAGATGTGATAACATTCTAAGGAAAGTAGTGTAAGAATATGTGAGACTACCAATATCTATACATGTAATACCTTTTGAAAGTTAAATTTCTGACTGTCAGTAAATAAACCCACCTGGTCTACGTATGGCAGTGAACAAAAAAGAAGGGGCTAGACATGTGATGTCATCAGTGATGTCATCAATGATATTTGTGATGTCATCTTTGATATGCTGGGTGTTAGTCGTTGCAGTGCACGGTGGTGGCGCAAGTTATGATTGCTTAGTTTACCATAACTTCGAACCATAACGTCCCTTTAACAATGTTTTTTTTCACTGAATTTCATAGGTTTTTAGTAGTGCAACTTAACCATAACGTCCCTTTAACAAAGTTTTTTTCACTGAATATATATATATATATATATATATATATATATATATATATATATATATATATATATATATATTGCAATGAAAATGAATTTATTAGAACGATAAATAAAACTTGTGTTTTAGATCATATTGGCAAAGTTATTCAAAAGTAGGTGTGAAGTGTGAAATTAAATTGATCAGTTTCAGGTAAGAATGCCTATGAGTTGGTCCACATTTTCGGGGTCACTTTGTAACAGTCTCTTTGCTTTAGGTTCACTATTGTACTTGTTTGAGATAATGCAGGAAGGCACTGGGGGTGGCAATACTAAGGTGACGGGCACACTATTGGCATTCGTTCATAAAGCAATTGGTACTACTTTGTCTCCAGCCACATGTTAAGTTCACATGTTAAGAGATGATCACAGTGGTAAGTAAAGCACACACATGCCATCATAAGCACTTGTTACCAACCTGTCTCCAGATTGCTTTTAGGTATAGAGCTTAAGGGATCAGGATATAACTGGTGCTATTAACATTGAGTGCAGCTAGCATGAAATGTGTGAATGTAATCCGGAACAGTGGGCTGGTAAGACTAACACATCACTCCAGAAACTCACCTTTCCTATCACTATGCTCACTCTCTACACCAACACACAATAGAGCGCAGCTACACCCCTCGATCAATTTCGGCCTAGCTGCTCAAATATGAACAATACTACATGACCATCTCAACCTCCTACTAGAACGCAGCTATACCCCACGGACAATTGGCCTGGCTGCACAAATAAGCATCCTACGCAGGCCTAATACCACCAGAATGCAGTCTCAGAGACCAACCACCAGACTGCACACATTCAACTGATCTCTCAATACCACCACACCTAATGTTAGGATGCAGCTCCCATCAGGCGATCACATGAACTGCTCACATATTGAGTGCGTCCAAGCAACCAATATTACCCTTCTCTCGACTGACCTGGACTACGGTCCCCAAGGGCGTTCAACCCACAAGCGCTTTGAGGTCATACCAATGATATATAGAGTGCTGTATAAATGCCAAATAACAAAATATCATGGGCAGATGATCCGCTTGGCACTAGCAAATCTCCAGACCATACTTGCACATAACAATAATTCTGGAAAAGCATGGACAGTGCCATTGACAGTTATCTATTAATTCCAGATGTTCTCCAGTTCATACTTGAGCTTCAGACATAGAAGGAGAAAGCCAGAAGGTCACTCTTTGCTTCAAATTATGCGCCCAGATGCCTTCAGGGCAAGGTGAGCAATACAAATAAACAAATACAAACACAAATACTTTATAAGTAGTGATAATAGGAAAGAGTGGCATGTCACTTCACGCAAATGGCTTGGAATACTCGGTACCAGCAGGTCTCCATTGTTCATGAACTACATTCAAGAGATGACACCAGAAAGTCAGTGGCATGTGAGTGGAATACAGGCAACAGACTTGCCAATCGATCAAATCTGATGGCATGAGTTGGTGCCACAGATGTTGGTCTGCCTGTAGTTACAGCCAAAGGGAAACCGCGTCCAGCAAATATAGTAAGAAGCTGAATTGTAGTCTTTTCTGAAGGTAGGTCTGTTGCTGCCATCAAAGGCCACAGGGCTTCCAATATTGTCATGGGTTCTATTTAAATATTTTAAAGTGTTAGAAAATCAACATCCTGTTCAGAATGTCTGGGTCGGCCAATACACCGGAGTGGTGCTCAATATGCCAGGGTACTTCCAAATCTCCCAGAACACTGTGCTATATGCACCTGTCTTTATTAGAAGCGCTGCTAACTATGCTAATCTGCTGAACAATATGCCTGAGGGCTGTTCACTTTGCCAGGGTATAGCTCAATACACCAACATATGACTACAAATGTGTGTATTGTATTCATATTGCATGTGTATGTAGCTAGCTCTGGTCGATATGTCGGTGGTGCACCACTTGCAAGGATGCTCTTCAGTGTGCCAGTGATGGTGGTCAGCATGGCAGACTGCTGCTCAATATACCAGTGGCTACTCACTTTTCTAGGGGTTTCACAGTATATCAGGACAGGGGTCCCAGGGTACACCTAAAACAAGAGAAAGCTGTCCGACATATTGGAGGGATGCTTAGTATAACAGAGTACTATTCAAGAAGTAATAATGCTGTCCAGTACATTGGAAATGATGGGTAAAATGACATAGAGGTTCTTAATTTGTGACAGTGCCTCCTTCTATGCCAGGGCATGTACGCACAATGCCCAGGTACAATCCTGTATATCTGTCGTGGTGCTGTCCAAATAGCCAAAGGTGTTGCCCCAATTACAAAAACAAAAACTCAGTATGCAAAATATGATGGCCAGTGCATTACATGGTAGCTTAGTATGCCTGTTGGGCTGCCGGATATGTCAGTGCAGTGCAAGCATTGACTGCTCCAAACACCAAAGACGTCCCAACAATACCAGTCTGCAATTTTTCACAATGAAGCAATGAAGCAAAATCAGGACAATTACTACACAATACCTGACCAACACATGTGCAGTCCTCAAACCAACACAATACAGAAAATACATCCTCCTCTCCTCCATTGTGAAAGTGAACGCATAAGAAGGGATTGCATCACTCCTCAAAGTCACCAAAGGAAACTTCACACAAGGAATCTCATCGTACACTTGAAAATGGGACATACCATCCCCATGCTGAAGAACCCGCACTCGACCCTGATGACCTGGTCAACTTTCATTCCATCATGCATCTAACTTTCTCAGCAAAGTGACCAAGAAGGTAGTTGCCATGCAGCTGCATGAAACAAACAAATCATGTTGCACAATCACCTGCAAGACTACTAATACAGATTCTTACCATGATGCAGCACTGTGACTGTCGTCGCCCAAGTTACCACCAAAGTTACCACCCTTCGTAGTATGCATCGGTAATATAAGGATGGATTCTTTCTTGCGTGTAGGCCGCCAGATCTTTCTTCAGTTTGGTGACTTTTTTGTTGAGGTTAAAGTCTCTAAATTCTTTCATTTTGGCCTCCAGGTCTTCCAGACATTTTTTATATTGGGCCTGAACAATGGAGGATTTCATGCTCTCTTGCTTTTCTTCTATCTCCTTCATTAGTTTCTCTGAGACGGATTTGGCTGTGCTAATGATTAGAATGAGCCAATCTCTTGTGCATTTATTAGATATATAGCTCCAGTCTTTCCTGAACTCTATGTGTTCCAGAAAAATTCTGGGTTCTATCCGTATAATAAGACCCAGTGGGGCTGCGTGGGCTCGCAGATACTCTGTCATAATGGCGTGCTTCCAATTGCAATACCTGTTGAGATTGATATTACATAAGTCCGTCAGGTGTACACTCCCACAGCCACCACACCCTTGACCAATGTGGAATACAGGGCACTGGGGGGCACACTGGTGGACTCGGCCTCCAGCGTGCTCTCACTCTCACCATGCGCACCATTTAGCATGACATGATGACACATGGCTGCATAATGTGCGGCCGACACCAAGCATGCATCAAGCATTGTAGATCACCTCCGACACTAGTATGGGGGATCGCATACGTTGGCACCTGGCTCGCTGCTCGCGGCACCTGGCTCCGTTAGTCTGTTAGTCTTTCGGGGATTGAATAAGATCATTGTCCCTGACCGATACCCCATGCCTCTGATTTCTGACATTCTGGAAGCGGTCAAGGGTGCCTCCATATACACAAAACTTGACCTCTGTGGAGCCTATCAACTGATTCGAGTGAAAGCTGGGTATGAGTGGAAGATGACATTTTGCACGACCGTTGGCCATTATGAATATCAAGTAATGCCCTTTGGGTTATCCAACTCCCTGACCATTTTCCAGAGGTTTATGGATCACGTGTTCGCAGACATCTTGTTACACTTTGTCATTGTCTATTTAGATGATATTCTAGTTTTTTCACGCACTATAGTTTAACGTATATGGCATGTCCAAATAGTTCTGGACCGAATGAAAGAGAACCATATTTATTGGAAGTTGCAAAAATGTGAATTTAACCAGGATCAAGTCACCTACCTGGGTTATGTGCGGTCCACTGAAGGCATTTCAATGGATGCAGCTAAAGTCTCATCAGTTCTGGAATGGCCGTCCCCTTCTCGGTGAAGGACATTCAGCGCTTTCTGGGATTTGCAAACTTCTACAGAAAATTCATCCCTCACTTTTCTCTAATCATTCGTCCCCTTACAACCTTGTTAAAGAAGGGAGCTCCCTATGTGTGGACGAAAAAAGCACAACAATCCTTTGACAAACTCAAGAAACTGTTTTCTTCTGCCCCAATTCTGATTACCCCTGATCAGAATAAGGGATTAATTTTGGAAACTGATGCTTCGCACCTGCGCTCAGACACACTCGGACACACTCAGAACTGAATGATTCTGTCCTCCAAAAGGGATTATTAGTGATCCAGAGAGCCTTTGAAGAATGGAGACATTTGCTGTTAGGTGCCAAATTTCCAGTAGAAGTCAAAACAGACCACCATAATTTGAAAGCCCTTCAATATGCACATGCCCAGAACAGCCGGCAAGCACAGTGGACAAATGTCTTTTCCCCTTATAATATTAAATTTACCTTTATACCTGGGAGGGTAAATCTTAGGGCTGATGCCTTGTCCAGGAAGGACACCCATCTGCTCTTCCGTTTTCATTTGGAACTTATTTTTCCTAAGGCTTTGTTCATACATGTGATCACGGATTTTCTTCAGAAGATTCAATCAGAGACAAAGGATCACAAAGATTTGTGTCAACCGATGGTCAACAAGTACAACCTCAGAAGAGAAAAAGGCTACTATTTTTATGATCATAGGGTATTTATCCCGATTACCTCCCTCCAGCGAGAAGTCCTTCATATGTGCCATGATTCACAAGCAGCTGGACATCTTGGGATAGCCAATATGACAGATTTAGTACAAAGACACTTTTTGGTGGCCCACTTTAACCACTGACGTACAGGATTGTTTGTCCTGCGCAATCTGCCTACAGACTAAGGTACCCAGGAAGTTTCCTTTATGTCATTTGGTAAAAATGCCCATACCGGACAAGCCATGGCAGATTATTTTGACTGACTTTATTGTGGATTTGCCACCATCTCAGGGAGACACTGTTGTGATGGTCACAATTGATTTCCTTATTAAACTGGCCCATTTTGTTCCCTTACCTGGAGTCTCTATAGCTGCACGCATAGCCAGAGTGTTCATCGAAACCATTTTTTCTCACCACGGTTTGCCCGAGACCATTCTATCAGATCAAGGCCCACAATATACTTCCCGTTACTGGCAACAAATCTTCTCCAGTCTCAACATCAAGCGAGCCTTAAGCTCAGGATTTCACTCTCAAACCAATGGCCAGACAGAGAGACTGAATCAAACTCTTGAGGTTTATCTATGATGTTTCATCTCAGCAGCGCAAGACAATTGGGTAGGACCTTTGCCATTGGCGGCATTCGCTTACACCAACGCAAAAAATACAGCCTTGAGATCCAGTCTGTTTTTATGTATATATGGGTATCACCCAGCTTGTTTTGCCACTGTTACACCATCATCCTCCCAGTTCCCAGGTATTGATGCCCTGGTGAAAAACATCTAACAGGGTCACAAGATCACTCGCACAGCTCTTCAGGAGGCACAAGATCACGTTAAATGATTTGCAGACCTCCATCATTCTCCCACACTTGTCCTGTACCCGGGAGATAAGGTCTGGTTGGCCTCTCATGTCCTACCATGCCATCTGGTGCCCTCGAAACTGTCTCCGAGGTATTTTCATCCCTGACTCCCTCCTTCCTGGTCAAGAATCTACCCGGTATTTCACATATCTCAACTAAAACCTGAAGTCCCAGTTCGGTTTCCCCGCTACACGATCCCTCGTCCTCCTCCTTTATCCACAGCCACTGGTCCAGAGTTCCAAGTCTCTGTAATATATGATTAACGGTATTTCCAAGGCCGGCTTCAATACCTGGTGGATCGGAAAGTCTATTCTCCGGCAGATTGGACATGGGAACCAGTAACCTCTGTTCACGTTTGGTTCGGCGCTTTCACAGTTTGCAACGGGATAAACCAGGGTGCTCTCCCCTTGGGAGGGACATACTGTCTCATTCCGAATTCAGCGTTTGTGCATCTGGAATAAATGGAGACAGATCTGTCCGATTCTCCGATCTACTCCCAAGATGGCACCCGAAGCTCCACGCAATGGTACAGCTTTCAATCACCCTTCAATTTACTTCCTGTTTCTGCCCATGTCGGCCTCCAGAAAAGGATAAGTGCAGCCACAGGCAAGACATCGTTGTGTTGTTATTCCCATTGCCAGATGCTCTGTGAGTTGATATTCTGTCCTTCTGCTGTCTCGACCTGAGCCTTTTTGTTGGCTGACTTTCTCTTTCTGTAGCTGTGCGTTCAGTGCCAGGCTGAGCATACATCTCTGCGTTCTCTTCACCCGATCATCCTCTCCTCACACAAGGAACAGCCCGCTCTGGTAGGTAGTCATTTCGCCCCTAACTATAGTCAGTCCGCCTTTCCCGGTGCCCGCTTATCTTTTCACTCACTAACCTCTAGAATGGCAACTCCTACCCCCAGATACAGAGTTTCTTCTTGCCATTCTGACAAGCTAAGACCCTCCCGGGTACGTAGAAGTCGTCTCACATCTCTTTTCACACACCCGTCACACACATACTCAACCTTACCTGTCTGCCTTACGTTTCTGCTGCATGACAACAGTAACTCCTGTCCTCCATGACATCTTCAGTTATCCTAAAACTACTGCACTGCATCTCTCAACCAGAAGCTGACAACAAAGCCAGATCGAGAACGTAACCTAATCACCAGGGTTTTATTCCCTGGAGGGTTTCCCAGGAGCCCTTATTCCATCTGGATCTTATCTCAATAGGAACGGGAGAGCAAGGATTCGCGGGTGATTTCTCAATATCCTGAAGCTGCTGCACCAGAAACAGGTTAGTGATAGTAATCTTATAGTAAGAACGGTTGCCATTTTCTGACAATAATGATAATATTATCATCATGGTTAAATTGTTATTATCCAAAAGAGGTCATTATAATGAGAGATTGAAATTGTATTTTTATGTAAAAGTATGAATTTCAAATAGAAGATCAAATAAGAAAGCTAAAAAATACAAATAAGTCAATTTCCGCTTATCAAGAAAAATTATAAAACCAAGGGTTAAGATGGAATGAGGAAATGGAGCACTGGGATATGCACAGAGCAAATGGACATCTCGTGGGTGATATAATGGCAAAGCTAACATGGTATAATGATAAGATCTGCTCCATAATTGATTATATGTGTCATGGGATATGTATTTAGACAATGCAACTATATGGAAATATAAAAACAGGTGAATGCAACGATGGGATACTTCAATTAAAAATAGACTACAGAGGAGGAAATGAAAAAATGGAAAAGGGACCTATAAATATAACAGTCAACCCACAAGGAAATAGAATTTTAAGAAGACCACTTGTAAGTAAGAGCCTAAATGGAAAAATAAGGTTAAAATAGGGTAACTTGGACAGGTTGTAAAGGAAGATACATTCAGAGCCTGACTCCTCCTATAGATTTCTGGACACCTTGTGGCTAGAGCTCAGGAAAGAGGCACCTCCATGTATTTGACCCATTTGTGAAAATTAAGGACAATGAACTAAGACAGGAATTAAAACTAATTTAAAGAATGCAAACTATGAAGAGGAAGATTTAAAGAAAAAATAGGGAATCTTAAAGAAACAATGACAAAAATGTGATACATTATTATAAAATAGATTTACTAAATAGAGACAGCCAACATATGCAGAATATTTTAAGATGCAAGAGTTCAACTTTATTTTGCTACTGTATAAATGTGATGGAAGATACAAATAAAACTGCTCAGTAAAATCCATCATCAAAGTAAAAATTGGAAAATAACCATTAATCAGAATGATATAGAGTATCAAATGAAATAGTAAAAATACTTGCAAGCAGCAGGCCCAGGTGGTATACCCACAACTACGCTTAAAGAAAATCCTACTCTATGGTCAGAAATATTGTACCCATTGTTCCATAAAATAAACACGTCATACACAATGCCTATTTCATGGCACAATGCCCATATTTTTCCAAGAGAAGTACCAAGCAATTACCATCCAAAAACATTATTGGATACTTGCAGTAAAGCGTATTCAGCACTTCTCTTTTTTTTTTGTAAATATTTATTTTAAACAGACAGGATAAAATGATACAAAACTTGATCAATCACGACATATAGTACAAAAGCAATACAGTTGGTTGCTCTTCCCTCCCCTCCCCCGGGTCTTAATGTTCCTCTTCCTGTCCCAGCTGCGAATTATCGGCCCGTAAAGTTCTCCTGGCTAATTGGGGCTTGTATGTCAGGGCTGGATAATTCTGATCAAAGTCTAGGATCGGGCCCCAGATGTTCTCGGAGCGATGTAGGCGGCCTGCCCCGGCAGCCGTCACCTTCTCTGCGATTAAGATGTCCCAAATTTTAGTCCACCAAAAAGGCATTAGTGGTCCTTCTGCGGTTTCCAAGTGCGAGCTATTACATTTCTGCCTGCCAGTAGGCATTGGGATAGTAGTTTGGCCATAGGGCCAGATCTAGGGTAGATCCCGGGGACCGGGGCTCCCAGGAAGATGGGTTCGGGCTCCAGGGGAAATCGTCCCTGAGTGATGTCTGCGATTGTTGCTAGGCAGGACCACCACATATGAAAGAAAGACCCTACTTGGCCGCATTGCCTCCAACAGTTCGGGTTAAGTCTGGGGTTCATATGGTGTAGTCTTAGGGGAGGATAATACCAGCGAAGAAGGATTTTGTAGGCGCCTTCTCTGTTCGTAATGCAAGATGAAGAAGTGTGAGCCCGCAACCAAATGTCAACCCATAGCTGGTCCTCGATTGGGTGGCCTAGGTCCGCCTCCCATTGGGCCATGTACCGGGTTTTAGAGGTTAGGAAGTCATTTTGGAGGCGTTTGTATAGAGTGGAGATTCTCCCCCTGGTTGGGAGGTCATTTAGGGTCAGTTCAATAGCCGTGGGAGGGCGGGTGGCGGCTTGGCGGGTCTGTGGATGGGAGCACCAGTGGCGCAGCTGAATGTTCGTGAATCTATCCTGTTCCTGAAGTTGGAAGAGTTGTTTACAACGCCCAAAGGTGCAGGGTTGTCCCCCTTCGAATAGTTGCCCCAGGGTCTCCAGGCCTCCCGCAATCCAGGATCTGAATTTCCGGGTGGACCATCCAGGGGAAAAAGCTGGGTTCAGGAACACCGGGGAGGAAGGGCTGAGTCCCACTGGGGTTTTCTTTTGTTTCAGCGCTTTATCCCAGACAGCAATAGTGTGTTTGGTGGTCATCAGGAGGTTCTGCCACTGTCGGCGCTCAGAGGGAATGATATGCGGGAGAAAACGTAGCGGGAGCGGTAGTTGCGCCTGTTCGAGGTCCACACATCTCAGGCGGTTGGTAAGTATCTGCCATGATCGGATGCTGGCGAGTTGGGCCGCCATCTGATATTTTTGTAGATCTGGAACTCCGAGGCCACACAGTCTAGCATTGCCCAGCATCGTGGTCCTAGGGATTCTGGGCTTCCTCCCTTTCCAAATAAACCGTGACATTTTCTTTTGTAGATTCTGAAGGGCAGGTGCCGGGATTGGTACTGGAAGCGAAGCGCAGGCATATAGGAGCCTTGGTAGCAAGTTCATTTTACAGGCCTTGATGCGGCCCATCAGTGAGATCTCTTGTGCCGCCCACTGCTTTAAGTCTGCCTCGAGGTCCATGATCAGTGGGAGAAAGTTTGCTCGATAGACTTCCCCAGGGTCAGCTGGGATCTGGACACCCAAATAACTGATGCTCTTAGTCGTCCATTGTATCGGACATAATGGGGCCAGAGCCTCCCGGACCTCCCGGGACAGGCCTACCCCCATGGCAGCTGACTTCCGGAAGTTTATGGCAAAGCCTGTGACCTTTCCATAGCTCTCTATCTCAGCTAGGGCCTGAGGGAGGGAAGTACGAGGTTCCGTGATGGTTAGTAGGACGTCGTCTGCGTAGAGGGCCAGTTTATGGTGTATTGTATTCGATTGGAAGCCCTTAATCGCCGGGTTTCGCCTGATCCGTTGGGCGAATGGTTCCATAATTAGTGCGAAGAGCAGTGGCGATAACGGACAGCCCTGTCTGGTTCCACAGGTCAAGTCGATAGGGGGGGAGAAGATGCCATTGACTCTGAGAAGGGTCTTGGGCGCTGTATAGTTAGCCAAAGTCATGGCGCAGAACTCTGGACCAAAGCCAAAGGCCTCGAGAGTAAGCCTCATGAAGTTCCAGTCCACCTTGTCAAAGGCCTTAACTGCATCCAGGGCCAGGAGCACCAGCTCTCGGGAGTCTCGGGAGGCAAGTTCCACCAGGTTCAGAGCTCTACGAATGTTATCAGCGGTAGAGCGGTGTGTGGTGAAGCCACTCTGGTCGGCGTCGATTATCTCTGGCAAAATCCGGGACAGGCGGGTTGCTAAAATTTTGGAGTATATGTTGGCATCTATATTGAGCAGAGAAATCGGTCTGTAGGACGCAGGATTCTTCGGGTCACCGCCAGGTTTGGGCAGCAAAACTGTGATTGATTCTTGCATCGACGGGGTTATAGTGCCCGTGGTCCTGAATGTATTAAACAGCTGTACCAGAGGTGGCAGGAGTTGGGGTTTGAAAACTTTATAAAACTTCGTCGTATAGCCGTCTGGGCCTGGGGCTCGAGATTTAAGGGATTTTATCGCCTCATCGACTTCCTCGTCGGTGATTGGGGCTTCCAACGAGTCCGGAGCTGGGTTTTCCAGTCGGGGGAGCGCCGCCCTTTGCAGGTATTCCCTCTGTTCTTTGACATCTCGGGCCAGGGCGGTCATTACCTGGGTCAGGTGGGTCGATGCGATTTGAAGCTTGTCGAGATCCGAGTACTGAGTCTTGCCCTGCTGCTCCCGAAGGCCCACGATTGTGTTATTCCTTCTTGCCTTGGCAAGTTTAGCCACCAGTAGTTTGTTTGCTTTATTATTTTTGGCATAGTAGAAATGTTTAGCCTTCGTCATTTGATGGGCGGTATGTTCAGCGTAGTGGGTTTCAATTTTCTTTTTTGCTATTCGGAGAGTTCGCTGCGTTTTAGGGGTCCAGCCCTTCTCCTTATGGATCCTCTCCGCCCTCTCAAGTTCCTCTTCAAGGCCCTGACGAATTTGTTGTTTATGCCTATGATAGGCTACCCCTTTGGCAATCAGTTCTCCCCGCACCACTACCTTCATTGCATCCCAGTTGTTGGCTAAAGAGGTATCTCCGCTAGGGTTTTCCTTAAAGAAGTTGTTGATCGTGGTTGCGATTGCGTCTCTGAGTGGCATCTCATTAAGGATGGGATCATATAGAGTCCATCTAAGCCGCTGGGGATCAGGAGGTCCCTGGACTCGGATTTCCAAGGTTACCGGGGCGTGGTCGAATAAGATTCTGGAGCCTATAGTCACCTCCTCAGTGAAAGCGAAGATCTGCGGAGATATCAGAAGAAGATCTATCCTGGAAAATGTCCGGTGAACATAAGAATAGAAGGAGGTCTTTTTCAGACGGGTGGAGTACCCTCCATGAGTCCACCACCCCTAGAGTTCTAAATAATCGCAAGAGGGCTAAGGCCGTGGTGAAGTCCCCGGCGGAGGGTGGATGCGATTTGTCTTTTACGGGGTCTGGGACCCCATTAAAGTCCCCACCGATCACTATCTGGCCCTCCAGAAAAGGAGAGAGAGTTGTGGTTAGCGAATCATAGAAGGGTGCTTGCCCAGAGTTCGGCGCGTACACGGAGACCAAGGAGAACAGCTGTCCCGCTAGCAGGCATTTCACTGCTATGTAGCGTCCCTCCGGGCAGCTTATGGAGTCCAGTATCTGGGGATTCAGCCCCCTCCGGAACAGTATTGCTGTACCACCCCGCTTGGAGCTTCCAGACGCGAAGAGTTGCTTTGGAAAGTCGCGAGAGTGTAGGCGGCTGAAGTCTGCCGGGAGCAGGTGAGTTTCCTGTAGCATGGCCACAGCGGTAGTATCATTCTGGAGTTTTTGTAGAATTGATTTGCATTTAGCCGGTGAGTTCAGTCCCTTGACATTCAGAGAGACAAACTTCCAGGTTTGCTGTTCCGGGGTGGGACCTGGGGTCACTGATGAGACTTGTGGAAGGGGGGGAGCTACTGAAGAATCAGCCATTATGTCGTGGGAGATGTGACCATCTGTTATCCTGCTTTTGGGGTTTTTGCTCGGACCGCCAACGGGAAGTCCAAGATTTAACTGGGGGTGGGGGACCTATTATGGGGTCAGGCCCTCCCCTGGCCAACGGGGCCGTATAACAGAGAATAGCCAACATGGCTAAAGGTATGAATAGTCTGAGTGAAATGCTCCAAGGACTCATAGGTGGAATGTACCTTGGAGCTGGGCATGGGCCGTGGGGGAGGCCCGCTGCATCGGGGATGGAGTTCATCCATGTTTCCAAAAGTGGCGGTCGGCTCCACAGCGCCGGGTTCGCTAAGCCGGGTCTCAGGGCGCAGAAGAGTCCCTCATGGGGTCGCTCTGGGTCATTTCCTCCTCCTAAATCTCGGAACCTTCGACCATGTGTTTTGTTTGGACCTAGGGGAGGCTATGGGGTCCGAGTTAGCCGCCGCTTCAGTAGCCTGTGGGGACGAGGTGTTAGCGGAGTCCGGATGCAATATACTTTTAGCATCGTCCAGGTGATTGATCATACGTCTGGTACCCTTATAGGAGAATTGCAAAGCTGTGGGAAAGAGCCATCTGTAGCAAATTTTTTGGGCTTGGAGGAAGGTGGTTAGTGGGCGAAGGGCTCGCCTTTTCTGAAGGGTCAACGGAGATAGGTCTTGATAGATCTGAAGGGGAGTCCCCTGGAAGGTGATTTCATTCTCGGAGCGACTTATTCCCGATATGGCTTCCTTTGTCGTAAAGAAATGCACCCTGGTGATGACATCAGGTGGGCCGTCTGACTCCACCCCACGACGGGGGTTTAGCCTGTGAGTGCGATCCAGTAGCAGTAGTGAGTCCTGCAGATCGGGGAGGAGAGATTGAAAGAAAAGGCCTACATATTCGGCCAGCCCTTGGTCTGGGACTGACATGGGAACCCCCCGAATGCGGAGGTTGTTGCGCCGGGCTCTGTTCTCCATGTTCGCCAGCCTATACTCCAGGATTTCGTACTTGTCCTGCAGAAGCCCAACGGAACGCTGGGCCTCAGTCAGGGAGGAGGCGTGGTCCTGGGCGCGATCTTCAATCTCTCCCACTCTCTGTTCCATCTCCGAAACCCTTTTATCAGTATTCTCCAACTTGGCGGTAAGCTCAGACATACATGATCGAAATTCGGTTTTAATGTCAGCCATGAATTCACGGATATCCTCCTTGGTCGCTAGAGGTCCCTTGTTGTCCAGGGATTCTCGTGAGATGGAGGGGAGAGTGTCCAGTTTCTTCGCTTTGTCGGATGACATTAGCATTGTTGCTATGTCTGAGGACTTGGTGGATTTCGGTTGCCTAGACATAGTGTGGTCTGACAGGAGTGGGTCAACGGCTGCAGGTAGCTCAGTCGCAATGGTGGCGATGGTTTGAGGGTAGCTTGAGGCCTCTCAGAGGGTTGGGATGAGGGTTCCGATGTCTTGGTTGGACTCTGGTTAGCGTAGGTGTGCGAGTGAAGAGGAAGAGGATTGCAGTGTTGTCCCGGTCTCCCTGGTACCAAGTCGGACAAGGGGAGGGTGAATGTGGGCCGGGGCGCCCCAGGAAGCAAACGGGGAGATGAGAGGGAGCAACTTAGATACTGGAGCACACCAGTCCAGTGTAGTCTTTTGGGGTGGAGGGTGAGGACCCAGATCGCCACGGGTGTTAGCAAGACTCTTGGTGGTAGTGGTGGCAGTAGAGGGTCTATTTCAGGGCGGATTGCTCAATAAAGAAGGCAGCAGAACATGGCGCCGCTGACCGGGACCACGAGCCAGTGGGTCCACTCCCACAGAGGTGCAGAGTCCGGGGGCAATAAGGTGTTGCAGCCTCCTCACGATTGAAGGCAGGGTTGTTCTGCGGTGCCCCCCTGAGGACTCTCCGGCTCCAGCCCCCTCTTCTGGAGTGGAGGCGGAGGGATACAGCAGAGGGCGAGAGCAGGGAGACCGCAGCTGCGTGTCGTGGCGCGCCGCCGGCGCAGCTGGGGTGGCTGCAGGGTTTTATCCCCCTGGGGATGTCCGGGGAGATGGGCGAAAACAGAGGGGGCCCGGGGCCCGAGGCACCTACCTCGCCCTCCGCCGTCCGCGCACCCCCCAGAGCGCCGCCGGGAGTATCAGCTGGAGCACAGGCGTGTGGCTCGGGTCCCTCCGGTCATGTGAGGCGGGAGGCTCTTGGGTCCAGATCGACTCAGGGGTCCACAGGAGGAGCTCCGATGGCGAGGCCACGTCTCGATTGTTGTCGCTGGGTCCCGTCCGCCATCTTGGATTACGCGGCGGAGGGGCCGCGGAATAAGGAGAGCCCGATTATCTTCATCTTGGCGATTCTGGGTCCCAGCAGCACGCCGGCGGGGCTCCGAACCTTCTCACACCCCCTCACCTAATTAGGTTCGAAAAACGCTGCATGGGAGCCTTAGGAAGCTGAGATGCAGCGGGCGTCCCACGGAGGCCATCAATGAGGCGACTGCATAGTCAGCGCTCCAGGCCACACCCCTTCAGCACTTCTCTTAAAATAAATTTAAAAAATGGGCAGCATAGACAAATCGACTATCAAAATATCAAGCAGGTTTCAGGTCAGATCAAGGTATGACTTTGAATGGCCTAATAATGTCATTGCTGCAAGAAATGGCAGTAAAGCAAGGGATATGGATATACTTTGCAAGTATTGATTTATCAGGGGCCTATGATACTATCAATAGAAATACTCTTTGGAGGAAATTAAGTAATTGGAAAATGCTTCTTGGCATTCTAAATCCTTTAAACATGCTACATATTGAAACAACGGTCCAAGTCAGAATAAATTGGAAGGAGACCTAACATATAAGATTATCATGAGGAGGTGCCTGCGAGAGGGCTGTGTGTTAGCCCCTTCCCTATTTAATCCAACCAGTCTGACTTGGGAGAAGCATTTACAGGGGTTAGATCGTTCACGCCCAAAGTGGGTCATTTACGAATCCAGTGGTTACCTTTTGTCAATGATATTATGGTCTTCAACTATACACCAATGGGTCTTCAATGTAACCTCAAAGTTTTGTGAAGTAAACAGAACAAAATGTCCTCATAATTAATAGGAAACAAATCATTATATCTTATTTTATGGGGTCAACACCAAAGAGGCTTCACAGTTGGTATATAAGAAAAGCTACAATTATTGTAGTGAAATAATTCATATACTTAGGCATTCAACTAATATCTAGACCCAATAAAGGGCCATTGAGAGGAGGCTGAGACATACAGGCCGATTCATGGAATAATTAGCGCGGCGCAAGTGGGCAAAAACGTGCGAATCGCAGTGGAATAGCGAAAATCGCAGTGCAAGTGCGAAAATCACACGAAAAGCAGCGCACGTCGATTCATGGAAGGCCGTGCGCGAGAAAACCAGCGGATGTGCGATAAAAAAGTGCGCGGCGCACGTTGGCGCACGTTGGCGCACAGGCCAACAAACAGCGTGCGCCAGGTCACAGCGAAAATCGCACAGGCCACAGCGAAATTCGCACATAGCGCGGCGCACGCAACAAAAGTAGGCGGAACAGGGGCGTAACACTCGGAATGGGGAACAACTTGCAAAAACGTGGGCGTCACGGGGGAAGCACAGGGCACAAGTGCGCGGAACGCCCACACGCTCGCCTACAACACGTATTCATGGAATAGAATAGGGCAAAAAAGCGCACGCTCAAACCAGCGCACAGGCACAAACACGACCGCCACAAGAAAGCAGGCGGTAGCGTCTCTGCGGCTGTAAGAAATGTGCGCCAAAAGGTGCGCCAACAAATAGCACCCATATACTGCCATGATGAATGTCCTATACTGTGGCCCTCCAGGACAAATGACGTGCAAAGGGGTACCCACAAACACGGACACGCTGACAAAAAATACGTGTGCGTGTATACCGGGGTGCGCAGGAAGTCTCACACGCGATTTGGCCGGGTACGTGGATTTCAGGGGTGCGCGGGAAGGTCCACACGCGATTCCATCAGGGTAGGTGTATTTCAGGGGTGCGCGGGAAGTCCCACACGTGATTACAGCAGGGTACGTGTATTTCAGGGGTGCGCGGGAACTTCCACACGCGAATAGCCTGGGCGCGTGTATTTCAGGGGTGCGCGGGAATTTCCACACGCGAATAGCCTGGGCGCGTGTATTTCAGGGGTTCGCGGGAAGTTCCACACGCGAATAGCCTGGGCGCGTGTATTTCAGGGGTGCGCGGGAATTTCCACACGCGAATAGCCTGGGCGCGTGTATTTCAGGGGTGCGCTGGAATTTCCACACGCGAATAGCCTGGGCGCGTGTATTTCAGGGGTGCGCGGGAATTTCCACACGCGAATAGCCTGGGCGCGTGTATTTCAGGGGTTCGCGGGAAGTTCCACACGCGAATAGCCTGGGCGCGTGTATTTCAGGGGTGCGCGGGAATTTCCACACGCGAATAGCCTGGGCGCGTGTATTTCAGGGGTGCACGGGAATTTCCACACGCGAATAGCCTGGGCGCGTGTATTTCAGGGGTGCGCTGGAATTTCCACACGCGAATAGCCTGGGCGCGTGTATTTCAGGGGTGCGCGGGAAGTTCCACACGCGAATAGCCTGGGCGCGTGTATTTCAGGGGTGCGCGGGAATTTCCACACGCGAATAGCCTGGGCGCGTGTATTTCAGGGGTGCGCGGGAAGTTCCACACGCGATTACAGCAGGGTACGTGTATTTCAGGGGTGCGCGGGAATTTCCACACGCGAATAGGCTGGGCGCGTGTATTTCAGGGGTGCGCGGGAAGTCCCACACGCGATTACAGCAGGGTACGTGTATTTCAGGGGTGCGCGGGAATTTCCACACGCGAATAGCCTGGGCGCGTGTACTTCAGGGGAGCGCGGGAATTATCACACGCGATTTGGCTTGGTACGTGTATTACAGGGGTGCGTGGGAAGTTACACGCGCGATTAGGCTGGGTGGGTCCTCACAGGTGTTCCCTGTACACCCTCCACGGCCCCTGCAGGCAGCCCACAAAACAGGGGACTAGCCTGCACACCTGCTCATGTCCCCTATCACCCCCACCCCCCACCATCCAGGGGCACCCTCCACCAGGCCCCCACTCATGTCTCCCACCACCCCCACCCCCCACCATCCAGGGGCAGCCTCCACCAGGCCCCCACCCATGTCTCCCACCCCCCCCACCCCCCAGCAGTGCAGGGTCAGCCTCCACCAGGCCCCCACCCATGTCTCCCACCACCCCCACCCCCCACCATCCAGGGGCAGCCTCCACCAGGCCCCCACTCATGTCTTCCACCACCCCCACCCCCCAGCAGTGCAGGGTCAGCCTCCACCAGGCCCCCACTCATGTCTCCCACCACCCCCACCCCCCACCATCCAGGGGCAGCCTCCACCAGGCCCCCACCCATGTCTCCCACCACCCCCACCCCCCAGCAGTGCAGGGGCAACCTCCACCAGGCCCCCACTCATGTCCCCTATCACCCCCACCACCCACCATCCAGGGGCACCCTCCACCAGGCCCCCACTCATGTCCCCTATCACCCCCACCCCCCACCATCCAGGGGCAGCCTCCACCAGGCCCCCACTCATGTCTACCAACACCCCCACCCCCCAGCAGTGCAGGGTCAGCCTCCACCAGGCCCCCACTCATGTCTCCCACCACCCCCACCACCCACCATCCAGGGGCAGCCTCCACCAGGCCCCCACTCATGTCTCCCACCACCCCCACCCCCCAGCAGTGCAGGGTCAGCCTCCACCAGGCCCCCACTCATGTCTCCCACCACCCCCACCCCCCACCATCCAGGGGCAGCCTCCACCAGGCCCCCACCCATGTCTCCCACCACCCCCACCCCCCACCATCCAGGGTCAGCCTCCACCAGGCCCCCACCCATGTCTCCCACCACCCCCACCCCACACCATCCAGGGTCAGCCTCCACCAGGCCCCCACTCATGTCTCCCACCCCCCCCCACCCCCCAGCAGTGCAGGGGCAACCTCCACCAGGCCCCCACTCATGTCCCCTATCACCCCCACCCCCCACCATCCAGGGGCACCCTCCACCAGGCCCCCACTCATGTCCCCTATCACCCCCACCCCCCACCATCCAGGGGCAGCCTCCACCAGGCCCCCACCCATGTCTCCCACCACCCCCTCCCCCCAGCAGTGCAGGGGCAACCTCCACCAGGCCCCCACTCATGTCCCCTATCACCCCCACCACCCACCATCCAGGGGCACCCTCCACCAGGCCCCCACTCATGTCCCCTATCACCCCCACCCCCCACCATCCAGGGGCAGCCTCCACCAGGCCCCCACTCATGTCTCCCACCACCCCCACCCCCCACCATCCAGGGGCAGCCTCCACCAGGCCCCCACTCATTTCTCCCACCACCCCCACCCCCCAGCAGTGCAGGGTCAGCCTCCACCAGGCCCCCGCCCATGTCTCCCACCACCCCCACCCCCAGCAGTGCAGGGGAACCCTCCACCAGGCCCCCACTCATGTCCCCTATCACCCCCACCCCCCAGCAGTGCAGGGGCAACCTCCACCAGGCACCCACACATGTCCCCCTGGCCCCAGGTCCTGACGATACACAATCATGTCAGTAATGGGCAGCATACCCAGCACAAACACCCAGGCAAGGATAGCATCCACCCACATAGTGAATGCAATTACATGATACAACCCCAATGGCAACAATGTAAATGGACACATGCCCGACACACACACATACACAATGGGTGCAAGTGAATGTCATGTATGAAACCAATGAGAAAATAACACAAGTGAAAGTAAAAATAAAAAATGTATTATAGATTAAAAATAAGTAAACAAATCAAACATACAACTATGTGGATAAGCAAATTAATGGTCCATGTCCGAGAACAAAAGTCATAATCAAAAAAACAAAGGAATAAAAAAAAATTGTCGTCCAAAGCAATATCATGTAGTATGACAAAATATGAAAAACCATTTCCTCATGGTGAACACAATAAGAAATGAAAAAGAAGTATCTACAAAAAGCAAACTATATACAGGAATGTTCCAGGGTCCATGAGCCCAACACCATAAATGAAACCTACTACTACCTAATCTAAAAAATATATACAAAAAAGTGGCCATTGTCCGAGCGGTCCAAAATAATAAAACAAAATAAAGGAAACCTAACACTAACTAACTAACTAAATAACTATATACAAAGGCAGCGGGCAAGTCCTGCGGCTCACTTGTTGATGTTGCTGGCCAGGGCATCATCGAACTCCATGTCGATGTCCTGGAGGCGGGACTCTGTCCTGGCCCCGAGGTCTCGCAGGGATGACCCCATGTTCAGCTCAAACTCCCTGCGAGCTTCCTCGAGGCACTCAGCCCGCCTCAATGCCCGACGCATGGAGAACTCCGCCCTGACCATGGCGAGCCGCTCCTCTTCCGCCCGCTGCCGCTCCGCACCTATCCGCTGGACCAACTCCTCCCACACGGAAGACACCACCATCCCAGGGTTGCCCTGCCCTCCGGCCGATGGCTGCCCCTCTGATCTTGATGGCCCCGAGCCATTATGCCTCCCACGTCGAGCCCGCTGCTGCCTCCGACGCCACTGCCTCTGCCAGCACGACGGCATCCAGGCTGATGGAAACCACCGACGCCGTCGTGCCCTGCCTGATGATGCTGTCACATCTTCCATCTGCTGGGGTCCAGTTGCAGTGTTGTCCACCCCTGCTGGACCTCCGACTCCCAACTGTGGCAGGGATGGGATCCCCACCGAGCTGGCTGCATTGGTCGGGGCAGGTCCACAGGGGGCCCTGGTGGCATCTGGCCCGGAAGACGGCAAGGAGAACGACTGGTGGATAGCCTGCACAGAGGAGGAGAGGGCCGCCACATTGGCCAACACATGCAGGAAACCCCCGAACATGGCCGATCCCAATTGGGCCACGTCGGCACGGTGCACTTCGTGATGACGTGCGTGCTCCTCCCGGGAAGCATCACGAATCACAGCCGTGCGCATCGCGACCCCAATCAGGACCTTCTCCACACGGCCAGGGGTTCCCACGTCCGCAGGTGGAGGGGAGTCAGGTGACATGGACATCCCCACTACCTGCGGACGGGCCTGGGACGGGGCATCCCTGCTGGTGCATGGTGGTGCAATCACAGGGTCAGGGACAGTGACATGCACAGGCCCCTCCACGGTGACCTGTGTTGCCTCCTGCCCCTGGCCCTGGACTGCACCACTTGCACCAGCAGGGAGGCCCCCACCAGGCCCCATGTGTGCCCCAGTGGCGGCCTCCTCCTCCTCTGTGCAAACCACCAACCTGGATGGCTCCTCACTGTCTCCCGCCGTAGCAGGCCCCTGTGGGGGCTCACGCACCCCTTCCTCTGCAGCCGTGGGTGCATCCCCGCCGCCTTGCTCCACAGCGCCGTCTCCGCCCTCTTCTTCACTAGCCGCTGCGTAGAGGGAGACAAAGAACACAAGCATCAGGGTACTGCACAATGGTCCCCTAGACAGGAAGCAATAGCAGATGAGCACCACTGTCAAAGTACACTTCCATCATGTCCCTCCACAACACATGGGTCAGTCCAGGCAAAACACACACAGTAACAGGCATGCTGCATGCCATGGATATTTCCATGCATGTCCAATGGACTCTTGAAACATTCAATGATATGCAACTCACATGCATCATGGCTCATGCATATCACATGCACACACCTCACCTCAGTCACATCCATCTGGCCCCAAACACACCAAACACAGCCAAAACAAGGGTAAGTTGGCTGCTTCACTGAATCTGTGCATTGTCACACACATGTGTCATGCATCCATGGCATGCACAAGTCACAGACACGCAGGTCAGGCACACAGACATGGCTACCACATATGTACCTGGCATCAGCACCCATCCCTCACCCCCACCCATGTCCAGGTACAGAGACTGGCATGCTCTCATGTTCAAAATCTGCATAGGGCTCCCCATGCCGCATTTGGACACATGCAACAACCACGTGGGTCACACATCACTGGTCGCACATGCATTACCATGATGTCCCTGCACACATACATGCAATCATGGCCTATGGCACACATACAGGCAAGTATCATAGAACCAGCACACCGCAACATGCCCTGTCTCACACAGTAATGCTTGGACACTTACCGCTCAACTCCAGACGGGCCTCCCTCTCAAGGATCTGGGCGTGGAGCGCTGGGCGTACGCGTTCCAGGACCCTCTTCTGGATGGAACTCATGTGGCCCCGGCCCCCCTCCACGAGGCGCCGGGCCTTCACAAGGGTCCTGGACCTCAAGTCCTCCCAGTGCTTCTTGATCTTCTGGACGTTGCGGGTTGCCACCCCCTCCGCGTTGATGGCAACCACACAGTCGGCCCAGATCCTCTCCTGTCCTTCCTTGCTGGCGCGGGACGATCCAAAGAGGGCATCATACTGCCCCAGGACATGCTCCACCAGGACACCAACTTCGGTGGCAGTGAAGCTGGTGCCCCTCTGCCCCTCTGGCCTGGGGTTGCCACTGGTGCCAGATGTGGAAGTGCCCGACATGGCAACCCCAGAGGCAGGTGTGGGTGGGCAACTGGGTCCTGGGGCTGGGCTGTGGAGCGATGTAATCCCAGTTGGGAGTCTTCAGTTCCAGCAGGGGTGGACACAGCAACTGGACCCCTGCAGATGGCTGATGTGCAGGCACCAAATGGCAGGGCACGGTGGCAGCAGGCAGGCAGGCAGGCAGCAGCAGATGGCACGTGGGAGGCTGCTCAGGGCACTGGGGGGCAGTAACTCGGCCTTCTGGGCAGGAGCGTGGTCTTCCGTGTGTTTTCGGGTGGCCAGCTTGATACGGAGTGATTTGGCACGTGAAAATCCTGCACGTCAGCGTGAAATCCGAGGAAAGGCCCTTAGCGCGTAAGCGCGTCAGCACGCATACGCGATTCTATTGGACCAGAGTCCCTCAGCACGTAAGCGCGTCTGTGACGTGACCCGCACGGGTGTTCCCCACTCAGCACGTGATGACGGAGCACACGTGAAAATACTGCACGTCCGAGTGTCATCGCGTGTCATTGGACAAAAGTGCGCTTAGACGCGATTGGCCTATGTACGTGTATTTCAGGGGTGCGCGGGCACTTACACACGCAAGTACGTCAGCGCACCTGTATCCCGTGGTGCGTGGGAATTTCCACACGCTATTGGACTGGGAACTAGATTCCAGGGGTGCGCGGGTCACACGCTCGCCTAGTACACGCGCAAAGCATTAATTTGCGCACTTATCAAATGACAAGCCAGATGCCAGGATGAACATACCGTTCCTAGCAGCAGTGGCAGTGGGCTACCAAAGGAGGAGGAGGAGGAGAGTCAGGGCCAGAATATTCACACCCAGAACCAGCCTGTTCGGGATGCCTGATGACCAGGTGTATGGAAGGTACAGGTTTCCACCACACATAATACTGGACCTGGTGAGTGAGTGGGAGGATGACCTCACATCACCCACCCTGTGCTCCCAAGCACTCAGCCCCCTGGAGAAGGTCCTCAATGTACTGCACTTCTTAGCCACAGGATCATTTCAGCGGACAAGTGCCATAGTGGGTGGGGTGTCACAGGCCACCCAGTCACGCTGCCTACACCAGGTCTTGGACATCATCACTGCACGCCCATCAGTCCGCAGGCACATATACCTGCCCAGAACACCTGCAGAAAGGCATGCTGCGGCCCAGGATTTTTACGGTGTGGCACGATTCCCCAAAGTGCTAGGTGCCATCGACTGCACCCATGTGGCTCTACGTCCCCCCAGGGCATCTGAGCACATCTATAGGAACCGCAAGCACTGGCATTCCATCAACGTGCAAGTAGTATGTAATGCCAAGGGAATCATCACCTCAGTATATGCCAACTATCCCGGGTCCACCCATGACAGCTTCATTTACCGAATGTCCACCCTATGCCGGGACATAGATGCTGGGCGGCATGGCAATACATGGCTGCTTGGTGAGTATGTATGCCACTGCACATGCATGCATGTTGGATACTGAGCAAGGTCACAACCCCACCAATGATACCAATTACCACCTCCACAGGGGACAGTGCCTACCCTCTCAGCCCCCACATGATGACGCCAATTCGGAACCCCACCACGCCACCCCAGGTAAGATATAACACAGCCCACATTACAACCCGGGGCATAGTGGAGCGCACATTCGGAGTGCTAAAGTCACGCTTTCGCTCCCTTGACCGTTCTGGCGGGCAGCTGTTATACGCTCCCCCAGCAGTGTGCAGGATCATAGTGGCAGCATGTGTCCTGCACAACGTTGCAACACGCCGGGGCCTGCCCGTGGACATGGTGGTGGCCCCACATCCCCAACCACATGCACAGCCGCTGCGCATGGGAGGGGAAAGGGCACGGAGGGAGGCAGCCCGTACACAGCTAGTGGCTAATTACTTCACATAGTATTCACTCCCCTGTGGAGTGCACACTGGCCTGGCACATTCCATCTGACAGTCAATGATGACTCAAGCTGACACTGATCCTGAATGTCTGGAGATTCAACCGTGAAAAGCATATCAGCCTGAGATTGTTCACCTGGAAGTGTTACAATGTGTGCATCCCTACCCAAACACAACACCAATGCAGTTTTGGGAAGAAACACATTCAAGCAGCCGAAATGAATACCCACTTGCTAAATGCAACAAGAGGACAGTGCCATGTCACCCAACCCATCCCCAGCACCGCCACACAACACACCGTGCCATGTCATGCTATGTGCAGGTAAACAAAGTAATCCCCACAACATGACAAGTGTTGCAATGTACAGTGTCCCCAATTGAAACTTCCTACACCTGAAATGCTCACTGTAATGCAGGACCAACAACAAACTTGAGCAGGTACTACCATTAACATGACTTCAGTAATGTGATAAATCAGTTGTCTCACCACCTGGATATGCCTGCACTCCCACCACTTCCAACTGAACAGTGTTGGTGCCATGTAGAGTTGTAGGTGCACTGCTGCCAACAAGGACCCCATCTCCAGACTAGAGGGCCTTGTGTAGACATGAGGAAGGGACCTGCAAATTGGGAGGCAGACACAGATGATGAGTTACACATCAATGCAACATGCAGTGTACAACACAACAGCAATATGCACTAGGAATGTATACACAGTATTGACTAGACTACCCACACATGTAGTGGGAGTCCAATGTCACCATGTACTTCAATGTCACTTGGGCACACCCTTTGCAAGCCCATGGAAACGGGAAGCAGGAGGGGTGTGTGTGACTCAAACCCAGGCATCTGAACCTAATACATGACAAGCCTGCATGTGCCCAGCCACAATGCAGCGTATGCCCACAGGAACCACGGAAGCCAACAAACTGTCCCAAAAAAATTGGGAAAAATATAAAAATAAAAATAAAAATAAAAATAAAAAAAAATCAAAAATGGCCATTAAAGGGCCCGGGGGGTTGGGGAGGCCACCCAGGAGGTCCGAGGTCAAAAAAACACCTCCATGGGCTCATGGCCCACACGGCTACCCTATTGTGGGAGTATCACTGCTGTCGCTATTATCACCCTGTGCAGCTGCATCCGGAGGTGGTTGCACTATGGGAGGCAGCCCAGGCAAGGCCCTACTCTGTTCCTCCATGGCTGCAAGCATGCGGGTGTGGTAGGTCTGGTTCTGGAGGATGAGGGTGCAGAGGTCCCCATGCAACAACTCACGGGATGCCCGGACCTCCGCCCTCGTTGCTTGCATCTCAGCTGAGAGCGTACGGGTGAGACGCTCCAGCTGCTGTTCTGTCTTTTGGTGTGTTGAAGCCTCAAGCTCAACTAGAGTCGTCCTGAGTTGATGTAGCTCCTGCCTCAGGGCTTCCCTGTGGCCCTGGGACTCTATGGAGATGGCCTCCTGCAGAGTCGCCAGTGCCGCCCGCCTGTCCCTGTTGGACGCCAACATGTCCTCCCTGTGTGACTGGCAGATGGAGTCGGTTGCCTGCTCTAGTCGCTCCATCAGCCTTTCAGGGGGGACAATGGAAGTGGCCACCCTATCCATGGCCTGAGCCATCATCTCGGATGATGCTGCCTGTTGGGTAGCCATACCGTAAATGGATTGCTCCCATGCGGTATTGCCAGGTGGCGTACGGCCACCACGTCGGCGGGCACCACACCTGTCTGGGGCAAGGCGGACTGCGCCTTGCTGTGCCGGCACTGCCTGAGGCTGCAGGACTGCATTCCCCCTCTGATCTGCTGGCCCAGGAACAGGATCAGATGTCGCGGAGTGTGACCCTGCATCCGTAACCACCAAAGGCCTAGCTGCCAACACTGACATCCCCATTGAGGGTTCTGACCCTGGTGCAGGTGGGTGGGACAGAACAGATTCCCTCCCTGGAACACTCACCTGCGACGGCACGTAGGTCTCATCATCCGAGTCAACAGCTGAGTACAGCTCGGGGGAGGTGCAGCCAGAGACACCCCTTGAGAGCACAACCTGTAGCACTTGTGGATTTTCACCCACCAGCACACCACGTCCCTCACTGGTGGTTGGTCGGCCCACGGACCCCTCCTGGCTCTGCACCATCTCCACAACCCCAGCAGTATCAGGTGCGTCTTCCCCTGCAATGACATAATAACAAAGAAATGGAAACCCGCATTAGCACCATGGCACACAATGAGGGCTGAGAAGCAAGAGAACCAGTACTTGATTGACACATGTCCCACATGACTAAGACCCTCCCATGCATGCACCCTCACTGCGTATGAAGGGCAGGCAAATGGCACACACTCATTACACAAAGATGGAAGATGAACACATTTTCTGCATGCTGCCTGGCAGTGGCATCACACATTGCCCTGTGATTGCCAGGTGACACACACATGCCATCACACAGATGGCATGTGCCATTGCTATTGAGTGTAGATGGAGAGGAGGGCAGCACTTATTCATTCTGTCCAGTTCCCACATGCAATAGCTTTTCTAATTGAAACAGGTCTGCTTTATCACCTGGAGCTGCCAGTCCAATATGGTCCAATTGCACAGGGACATGTGTGAACATATGATATCCAGGTAACAAAGTCACTCCACTTTACCATGGCCATGCCAGACATGTGACTAGAGGACTGAGGAATGCCTAGTATAAGTGGTGGAATGCATACAATCTGTATGATTGAACATAGGAAAATAAGCAACAATGTTGTGGCAAGGTGACACTTCAAGGGCAACTGGGGTGCTGTTGGGCTAGATGTCTACTGTTGGCAGAAGGCATACTGCAATGGCCAATTGCAGCTGTGCAGGATGTATTGCATGAAGCACATGGCTGACACATTCGACTCAGGCGCACACACTCTCACCTGGCACACCAACAGATGCCCTCACACACACACCATGCACATGGATGACACACACATGCATGTGCACTCACCGGACAATGCCTCGTAATCAGGCAGATCTCCCACGCCTTGGATCTGTTCCTCCGTGACGTAGGTCCCAGCGACTGACTCATGTGGAGTGAGTTCCATGTCTTCTACTGGAGACCCACCTCCTGTCACTAGAGTTGCGGCATGACTTGAGGCCAGCTTCTTCTTTTCCCTGCGCTTTAGGTCATTCCAGCGCTTGTAGCAATCATTGGCTGTGCGCCTCACGATTCCAAGGGCACTTACGATGTCCGCAACGGTCTGCCAGTGTGCCTGGCGTTGTGCAGGTGTGGTCTTTGATCCTGCAACAATGACCATCTCGTTATCATGTCCGGACACATATTCGACAAGTGCATTCAGTTCGTCATCCGTGAAGCTGGGCTTCCTCGACGGACCGGACTGTGTAGCCGTGTCTGGGGCATCAGCCTGTGCCGGACGAGCACTCTTCCTCTTCCGCTTGGAAGGTGGTGGTGATCCTGAGTGTCCTGCGCCGCTCTGGACACTAGGGGCAGGAGCCCTGGTGGGCTCTGTATCAGGTGTGTGGGATTGCACACTCAGCATGGGAGTTGGTGCAGGCATTGGCTCAAGTGTAATGGTGTCATGGGGAATGTCAGCAGAATGGACTAGAACGGACACTGTCCTGGCTGGGTGTGTGAGAGCTGGGGTGGATGGAGCCGCAGCTGCCCCTGCAGCCTCTCCGCCCTGCCTACTTGGGGCAGCAGATGACCTTGCTGCCCCAGATCCACGTGGCATGATGGCATCAACGTGCACCAGCGCACGTGTGGTAGCCCTGCTGACCTGGAAGTCAGCCATGGAGTCAGCCAGGTGTGGTGCCACAATGGGCTGGTCCAACAAGGGCTGAGCATGGATGGTGTCAGCCACATCAGCCTCAACGGGAGGGGGGGTGGGGGGGATAATGGGTGCCCTTGACTGGTCCTCCGCACATGGGGGGACAGGCTCACCCTGCAAGTTACGACCACGTCCCCTACCGGATCCACCACGGCCACCACTTGTGGCTCTTCCACCTTTGCCACCCTTACGGAATCCTCGCCTCCCAGCCATGGCACTGATATTAATGTGCGTATGGGAGTGGCTGTAGACTATAGTCCTGGGCAATTGGGGGTCAAAGGGGTTGGGTACCAGATGGTAATTGTACCCTAGTGCTCTAGCAAGGCTGATTGTAACCCCTGGGGAAAGATGACGGGTCACGCAACGCACAGGAGGCCCAAAAAAGGGAGATGACGTGCACGCAACCCCTCCTAGACCACGTGTGCAGAAAGAAAAACCTGCACTACGGTGTGGCACCCAGTAACACAAGAATGAACGTATGCGTGTCACACGCAGCCTAGAATGACCTCTGAAGGGGTAGGCTACACACGGGGCAAGCACAGAAGTTAGATACGTGCGTGACTCACCGTCTGCCAGGTAAAAGAGCGTGAAAAATGAACGCGTTTGGTTGGCAACACCCCCGCCAAAAGAAGATATGTACACTGTCTGAGGAGACAGGACAACAGTAGAAGGGGACACTGTTTGAGGGAACAGGCCCAGGTAAACCAGTACGAGAGAAAAAAGAGAAAAAGCTGTCAGAGGTAACAGGGAGTACGAACTGGAAACGCCGTGAAGTAAATCGCGTGTGAAACGACAAGAAGTACAGAATTCACCCACTCGCTCTCCACGAAAAGCACGTACAAGGAAATGGTGTTCTACACGTACCTTATATACAGGCCCACACGTACAGCGTCACTTACGCGGCGTGTACGTGCTAGGCCCATTTTCACCAATCACACGCTTTGTCACTTCTGCGTGTAGATCCATTTTCACCAATCACACGCTTTGTCACTTCTGCGTGTAGATCCATATTCACCAATCACACGCTTTGTCACTACTGCGTGTAGGTCCATTTTAACCATTTACACGCTTTGTGACTTCTGCGTGTAGGTCTATTTTCTCCAATCACACGCTTTGACACTCGGACGTGTCACGCAACATTTTCCTGCACGTGCACGTGACTTCATGGACGCGCATATGCTGTTGATGGGTTTACGCGCTAAGGGCCTTTCTTCGATTCACACGCAGATGTGTGGGATTTTCACGTGCAAAATCACTCCCTATCAGGCTGTCCACGCGTAAGCACACGGAAGACCACGCTCCTGCCCAGGAGGCCAAATTACTGCCCCCCAGAGCCCTGAGCACGCTCCCACCTGCCATCTGCTGATGCCTGACTGCCTGCTGGCCACGTGCCCTGCCATTTGCTGCCTGCACATCAGCCAGGGGTGCTGTTGCTGTGACCACCCCTGCTGGAACCAAAGGCTCCCGACTGTCACCCCACAGCCCAGCACCAGGACCCAGTTGCCCACCCACTCCTGCCTCTGGGGTTGCCATGTCGGGCACTACGACATCTGGCACCAGTGGCAACCCCCGGCCAAGGAGGCAGAGGGGCACCAGCTTCAGTGCCAGGGAAGTTGTTGTCCTGGTGGAGCATGTCGTGGGGCAGTATGATGCCCTCTTCGGAAGGTTGCGCGCCGATGGACGTCGTGACTGCCATCAACGCAGAGGAGGTGGCAGTCCGCGACTACTAATGTGTCAGGAAGCGCTGGGAGGACTTCAGGTCCAGCACCCTCAACAAGGCCCTCAACAAGGCCCGGCGCCTCATGATGGCAGCAGATGCTAAGGGGCGGGCGGGGCCACTTGTCGGAAGATCAGATGAGGGTCCTGGAACGCATATCCCCTGCGCTCCACATCCATGTCCTTGAGAAGCAGACCCGTCGAGCGGTAAGTGTACATGCATACTGATAGTAAGTTGTGCGTGTGGTGGTGTGCCAGGAGTGTGCAGGTTGAACATGTATTTTTATGTGGCCAAGTAGGGGGGGTGTACAGGGCTGTGAGGGTGACACATGCGAGGGCTCTCATGTGTGACACATGGATGGTGCTTGTGTGTGTGGGCTTGCATGGCACAGGATGTGGAGGAATGATTGTCAGGTGTGACATGGATGTCGATGGAGACACTGCAACAGTTGGCGGAGGTGTACACATGCATGCAGGTTTGGTGTTGTGTGTGCATGTGTAGTGTACTCCCTATGTTGCATGTGATGTGTGGATGACCTTTGGCTGCACATGCTGTTGTATGTGAATGGATGGTGCTGGCTGTTGCATCATGGCTGTGGTATGGCTCATGTGTGCAAGTTGAAATGACATGTGTGTTGGGGATTGTGATGCCATGTCTGAGGTTTACCTATGCCACTCATGTATAACTGTCATGTGTGTATGAGTCCATTTTACAGTGCCCTGATGCCTGTGTTTTCTTTCTCCCTGTCTGCACCGTCAACTGATGAAGAGGACGGAGCAGGTGCTGTGGAGCACAGCGGCAGGGGTCGCACCACCAGCCGGAGACGCAAGGGCCAGATCCCCTCCCAAGTTGTGATCTCGTCGGGGAGTGAGGAGTCTGGTGCCGCGTCCCAGGCCGCAGCTGGCAAGGGGAGGTCCAAGAGGCGGAGGTCGGAGTTGGACTCCTCAGCAGCAGAAGAGGCAGCTGGGACCCCACAGGGCCCAACGAGGGAAGATGGCACGGAGTCATCCAGGTTGGTGGGGTGTATGGTGGTGGGTGCCCCTGCACTGCTGGGGGGTGGGGGTGGTGGGAGACATGAGTGGGGGCCTGGTGGTGGGTGCCCCTGCACTGCTGGGGGGTGGGGGTGGTGGGAGACATGGGTGGGGGGCCTGGTGGAGGCTTCCCCTGCACTGCTGGGGGGTGGAGGTGGTGGGAGACATGGGTGGGGGCCTGGTGGAGGCTGCCCCTGCACTACTGGGGGGTGGGGTGGTGGGAGACATGGGTGCGGGCCTGGTGGAGGCTTCCCCTGCACTGCTGGGGGGTGGGGTGGTGGGAGACATGGGTGGGGGCCTAGTGGAGGCTGCCCCTGCACTGCTGGGGGGTGGAGTGGTGGGAGACATGGGTGGGGGCCTGGTGGTGGGTGCCCCTGCACTGCTGGGGGGTGGGGGTGTGGGAGACATGGGTGGGGGCCTGGTGGAGGCTGCCCCTGCACTGCTGGGGGGTGGGGAGGTGGGAGACATAGGTGCGGGCCTGGTGGAGGCTGCCCCTGCACTGCTGGGGGGTGGGGTGGTGGGAGACATGGGTGCGGGCCTGGTGGTGGGTGCCCCTGCACTGCTGGGGGGTGGGGGTGGTGGGAGACATGAGTGGGGGCCTGGTGGTGGGTGCCCCTGCACTGCTGGGGGGTGGGGGTGGTGGGAGACATGGGTGGGGGCCTGGTGGAGGCTGCCCCTGCACTGCTGGGGGGTGGGGGTGGTGGGAGACATGGGTGGGGGCCTGGTGGAGGCTGCCCCTGCACTGCTGGGGGGTGGGGTGGTGGGAGACATGGGTGCGGGCCTGGTGGAGGCTGCCCCTGCACTGCTGGGGGGTGGGGTGGTGGGAGACATGGGTGGGGGCCTGGTGGAGGCTGCCCCTGCACTGCTGGGGGGTGGGGTGGTGGGAGACATGAGTGCGGGCCTGGTGGTGGGTGCCCCTGGTGGCTGGGGGGTGGGGGTGGTGGGAGACATGGGTGCGGGCCTGGTGGTGGGTGCCCCTGCACTGCTGGGGGGTGGGGTGGTGGGAGACATGGGTGCGGGCCTGGTGGAGGCTGCCCCTGCACTGCTGGGGGGTGGGGTGGTGGGAGACATGGGTGGGGGCCTGGTGGAGGCTGCCCCTGCACTGCTGGGGGGTGGGGTGGTGGGAGACATGGGTGGGGGCCTGGTGGAGGCTGCCCCTGCACTGCTGGGGGGTGGGGTGGTGGGAGACATGGGTGCGGGCCTGGTGGTGGGTGCCCCTGGTGGCTGGGGGGTGGGGGTGGTGGGAGACATGAGTGGGGGCCTGGTGGTGGGTGCCCCTGCACTGCTGGGGGGTGGGGGTGGTGGGAGACATGGGTGGGGGCCTGGTGGAGGCTGCCCCTGCACTGCTGGGGGGTGGGGGTGGTGGGAGACATGGGTGGGGGCCTGGTGGAGGCTGCCCCTGCACTGCTGGGGGGTGGGGTGGTGGGAGACATGGGTGCGGGCCTGGTGGAGGCTGCCCCTGCACTGCTGGGGGGTGGGGTGGTGGGAGACATGGGTGGGGGCCTGGTGGAGGCTGCCCCTGCACTGCTGGGGGGTGGGGGTGGTGGGAGACATGGGTGGGGGCCTGGTGGAGGCTGCCCCTGCACTGCTGGGGGGTGGGGTGGTGGGAGACATGGGTGCGGGCCTGGTGGAGGCTGCCCCTGCACTGCTGGGGGGTGGGGTGGTGGGAGACATGGGTGGGGGCCTGGTGGAGGCTGCCCCTGCACTGCTGGGGGGTGGGGGTGGTGGGAGACATGGGTGCGGGACTGGTGGACGCTGCCCCTGCACTGCTGGGGGGTGGGGTGGTGGGAGACATGGGTGGGGGCCTGGTGGAGGCTGCCCCTGCACTGCTGGGGGGTGGGGTGGTGGGAGACATGGGTGCGGGCCTGGTGGTGGGTGCCCCTGGTGGCTGGGGGGTGGGGGTGGTGGGAGACATGAGTGGGGGCCTGGTGGTGGGTGCCCCTGCACTGCTGGGGGGTGGGGGTGGTGGGAGACATGGGTAGGGGCCTGGTGGAGGCTGCCCCTGCACTGCTGGGGGGTGGGGATGGTGGGAGACATGGGTGGGGGCCTGGTGGAGGCTGCCCCTGCACTGCTGGGGGGTGGGGTGGTGGGAGACATGGGTGGGGGCCTGGTGGAGGCTGCCCCTGCACTGCTGGGGGGTGGGGTGGTGGGAGACATGGGTGGGGGCCTGGTGGAGGCTGCCCCTGCACTGCTGGGGGGTGGGGGTGGTGGGAGACATGGGTGGGGGCCTGGTGGAGGCTGCCCCTGCACTGCTGGGGGGTGGGGTGGTGGGAGACATGGGTGCGGGCCTGGTGGAGGCTGCCCCTGCACTGCTGGGGGGTGGGGTGGTGGGAGATATGGGTGGGGGCCTGGTGGAGGCTGCCCCTGCACTGCTGGGGGGTGGGGGTGGTGGGAGACATGGGTGGGGGCCTGGTGGAGGCTGCCCCTGCACTGCTGGGGGGTGGGGTGGTGGGAGACATGGGTGCGGGCCTGGTGGTGGGTGCCCCTGGTGGCTGGGGGGTGGGGGTGGTGGGAGACATGGGAGCGGGCCTGGTGGTGGGTGCCCCTGCACTGCTGGGGGGTGGGGTGGTGGGAGACATGGGTGGGGGCCTAGTGGAGGCTGCCCCTGCACTGCTGGGGGGTGGGGTGGTGGGAGACATGGGTGGGGGCCTGGTGGAGGCTGCCCCTGCACTGCTGGGGGGTGGGGGTGGTGGGAGACATGAGTGGGGGCCTGGTGGTGGGTGCCCCTGCACTGCTGGGGGGTGGGGTGGTGGGAGACATGGGTGGGGGCCTGGTGGAGGCTGCCCCTGCACTGCTGGGGGGTGGGGGTGGTGGGAGATATGGGTGGGGGCCTGGTGGAGGCTGCCCCTGCACTGCTGGGGGGTGGGGTGGTGGGAGACATGGGTGCGGGCCTGGTGGAGGCTGCCCCTGCACTGCTGGGGGGTGGGGTGGTGGGAGACATGGGTGGGGGCCTGGTGGAGGCTGCCCCTGCACTGCTGGGGGGTGGGGGTGGTGGGAGACATGGGTGGGGGCCTGGTGGAGGCTGCCCCTGCACTGCTGTGGGGTGGGGGTGGTGGGAGACATGGGTGGGGGCCTGGTGGTGGGAGACATGGGTGGGGGCCTGGTGGTGGGTGCCCCTGCACTGCTGGGGGTGGGGTGGTGGGAGACATGGGTGGGGGGCTGGTGGAGGCTGCCCCTGCACTGCTGGGGGGTGGGGTGGTGGGAGACATGGGTGGGGGCCTGGTGGAGGCTGCCCCTGCACTGCTGGGGGGTGGGGTGGTGGGAGACATGGGTGCGGGCCTGGTGGTGGGTGCCCCTGGTGGCTGGGGGGTGGGGGTGGTGGGAGACATGAGTGGGGGCCTGGTGGTGGGTGCCCCTGCACTGCTGGGGGGTGGGGGTGGTGGGAGACATGGGTGGGGGCCTGGTGGAGGCTGCCCCTGCACTGCTGGGGGGTGGGGGTGGTGGGAGACATGGGTGGGGGCCTGGTGGAGGCTGCCCCTGCACTGCTGGGGGGTGGGGTGGTGGGAGACATGGGTGCGGGCCTGGTGGAGGCTGCCCCTGCACTGCTGGGGGGTGGGGTGGTGGGAGACATGGGTGGGGGCCTGGTGGAGGCTGCCCCTGCACTTCTGGGGGGTGGGGGAGTGGGAGACATGGGTGCGGGCCTGGTGGTGGGTGCCCCTGCACTGCTGGGGGGTGGGGTGGTGGGAGACATGGGTGGGGGCCTGGTGGAGGCTGCCCCTGCACTGCTGGGGGGTGGGGTGGTGGGAGACATGGGTGCGGGCCTGGTGGTGGGTGCCCCTGCACTGCTGGGGGGTGGGGGTGGTGGGAGACATGGGTGGGGGCCTGGTGGAGGCTGCCCCTGCACTGCTGGGGGGTGGGGTGGTGGGAGACATGGGTGCGGGCCTGGTGGTGGGTGCCCCTGGTGGCTGGGGGGTGGGGGTGGTGGGAGACATGAGTGGGGGCCTGGTGGTGGGTGCCCCTGGTGGCTGGGGGGTGGGGGTGATAGGGGACATGGGTGGGGGCCTGGTGGAGGGTGCCCCTGCACTGCTGGGGGGTGCAGGGGGACATGAGCAGGTGTGCAGGGTAGTCCCCTGTGGTGTGGGCGGCCTGCAGGGGCCGTGGAGGGTGTACAGGGTACACCTGTGAGGACCCACCCAGCCTAATCGCGTGTTTAACTTCCCACGCACCCCTGTAATACACGTACCCAGCCAAATTGCATGTGATAATTCCTGCACACCCCTGTAATACACGTACCTGGCCAAATCGCGTGTGATTATTCCCGTGCACCCCTGTAATACACGTACCGAGCCAAATCGCGTGTAAAACTTCCCGTATACCCCTGTAATACACGTAGCCAGCCAAATCGCGTGTGATAATTGCTGCGTACCCCTGTAATACACGTGCCCTGGCTAATCGCATGTAAAACTTCACGCGTACCCCTGTAATACACGTACCCTGGCCAATCGCGTGTTGAACTTCCCGCGTACCCCTGTAATACACGTACCCTGGCTAATCGCGTGTAAAACTTCCTGCGTACCCCTGATATGAACGTTACCCGCTTTGCGTTCCTTGTTTGGCAGCCCTGTAAACTGGTCCAAGGTTAGCGCAGCCCTTTGCGATGATTTTGCGATTTTGATGGCTTTTCTTTGCGCGAGGGCGTTCTTGGGGGCGTTACTGGCGCTGCTGCAGGGTCGCTGCGATACTCTGCGCCACGGCTGGTTTGGGAGCCTAGAATCCATGAATACGCTGTGCGCGGAAATCGGTTTTAGCGCACGTGCCTGGCGCAGACAATCGCACGCGGACACTCTGCGCCAAACGCTTGCGACACTTTTCTGCGAAATTCTATGAATTACCCTGATAATCTGATGATATACATAGCTCAAATAAAAATAATTAAGAACCATTTTGGGAGAATCTCTCTGTGGCCTGTTATATCATATTACTAGCATAAGTACCTGGCTTCACCCTGGATGTCCACTCTCTGATTTTGTTTCATATTCCACTGAAAAAGATGAACAAATGTTGTTTGGCACAAAGGAAAAACGCGATACATGTTAATTTCACTAATAATTAATTGAACACAATATTTTCATTTATCTCTGATTTAAATTATCACATGTATATCATATGTGAATGCTTACTCGGAATATTTGCAGTGTAGTTTGCAGTGGTGTCATTTCCGCTGCTAAACACACACTACAAATAATCAAAGTAAGCATACAAATATGATATTCATGTGAGAATTTAAATCGGCGGTAAATAAAACTTTGGTGTTTAATTAGTGAAATGAACATATATCGAGTGTATTGCTAAACAAATCAATGAAAGGAAAGACACTCTAACACTGTTCAAAATAAATGTGAACACAAGAAAACCGCAAGATCAGTTTAGCACAAACAGCGCGTTGATGAGCATTTTGTACAAATGATCAGTACATATCGAGCGGAACACCACAAAATGTAATGCAGAAAACACCAGAACACATTATTATCTCCGGAACGGCGTGACCTATTGAGCTAGAAATAGTTGCATTCGTTCGGCAATGTGAGGCATATTTTAGGGACTTAGGGACAAGATGAGTCCTTGTTCTTGTTCTCCCAATACGGGAGAGTCTGGCAAAAACTTGCAGGGGTACCTCATGTTCAGTTAGGTCCTGGTAGATGGCAGAGAGGAAGGTCCTGCATCAGTTTACCTCACTAGTCCGATGGGTGGATAGGGAGCAGAGCTTGCCTCTGTCTTGGAAACTCACTCTAAATTTCACTGGTGGAGGGCTTTGGAGAGGACTGCTCTTCCAGAATAGGTCTAAATTAATTCTTCTTTCAGGTCCAAAATGAATCAAAGAAGGGGGCTGGATTGGAGGAACACACGCATGATTTAAGGGGTTGAATCCTTACCCTTACCCTTGTGACAAGTGTTCTCTGCCTGGTTGCATCAGACCCAAAATACTTTATGCTAAAGGAAGTGTTGGAGACAGGAATAAAGGAGAGGTACAGAGAAAAGTAGGATGGTGTAATCCTTCCCCAAATATGATGAGCTCCCTCAGGCTATCAAAACCCTGTCCCCTTCTCAGACCCATAGCATCAAAGGCACTTTGGTATGCAAACATTACCAGATACTGTCTAGAGGAAAAGGTACCTGTGACATAAATCAAATCCAGGCCTCTCATAAAATGCATTTACCTAAAGTCATGAAATCATCATGAACAAGCAAAAATATACTAGCCTAGACATGTAGTAACATCATGATGGAGAAGGTGGTGCATGGGATATATGACTAGTGACCTCTGTTGGCCAAAGTCAGCATTTCCTTACTTATTTATTTTGCCTAATCCCTGGGGTATCAAGACACTTGTAATAGAATAAGAAGAGGCACACGACTGCAATGCGATCAGTCATGAGTAAATGAGGTGGCAGGAAGACTGTTAGTATTTGTTGAACAGCCAGGTTTTGAGGCTTTGGGCCTCATCATGAGTTGGGCAGTAACGCCGGCGCTAATAGCGCTGGCGCTATCTGCCTTACCGCCAAACCCACCTGCCCTATTAGCGCCAGATCACAGGTTTGACAGATTTGGAAATCCCCATTCTCCATTGAGCCCATTCGGGAATGCCCCATTCCCCATTGGGCTGAATGGGGAAATGTAATGCTCATACCACCAGCAGATTTCCCGCCGGCGGTGTGAGCGCGAATTTTTGGTGGATTTCCCCCAGCTCAGAGGTGGGGAAAAATCCATCGAAGCCCTGATTTGGTGAACCCTTAAATCCAGCAGTAACAGCGCTACCGCCAGATTTAAGGGTTACCGCCAAACTCATGATGAGGCCCTTTGTCTGAAGATGAGGTAAGAAGGTTTGCTTTTGATTGTAGGTGGGAGGGAGTTCCAGAGAGTGGGGTAATGACTGATGACTGAGCTTCCAGCTCATTTGGATTTGAACCTAAGTGTGGCGAGTGATATGGTGGAGCCTATCTTAGTGGTCGAGTGATGGAGTTTAAGGAGATACGATGGTTGAGGTAGGAAGGAGCGCCCTTGTAGATATAGTGGATGCACCCCAGGTGGACGATTTACAGGTAGGGTGTGGGTAGTGAGGATGGGTGGGGGGCAGGGCAAGCAGTGGAACGCCATAGTGGGAGACACAGGCTAGAGTGGAGCGATTGATAAGATAGCCTTGACGAGTAGGGTCGTCAGGTGCTTCCTGAAGGCTAAGGTGGAGCAGGACAGTCTGATCTTCATTGTATTCCCTCGTACAGCGATTTAGCACCACAGAGCAGATCTTTTTGCCATCAGTCAGAGCTTCAATTGAAGTTAGTGTGTTTCCTGTTGGACATTCACCTCTTCCCTAGGGAATCTGTTTTCCCTGGAATGTAAGGACCAGCTGTTCTGCCTTTGCCCTCTTCTTCCAGCTCAGTGGAAAGATGGCCAAATCACAAGTGTGGAGCATCAGTCCTGGGGCTAGTTTTTAGCCCATTCATTTATAATCCCGTGGTCTACAACATCTGGTTGTAGCACATTATTTTTCTACACCAAGGGATGTTTCCTCATAGCATAAGGGCCCACTGTTCCACCATTTCCCCAAATGCTGTGCTTTGCCCCATCGATGCATGAGGCCTAATGACATTCTAAGTCTGTGAATGACTAAACCTAGTATGCTGCCGGCTGTATGCAAAGCCATCTATTAGATTAGAGTGTAAGAGCAACTGTTTCAAGTTTTAAGACTGTGCTCTGGAGGTAAGCGATTGTAGGAATTATTATAAGGATTCATTTTGGTTATGGATCAATGTTTTAAAGAAAATCTCTTTATTAAGTTTTGGGAACAAACATAACAACCACAGCAGAACTTTCTTTGCACCTCCCATGCCCCTTTACACCTTCATGCTCCCCGTTCCCCAACATACGGGTTGCTTCACCTCCCTCCCGAGTCTCATCTCCTAGGCCCCTCCTCCTGACCACCTCCCTTCACCCCCTGCCACCCCTGTATTCTTGTTTCCTTTCCAACCCAGAGAAATCACAAGTTTCCTGGGCCAAGCAGCTTGCAATCAGTGGCAGTTTCTTCCAGTTTTATGAGCCTACTGGCCTGTCCATGAGCTTTTGTTAATTGTCTCAATTCTCTCTTCTTCCCTCCTTCAGGAGGGGAGGTCATCGGGAGATGTATAGAGGTTGTTGAGGAGGGTATCCCACTGCAGCACCAGAGCTTCTGAATCTTCTCCCCACTCTCTAATTAGTGACTTTTCAGCCTCCTCCCACCTCATTATATCTTGTGCCCATTGCTGCAGCTGCGGCCCTTGGGGACTTTTCCATGACTAGTATGCATTTTATTATCCTATTCAATTGTTTCCTTTCCTTTTCCCCCTGGGAGAAGCCCCAGCAGAAAAACCTGTAGTGTGTATTCTAGTTGCTTGCCTAGCAGGGCATTGACCTTCCCTGTCACTGCTTGTTAGCAGGCCTATAGTTGCAGACATGACCAGACCATGTGCCAAAAGTCTGCAGACTGCCTCCACATCTCGGGCAGGTATGTGGGATTTCAAATCTATCATATGCAGCTTCTTCGGCATCAATGTATGATGTTGAATTGAATTAATTGAAAACCTTAGTGATCCCAGTGCATACTGTTGCCCATGTTTTATCTTCTAGCTGTGTTTGCAAGTCCTGATCCCACTTCTTTTTAACTTTGATGGAATGGGTTGTCTCGCTCTCTTGAAGCACTGTGTATAGCCTTGTAATTGCAAGTCTCTCCTCGCCCATTTGAGTATGGTGTGGAGCACCAGGGAGATTGGAGGTTCCTCTGGTATGGAGACCCATATACTTGCTAAAAGGTTTGTTAATTGTGAACAATTTAGAAACTGAAACCTGGCATCTGGTATTTCTGCACCCATTTTGCGAATGGGTGCAGAAATACCTTCAACCGGTTATAATTGGTTCAAGGGGAACATGTAAGTATACTTTCTATAAGGACTGGGATTGTGATTGGCTGTCTACAATATGTCCTCTTCAACAATATTAAGTAAACAGTTTATCATTGGGTCTCAACCTATAAGGCCCTTCGTTATACTGCCCTCTACAATTGGTTGCCACGCTTGTGCCATGTCTGAAATATTCAGCTCATTCCCTATTGACAGGAGGTAGACTTGACTTTATCTCCCCACCCAATTAACCCAACATCTCTCATCACCCATGCCTTCTGCCATGCAGATTGTCTTTCAACTTGGCCCTGCAAAGTATCCTTGTCTGTGGTCATATATGGGAGTACAGGCTTTCACTATATATTTGTATTTGTATTTATTTATTTGTATAGCGCAAACCAGGCCCGGAGGCTACCGGGCGCATATCTTGAAAGCAATGGTTACATAAATTGCATACAGTGATTATATGACAGTCAATAAATATAACATAGAAGTAGGCATAGGTAAGTAGTGCAGCAATACATGGTTTGTCGATAGTACATCCGTACATAGGTTATTGCATCACGTTTTAGAATGTAGCTTGGGCATTGGTAGTGACTAGCCAACATTTGGCTCTATGTTTGAATAGGTTGAAGGAGGGGAGGTTTCTGATAGTCAGGGGGACAGCGTTCCACGATCTGGCTGCCAGGACTGGGAAGCTAGATCCACCAGCTGTTTGGAGCTTGTATCTAGGTATCAGTAGGCTCTGATTCAGGGTAGATCTAAGTGAGCGAGCTGGGGTGTAAAGCGTGAAACGTGTGAAGAGATAAGTGGGGGCCAGGTTATTCATGCATTTGTAGGTTAGGGCAAGCGATTTTAGTGAGATCCTTTGGGTGACTGAAAACCAATGAAGGTTCTTCCTGGTATCCGAGATGTGTGCAGATCTGGGAATGTTGAGGGCTGCCCTGATGGCGTTTTTTTGTATGATCTGGAGCTTGTCTAGGTTACCCTGATTAGTGCCCTGGTACAGTGCATTGCAGTAGTCCAGTTTGGACATGACCAGGGTCCTAGTAAGTGTAGTACAGTTGTGCGTGGAAAGAAAAGGACGACATGCTGTGATCAGCTGTTTCTATCGTTGTTCTAGCACTCCAAGCTCAACTCTATTTCCATCCTCAGCTAATGTGACAAGAGACCATGATTCTGGTCCATGCTGCAGCATTTAAATGTCTTAAATGAATACAACCTGCCACTCTTAGTGTTCTTTCTTTGCCTCTTAATAAGGGGTGATTTATCCATCGCACATTCACTGCTTTAAAGAATGGATAACTGACCTTGGCTACTTCTGTTTTGATAAACGGAATGAGAGGTCCACCAACTCATGGGGGATAACCACAGGGCACACTATATGCTGACCACAGTCAGTAAATAAATATAATTTACAATAGTCTGATGTGCAAAGCACAGTTACATGTGTAATTTAATCGCAGAATTAAAGCAAAAAACATTCAAAGTAAATGGTAATTAAATAAAAAATTCATTCATGATGTATGTAAACCATGTGTACAGACTCACACAGGAGCACTTGAATTAATCATTAAGGTGTACGACAATTTTTGATGAACATATTTACCACCCTTGAGTCCCACTGTCAAATACCCAGTGTTTGTACCTCTACGACCATTCCTATTGCCATATTTGTACTTAGGCTACTCCACACCTAGATGTTGCACCGACTCGTAAATTAGTGCAGTAATGTCATTCTCCAAAATCGAATCCCTTACAAACAAATAGAGCTGAAACATTAGCCTTCACGGAGGATGAAGCCTCTAGAATTCTTAATCTAATAAAAGCCACTGACCAAGAATTGTGTTCTGCAAACAAACCAGAAGAATTAATGACCCAATTGGAACGTTTGATCAGCAGAGAAATTAGTCAAAAACTCCATCATCTACACTGTCCCAATGCTACAGAGCCCAACGTATTCCTAGGGGACTACGAATTGACCTCGAACCCACACTCTGTAAAGAAAACCCTGAATTCATCAAGAAGTGGAGATACATATTGAACAAGTGCTCCTTTGATTTGATTATTCTTACAATCAAAGAGCTCTCAAAAACTCTTGAGTCCATCGACATTGAGTTGGAAACCACAAAGACACAATTGGCATCTCTCATTACAAAAGAAGAGCTTGGGTTACTACTCGAAGAAACTCATTCCAAGCTAGATGGGTACAAGAAAGAAAAGAAAATTTGCAAATTTAGCTGTGACACTTTAGATTATAAGTTGGACATTGTTTACAGTTGGAAAGAGTACTACCATCAGAAAGACCAATAAAGAACAGGAGGTTCTTCCTTTCCCAGAAACAAAAAGATTCCGAATCCGGAAATTTCTTCATCAGATGTTTCAAGTGGTGAGACAGAAATACCCACCCAAAACCAGATATTGAATCTTGTCTCTGACTCTCAGGTAGCAACAACATCAAAAGAAATAACCCCTGCACCACCATCTTTTTTAGAACGTGTCAGACAAGAAGAAGCCAAAAGAAAAATCCTATCAAGAAAAGAAACATTACATCCCAAGAAGTCCTAGTGATTAACATTTCAAGTCACCACCTGACGAAATTTGAAAAAGCTACATTACAAAAAGGCATCACGTTTGTACCACACTACAGCAGCTCTCTTCTCAGCGAAAATATTATCCTATTGTAAATTAGATTTAATTACTGACTGTGGTCAGCCTATATTGTGCCCTGTGGTTGTCCCCCATGAGTTGGCGGACCCCTCATCACATTTCTTAATAGTAGTCTTGTATGTTCATGACAATTTTTCATGAACATATTTACCACCCTTGAGTCCCACTGACAAATACCCAGGGTTTGCAGCTCTACGACCATTTCTTTTGCCATACTTCTGTTTTGATGCCAGGCCAGACAGCCTTGCCAGGCTCTTCCACAATCTCAGCTTATTCTTGCTGTGACACAATTCTCATCCTTTTCTCTACATGGGTCCTGGCTTACTAAAATCCATGACACCGATGTCCAGCGTCTATACAATGGCGGCGTTGCCTGCAGTCGATTCACTAAGTATAGACAGCTTCTATGATCACGCAGTCTACTTGCGTTTCAGAGCCTGTACAATTATTGATCGGTTGCATTTCTGTAGCACTTTGCATCCATGCAATATTCTCCTCGTACATGAAGGTTTACTCGATTCTTAACTTTGTCATCAGTTTCTGTAAAATCCATGCATTCTCTTCAGCCAGTATTCTCAGTGCGTCACGCTTGTCTCTTGTGAGGTCACTAACTTCTCTCCTACTCCTTTTCATATTCCTTCAGGGAGTTCCTCCCTCAAATTGTCGTCTCTTCGGGGATACATTCAATAAAGTTTTCTCAATGGATACCTTTTCTCAACTACTCCCTGTGGTATTGGCACAACTGCTGGTGTCAAACATGGCACAGTCTCTGACTTCCAACATATACGAGGCAGGGGGGCGGGATTACCTGCAGAGGCATGCAGCTGCTCCTCTACACCTTCTCCACACCTGTTGCACCACTGTTGTGACTCCCGTTGCCCAGGATCCCTCCTTTTCCCACAAAGTATCTCCATCCCTGTCTGGTGTTGCTGAGGGAGGCTTAGTATGAGCCTGTCCGACCACACCCGTCTGAGAGTTGTTAGGCAGAATCCTGTGCAGTTCCCTTAGGGAACACTGCAAAAAGATTAAGACTACAGGAGTAAGCAGTAAACCCAATTGGTAGCAGTCTGCACCACCCAGATTTACCTGGTAGCTGTGGCTGAGCAGTCAGACTTCTCTCAAGAAGAGTAGGGCAGTATATAGAGTATACACAATAGGGCTAAAACACATTAGAGCAAACAAACACTGACCAGAGCTTTGTATAAAAAGTTTATAATTATTTATTTGAAACACACTTTAGGCAATATACTAGCACTCCAAATCAAAAGCAAGTTAAAACACAGTCAGGTAAAGTATACACACCTCCCTTGATAACTATCAGACAAGTCAGAGTTAAAACACCACGATTTGTTAAAACAGATGTGAGCGCGTAACCTGATGGCACTCCAATAGTTCAGAAAAAGGCAGAGCATAGAAATAAAACAGGTCCCAACACTTTTAGGAGTTCTCAGCAAGGAAAAAAAAAAGGCAGCATACACTGTAGAGCCAAAGTTCATAGGTCAGGCCCACCTTAAATGGAGCAAAGCGAAATGTGCCCAGGATCACACAGTTTAAAATGCACTAAAAGTCTTTGCAGAATGTTCAAAAGAGGTTGGGGCGATTCAAGAAGGTAAAGTTAGAAGGTGTGGGGCCAACCCAGTTGGAAAGCCAAGGATTTAAGGGTCACTTTGCGCAAACCAAAGAAAGGGAGGCCAGGCAGGACACAGTACCTTAAAGAGAGAGGAAGCTCCAGCGGTGGCAGTTGTCCCTGGCAGTGGTTGCAGTTAATTGTTTCGACCAGTGGAAGAGAGTATCTCGTCGAGGAGGAAACGTGGAGTCGTTGCACTGCACAGGGATGAAACCAGCCACAGAGTTTCGTCGGTAAAAGGTGCGTTCCTTTTATTCGCGGTCAAAGTGGTGAAGCTTGGCTATACGGCTGCCGGGGTGCTTGGCACGGGTGATTCGACCAAGAGATGTCTTTGGAAGGCGAAAGGGGCGAACTGGTTGGTCCCACCAGCTCAGAGGAAGAAGACTCGTCCAGCAGAAGATCTTCTCTTGTCGTCGGGAAAGTGGTGAGGTAGTTGCAGCAGGGCTTCATCGGTGGTGTTGTCGTTACAGATGGCTCAGCTTCTTCCCTCTTCGGATTCTTAGGTCCTGTGGCGACTTCTGAAGTTCCAGTCCCAAAGGCCCTGCCGTTATGCAGAAAAACCCCCATTCAACAGCCTAGCTGTCACTCAAACATGCTAAGTGGTGAGCCGGGCGGCTCACCACTGGCCCAATCAGAACAGAGTGTGACTTGAGTTGCTAAGGCATTGCAGTCCAGGGTGCCAATTCCCCTCCCCACCCATCCTGTGGAACCCAGACAGAGTGGCACCATTTGGAGGGCTTCTGTGGGGAAGCCCGCCAAAAAGTGGAACAAAGGGCTCGACCTTGGTCATAGTTACAGAGACGGACACGAACACCATTTTAGAAAAGAGTTCTGGCAAAAAGACCCAACCGTTAATTTAAAATTAAATAAATAAACCAGCGGTATCTTTAACATTGCACCAAAAAGTGGTGCGTTTAAAATCAATGGGAAAATCCCATAGAGAATATTCTGGTGGAATATTTTGCGTGGTAACCACTGCCACCAGCCAGAAACTTGACAAGGGGGGACTGGACAGTGCCCTCTTGAAAACAGACCCAGGGCAATATAATTAACCCCTTCCAGTACTTCCACAATATGATGGTTTGTACTGGTTCTGTTCACAATTTAGGACTAGTAAAGTCAATGGTGACTTTACATGCACTGGGAGACAGTAGTCAGTCCCAGGGTATGCAGTCTATGTTTGGGGGTCACTATGACACCCTGTGTTACTGCACTGAGGGTGCTGTCTAACACACACATAAAAAATAGATGATACCCTATAGAGTAAAAAGAAATCCCATAGCCCATAAGCACACAAAGAGTCAAAGACATACCTCAAATCATGCCTAAGAGTGGGAGGAAAAGAGTCTTACAGGAGAAAAAAACAAACCCCAAAAATCCAGCAAAGCTGCTGGGGAACTCACTAGGTTTGGGAAATTAGCCTTATAAGAGAATTCTCCCTAACAAGTGTCCTCTTTAGCTGAGTGTTGTAACTGTGAGGCCATGTATTAGAATTCGAAGTTCGGTAGAGAGCCCACCATCTGATGCCTTCTCCAAAATGTGCCCAGGAAAACCATTCTCCTCCCTCCAGCTAGAGGGACCCCGGAGTCATGCTATCTGACTGCTTAAAAAAAGGGTCTCTGAACAAGTGTGTTATATTCACAAATAAATACAAGAGCCATGAATCATTTTACAGACCGTAATTGTTCCCATGAGTGAAAGAGGTAATTTGTTCCAAAACTTGATTTTGTCTCCCAGCTCTGTGATTGCCCTACCCACATTGCACTGGAATATATTTGCTGTGATGTGGTGAATCTGTATACCCAGGTATTTAAATGTTTTTTGTCTCCCATTGTATTCCCACCTCTGGTAGGTCTGCCTGGGCCATCCCTTGCAGGGAACCCAGGGGAAAAGCCACTGATTTTTGTTTAATAAGGTGGAACCCTGACAGCTGTCCTAAATTAGATATTGCTTTCAATAAATATGGGATGTGCAGGGCTGGGTTTTGCACATACAATAGGACATTGTCTGCGTAGAGAGAAATGATGTGTCTTTGCCCGTCCACCATTATGCCTGCATCCCTAAACTTGTCTCGAAGAGTGTTTACCAGGGGTTCCAGAGCAAGAGCAAAGAGAATAGGGGAGAGAGGACATCCCTGGCATATTCCCCTTTCTAGTATCCACCTGGGGGAAACCTCCTTAGCCATTTTTTTCCCCTCACTAGGGGATTTTAGTACATTAGATTTATCCATCGTCTCACGTTTGGGACTATCCCTATTCTGATCAGGACCTGGAAGCGCCACTCCCATTCACTGGGTCGAATGCCTTGATGGCATTTATGGCTACTACTGTCTGAGCTCCCCGTTCTTTCCAGAACGTGTTGGAAACATCTGAGGTTCATGGTCGTGTTTATTCCCTCTACAAAACCACACTGGTCAGGATGGTTCAGCCTTGCCTGTGCTTCGATAGTCGGTTGGCTAGGACCTTGTCCAAGATGTTCCCATCCACGATTAGGAGAGATATGGGACTGTAAGACTCTCATATGTGTGGGTCTATTACCTGGTTTGGCCACACTACACATATTGCTTCCCATATGGATTCCATCAGTTCCCCTTTCTGGAATGTCTTATCGTACAAGAATTTCAGTTTGGGAATTAGGAGCTCTGCATACGTTGTGTAAAATTCCATGGAGACTATTAACCCCTGGATCTCCTCCTCTGTGATCAGACTTTCTAACTCCTCCAAGAGTGTAGCTGCTTATTTCAGCAGATGGGCTTGGTCTAAGTGTTAGGCAGAAACCTGTGCAGTTCCCTCTGGGACCACTGCAAAAAGCTTAAGACTACAGGAGTTAGCAGTAAACCGAATTGGTAGCAGTCTGCACCACCCAGATTTACCTGGTAGCTGTGGCTGAGCAGTCAGACTTCTCTCAAGACGAGTTAGGCAGTATATAGAGTATACAAGATAGGGCAATTTACACAGTAGAACAAGCAGACACGGATCAGAGCTTGGGTGTAAAGATATATAATTATTTATTTAAAAACACATCTATGAAAAACACACTGGCACTAATATGGCAAACAACTTCAATCACAGTTAGTATAAGTATATATCAATCCCATAACAATATTTCGACAAGTCTAGGTTCCAAGACACCACTTATTTGCAGACAGAGGCGAGTGCTTAACCTAGATGGCACTCTAGTATTTGTTAGAAAGGGAGAGAAAAAGGCAGGGTATGAAACCAACTCAGTACCAATACTTTTACGAAGCAAATGCAAGGGAAGCAAGGCAGGGTCTACTGTAGATCACAAAGTTCAGAGGACAGGCCCACTCGGAGAGAGGCAAGGCGGTATGTCCCAAAAATACCACAGTGGAAATGCACTTCAAGTCTTTGTAGCAAAATGTCACAGAAAGGTTGGACCAGTTTTAGAACAAAAGAAGGTCTGGAGGCGACCCAGTGGAAAGGTAAGGATTTAAGACACCTCACGCTAACCGTTTCAAGGGAAGCCAAGCGGACACAGTACCTTGAAAGTGGAGAGACAGCTCCGGCGGGGGCAGTTGTTCCTGGTGGTGGATGCAAGTCGGGGCTTTGCCAGAAGAAGAAATGATCTTGTCGTAGAGGAAAGTTGAAGATCGTTGCACCACCAGGGAAGAGACCAGCCGCGGAGTGCTCAGTCACAAGGCACCACCTTTTGGTCGCGGTACAGTGTTTAGTGGCTATCCGGTTGCCGGGCTGCTCAGCACGGGCAATTCGACCACTAGACGTCCTGGAAGCGAAGAAAAAGCAAGGGACTGGTTGTTCCCACCAGACAAAGGGAAGAAGACTCTCCAGCAGGGAGATCTCTGCTGTCATTGGGAAGTGGTGAGTCGATTCAGCAGGGCTCCACCGGTGGTTTCATCGTTGCAGGTCGGCTCAGCCTCTCCCTCGTCAGATTCTTAGGTCCTGTGGCGACTTCAGAAGTTCCAGTCCCCAAAGCCCTGCTTTTATGCAGAAAACCCCCATTCATTCAGCCTAGCTGTCAATCAAACATGCTAAGTGGTGAGCGGGGCGGCTCACCACTTGGACCAATCACACCAGAGTGCGACTTGAGTTGGCAAGGCAACTCAGTCCAGGGTGCCTAAACCCCCTCCGACACCCCCTGTGGTACCCAGACAGAATGGCACCACTCTGGAGGGCTTCTGTGCAGAAGCCCGCCAAAAGTGGAACAAAGGGCTCAACCTTTGGTTTGGAGTTACAGAGGCGAACACATACGCCATTTAAAAACCGAGTTCTGGCAGAAAATACCAACCAGTGAATTCATTTTAATTTAATAAACTGGCAGTATGACCGAGGCTACATAGAAAAAGTATTAGCCTCGAACAATGGGAAAATCCCATAGGAATATATTTGCGGTCGAATATAAAAAGTAGTATCCACTGCCACCAGCCAAAACTCGATGAGGGGGGACGGGACAGTGCCCCCTCGAACAACAGATCCAGGGGTAATCGAATTACCCCTACCAGTACGTCCACAATAGGATGGTTTGTACTGGTTCTGTTAGTAAATTTAGGTCTAGTAAAGCCAATGGTGACTTTGCATGCCCTGGGAGACAGTAGTTAGTCCCAGGGTATGGAGTCTATGGTGGGGGTCACCTAGGACACCCCAGTGTTACGGCACGGAGGGTGCTGTATAACACACATACCAAAACACATGAGACCCTATGGAGTAAAAGACCCCATAACCCATAGAACACATTAACGTTCAAAGAAATACCACAAATCATGTCGAAGAGTGGGAGAAAAAGAGTCTCACTCTTGGCAGGATGAAAAAAAACAAACTCCAGAAATCCAGCAAAGCTGCTGGGGGACTCACTAGGTTAGGAAATTCAGCCTAAACAGAGAATTCTCCCTAACACTAAGATATCTACCATAACATCAGCGTCTAGCTGTCCCTTGCTTGTATACAGTTGTGTATAGAAGTTGTGGAACTCTGTGTTAATTCCTTCTTGTGTATGTATGTTTTCCCCGCTATCTGTTATGATTTTGGTGACCATATTACTCGGGTTCTCTCACCTGAGAAGCCAGGCTAGCATCCTCCCTGCCTCGTCTCCCGCCCCATTAATCTGCTGAGTGTACTGAGCATAATTGTGCTTCCCCAATCTTTCCTGCGCCTCGGCTCTCTTTCCCTTATTAATTCTGCCATGCAGAAGGAGCCTACAGCTATATCTTTCTCTAGCCTTTGTATCTTAGCTTCCATGCTTTTTAGGCAGGATTCCAATTCTACTCTCAAACGGCGGGTGGCCCCTATACATTTTCCCCATACAGTCACCTTAAATGCATCCCACATTATACCGTAGTCCTCTATCAAGTTAAAAAAAACTCTCTGATGGCCCGTCTAATATCTTCCCTATATAGGTCGTCCCTTAGTTCCTCCCCTTAGTTTCCATGTAGGTATCGTCCCACTTTTCTTCCCCCAATTAAGTGTAGTTCATAGGGGAGCATGATCCCATATCATTTTCCTGAGATACTCAGTTTCCCCATAATTCATGATGCAGTCCTTCTCCACCACATGAATATCTATGTGGGAGTGAGTACCATGCAAGTAGAAGAAAAAGGAATAGCTCCACTCGTCACCCTTCTTATCCCTCCATAAATCCACCAGGGACAGAACTGATATCACCCTCCTCAAAGATTGTGTTGCCATTGGTTTATGAGAGGCACCCAGTCCTGACCTGTCTAACTGCGGGTGGGGTGGGTAGTTGAAGTGAAGTCTCCTTCCCATATTGTCTCTTTGTGTATATGGCCCCCCAGCAGTGCTGTCACACCCGGAATATAAGAATTGTTGTCTATATTTGGGTCATAGGAGTTAATTATGTTGATCTCTTTCCCCTCTATAGTGCCAGAAGGATCTGTGTCCTCCCCTCTTCATCACAAAGGACCTTGGAGACCTGCAACGGAGTGCCTCTGGCTATTCACATCAAGACGCCTCTAGAATATGTGGAGAAATGTGAACCGTTCATCTCACCCACATGCAGCTTTCACTTTGCCAAACTTTGCCTTGTGCAAGTGTGTTTCTTGGAGCAAAGCGATTTGTACCCTCCATCGTTTTAGAGAGAGCAATATTTCCCTAAATTTCCTGGCTTGCCCCATCCCCTGCACGTTCCACGTGATTATAGTTAGGCTACTCATTTTAAGTGTGAGTTCCCTGCCTCCTTGGTCTCCCATTCCTCCTGATGCTCGCGCACTGCACAAATTGTGTCCTACACTGGGTTCGCTTCCCCTTCTCTCTTACCGGCCTTCGATCCGGTAGGATAGCGTGTGAATGAACTGGTTTTATTGGATGCCCCAAGCCCACCTCCCACTCCTTGTTCCAAACCTTTCCTCCACCCTCATGCTCCCCAACCAGTTAACACTTAACCAAACGTCAACCTCTTGAAACTCAACCTCCAACATGAGGGTATCTATAGAAAGTACCTACATTTTGTGTGCTTGGTGGTCCATCGTCCCCCCTTCTCTCAGAGGGCATGAAAGTCAACCCCCGCTTGGTGCGGGCACCGCCCCCACCACATGACAGCGGGGGATTGACAAGGAGTGGGCCTGCTCCTAAAGCAGAAATTCGAACTTCTATCCTCCGCCGTGCTCCTTTCCTCTTTTCTGCCACCCTTAGTGCAGTTCGTTAGGACCTCCTGTGGTGTCCAGAGATCAGTCTCTGTTCCATTATCGGTTCAGGAGTCCGAATTAGGTGAGTCCTCCAATCACCATGGGGAGTCCTCCCCATAGATCAGTTCTTCCGTTTGGTTGCTCTCCCCCGGTTCCTTTCTGATTTCTTCCCACATTATCTGTAAGGTGCCATCCTCTGCTACAGTTACTTTACCCCCTTTGGGCTGCATTATAAATATAATTATAACAATAATTATAATTACTTATAATTTCTTTTATAACACGCTTCATACCAGTGAGTGGTTTCCAAGCACAGGATAGGGATTCAAAACTTTGTTGAGCTGCTTTGTCATGCTTCCAAGACAAACACGATACCTCTATTCTTCCCCACCTTTCTTTGAGTTGTGTTTCGCTGTTTCTGAGGACTGACCTTCGCTGGGGCTGCCGGGGGCTTTGACCCATAGAAGATGCAGTTGTCCAGCTTCCCTCCGTCTCCCATCAGTGCCAGGCCTTATCAGGCGAATTGCAGAACCATTGTTTCTCCCCTCTTATTATCTTCAGTCAAGCTGGCTAGAAAAGCATATATCGCACTCCTTTATCTCTCAAGGTACACTTGATTTCATCGAAGTGTTCCCGCTGGCGCTGGACCTGCTTCGTGTAGTCCGGGAATAAGAGGATGGACCCATGATCTGTGGGTATTGGTCCACCCATAGATCAATGTTTTTAAGCAGCATGTTGAAGAGAAATTCTACCAGGAAGCCTCAGTATGTTGATTACTCAGATGATTTTCATCAAAAACAACTATTGTAAGTTCTCTGTGCATCCCCTTGCCAAATATTATCTTAGTATGCACTCCCCAAGGTGGCATACGACATAGAAGTTTACCAAGAATGGATCGTACAAATTATGCAAAGGATGGAATGCAGGATTTGGAGAAAGGTCCTGGGTATTTCAAATGCTGTGCTGATGTCTGTAATTTTATTTGACCTAGGATTGAACAGCATTACTTCCCTAATTCGATAGAAAATGTTTGCAAAGTTATTTCGGATGCTGGTACCTTGTCCCGATTCGTCATATGCAGAGTTGCAGAAAATCATGGTAACACGATAGAACAACGTTATGTCAGCATTTGGGCTACATAGTGACTCCCTATTAACAGAAATTGGTTATTTAATAGTGGACTTGGTAAGTGCACCTCAGAAAATTAAAAATGCTAATAAGTTATTTGACTGGTGTAAGATAGTTGAAAGATTCACAGTCAAAAGAGCATGCAACACCTGGCGCATGAACACAAAAGTCTGGGAATGGTTGCTTTTCAGTGGAATTTGTTCGCTATCCCGATCTTCCTCGGGTCTTTACAAAATGTTGATGGAATCAACTTAGATAAGAGAAGTTATGAGACTATGTAGGGAAACCCGAAGTCAAAATGACTAATTGCCGATTTTGTTGTACAGAGGGCACTATAGAAACAATGGAACATTTGGGTTTCAACTGTGAATTTTTAAGTTCAAGACGAACACTTGACTTTGCTAAATGTATTGGTGAAAGGTTGGCTGCTTTTAGTGATGCGTTTTGGAAAAGTGGCTTATGTGGCGCTCCAGCGGGGCTAGCAATTGCAAACTTAGATTTTGTAGATTCTTTGCAGACAAAGTTGTTAATGCTCTGCGATTTGGATTGATTGGCAGATTTGATCAGTTTTCTTTTTTAATGATTTGTATGGATTAATTGTTTCTTTTAATCTTTTGCTAACTTGCTTTTATCATGGGATGAATGGAAAATTGTATGTAATACGTTAAGGTTGAAATTGTATTTTAACCAATAAACATTCATTTAAAAAAAGTGTTTTTAATGTTTTTGCTGTGTGTTAAATATGCTTTTGAGCCAATAACCAGCAGCAATCTTAATCCTGGTAATGTGTTTGTGTGTTTGTTTATTTGGTAATGCGCATGGAACCCTTAGGTAACTGGGCGCAACAGGTACAAGGATACATAAAGCTTAGTTACACATAATAGCAAGGACAGTATATACAGTAAGGCAGGATAGGTTATATACATGGGCACTGGGTTATATAGATAGGTAGATAGATATAGCTAGCAGAGTGTTCAAGGGGATCAAATGTCATTAGATCGCAGCCAGTTGAGGGTACTGCACCTAAAGCTAAGATAGGACTGGTCCGTTCTGAGAGCTAGAGGTAATGCATTCCAGGACTGCGCAGCTTTCACAGGAAAGCTGCAACCTCCAGATTTTTTTAACTTAAATCTGGGGGTCTCACGGTAGTGGGTGTTGACTGCTCTGGAGGGGCGGGTCGAGGTTCTTCTAACCATTCTCTCTGTGAGGTATGAGGTATGTGGAGGATCATGTGCTTATTCATGCCAAAGGTGGATAGCTGCAGAGGTAGAGCATTGGTTGGTATGAATGCAGCCTGCTCTTCACAGGTTCTGCCTTTCTGCTTTCGAAGTTGATCAATCAAGTACCATTTAAAACTAAAACAAATATGGTAATTACAGTGCTTAGAAGCTTTGGAGGTCTGACATGAAGCGCTATACAAGTGCCATATTCATGCTCCCTGCAGAACTGTGTGCATGCAATGAGTGCAAGCTAGTTTCCGCTACCTTTTAGCAAAATCTCTATTTGAGATGATTGGTAGAGTAGGCACATGGGATAATTCTCATGTGCTTTTGGATATGGACACCAGGTCAGATTCTCAATTCGACCAAGCCCTATGGCCACCCACGAAGAATATCTTCAGCTAACTTGGAATCATCTGGCGGTCCCCCCAAACATAAGGATGTAAAGGTGTTAAATTATTCCCCTAGGTCCCGGTGGGACTGGCACCTGGCATAGTTATTCGTACAACGCACTTACCTGCTGTGCTGCTTCCTGTTCTGCTAGTCCTGGGTTCCCACTACCCGCATCCAGACAGATCTGACAACCCTTCTTCTCTCTATCCCTTAAGTATCAAGGGGAAAAAGGACTGGATACAGACGCTTGTGGGGGGGGGGGGGGTTGAGACTACCTGAGATGCAGGTACATTGAGGCCCGTTTCATACAGATTATGCTGATGGGGAAGTGTTTTATTTACCCTTCTGAATGGTTGGTGCTATGATGGTCCATCTATCTCTTATTATTATTATTATTATTATTATTATATATGTGCTATCTGCTCATCGTTCTCACAATGCATCGAAAACACACATCTGTTTGAAGGTGGCAAATAATTAGATCTGCACAAAGCTACACACGAAGCAGTGTTCATTCAGAGTAAACTCAGCCTGGAGGTCGCCTCACAGACATTGAGGATGCCTGTAGGTTTGGTGAAGCAGATCTTTCAGATTTTTAATAGTTATTTACAGTTTCCCATAGAAAATAAAATCTAAATATTTTAAGTCCTCTGATTTTACTGCTGAACGTTGCTTCTAATTTTCATATTAGTTTCTGTTCCTGGTTCCTTGCTGAATTCCTCTGCTTCCACTGAGCAGGAGCCACCAATCCTATATGCTTTGTGCTGTTATTTGGAAGAGACCAAAGCATTTAGAGATGGCAGTTCATCTCTCTTAACGACCTGTTGTAACTCTTTCAAAGATGGTATATTTGACAAGAAGATGAAGCTACCTCTTCTAGATATTTGTGTGACTCCCTCAAATAAGCCAATAACTGATTTATGCTTCAATAAAATTTCCCTTTTATGGAAATTTGCAAAGCAGCCACATTGAGGTAAGTACACCACTTGGGGGATTACTGCCTACCGACGTTCAGGCAGATAATCAAGTTGGTGAATCTTCCCACCAAAGCATGTTCATGTATACACTTGTTTCCCAGCCCACTCCTTCTTTTCAGTGCTCACTGCTTCATCCTCTAGCTGAGCACATGAACTCATCATAGATCCCAGTAGGTCCAAGGAAAGTATCTACCTGTAGCAACTCCATGAGTCACGGGGCAACCAACCAAACCTCTCCAGGCATATTCTTGCCTGTTGGTTTTATCTACTGAACCAAACTGTTTCCCTAAAATGATGTGGAAAGGCTGCAGAAGTAGGTGTTTTCCTGAATTCCTCTTTCTCGCACACACCCCACACTGCCAGTAATCATGGGCTAGTCTATGCATGCGATTCTTGCAGATTCCTACGTTAGAGCCAGGTTTCTTTCTTTGCTCTCCTGGTGTTTGCTTCAAGCTCCTCTACAGTTGATGTTGTGTCTGATTGTATTGATTAAACATTCTGTCATTTCTGTAGAGTGAATGCTGTGCCTTAGGCTCCCCCTTGCTGTTCCATCCACTTGAGTATTTCGAGTTGCAGGCAATGTGGATGTATCTAGATATGAACACACACACACACCTACCTGACACTCTGTGAACCCCCACACAACCCCTGTATCAGTTAATTGGAAAATCATAAATTGACTAGGAAAGTTGTATGTGTTGTGTTTTACCCCAAATAAATTAAATTAAAAGTGCATATCTTTGCAGTGAAAGCTCTTATGAACTTGTTACAAATTGAATGTCATAGCTAAAAATGATATCTTGCAACATTTATCAAATATGCCTGGTACATAATGGGTAAATAAAGAAAAAAGTAAAAATAATGATCTCTGTAAATGCACATCATACAGGGAGATTCCTCATCTTGAATTCTTTCTCCTGATGCATAGATTGTGTTGATCTATATTTTATTAAACTAGCACATTTTGATCAATCGTTATTGCAATTAAATGAAATGCCTCTCCATAACATGAGTGAAATTCACTCCCACCTTTGCAGTCATGGGACTCAGAGGGAAGAACCCATCATTTCATGTCACAAGATGAGGGGAGGAGCTGATGATGATAAAATAGCTTGTGCACATAGTAATACATTATTAATATTGGGAGATGAATAGTGAAGAATATTTCGGAATACAACTATAAGAAGATGTCCTGGAAGCAGAACTTAAAGCAGATGGATAACATGTTTCCTGGCTGTCTGGAGAGAGGAGCCCTTTGAGGAAGAGAGATGAGCAAGCCATATATTGAAGACTAATTTCCAGAACAGGGGTTCATGCTGATTCTCTGAAAATAAGATGTGACATTTACGATGTAAGTAGAACCCCAATATAAACCAATATTGACTATACTGCTGTCCACTGTAACTACTGGCAATGGAGGGCTGGGAGCTAAGGACGGGGGGGGGTGTTAATGTCCCACAAATACAGGTTCTGCGTTAAATATGGTGCCCTGTTTCTTAAATTTAAACCAAGTACCAAGTGAAGTGAATGCATGTTTTATTGAGAACCATAGTTTAAAACTGTACGCATATGATGAAGCTTAAATACAGAGCATTTTTGTAAACTTAAGCACCATTTGAAATAGAATTTAAAATAGAATGCTACCTCATGCTGTCATAGAATCATGAAGACAAAAGTATCATCATGACAGTATTCTATAACGAGATGTCATGCAAATCTACTGCCAGTGGGAGTCTAGTCAGAAATTACATATTTGTCCAACAGACATTAGCACAGAGAATTCATCCTATTGACAGGAAATTGTGCAAATTGTTATACCATTGAAGTCCCTTTTTCTTGGAAAGCACAGGCAGACATATGAGCGAAGGTGCTTTAACATGGTACATTTTGCTAGAGAAGATTACATCTCCAGACCAAACGTGTACAGCTAAATGGAAATGAATAGGTATATATTGAAAAGGACACGCACACACACATAGATGGAAAGTTGCACACACACATATAGATTGAAATCTATACATGCATATGTAGAATGAAAGTGACATACACATGTTCATGGAAGGTTGCATACATATGTAAGAATCCCTTGCACCACATTTAATGTAGGGAACCCATTTTGATCTGTGAATGGTGGGTGTCATTGAGAAACATCAAGACTGTATTTTGATTTAATTAAACATCAATGCAATGCCTCATGTTGAAATGCATTTGTAAAGTTAAAGATGACAACCAATAGAAGTGTTTAGAATGTCTAGTCTTTTCAAGCATACTATATACCTAGAATTGATTATGGAAATAAATGCCTATGGGAATTTATAATTAGTGAGATTCAAATAGGCAGGTACAATCTTGTGTTACTCACCAATGTTTTGTGTACTTATTAAATTGTAGTAATTTCCTTTGTATAAAGCCTAGGACCACCTTTGCTTGAAGGGGACTTTTTTTCTTTAAATACATTTTGAGTTTTGGGAAATCACTGTCTGTTTGTCTGAACCAGGATTGGGACTGTAAATGTCACTCTAATGTAAATCCATGATTTAAACCTATAAAACAAATATCTTTTATAACTATAACATTGCATTGCTATTAGGTTTTGGTTTGGCTAAAATGGACTTTATGTTTTCTTTAATGTCATGGAAAGTAGAGAAGAACACATTGTTCGTAAAGAAAAGCATAACAGCACTGTGGGCACCTTATCTTATAACTGTGAAGAAGCTTTGAGCACAGCCACAATGCATTTTTTGGTGTCAGCATGAAATAGGCACATAGAAAAAACTGGTAATTAGCTCCCTAAATAGTCCAACCTTCCTGCAGTTGTTGGAATGTTACAGGAGTCGTACACGTAGGGGGGCAGTGTCTGAATGCACAGACCCTTTCCAATTTCAAATGATATTCCCACTGTGAACAGAACAGTTTCTAAAACACCCTAGTGCCTATATTAAGCACCGCAGTGCTTCAGTTGTGGGGATGTTTGCAGGGGCTCAGTCCTGGCACTTATTTCTGAGCACCAGCAATTATTGTCTCAGGCACAGTTTGATTATGATGTGGTGCTTTGGCAACTTTATTATTTTAGCTGCCAGTCACATAGTAAACAGCGATCGAATAAGAGCAAAATGCAAATGATGGGTGTGTTTAAAGACACACTTAAACAGATCTCATATCAAGACACGACAGAGTGTGCTCGTTTTTGTGCATGTTTATTTGCATTTGTAAATCACACTTCTGCCGTAGTGAGTTCATCCGTCAACCACAGTAAGCCGGTGGGAGTTGCAGCTTTAAACCCATATATGTTGCCAGCATGGGGAGCAGCGCGGGTGGTGGCAACAATGGGCAAGGATCTGCCCATCCTGACATGTCATGAGCGTGTTAGAAAATATTTGAATCTTGACACTTATTATTTTTTTTATAAATTAAGCACTGACAACTGTATGGGTGGCAAGCTATTGCTCTCCGATCAGGTGATGCATAGATGCCTGCTTGTATGCTTTAATTTAAAGCTTGTTAGGGTAAAAGAGGAGTAGTAAGCTGAGTAGTTAAACTCTGCCCTATCCAGCAAATTGTGAGCTGGCCATGCACCGCATCATCACTCTGTGGTGCATCTGGGCAGAAAAGTTGTTGCAAACGAGAATGTGCACCACCTTATAGCGTACCTCACGACATATTAGGATGTGATATGATATGGCATTCATAACGCGCCTATACACAAGGGTTTCAAGGCGTGATGAGGCAAGGGAGGGGAGAACAGACAACGATCCTACTAGGCTAGGTGACACTGATGTCGCGCAAGTGCCGGGGAGGGGAGAAGGGGAAAAGTGGCAGGGGGGCGGCGGGGGGGGGAGCAGGGGCAGTGCAGTACAAAGGATGACAGTAAAATAATAAAGACAATAAATGAAAGTGCGGCCAGCTGGTGGCAAGTGCAAGGGGCAGGCAGGCATATTATGTGATAAGGGTCAGTTTAAACAAAACATTCAGCAGACCAGGGATTCCGTTTCACTTAAGGTAGCTAAACTCCACCATCAACTGCGTTTGAAAACACGAACAGGTAGGCCAATCGGGCACACCAAAATACAATTTCATCTATTTTTAGTTCTTTTTAAAAGGCGACTGGTCAGCATTTTAAACTTCTGACTGCTACTGAATGTTGGCCTCTAATGTATAACATATAAGTGTGAGCGCTTTATATGGTTGGATTCAGTAGCAAGAAATACAGAGAAACCCAATGTTTCCATATCCTTCCAAATCATTTCCTGTGACATTTAAGGGAAAGGGAAACTTTTCATGGTATACTGTTTTAAAGGTCGAATATCTGTCTAGTATGTTTTTTTCCAGAATTCCTAATGAAGGCGCAGTTCGAAATATGTCGGCCCACAAGTATGGGCAGTTAAATTATACGTGAAAGTGAAGTCAACGAGGGAAGGCTCAGCCTGGGCTTCCATCTGGATAGAATGTTTTATTATGGAAAGCTAAGGCGGGATTTCACCTCAGAAGGGAACAGACCGCATATGCTTTAATTTGCTGAAGAATTCACAGTCCCAGAGAGAGGAGCCCAATGTGAAATATCATACATGTTTTGATGCCAGCTCACATTTAATGGGTGATATTTTTAGAGTTCAGTGCTCATTACTGGAAGGACTAGCTTTGCTTCCGGAAAATGGCAGTAGGATCTCCTGTTCCATCCTAAAACTATTTTCACTCTTTGGATTGAGGCCGCTCTGTGAAAATAACCTCCCCGAAAACTCCAGTGGTGTGCAAAAAAAGGAGAAAATATTGTAGTGCGTTTGAGTCTATTAATGTAAACTAGAAAATGAATTGACCACTGCCTTCAAACAATACAGCAGACATTCTCTAGAGTGTGAGAATGAGAGAAAAATCAGGGCAAAACGGATTCTGAGTCCATTGTTCAGTGAAACACTAAGGAATGTGAACACCTTTTAAGGAACATGGACCTGGATTTTTGTCCGAGCTATTTCCTACATTCTGAGCACAAAAAACATAGGGTCGAAGTCACAGAGCGTTTTCCAAAGGAGGTTTGCCATTGTAAAACGCGTCTGTGAATTAGGCCCACAGACTGATTTTCACGACCAAGCAATGAACAGATGAAGACCTTGTTGTGTTCTCTGTGTTCTCAAATTTAAGGTGCAAATGTATTAAGGCTGACCTAAAGGATCAATCTGTTATGACCCTCTCCAACTGGGTCATACGTTATGCATTTGGACGGCTCTGGCCTAGGACCATAAGCAAAGACAGAGCCATTTGAGGTTGCAACCTCCATTTATTTCCCACTACATTATACTGCCTTTTCCCAGGTTCTAGTAGCCTCTCCTCTTCCTCCCTTCTCGCTGTTCTGCCCTCTTCTGTCTGATCTTTAAGGTCGTTCCTCCCTCAAGGTCGTTCTCTGCCATTCCACCTACGACATCTCCTGGCTTAGCATCCTTTGGGGGGATGATCTTCCTTGTGATGGTTACTGGGAGTCTCCGTAGTCTGCTTCTGCATCTTCCCTTCTGTGGTTCGTCTTCACCTCCTTTTCTCCCCTGAGACCTGTGTATCGAGTCCTGACCACCTTCTGGAGCATGGTTTTCCGTCCTACACACTTCTGCCACCTCTGCAACTTTCCATGGTCGGTCACTTTGTCCCGAGTTGGAACATGTCATGGTACCTACCACTGTTCCTGTCCCATTCCACTTCCTCTGTTGTCCATTGTTATTTCCAATTCCCTGATATTTCCACACATTCTCAACTCCTGTTCTTTCCATCGGGCACTGGATCTCACTTGTCCTTCGCCGGCTATTGTATTTTTATTCAACAAGCCCTGTTCTTTCTGTTACTGGGACCTTTCCTCTCTTGCCACGTTGCCCACCTCTGCATGTCATCACGTTCCGCATACTGGGAGGTGGTGTATTATTCTTTTTACTCTCGTTCACCTGCCTTCTTTCTTCACCCCTTCTTCTTTCATCTTTAGATTTCCACCTGCTTCTTGGGTCTTTGTCTCCTTCCTTTCCTTCACATTTTGTTGGACCACATACTCATCCGTGCTGTTCGTGATACCTGTATGTTTGTTTGTGATGTCTCTTCCAGTACTCTCACTTTATCCCCCCTTTCATTTGTTCTTCTGTCTCCTGCCCCAGCTGTTGTTTGGCTACCACTCTAGTAGTCCCCTTCCTATGTTCATTCTGCTCTTTCCTCCCCTTCAACTTCGGGTATTTTGTGTGAATTTGGGCGGTTTCACGTCAGAAGGAGTTGTGTTCTTCCCTTCTGTTGTTGACCTCCCCTTGTGATTTACAATGGTTTTCATGGGTATGCAGCAGATCTGTGTCACAGCCACCTGTGTGTGGTATAGTTGCTACTTGTCCCGTATTGTCGGGGTGCATTTTATAGTGAGGCAATTCTTCCTCCGTCTTATCAATGTCGATGGGGGCCTTTAAAAGCATGTCTGTGCACCACTTCACAAGGGAAGATGTCACTTCATTCACCAGGGAACCCAGATGTACCATGGTCTTCTGGGTTATGACCCTCACAGCCTTCGTCCAGGACACGGGCCTTTCCTTGGCAACCGGGTCCTTCTTGGTGTACTGCGGTATCCCTCCTGCTACTTGCTGTGTAGCTTCCTTTCGATGTTCATTAAGGTGAAACTCTTCTGCCGTCCACTTGTAGGATTTATTTGTCACTGGTAGCCTCTCCTTTCTTTGCATTGCGCTGGGTGCACATCCCTCTGGGATGTAATTCGAGGTGCTGGTTTTAGACCAATATTTCTCATCTTTCATGCTCAGGGCTTGTCTATTCAGCTCTATCATGTGCCCCTTTCCTGATAGTGATCTCTGTTTCCTATGACATTCAGTCGGGACAATGTTGTTCATGTTCATGGGGTGATCTTTCTTTGGCAGCGATCTTCACTCTTTTGGCGTGCAGGTATTGGGGTATCTTCTGTATGTGCATGCTGTATGCAGCTGTTTCCTCATGGTGATGCCTCTTCCTTGCGCTATTTTACGGTGTACACGCTTTTCAATAGTATCTCTTTCAGCTTTTATGACCAGTTGGTGACCTGCTTTATAAGGGATGTCCTCAGGGCGAGTCTCCTTCCCCACGTGATGTTGGCAGATTCCTTGCTCTGTGTGCTGCTTGGCGTGACTGTGCCCTTGCCTTCTGGCGTTGGTCTGAAAGTAGGGCTCCTCTGGATGGTGTCGTGAGGTGTAGTTGGCAGACGTCGGGGGTGGAGTCCCTGCTGCATCGGCACTTCTCATGCGTGCTGGCCTATAGACTGCTGAGTTGCTGTGAGGATGGAGTGGTACCTTGTGAGCTCTGGCCGGCTGATTCCTTTTTTTCCGACCCAGTTCAAAAGATCTGCAGGTGCCAGCTCTTGCCCAGTCACCCTCGTGGTTTGGCCTTCCTCGTGGTTTGGTTTGTCGATCTGGTAGGGGAGAAATGGCGTACCTATTCTGACGTAGTCTCCTTCTAACGCCGTCTTGATGTTGCTGCCCACTGGCCTGAGCACCTTTGCTCTTGAGAGGAGCATGGCCTATGGGTGCCCTTTGGTGTTCACGTTATCGTTTGCCTCTGCAGTGCAGTGCATGAGATGCTACAACGCTTGTCCGGTGCTGTGTGCTGATTGCTTTCCCTTGCACTCGCACCCTTCGATTACTGAATGTCTCGTTAGAACCCCATCAGCTGTTTGACTGCTCCTTTGTTTGACTGGGAGATGTTTGCTTGCACGATCCCTCTCCCCCAGTTCCCAGGTTTGTCCCCTTGGGCCTGGTTTGCCCCCTCCAGACCAAGCAGGCCTACAGCTGTATGGCTATTGCCACAGGAGAAGGCATCCTGTGCCCCTCGTGTTGGAATCTGCCAATAGATCCCTATTCCTGCGGGAGGCGGTACACGGTACACTTTCTGCCAGATTCTGCCTCTAGGTGGCTGCTTCGATGAGGGGGGTATCTGGTGCTCCTCAGTTATAGTACAGCTGGTTATAGCAAGTGTGGCTCATCTTAAAACAGTGAAGATTTCCCACCATGTTGAGACACCTAGTAATTAAGTTATCCGACTTATCTCTTTGACGCGGTCTGCAGCATTGGATGGACAGCGCATCAGACCTTCCCTGTTACTTTTTGGGGTTGGCCCTAGATGCAGAATCCACTGTAACCCGAACACTTTCCAGGTGTTGCTGCTCTTCCTTTGAACAGTGCTGCACTAGCTGGGCATATGCTCGTGCTCTGTAGGTCAGCTGACAGGGTTTGAGACCCAGAGTCATTGAAGTGGTGGCCGAAGCTACTTGGTTTCTGTTGATGCCCTTGTCCTGTCCACGGCTGGTGTTTCAGCGGGGACCCTTGTTATGCACTCTGATGGGGCCCCAGGCTGCCTTGGCAGCTGTGATGTTTGCGCTAGGTGGATGGCTTTGTCGGTGGTGTGCTGGGAGACGATTGTGTAAGAGCGCCGGGTAATGGAGCTGGTGGATGTTTTAGTTGTTGGTCGTGGAGTGCGGTTAGATGAGGCTCTTGCTGCCTGACTTTGTTGAAGTAGACTGTCAGTGGTGGGTTGCGTGCTGCACCAAATGGTGTGGCCTCTCCCCCCCTTTTTGCTTGGATGGACCGGTGGGCATCCCCTACCTATTGCCTGGTCGGTGGGGTGAGAGGTGTTCCCGCTGTTCCTTCATTGGTGGTGCCTGGATCTGCGAATGTTGGCGGGTGTGCATACCTGCTCAGTGGATAGCCGTTGATGCATCTGAAGGTGTCCCTCACCCCTTGGGCAGCATGCTTCTGTCAGGTGCTGATAATTGGTGCGTGGGTGGTGTATTGCCACTGGCAGAGTATCTCTTGGAACGGTCTTGCGGTTGATAACAGCAAATCGCTGTTTATTCCTTTGCTGGGGTTGGTGGGGCGGCGGCCTGCCATTTCATGTGGTAAGCTGCAGACTGTCATATCATCAGTATCATCACTGCCGTGTATTATATTGTCTTGCTGTGATCGGCAGACGCCGGGATCTGTGGAGTACCTTTTCGCCTTTGTTTTTTTGTATCTCTGGACACCAGGATCGGTGGGAACCTTCACAGGACGCTGGGATTGGCATGGGTGAGTGCAGTACCTCCTTCTTCTTTGAATTTTAGGACGCTGGGATCGGCAGAAACTTCCTAGGACACCCAGGATCTGTGAAGGGGCAGAGTATCCCTTTCTTATTTATTTGTTTTATTTTTTACTAGGCATAGTGGCGCTATTATATGAAAGGCTTACTTGGTCACAATAGAATGGCATCTGTCTGTGGTTCGTGGTTACAGGGAACCTAATACCAGACAGGTAGCACTTAAGGTATAATGTTAGAGAGGACATTCCATTATCTTGGACCAATGAAGTTGGAGCTGGTGCCGCCTGCTTTGGCCCGTTTGATGATGGGGATGTTCAGTTGATTGGAATAGTGTGATCGTGTGGACCTGGAGGAGCTGGCTCTGATTACTTTCTCTGAGAGATAAGAAGGCGCTGTGAGGGAGAGGCTTTGTGGGTTATGGCTAAGGGCTTGAAAATGATGCATTCTTTGACTGGGAGCCAGGGTGCAGCACACCTAGCATTGGAGATATGCTCCCTCTTGGGGATGTTCAAGGCTGCTTGGAGCGCATTATTTTGAATAATTTGCAGTCTGTTTAGATGTTTGTCAGAGGTACAAGCAAAGAGAACATTGCAGTAGTTAAGTCTAGAGCCTATGGTGGCTCTAGCTATAAAAAGGCAGTTTGGGGTAGATAGGTAGGATTTGACTGAATTGATAGGTTTCGTGGTGAATGAGGCTGAGGCGGCAATGGCGCTAACTTGGCGTGTCATGGAAAGTGTGGAATCGATGTACACCCCAGGGTCTTAACTGAGGGTGAGACTAATTTGTGTGTTATCTATGGTGAAGGAACTGTATTGTTTGTCAAGTTTATTATGGGTTTCCTTGTAGCAGACTAAGAGGATTTCAGTTTTGTCTCCATTTAGAAAAAGTCTGTTGGCTACCATTCAAGCTTAGATGGTGGCATAGGTATTGTGAAGGGTTTTGACATCACTTTCATATGAGCCAGAGAGTGGGAGGAGGACCTGAGTGTCATCAGCATAGTTTGTGTATGCTATACCGAGAGCGTCCGAATTGTGAAAGAGAGGTTTAGTAAATACATTATCTAAAGTTGGTTGAGGTACAGGAGCCCTGTGGAACAATGCCGTGAATGGTGGTAGGTGCAGCGCAGGCCTGCTCTGAGAAAACCCTCCTGGCTCTCCCTTCGGGGAAGGAAGTGATCCAGGTAGTGGTTTCCGGAGTGAATTGAGCTGAAGTTGTGAGATGTCTGTAAAGGGTCTTATGGTCAACAAGGTCAAACACTGCAGATAAGTCAGGAAGGAGGAGTAATGCTGGTTTGCTCTCATCCATTATTTCTGCTAATTGGTTTTTGAGGTCCAGTAAAGCTGATTCGGTTCCGTCGATGGGGCGGAAGCCTGATTGCCTTTTTCCTAAAATGCTGTTGGTTTTGGGTGTAGGTGGCTTTGTCAAGAACTTTAAGCAGAAATGGGACTGTGTGATGGGCCAGTAGTTGATGGAGGAGGAATGGTCTAGGGATGTTTTTTCAGGAGTGGGCATACCCAGGCCTCTTTAAGGCATGGTGGAAAGATGCCTGAAGCAAAAAAGGCATTTATGAATGCCGTGAGGATTATTTAAATCCTGATGCATTTGATGAAACTCCTGTTTTGAATCAATTTCTTTCATTATGAACTGACTGTTTTCACCTTTAAATTATTTAATGGTCTATTGAAAGGCCATGATCTGATCCAACAAACACTCTACTGTGAATAGTCTGATCCTTCAAGTTGAAGGTTGCTCACGGTTTCTGCACCTTCTTTATAATGTAACATAATGTAATGTAATCACATTTATAAAGTGCAATCTAAGGGGTAAAGAGCCACTCCGGAAAGAAAATCTTCAGCTGAAACTAAGCCTAAAAGTTCTGTTTTTAGAGCTTTCTGGAATAATAGAAGGTCATCAATATGTCTTGTACTGCAGAGGACTCTTCTTCTCACTCTGTACTGGCCTGTACAGTGGGTTTATAGCTCATTTTGAAGTTGCTCAGTAAGGTTTTCTTGTTTTAATTCAAAACTGTGTCTGCTTTGCTTTATCTTCGAGCTGTTTGAGTGCTTCCTGGGCCTTTTTCAGGACCTCTGTCTGATTCAGCATGCAAGCCTCTTTATTTTGCAATTGCTCTTCAACAAACTGCAAATGGAGCTCATTCATTTTAATTGAAAAGGCAAGAAATGCAACACTTAAGAGCAATACTAAGTCTGATTTGCATATGGTCTTTTGACTTTTGTAATGGCTTGGCAGGCGAAGAACGATGGTCTGGAAGGTTGCCCAGAGCAATGTCAGAGGTTAAGATTCATTCTAAACCTTCCAGCCATCACCCCTTTAGTTCTGCTATGGACACCCTGAATGGGAGTGGTATGCCCAGATGTGGGTCCTGTGCCAAGAGACTAATGCTACTCCTCGCTGATGAGACCCAACAGGGCCGAAACATGTTTGCGAATGCTTGTGGTCTCATGCAGAAGGGATGGGACCAAGCTGGTTTGGCTAGACTGCTCCTTTTGGGGTTGTACCAAGCCTGATTTCCATATAGTCTATTCACCTTTGTAATGTTTTGGAAGGTTGAAGAATGATAGTCTGAAGGGGGTACAACGTTCTTTTGCCAACAGTCATTTTTTAATGGAATTAGTACTGAATAAATGCCATCAAAATATATATGTGGGTTGGGTAAGGGGTTACATGGTTGGGGAGGGGTCAGGGTGGGGTTAATAACATAAAATGGTGGGTTTGGGGGGCAAATAAAAAAATAAAAAATGGCTCTGAGTTTTTTGGATGGATTACTTTCGGTAAAAAATCCATTGAAAAAAACTACTGTCAGTAAAATGACATATAACACTGAAGGGTTGCCCAGAGGTTGAGATTAATTCTAAACCTGCCAGCCATCACCCCTTTTGTTTTGCTACACTTCAGTTTAGACCATCCTTCTGATTGGGTCCACCTATGGTATATACTGATTTCTTAAATTGCACTTCTGATATTAGTAAGATAGCTCAGTGGCTGGGGTATTTGCTGTACAGATGTATTTCTCACTTACAGGTCAAAGTTTAAACTTCAGCAAAGTCAACGTAGTCATTCCTGGTGCAGGCCCACACGTTTGAAGTGACCTTATATACCAAAGGTCAGAGGCTCTTTGAAAAATGCCTTATAAATGCAGGCTATATGACTAATTTTGATTTGTGAGGGTCTTCAAAACTGACTGGCCAGAACCAATGCCTGTTCCAATGTTTGTCTTTTCATACTTCTGCTTTGAATCTATGTGTGACTGTGTTTTTCTCATAAGTGCCATAAATGTGTCCATGCAGCCAAATCTTCCCCACCTTGACTCTGAAGGTGTAGATCACCCCACAATCCACTCAAGTACAGAAATAGAGTCTGCGTTTGGTTCTGCCCTAAGCGTGAGACCATGATTCATAACATGTTTTGTAATTATCACCTGGGGCATGTTGGCACTCTCAGAGCCCCAGCACAAAGGCCCCCACTTCCATCTTAAAGAGGCATATCCTATCAAACATGTTTTATCTCAAACAGTAAAGAAAGGGGCAGCCCTTACCTGACTCTTCTTCTTCTTCTCTGTTTGACCTATCAGAGAGAACATTCCTAACCTGTTAATGGGCACCCACTGTCTTAGCCATTATTAAAGCAAACAACTGCTGATACCAGAGCACCTGTGCACTCAGCACCCCGGATCCAAACATTCTCCCATCTCACAATCTTTCTGCTGGCTTTAAAATTGTCTATCATCTTTCTTCTCTTTCTAATTATTTGGCTTTCCCTCACCCGGATCACGTCTTAACTACCTGACTTTTCCATCTTCTGGAGGAACATCAGTTCCCTAGTCAGAGTACCTCAAATATCTAATGAAAGTCAAGCTTCCCCTGCTACTTATTCACTGATCACATTGCAATCTCTTTTTTTATTCCTCTCATTGGCCCATGAACTGTCTTCACATTTCTTTCACTGACTGCTTCCCCCATCAGTCAATGGATATCACTTCAATGCCCTATGTGCACCTTTATGAAAATAGAGGTCATCCACTGGGATGAACCTGAAAGTCCAGTGACTTGCAGGTATTATGATTCATGCTGCAGAGAGGAACAAAAGAGGACAAACAACAGCAACTCGGTGGCCATCTATAGAGAGATCCCCAAACACTATCCTGGATGCATCCATAAAGCTTCATTGTTTTCCCATTCTCAGTCACTGCAAACATGATTTTGATCCCTGTTTCAATGCTTGAAAGTCTCCTACCTCGCTTATGGATGCTTCCATTCCCATGCCTTTCCTTGCTGTCGCACCTTGGCACTAGTACTGCATTTCTTCTCTCCTGTTTGGTCCTCCACTCCCTGTCTTTCCATGTCGTATGATCTTCATTGCATTCGTACAAATGATCATCTGGATCATCCCGAGGTTATCATTGCATCCAGACTATTGTGTGGTCTGCAGCAAAACTATGAAGATGATCAGAGGTTTTTTACTGTACGGGTTTCCTCTTTCTAAGCCACCCTGCAGGCAGCTGTTTCCTTCAACAATGGCTGGGTGGTGTCTTTGAGAGATAGATCATTTCTCTCCACCACAAAACGTAGAGTTACTGAGCTAAGACCCATAGCTGACATTCTGACATTATCTCCCAGTTTCTAATGCCTCAACCCGTGTTCCCTCTCACCCATGCTTCACCCAATCTCTTCATCCTATCTACTATGGTTCAACACCTCAGAGCTTTTTTTTGTTAGCAGTCGTAGCTGAGCTGGTTTATTACCTCCACTGCCACTGTTGTCTGGAAAATCCTCTTAAATATCTCTAGGATTCAAACCTACCTTGTCTATAACTATGCCCAAAACTTTGATTCCACTTTTGACCTCAGCAGGGTGGACTCCTGCCGTAGTCAACTTACATGACTTCCCACTATTACGTCCCCCCTCAAAAGAGTAAGACATTCTGCTTTGCAAACTGTGCTCATTTACCCTCATTTTCTCCTCTCCTAACACCATCCATCACTTCCATGTTGGGTTCCTCTTCATACAGCATCACTGACTCTACAAATTCCTTCCTCTCATTTTTAAAGTCATTCAAGGACTCCTGCCCTACCCCATCTAAATAATGATGCCTTTCGCTACAGCCCACCTTACACTCAGAAATCCTAAGCCCCTCTCAATTGCTCTTGATTCCTCACCCAACCTATGCACACTGAACTTCAATGATTTACACTTCTTTGTCACTCCACTGAAACTCCCATCCCCTCAGATTAAGAGCAAAGCCACAGGTTCCAAAACTGGTCGTTTCTCTGGAGACACAAGAGACACAACTTGGCATAATCCCTTGCCCTTACTCCCCACCCTTCACCGACCTGTACACAATTAATAGCATACGCTGCCTCATCAATGTATCATCTCTTTGTGCTGCACACATTTCATGTTGACACCTTCCACCACAACCCAGCCTGTTTTTAGCTGTGCGGTCATCATGAATTTGTCAGTTATGGGAAAAAACAGAGTGCTTCGGCATACCTAATGGACAAAGAAAGAAAGCAGACTGGCACTGGCAGTATAAAGGACTATCAGGTTGCAGATGTATGAGAACAACATTCATTGCATGTAGACAGGGTGACTTTTAGGGACTAATCATCATCCTGTTAGAGAGCGGATGCCGTCAGCTGACATTCATTGATGATGGCTGACTCTCACACATGGGGCCTCGGCACAAATGGGTGTTGCAAGGTCTGGAAAAGATCTGGGCTACGCCAATGTATATACGGTTTAGACTCGGGGCTAGATAGCCTTTTGGTAGTAGCCCCTGAGTTTCTATCTGGGGCTACAATCAAAAGACCCAGGGCTATAGCCCCCTCAGGTACCCCATAGCAACTCCTCTGGGAATTGCTGTCTGCCGAGACAGGAACTAAACCAGTCTCCCAGGCAGAAAGCCTTTGGTACATTGGGATTGCAAAAGCTAACCCTCGTGAGCATCATCCTACGTGAAAATGGTTGGTGCAGCATATCTTCCCACGGGCATCCTAAAACATCCCATAGAGTATTTTTTTTGTGAAGTCTTTTCAGGGGAGTGCCATTGAGCCCTCCTCCTTCTGGATGGAAGCAGCCCACCAGGAACCCCAATGCTCTGTAGGTCTCACTGGGATCCGTTGGTAAAATACACTCAGATAACTGGTCAAAAATTGGTGCACGGCCCCTTTGCTCACGTAGCCCCACCCGCTGACCTCCCACTGGTTGCACTGAGCGGAAGCTCTCGCTAGCAGGCTTTGTCCTTCATACATTTTGCTTATCTAGCAATGTCAGTGATTCTCAATTAAAATTCCTTTTATTCACTTTTTTTCTAGAAATCAATTTTAACAAACAGGAACCGATCATTTTCAAGGATATATCTGGTGGATCTATTTAGCATCATGAGAATATGTAAATAAAATCAAAGTTAGTATACCTTTATTTGATAAATCTCAGAGATGACACTCATCGTCGTGCCTGCGTCACACTGTGTAAAGAATTGCAATGTTCAGCTATCCAGTGATTTCCAGAAGAAATAGGCTGAAAAAGTAATGGAAGGAAAGGAAGGGCTCTCAAGGAATGGCCTCATGCCAACTGGCAGGCAGCGCATGTATACATGTGGCGGACATATCTTAGCAGAGTGCTGTCCTTTGAGTTGAGTCTCCAGTCTTCCTGCCTTACAATTGTAAGATTAGCTCTAGTCTAGAAAGATTGAGTCTTTTGTCCTAAACCAAACTACACACTATTTGCAAAACAGTTTGCCAATACAAACAGGCAATTCAGTGAACTACAACTGTCTGTTAACGGGTATTTTTGTCTAGATAACATATAATGGCTGCATCCGGTAAGAGATACTGCACTGCGAAGGAATATGTTTCAACAATGCAAGTGCTGTGATCGCATCCACTGGGCTCAGATAAGTTTGAATCGCAGAACCATATGATTCTAGCGACGTTGTGTTTATTTCTACCGTGCTTCTAAAATATAACGTGTTATTGTTTTTAGTGTACGAGCTAGGCTTTCTTATGCAGAATGAAAGGCTTATTTAAACAATGAGCTCAAGCTGCACTTCTGCACATGTATTTTTGCAATTAATCCACTTGACTGATTAACTTTCAAGGCAAATAGCAAATTTCAAGGAAGGGTTAGTTTAGGGGGTTATTTTGCATAGAACTCTTGAGTCCATTTCACCGCACAATCACAGGAGAGCAGATGCATTGTGTGCATGCAGAAACAGAATTTGCACATGGGCAATTGCATTAGCACTAATACAAGTGTCATTTGCACTAGTGCTAACACAATTGGTACATTTAGATTAGAAAAGATAATTTAGTAATGCTGTGGAAGAACCATTCAGAGGTGTCTTCCTACTTTTAAATTATGTGTTCACTTCCTTTGGATATTATATGTAAAAAAGAATATATGTATATTGTCCCTGCAAGTAAGCTATTTGTGCACTCAATCATGCTTCTAAGCAAGGTTCGCCAGGTTTCATCTCCATCCTCGCTCAATTAACCTAGTCCTCATTCATTCCCTGTGTCGCCCCATTGGTCTTCTATAGGACCTCATGGTGTTAAATCCAGGAAGGAGACGATATTTCCTTGTAACACTTCTTTCATATTCAAGTATTGAAAGTTTAGATGAAAAATTATAGGGCTTGATTTAAAAAAACAAAACACATTTGAATAGGAAAACCCCATTGAAAAAGGCTTTGTAAATCAGGCCCATCATGTTCACAGCCCCTAGATTCCAGAATGTGTCAGTGTGCAGCTGGGCACAAAAGTGTGCAGTTTGAAAGTTGGTAATTTACACTTGGGACCATATTAAGGAAATGTACTATCTGTGCAAGTGCACAGTTCTGCAGTATCAGCAGGAGGGCAAGGTTCGCCCTATACCTGAAAACACAGGGACATATTAGAAAACCACTGCACCATGAAAAGTACAGTTTGGCATGTTATAAGCACCAGGGTAAATTTGGAACTAGTTTTGCCGTGGTGCAAAAATGCACCGGAATTAATCTTTTTTTGCGTTAGAGCAATTTTAGCCCTGATGCTAATACCATGTCAAACTGCACTTGTCATGGTGCAATGGTTTTCTGATATGTTTTTAGAAATAGGGCAATCTTTGCCCTGGTGCTAATACCGTGCAACTTGCACTTGCACTGGTGCAACGTTTCTGTAATCTGGCTCCAGTATATTATTAAGAACTTCAACAGTAATCATTTGATTAGATGGCTTTAAAAAGCAAGACGAGATGATTGTAGTGAATTATAGAACATTTCAAAATGTAAGTTATGTTCTCACTTTTTACACACAGTGGTATATTCATTTAATTATTTAGTGCAAGCATTTATTTCTATAAACAACCCCTTTTAGAAAACATGTAACACCAATAAAATAAAGACAGAATGCACTCAATTGACACATTTAAAGCAGCATACCTGAACCTTACAAAAACTTGGTATTGTGTTCAGAGCCTCCTCTTCACTAAGTGTGGGGGAACCTCCACTGATGCAATCTTGCAGTGCAAGCCGAATAATCCCTCAATTTATTTTTATTTTTATGTTTGTATTTATAAAGTGGACAAACAGCCCGGAGGCATTGTGGCGCTGTTACATGGAATCGGTGTAGTTACAGGTGGGTTTACACACTTTGATACAAATGTGTTACATGGATAACAATATAGTTACATAGGGGTTACATAGTCTGATGCATCTTGCGACATTGGAATATTACATGTAGCTAGTTTGACATGAGTACTTGTATAGCGCACTGTCACCAACGGAATTGGTGGCGGATCTGTAAACAGGAAGGACGGGTAGGGTTAGTCAGGAGGAGGGGAGAAGGAGAGTGGGAGAAGTGGTGCGCTGTTGGCAGCTTCAGCTCGGTATACACCAAGTGCTGGGCTTTGGTGCTAGTGTCGGATCGAACGAGGCCTCGAGTGCTGTGGGTGAAGTTTATGTGTTGTTGATGCGGTGTGGTAAAGTGCATGCGGATTGCTGGGAGAGAGATGGTTGTGTGGCTTTGTGTGGGTTTAAGTATGCAGAAGATTGAGGGTTGGGTTAGTGGGGTCTGTATCCTGATTCATTTACTTATGGTTCCGTTAGAGTTGTATACCTGTGGGTTGGGTTGTTGCTGGTTCTTCGTGGGCAGACTTGCTTTGGTGGTGCTGGGCTGATCCAGCTGTATCATAGTGAGTATTGTTTGGATTGGTAGGTGCGTCTGGTCCTAATCTTCAGGTGTGGGACTAGGTAGGTAATATCTATTCTCAGGTTATCTAGTGTGACACTGGTCGGTTGAGGCTTTGAATGGTTCAGGGTCGGAGACGTGTTGATGTGATGTTCTAGTGCGTCCGTCCTGGTGAGTCTGTGTATTCAGTCATTCGTTTCCTTCTGTCCTGACTTGTTCTTTGGTTTCCTTGGGGTGAACATCCTTGGGGCTATTGTTTAGTTGTAGTTTTTTTGTGGTGGGGCATTTTGTTTCCTGCTGTGTATTGGTGGACAGTGTGTAGTGATGAAACATTCTGTTTCTCACCCACTGGATTGGGGCTCGTGGTGCAGTGCTTCCTTTCCCTCTCTATATTTTGTCCTTAGGGTTGTTGGGGATGGTTATAATTTAAGGCCATGGTCATCTTGATGATTTGTCCTAGTGTTTCTGTCTTTGTCTTGCTAGGTTTACAGTCTTTGGTCATATTGTGGCTGTCTCCCGTTTGGTCGTTTAGTATGTTGTGGGATATTTACCTTGGCTTTTCCCATTGATTGATCGGTGTGTATCACGGTCTCTCTACGTTCATTGATGTTTTAGTTGTGTGTGTGCCCCTGTGGCCAGTCTTTCTAGTTATGACATGAAGAGCCAGGTTTTGAGTAATTTCCTGAATAAAAGGTGGTTTCTTGTGTTACGTATGTACTTTGGAAGGTTCCAGGTTTTCGGGGCTTGATGAGAGAGGGAGGATCCTCCAAGTTTTCTTTTGTTGTAGGGCTTCAGTTCCAGGCGGATGTCCCTGCTTGATCTTAGCGTTCTTGTTGGTTGATGTGGGCACAGTTTGTCTCTTAGGAACTCAGCACCTTCGTTGTGTACTGCTCTGTGCATAATGCACATTGTTTTGAATTTTATTTGTTGTTTTAATGGAGAGGTTTAAGTAAATGGCCATGTTTTGATGGCTTTACGAAATGCGAGGTGTGAGGGTAATTGATAGTCCTATGAAATGTCACAGAACACGCCGACGCCTATAACTGCCCCATAACTCTCGCAAGATATTTGGCATGTGAATCGTGTTTAGTGGGTCCCATGGGACGTGGATGGGCCAATCAGGACCACTGATTCTCTGGGGAGGTATGTTTCCCTGATGAAAGGCCTTGTTTGTTTCCCGGCTCTGTGTGTGTTGCACTTTGCTGTTAGAAGCAGAGGCAGCTCTACATGTGGAAAGAACAGAGGAGTGTATGCAGAAGCCGCAGAGAGCATGTTTTGTGAGTCTTTTTAGCATTTCATTCTTTGTTTGTGACACTTAGTTGTGCATTGTGCTTGCTTTGTGAAGATTCGTAAAGTCTGACCACCCTTTGAGAGACCCTTTGTAAACCCCTTTCTTATTGTTTGTTTTTGGCAACCTTGCCCTTCCCTTTTTCCTTACCCCTCAAAAAGATAAAAAATAGAAAAATAGAAAACATTCTTTGAAACCCTTTGTGACTGTTTTGTTAATCCCTTCCCATTAATATCCATCCATTCACATCAATGAAAGGGAAACAAAAAAAAACCCTTTGAGAAAACCCTTTGTGAGCGTTGTATTTTTAATCCATTTGTATTACACCACCCCCAAAATAGAAAGAGAACTCTATGAAGGGGCTAACTCTGTGAGCCCCTTCACACCAGAAACCCTTTAAAAACCCTTTAAAAAGTCATTAGTGCCCCCTTCAACTTTTATACTGTAAGTGGCGATCTTTCCTAACATGTCATTTTCGGGTGCAGAAGTGGGTAGGTATGTGGTGGATAACAAGGGAGCAGAGATGGAGGGTTAGCCAGAGGGGGGACACAAGGAGGCAGAGATAGATGGAGCAGTAGGTGGACCACAAGGGTGGTGTGGGGGGGTTGATGGCCAACAATAGAGAGAGCAGGAAGAGGTTGATATGGATGCAGGAGGAGGAACATGAGGAGGAAGATGTGGGGCAGCAGGTGGTTCATGAGGATATGTGGAGTAGGCAGATATAGTGAAGGCACGCAGGCCGGGTCAGGTGACAGAGGATATGCTCTTTGTGCATGCATGCAATGCATTTGAGCTCCCCGAATTGTGTGGTAATCTGGCCACACAAGTAGGAATAGTAGGTGGGTTGGGGGCCAGGAGGAAAATGCAGATGTAGGGCAGGGGAAAGATGCACAGGAAGAGGCAGACTGGCAGACAGAGGCCAGGGACGGGGAAACGTGGAGAAGAATGATGGAGCTGATGCTGGTGGCTTCCATCCTGTGGAGGGGGAAAGTAGTCCAAGGACAGAAGACGGGACAAACAAAAAGGAACTCCACCGAGACTTTCTATTCTGGGCCTGATAGTACAAACCCCTAACTGAAGGGAAGCTAGAGTCATAGGAGTGTGCAATTGTGCACAACTGTTCAAATACGGAAATGCTGTATGGCAAGAGGACTGAACATTATACATTGGCTGCAACTGCAATGCATAAACATATTTTAGGGTAGCATAAATTAATGTTTCATAGTCATGTGCCATCTGCCACACACATCAATACACAACCACCTCCTTTGGTGCGGAGGAGACATTTGCCTGCATTTCTGGAAATGCAAGTCATCCTCCACCTTGATGTAGAGCACAGCAGTGTGGGAAAGAGGCCCAAGCACATTTGACTGCTGCTTTCAGATCTGTGCTGACATATTCCCACCCCCGTCACCTGTGGTGTAATGGTTGATGTTTCCTACATACAGTAGAGGTCAGTAGAGGTCAGCATGATTGCCACATGTTTCTCGCATGTATGGGGTGGGGCCAGCTAGAGGGAGGTGGTGGACAGTCCAGTCAAAGATTCTCTAGAGGCCCATCATGCCAATATTCCCCAGTCAATAGAGCAAAGGCCAAAGACTGACAAGTATTCCATATTTTTAAATGGATGCTCTCCCACACCTGGCTGCTTCCTTATATTGCCACTCCTCTCCTACCATACTAGGGTCTAGCACCCTTCCTAATCTCTCCATCCCTATTGTGCACCTTGTCAATCATCTTGATTCCACTCCTTTTCCCTCTTGTCCCATGTCCAACGATGGAACTCAATACTCACTGCCATCTAAAGCACCACTAACAAGTTCACTTAATTTTAAAAATGTCATTTGTTGAACATGGGACAGTGTGGGGATTCTCCTCAGATCAGATACAATAGCCTTTGAAGGATTAAAGACTTACACTATAAATTGAAGTTTGGGGTGAGCTTAGCAATTCTGTCTACTCTTACAAGTGGTCCTGGACGTACAGGCTGCTTATTGAACCATTACTTCAGTGGATCAACATCCCTACTTAAGACAGATGCTTGAAGTAGATGCCCATCCACCATCTACACTCGCAAGGGCCACTGAATGTTCATATAGGCTCATCCAATCTGAGGATTCCTGATTTAGTGAGGAATGTGTCCCACAGGATCATCATCGCCATGTGGAGTACGCTACAAGAACAATCGTCTCCTGAAGATAAAAAAGACAAGGTTCTTGATATCTCTGGTGGTGCTACGTTGAGCACAGGGGTTGTTGTATTTTTTTCAGACTTTGTTATTTCACCATCTGCATCATTACATCTTCGATATAATAACTTTGTCTAATCTTTCTGGGTTGTCAGAGTTATCTTGTGGATTTCCCAGAGCAGGAGTTGAGGGTAGCTAAGTGTAGCTGATTGGCACTTTTATAGGTCTATCACGGAGGGGTACAGGGGTCGGGTACAGCCCTCGTAGGGGGCATGGAGGCCAGAGGGGTAGCAGAGGGGGGAGCGGGAGGAGCAAGGGGGAAGTTGATGAGAGAGGGAGACACCTATCCAGAGGGAGAAGATTGGGCTGTGAGCCCTGGGCCATGACAGTGCCATTCAGATAGACATTAATGATACACCTAGACAATGTGAAGTGAGCCAAGAACACTTCCGTCTGGTTCCACAATTAATGGGTGAGGAAGAGAAAGGCGAAAGGATAGGGACCATATGGGGGGCCCATAGGTCAGGAGAAGGGACAGTAAAGAAGATGTCAGTGATAGTCTGCCTGGAGGAAGCTTTGACATAGGTGTCGGCTATGGGCAGACCTGGGTTGGAGACCAAGAGTGCTTTTTTAAATGCTTTTCTTGCAGGCGTCGAGAGTGAGGTAGGAAAGAAGATAGATTAACGATTAGAAAAGATAGGAGAGATGGAGAGCACCATAGTTGAAAAAGGGGAAGCAACCTAAAGAGGATGCACAAAGCACGAGGAACACACCGGGTGGTCTAGCAGCAAGTCAGGAAAGGAGGAGTCAGATGTACAAGAAACAGTATATCAAAGGTTAAATGAGGGCATTGCTTTTCAAGATACAGTCAGCATGTAATTTAGGGTAAAGCCCACAGGTTCAAAAACAGCCAAATTTGAGTTTCAAATATACAGGCAAAATGCTGCAGTTTTTGGGTAAGGCCAACAATGATCATAAAAGCCAGATTCGATTTTTCAAACATGCAGGCAAAATGTACCAATTTAAATAAGGCAGGACAAGATCAGAACAGCCAGATTTTAGTTTCATGTATACAGGCTGTCCAACAATTCAGTGCCATGCGTCAGAGCAGTGCAAATCAGTTTCTTTGCGCAAGCATGTGAACTTTCGATTCCAGCATGGCTGGATATATATATGCTCCTTCCACCAGGGAATGGTGCATTTATTATTACACACGGAACTGAGCCTGTGCCTCTTCCGATTGTTGGACTTTCTCCATTAAACAATAACAATTCGTATACATTGTTGGTTCTCCAATCTTCAATCGGCTCCCCTTCCATCGTCCTGATGAGGGCTGATTAACATATAGCCCGAAACTAGAGTCGACGACAGAACATGATACCATCAAGGAACAATTATTATAATTAAATTCATTGTGTGTACTAGTGCAGGATAAGCATCAGTTGATTGACTCTGATCTGGACTATCCAACACTAGCCTCAAAACCAACTGTACTTCTCAGATATTGTTGTATCAATTTTCCTTTTCCCTTGTGTAAATTATATAAATGGTTTCAAATTATTTTATGAATGTGCTGTGCGAATGGTGACGAATGACTATAAATGTGATGAATGACTACTATGAATATTATATTGGTATGGAAGTTTGGTAGCAGTCGATGAAGTTTTGTCTGTCAAAAGAGGTGCAATTTGGAGTCCGCCTTATGAAAGTATGTTTCTTGCTGTACATTTGTTTGTGTGATATTTTGATTCATATTATTCCTTCAGTTGTTTCTAAACCAGGCCGTGTCTGGCCAGTACGATTCATTCTTTAATCAGCTCCTAAGATTTTCAAAATTCTTTGGACAAATGCAAATTTCCTTAGAAATCAGTAGAATGAATTGGGGGTTTCTTTTTGTTTAGTTTTTGTCGCCTGTTTCCCCCTACTCCCTAAAATTACCTTTTTGGGCATGACTACGTGTGTTTGATATAAGACAGGCAAAATGCAGCAGTTTTTGGGTACGGTCAACAAAGATCATAACAGCCAGATGTGTTTTTCCAAACATGCAGGCAAAATGTAGCAATTTAAGTAAGGCAGCACAAGATCCGAGCAGCCAGATTCCCAAAGCACACTATGTATCACAACAACAATTAGCTAGTAGGCAGATTCGATTTTTCTAGTAGGTGAGTAAAAACACAATATTTAAGTAAAGCAGGTAAATTGCATAATACCTAAATGCAATGCGTGGTAAAGTTGGGTCAATCGTGGGATAATGAGGTGATGAGAAAGGGGAGGGGTAACAGAGGGGTGAGGCAGGATGAACAATATTCAAAGTAGGTAGGTGGTATGAGAAGAGGAAGTCAATAAAAGGTGATGGAGGCCAATATGAATGGTCTGTTACAAATGTGGCAGTTCATGAAGACAAAGAAATGGAATCCGGCACAAAAACACGTGCGCATGGAGAATGGTAGAGGCAGGAGGCCAAACATGCTGCAAGGCAGATGGGGCAGGAGGGGCGTGCTACCGGAGAGAGGAGGCAACTGAGTGAGAGGGGACAAAGATATGGGCAAATGGCAGCACGTCTGTGATTAAGCTGAGCCTCATGGAGCTAAGGATGGCACATCAGGGGGAGTGCTCAGTAATATAGTGGCAGACCCGCAAGTGAGGACCTGTGCAGACTTCACCAGAGGAACACGTGGGTCAGAAAGAGATAGGGGCAAGACCTTACTAGCTGGTATGCCACTGTTGGGAGTCACTAGTCAGAGGTGGTTGATGACGGCAATAAAGGGATGAAGCCCCTCTGATCCCTCCAGGACCCAAACAGGCCTAGACAGGCTCCAGAGTAACTCACTTGTGCATCTAATACACACCAGACCATGAGGGAGTTAATTTGGGTGGCAAGCATCTTCCAGAACGTATGTGAATTAAACTCCTATAAATAAGGTAATTTTCCATTGTGGGGGGTCGTCGTGAGACACTAATTTTAAGAATCTCACCCTTCAAAATGGTTTTACATTGTTTGCCCCATATCTATTTTTCCTTTTGATGCCTCCATTTGCACAAGGATATGTAATTCTTCACAGAGTGTCAGGTTCCAAGCCTTCTGAGTGTGTTAAAGCTAACTTTAGTAAGGGGTGTCAGATATACACACAATCAGGCTAAGCAAACCAAGCGTGCTGGATGTGTGTGCTCTTTTATCTCTGTCAGGAATAAGGTCAGTTCTTAGGCACCACGGAGTTCACTATTCCTCTCCACTTTCCCTCACTAAGGGTGCATTTCATCTCGGGTGAAATAAGCATGTTTTCTGACCATTTGGCCTATCTATTTTCCCCACAGTGGCATTTGCAGCAGATGGCATGGGTGAAGGCGTTTTGCCTCGCATTGGGTCAATTTCATTTGACTATCTTCCTCATAGGAGGATGGCCATGCATGTGGCCACCAATATTGATTTCTTATTTTTTTTAAACCTTAGATGAGTATAATCAGATATATGTAGTTTTCACACTAAGGGCCTGATTCATAAAAGTGTTTTATAATGTCGCAATCCCATAGGAAAATGCTATGTGAATCAGGCCCTAAATGGTGGTATCTATGGTCATTATATTAACTAGCATACATGTGGAAGATTTTTCTCCCACAACTTTCAGCTTGGAAACAAACATGAAAATCAAGAGATATACATTATTTTTTACTGCAGAGAGGTTCACCAAACGTACTGTTAACATTTGTTGTTACGAAAGAATGAATGAACTAAATAATCTGCCCCAGAAGAATGTTCCACAACCAGTAGAGAACAGAAACATGTTGGCCAGTTGGATGGCAACTAGGTGGCAGTTGCATTGTTCACTTTTTTAGACTTTCAGATTGATTCTATGTATATTTTTCATTTAGTTTTTCATGGGTGTTTTAGGTTTTGTGGTTTATGATTGGCCCTGGACTCCACTTAACTGACAGTATAAAATTCTCAGAAGAAGAGATAGCTGCTTCACTGACAGCAAAGCTCCTGGCTCAGATAGCATCAATACTGAGGTCGTTAAATGGTTCCCAACATGCTTGGTGCCTATTCTGTCTACTGTTTTTAGTGCAATAGCGACCTCACAGAGACTCCTGGTGTCATGGAAAGGAGTCTAAACGTCCTATTTTTTAAAAAAGGATTAACTAGTGATCCAAACAGTTACCTTTCTCTACTTGACAGCACAAGCAAAATGTTCACAAATTGATTTCTGAGAAGACTAGAGGAATGGGCCGAGATCAACAACATCCTCCCGAACCTCAAGCTGGGTTTAGGACAGGCTTTACAACGTTGGATCATTGCTTTCTGCTGAATACAATTATAGAAAAGTATACCAAGATCAGGAAGGGAGCTATGTTTGTCGCTTTCTTTGATTCCTTAGACAAGGCAATTCTGTGGAAAAAATTGAATAAACTGGGTGTACCACCGAGACTACTTTAGTTGATCCAATTTATATATGCAGAGACCTCAGCTGTTGTAAGATGTACTGGAGCATTGAGATATTCAAGGGAGTTTACTACCAACAAAGGGGTTAGACAAAGCTGCCCCATTTCTATTTATTCCTGATGGATTTTGATCTGTCTGATTCATTAGCTCTGATAAATCCTTCCACTATTATTGGGAAAAAATATGGCACGTTAATGTATACTGATGATACAGTTTCCCATGGATTTAACACACAAGGGCCTTCAGCAATCACTTAACTATGCAATGAAGTTTTTTAACAAGCACAGCTTAGAATTCAACCAGCAAAAGACAAAAATAATTCAATTTAGCGGTGAAAGAATATACTTATTTAGGAATTCTTTTTCACCAAAGTGGTACTTGGTCTCATCATATTGATAGGACACTAATTTGATCTCAAGCAGGTCTTAGGAGCTGAGCCACCTTTATTATGAATAGGGTGGCAAGAGAATGGACAAATGTTTAAGGGTTATGGAAATTAAAATACACGTGTCTGTACTATACGGCTGCAAAATATAGGGCTGTTCCAACTGTGGTAGACTAGTTGTGGTGCCGAATAAATTCCTGTGAAATATAACAGGGATTGTCCCCAGAATTCCCAGGGATGCTTTACAAGCAGAACTCTGTGTAAAATTATTGCAGTCCTTTCTGAGTGCAAGTTTTGGGGATTTTATCTAAAAAATAAGACATTTGATATCCCTAATCCGATCAGATTAAACGCAGTGCATGGAATATTCTCGTTGCCGGTTTGTAAAGGATTTCAATCGGGCGACACGCACACCTTGGTCTCGGCCTAGTATGTAGAGCCTAACCGAGGTGCTTTTCTCCTGATTTATGTGGATTCAATTTTGGGATGATACACCACTTCACACCCCCCTTTTCAAATACCCTGGGTCACAATGGACCATGAACCAGGCTGGTTGGTCAAATGCAATATGTATTTATTTATTTAATTCAAAAGAAATCACACACTTTTTAATTTGGGGCACCAATAGGGTGATGAATGACAATGCGAATGTGAGCAAAGCACTGGGTTTGACTTTTTTAATGGAGCATACACAGCACAGCAGAATAGGAGCACTTTTTAATTTAGGACAGATAGCACCCAAGTTAGAATTTCCCCCTGTAAGGTTCCCTTAACCCACAAATGATCAATTCTGAGTGGATACAAAGAAGCAGATTAGAGAGGAAACAGATTTTAAACCCCCTGCAACGTTGTGAAATGACAGTCGGAACTGGATGAATCAACAATGAATGTGTGCTAAACCTTGGAGCAGATACGATTCTTTACTAATGCAACAATGCAAAGATACTAACAATCACAAAGAATGGGTTACCAAAAGCATACAGTTCAGAAATAAGTGGAAAGTTTAAAACAGATTGCAGTCAAATCACGCGTTTAAAATTTACACTTTTGCAATTCCCGCATACAAATTACCCAAACGGTTTTTAATAAAACCACGTGAAATACCCTGCTTAAAATTACCCAAGCGGTTTTTAATAAAAGCGCGTGAAATACCCTGATTTGGAGTGTGGTTTTTATGCGGGGGAATATATATAGATCACATGACAAATTGCACAAAGTATTCTGACATTGGGAGAAGTTATCAGGATAAGGATAGGATGACATATAGAGGGGAATAAGGACAAGGCAAGGTATACTATAGATTTCTATGGGTTGATGAAATACTCACAATCCACTTTTCAGTTTTGGGCTTTTGGACAGTCAACCGGGTCTGGTCACTACACGGCAGGGCACCTGGCAAACGGCTGTGCGGTTCTGGTCACTGGCGCGCAAGGACTGGATAGGCAAATCGGGTCACTGCATACTAAAGGTAATGAGGGTAGCAGGATGGCAGCAGCATGCAGTGAGTGGCAGCAAGCCAGGCTGGATTAGGATGCCAAAAGGTACCGCAGCTTTCCCCTTGTTAATGGGAGATTTAGTGGGTTTTTTAGATTTAAGGCCTTGCTGGAATGGGACCAGCACTGCTTGGATTTTGTACTGGACCCTGGAGCAGGATCATCAATGCTTTGGCCTTGTAGTTGGAGTCTGGATCTGGAAGATGATGGGAGCAGGAATGCAGCGCAGGAAATCAGGAAGAGTGTCTGTCTATAGTCTTGTCAGTGACCCTTATTTATAGTGCATAATGACATAATCAAAGTATAGGCTGGGCAGGGTTAACTAAGCACGCCTCTAAACTATTTGGATTGGACAGGGGTGCTAATCTCCGCCTCAATCTTAACTGGTTGGATTTCCAAGGGAATGATGTCGGATTTATGATGGGGGTTTTACAATGTCCAAAAACACCCATATTTACAGGTTACATATTTTGTGCAGCACATTTCAGTCCAATCCTCCAGTCTGTGGGACCTTGTTCTGCCCTTCAACTATGTTTTGGTAATTTTGAGCATGCAAGATTTGGCCTAAAATTCTATAACTTTATACACAGATGCGAATTATCCCAAGGGATGTATTCACAAAAATGTATGTTGGCAACATTGATACTTTTTGATTTATCCTCAATACTTTGCCCTTTCTGTCCCCAACGTGTCAGTGAGTGCTACCATGTCTCAAACCAAAGCACAAAAAAATCACTTTTAAACTGTGACATTTTTACAATTTTTCAAAGTCTTGCTGCAGAGATATAAGTCTTTAAAGTTTATTCCTGAAATAGTCTTTTGGATCAAATGGCAGTCCCTTTGTTCCTAGGTCAATTTTTTTTCTTTCCTTCAGCTGCTGCCAACTGTCATTTCCTTCAGAGCATGGTGGGGGTTTCTCCCTTGATTGAAGTTATATTGTCCCTTCACACTTGAAACTTCCTTCCCTGGCAGCTTCGTTGTCAGGGTCCGATCAGAGACGGAAGTCTGTTCAACCCCGTAATTATCAGGGGGTTGTCAGTATCTGCTGAGAGAGAGCCCTCCTTTTGGTGCCACCCCTCCAAGCAGAAAACCTGTTTTTCAACTTGCAACTCCAGCTGCCATAGTTTTAACCTTTAATTTCTGATCTTAGATCCAGAATAAAAGCAAGCCGTTTGCATAAAATAACCCATGTTATATAGTCTCACCAGCAACAAACCCCTTCATATTGCTAAAGACTGGTAGGCTTTCATTCACCAGTGTACTGTTCCAACACACAGGCATTTGTTTTTCTTTAGTTTGCAAAGGCCAATTTTTTTCACACGTGGTGCAGCTGGCCTTCCTTCTTAATTTTGACTTTTCATCTCCCGCAGCTTCATACACTGTCTTGCAGCTATAGTTATTCTCTGGAATGCTGGAGTTGGTCTGCAACACAGATACATTAAAACAGACATGGCTCAGCTAGTTACAGTCTCTCTCTGAACAGCTGTGTTTTGGATACTTTTGCAAAGAAAATGACAGTGTTTCCTGTGTAAGTCAAAGTAAAGTTCCTGGTTGATTTGTTTTTTTTGGAGTTGGTTTGACAGGGCTTGTTAATTCAGAATCATGCCTGGTTTTGCTGAGGCACAGTGAGACACACAGGGCTTGGTGGGGCTTATTATTCACAGTGGCTTTAAGGAACAGAGGAAATTAGCATCAAAGCCACATTTTTTAAAGGTGAAAAAGGGTTTATTTTCCATGGGAATTTTGGCTTTTGCAGCAAAGCAACCCTTCTTTTTCCACGTTCTTCCTTTTGTGTATGTCGGCACACATTGTCAATCTCCTTCAATGTGCCCCCTTTGTTTCATCCTACCCGATGTTTGTTTGGCAGGACGGTGCAGCCATTTTTGTTGTTGTTGAAAAACACAGTTTTAAGCCATGGCGCTCACAGGAGCCGGCGCAACCATTTTGTGGTTTCTGTGCAACTGCAGTTTGGTGATGTGAGGAAATGCTTTTGGGTGGGTCAATATATCCCACACCCCCCCCCCGACTCTTCAGAGATTTCAAGTCGAGGGAGAATCGGGCAAGTGGTATTTCTTCATGGGACAAAGCAGGATCAGTCAGTTATGAGTCCTTCCATCCGAGAGCGGTACGTCCTGCTCCTCTCGTTGTCTCTGGTCGGACGTGGAAAGACACCCCCACCTTTCTCTTGGATTTTCCTTTCAGAGTTTGGAGCGCCACTCCCGGATCTTCTTTGGTTTCTCCCTTCCAGGTTGCAGGGGAGGTCCTCCTTGGTCTTTAGATAGGCGCAACTATTATGAATCTATGAAAGAGAACTCAAACCGGTAACAAAAATTTCCCACTAACTGCCCTCCAATTGGGTTGACAGCAGTGGGATACGCAGGCATTCAGTGATCACAATTGATAATGAAGAAAATACTCCCTGTTGCATAATCCTATTTATAAATCCCTTCTGGTTCTTCTTTTCCTTATTCTCATGTTTCCGATGTCTCCTCTGTTTCAATCTCTCTGGGCTCCTCAATTTGTTGCAAAGTGTGCCTAGGGTGACAACTCTTTAGCTGATTAATATGGACCCATTTCTCTTCTGTCAATTCACCTTTGGGGATGCGGATTCTGTAGGCGACAGGTGAGATTTTGTCTACAATTTCAAAAGATCCTCGCCAGCTAGGCAAACATATGCACTCTTTGGTTCTGGTTCCTTTGGAAATTGTACAAGTAGACCCTGTGTCCTGCTTGATATTCCTTTTTGGTTGTTTTTAGATCATACTGAGTCTTCATCCCCTCTGCAGATCTTTCTAGATTCCGCTGAGCATATGCAAAAGCATGTTGAAGGTGTTTTCATAGGTTCTCAACATACTCATGAGTTGTGAAGACGTTTATCAGTGTCTGCTCCTGTGTTCTATAGAGCAGATGCTGATGTATCATCATCCTTCGTCCAGTCATCAGCTCAAATGGAGACATCTTAGTTGAAGAATAAGGTGTAGATCTGATGGCCATCAGGACAAGCGGTAATCGGATGTCCCAAGTTGGCCCAGATTCTGCTACAAACATTTTTAGAATGGTCACAAGGGTTTATTGTACCTCTCAACTCCACCACTAGAGAACAATGGTATGCAATGTGAAGTTTCCTTTTACCCCAAGTATCTCCCACATCTTTGTCATCACTTCACTGGTGAAGTGAATACCTTGGTCTGACTTAATCCTTTGGGGTAGGCCAAAACACAAGAAGATGTGGTTGATCATCAGGGCAGCTGCGGTTTCTGCCTTGCAATTTGGGGCCGGGAGACATTCAACCCATTTGGTAAACAAGCATGTTACCGTTAACATGTACTTGTTCCCCCTAGAGGAGTGAATCACGGGCCTGATGAAATCTACTTGTAAATCTGAGGCAGTATCATCCCCCCTATAGGGGAGCTCGGTGTGTGAGTGAAGTTGGCTGAAATTGTGTACACACAAGATACCCCCTCAAGTATTGGTCGAAGTCCTGCCCCATGTGTGGCCAGTATGCAACCTCTCTTAAGATTTTTAAAGTAGTGTGAAACCCCTGATGACTGGCTGTGGCCGCATCATGGGCGTGACTTAACATCAGGCTTCGGAATGAGGTAGGGACCACCCACTGGTCACAGCCAAATATGGACCTCCTTACCAACAGACCATCTTGGATTTGGACATTTTTTAGACATTTCATCAACACCCTGAGGTCCTCTTTCCCGATGTAATCGGTATCCGTCAGGGGAAAGTTCTCAGGGTCCGCAATGTGTTGATAAAACTTACCAATAATCGGATCCCCTTTTTGTGCCATGATTAAATCAGCATCTGGGGTCTCCTTACTCCATTGGGCAGTTGAGAGTTCATTGTGAGCATTTGTCTGGGACCTAGTGATAGCAGTGACCTGGAATTCCCCCAACAGGGACTCGATCTCAAGGATCTCCCCCTGGATGGCTCTGGGTTTGGCCAGCTGATCAGATAGGTCATTTCCAGTTTTGTCTGGCACCTCTATTCTGGAATGACCTTTGATCTTCTTCCAATAGATAGTCATCCCACTAGAGGTGACCAGATAATCAATATTTTGGATGAGCTTGCCATGTTTGAGCGGTTTATTATTAGCACATAGCATGCCTCTGGTTTTCCAATTAACCAGGTGCTCCATAAACCCGTTCCGAACATGATTAAGACCAGTTTGTGGAGTCGGTGTTAGACGGCAGTGAGGATGGCCTGATGAACTGATATCAACACCGCCACCTGACTACTACGGGCACCAATTTTGTACCCAGCGGAGGGTTCCATGGCATCATTCACCCAGGCACTCCCAATGCCGGCCATCAGTTCCTTTTCCCCGTTGTTGTCAACATGGTAGGAGCACCCGTACACATAAACTGTGAGCATTACCTCGCACTTGTCTTCTTCATAAACTTTGTGTGGGGAATTCAGGTACGCCTCCATGTTGTCCTGGATTTTAAGACTTTCGTCCTCGAGACAGTTTTCTCTGGCACAATCATGCAAGTCAGCCAGACCTTGCGCGAGGGGACTTTTCCTGTTTTGCCCATATCTGACCTCCACAGGAAAGCCTTGCATTGACAGAATCCAGGAAGTAATTCTGGAATTACTCACATTTCCGGCCTGGATTCTGTCACTTTGTAGATATTGCAAAGGCTGGTGGGGAGTCTCCACTATGATGTGTTCCCCCTGGATGAACAGGTGGTCATTTCACAATTCCCACACCGTTTTCAGGAGTGCTTTCTCACAATCGTTGAATTTTTCCTCCACAGAGGATAAAGTCTTGCTTGCATAGGAGATGACCTTATTGACCTTGTCATGCTTTTGATATAATACTGCTGTCAAGCATGTATTCCAGAACCCGGTCTCCAAGAAGAACGCCTTGTTTCTGACAGGGTAAACTAGACAAGGCACTTGTGAGCGGCTTCTTTTGAGTTGTTTTACTGCCTCAGCTTGTTCTGGACCCCACTCCCACTTGCCCCCCCCCCCCTTCAACAGATGGATCATGGGTCTTGTGATCTCTGCGTAATCCTCAATGAACTTCCTACTGTAATTAGTCTTTCCAAGGAGGCTTCTTAGCTCACGCAGTGTTGTGGGGTCTTTCAGTTTTAGGACTGCTTCCACTTTCTTTTCCTGGGGACAGAGACCCTCAGGAGTTATCTCATGCTCCAAGAAGTTGACACAGGTTCTTCACCATTGTGCCTTTTGGAAGGATAGATTTGCTCTGGCAACCCTCAACTGTGTCAGAACATAACGGATTTCCGCTATGTGTTCCTCCACAGCTGAGCTTTTTATCAAGACATCATCCACATAGGCCAGGTTACCCCTTTCACCCAAGTCAGGCATGGCCTTATGTAGGAAGATGTTGAATTTGTTGCCGGAGTTGATGTATCCAAAGGGAGTCCGGCTCCAGGTGTATTGCTGCCCCCCAAAGGTAAAGGCCAGCTTGTATTGGTCCTCCCTACTGACAGGCACAGTCCAGTACCCATTGGTCAGGTCAATGGCAGTATATACCTTTGACCCTTGGATCTGTGCCAGCCCCTGGTTGATGTAGGGAAGACGCCATCGGGACATGTGGACCCATTTATTCAGCTCCATTAGGTCAGCACATAGTTTCCACTGGCTGTTCGGTTTTGAGATCCCCAGAACCAGATTATTAAAGGTGTTGTGGACTGGACGAATTGTCCCACGAGACTCAAGGTTTTTGATTATTTCCATCAGGGACTCCATGGATCCGAGAGGCAAGTGGTATTGCTTCACAAAAACTGGAGTCATTCCAGGGTCCGTAATTGTTGTTGTATGGATTTCGGTGCAACCACAGTCATACAAGTCCACCGCAAAGAGATCTTGAAAATCTAAGAAAACCTGTTTCAACTTTTGCTGTAATTCCAGAGTCTTACAGGCATCAGCTAGGTTGACTCGCTCTTCAACCATTTGCCTGAAGCCTGGAAAGACTTCTGGTTTTGCTATCTGAGCGGCCTCCTCCAGATGGGTGGAGAGGTCCCTGGTTAGAGTGTTGACCTGGACAGAGGGGTTCAGGTAGGTGAGGTTGTCATTTGGGACCTGGAAGATCACCTCATCCTGCCTGATGTCACAAGTCACCCCTTCCTACCTGTAAGGGCAGGAAGAGTACACCAGGTAATTCCCCCCTTGCCAGGTGAAGATCCTTTCTGGTGGTAAGTCATGGTCACTATCACTGTCAAAACAGTCATTGGGGATTGGTTCATTACCTAGATCCATGGAAAAATGTTGGTCTTCAACCGCCATTCCAAAATGGTGGCTGCGCCCAGAGTGATACTCCTAAGGTCGCTGTTATCCATCAATATTGGAATGGAATTGTGTTCTACATTAACTAATGGTGTTGGGTTTAACCCCAACCCCTGCTGTCGGAGATGGGCATTGAGGTGTACCTATGCGTCCGGATTATGAAATTTCTGTCCTCTTTTAATTTTTAATTCAAGTGGGAATAGTCGGTCCGTCCGGCGATGGTAACCTCCTCTCCAATTTGAACTTCAACTATATATTACAGCAATTGGGCTGACTGAAATGCTTTTTCCGAATCATCAAAGTCCATGGGGTCACCCCCTAGTCGGGACAAGGCTTTGTAATTGATCAGGTCCAAATTAATGGCAAAACGATTGAGAATGTCACTGCCTAAATAGAATGCAGCAGGAGCATCTCGCACGACCCAAAAAGTATGTACTATGCTTTTGTTTCCATACAGAAGCTAGGCAGGAGATGTTTGGCATTGGGAGTTTCCATGCCCATTTCCCACTTATCGATCAATTTAAATGTGGGAATGGCTGGATCTTTTGGGAGCTGTCAGAACATGGCTTTGTTGATGAAGCTCTAACCGTTGTTCACGAACACTCGGGCGAGAACAGATTCCTGCCCCTCATTCAACTGAATAGGGATGAATAACTGTTCTCTAATTTTCTGAATGTTAGCTAAACTTTGAGCTAGTTTCTCATCACTTTTGACTATGGAATTGGGATTTTCAGATTGTAAACCAGTATAGAATTTCAAAGTATTTCCTTCCAGTGATGAATGCCACTTAAAACTGGAAGGAATGTTGATTTCCAGGAATGGAGAGGGGTTCCTATCACTAGTTTGTTGTCTTATAGCAATTACTGTCACATCCGGTATTTGATTGTTCTGCAAATGGAACTCAATATGATCAGGTTTTTGTTCAACCAATGTGGCATGTGCCAATTAAAATAACCTGGTTGACACTCTGTTTCAATTTCATTGGCCTGTTCGTCTGTATCCACAGCACCTTGTTCACACAGTCTATGAAGGGGGACAACCTCTGCAGGATGTCATTCCCTAGTAGACAGGGTGTGCCCTCTGGAGTCACGACGATGACAGGGTGTTTCACTTTATGTCGCCCAATTTTTATTTCGAAATCCGCAGTCCCCTCGTCAGGAATTTCATTCCCATTGAAAGTCTGGAGTTATCCAGGAAGAGGGGTGAGAAGGATCTGGTATCTCTCCCCCCTTCCTGAATTTAGCTGATCAAAAGCCCTTTTAGACAGAAGAGTGGCTTCGGATCTAGTGTCCACCAGTGCTGAAAATGTACATTGCCCCCTGAATTTGGTCCGGGGCATAACGTCTACTCTCCTTCTCCTCAAGGGGGCAAAGATAATGTGCATTTTGGGTGAGCTGGGTGGTCAATTTCCCTATTTTGGACTCTGTCACGGGTAGTTTGGGCATAATTCTGTGTAGGAGTTTGGGAATCTGAAAGAAATATTTTGCACTCGGAGAGTAAAGGAGTTTCAGGCTCCTCCTTTTCTGATTCTGGGCTGCCCCTCCCCCTTTTTGGAGACAGTCAACAGAATTGCTTTGGGAAGTGTGGGAATCCTCTTTTAATATTATATTTCTTGATGCTCATTCTGGGGTTCTAGGATGAGCGATTCAGAATCAGTCCGCACACCCTCCCAGTCTTCATCTAGATCTCTTGGGACCCATTTTTCTTTGGGAGGAGTCCACCCGTCCCTGAAGGAGAAGATCTTTTCACAGAATCCTCTAAGGATTCTTCTCCTTCAAATTGGAGGACACTAACTTCCTCCACAAACTGGGCCTTTTTGAGTTCTTTATTTCTCCTACCCACCCTCTATTCCTTGGGTGGTAGGTTTTCGGGGGCAGGAGATTTTTGTTCCGGTTCCTGGGTGTCCAGGGGCTTTTCACGAGTAAGGAAGGAGGCTTCCTCTAGGGCTTTACACCCCACTTACCCCGTGCCTCCTCCTCTGGAACCGGTGAGTTGTCAGGGTTCTCGCCCCGTCATTGTTCGGGGGTGCCAGATCCTTGGTTTGTGGGGTTCTGAGACGCCATGCTTGTCTGAACGTTCTGTTGAGCCCTCTACAAGAGACCCAGATCCTGGGTTAGGCTCTGGACCTGGCGCTCCAGTTGAGACACCCGTTCCAGCTGGTACAGGGTCTCTGCTCCACCCTCGGTGGATCACAGGAAGGATAACTATCACTTCTCCCATGATACCCTGGATATGGTGAATTTTGGTAACCCGCCACTCTTGGCCTCCCCTCTCCCAGATTGGGTTGTCTGGGTTCCTGAAAGCGGGGAATGAAAGGAGGGTTGCCCTGCAGGTTGTGGTTTTTTTGGCATCGGGGAAAGAAACTTGACCCAGCATTTGGGGAATTCCTGCCCCCCTGAGGAAAGTTAGGAGGGAAGTTTCCCAGGGCAGCACTTACCTGGTTGGACCCCCCTTGGGCCGGCGGAGTCCATACATACCACAGGATTGGTCGGTTGCCCTTGTATCAGGGTCTGATATAATCAGGGGAGTTAGGGGTCCCCTGATGAGTCAGCTTCAGTTGACTTTCTTCTAGAGAGTCAAACTTTTCCTGACACTCTATTTTTGCTGCTTCTAGTTGGGCCTCTTGATCTGCATTATTTTGCAGTTGGCGAGCAAAATCCTCTTTTAATTTTATGATGTAGTATACAGATTCTACCTCCAACTCTTGTCTCTTTTGTATTGTTTGTTCCGCTAGACTTAAATCAATCTGGGTTTTATTTAATAGTTCAGATTGATTCTGCGCTAGAGTTTCATATTCCTCCTGCTTTTCCCGCATCACTCCCATGTGGAGATACAGGTAGGCCATGATTCTGGCAATATTGCTTTGCTCCTCTTTAATTTTTGGGGTCATGTATAGCTCACTCAGAGCTTGGTGTAATAGGCCCCCGTCCTGCCACATATCCGGGTTCATGGCGGTGACCTGTTTTGTTATTTCTTGTAGCCAGACTTTTTCATCCTGTTCTGGCCACTCACCTCTGACAAATAGCTTGTGCAGAAAGTGCTCCCTAGCCAAATTAATTTCTACCACCATCATTTTGGACATGTTCTTTCTTTATTAATTTATTTATTTATGTACGAGTAACCTGTATTCTATTGCTTTTTCTGTCTATAATTTTAGACACAGGCCGGTACTTAGAGTATTTGTTTTGGGAGGCGCTTGTACAGTGTAGCCCAGTTTTCCAACCCCACAAAGTATTACTACCTTGCAGGTGAGTCTGATGTGTTAGACTGTCTTGGGTGGCAACCAAAACCCAAATCCCGGTTTACGAGCCCCCAAGTTTGTTAAGGATTTCAAGCACACCTTGGTCTTGGCCTAGTTTGTAACACCTAACTGAGGTGCTTTTCTCCTTATTTGTGTGGATTCAATTTTGGGATGATTCACCACTCATATCACACCCCCTTTTCAAATACCCTGGGTGACAATGGACCATGAACCAGGCTGGTTGGTCAAATGCAATATTTATTTATTTAATTCAAAAGAATTCACACACTTTTTAATATGGGGAAGTAGTCACCAATGGGGTGATGAATGACAATGTGAATGTGAGCAATGCACCGGGTTTGACTTTTTAATGGAGCATACACAGCACTGCAGAATAGGAGTACTTTTTGATTTAGGACAGATAGCACCCAAGTTAGAATTTCCCCCTGCAAGGTTCTCTTAACCCAAATTCTGGGTGGATACAAAGAAGCAGCAGGTACTCAGGAATAAGAGACTGAAAATGGAATCTAAATGTGACCTTCCCTCCCCAAATAAGAGAGGAACCAGATATTAAACCCCTTGCAACCTTGTGAAATGACACTCAGAACTAGATAAATCAATAATTAATGTGTGTTGAACCTTGGAGCAGATACGATTCTTTACTAATACAACAATGCAAAGATACTAACAATTACAAAGAATGGGTTACCAAAAGCATACAGTTCAGAAATAAGTGGAAAGTTTAAAACAGATTGCAGTCAAATCATGCCTTTAAAATTGACACTTTTGCAATTCCCGCCTAAAATTACCCGAACAGTTTTGTAATAAAAACGGGTGGAATACCCTGATTTGGAGTTTTATGTTGGGGAATAGATATAGATCACAGGTACCGAATGGAATTGAAAGTAAGTCTCTAGCTGGTAAATTGAAAGAGTTATGCAATATAGAAGGTGGCGCCCTTTGAGTAAAATGAAGGGTGAAATTAGAAAGGAAATGAGTTTGTGAAAAGAACAGTTTATTTTAACCAGATTTAAGGACTAAGAAAAGAGGAACGCCACCCGTGAATTCTCTAGGTTACGCTGCAGATGTAACCCTTCACACAGTGTACCCCTTTTCTTTAAGGAAAATTACTTTATTTAATCAAAATATCGCTAATGACATATGCACTTTGTAAAACCGAAATGAAAAGAAAAGGAGCACTAATGCTTGGAGATTAATGACAAATTGCTCAAAGAATTCTGACAGTGGGACAAGTTATCAGGATAAGGAAAGGATGACTTATAGAGGGGCATAAGGACAAGGCAAGGTATACTATAGATTTCTATGGGTTGATGAAATACTCACAATCCACTTTTCAGTTTGGGGCTTTTGGACAGTCAACCGGGTCTGGTCATTACACAGCAGGGCACCTGGCAAACAGCTGTGTGGTTCTGGTCACTGGCGGGCAAGTACTGGACAGGCAATTCGGGTGACTGGACACTAAAGGTAATCAGGGTAGCAGGATGGCAGCAGCATGCAGTGAGTGGCAGCAAGCCAGGCTGGATCAGGATGCTAAAAGGTACCACAGCTTTCCCCTTGTTAATGGGAGATTTAGTGTTTATTTTTAGATTTCAGGCCTTGCTGGAATGAGTCCACCACTGCTCGGGTTTTGCAGTGGACCCTGGAGCAGGATCAGCAATGCTTTGGCCTTGTAGTTGGAGTCAGGATCTGGAAGATGACGGGAACAGGAACGAAGCGCAGGAAATCATGAAGAGTGTCTGTCTAGAGTCTTTGTCAGTGACCCTTATTTATAGTGCATAATGACATTATCAAAGTATAGGCTGGGCAGGGTTAACTAAGCACGCCTCTAAACTACTTGGAATGGACAGGGTAGCTAATCTCTGCCTCGCTCTCAACTTGTTGGATTTCCAAGAGAATGATGTCATATTTATTATGGGAGTTTTACAATGTCCAAAAACTCCCACATTTACTTTACTTAAAATCCGATTTTGCCAAAAACATACATTTATACAATTGCAATCTCTTAGCAAATTATATACACAATTTACATATTTTGTGCAGCACATTTCAGTCCAATTCTCCAGTCTGTGGACCTTGTTCTGCTCTTCTGCTATGTTTTGGTAGTTTTGAGCAAGAAAGATTTGGCCTAAAATTCCATAACTTTATACCCAGTTGCAAATTATCCCAAGGGATGTATGTACACAAATGTATGTTTACAACAATAGTACTTTTAAATTTATCCTCAATACTTTGCCCTTTCTGTCCCCAAGGTGTCAGTGAGTTCTACCATGTCTCAAAAGAAAGCACAAAAAAACACTTCTAGACTGTGACATTTTTACAATTTTTCAAAGTCTTGCTGCAGAGAAAGAAGTCTTTTAAAGTTTATTCCTGAAATAATCTTTGGGAACAAATGGCAGTCCCTTTGTTCCTGGGTCAATTTTATTTCTTTCCTTCAACTGCTGCCAACTGTCATTTCCTTCAGAGCATGGTGGGGGTTTCTCCCTTGAATGAAGTTATATTGCCCCTTCAGACTTCAGACTTCCTTCGCTGGGAGCCTCAATGTCCAAGTCCGATCAGAGACGAAAGTCTGTTCAACCCCGTAATTATCAGGGGGTTGTCAGTATCTGCTGAGAGAGAGCCCTCCTTTTGGTGCCACCCCTCCAAGCAGAAAACCTGTTTTTCAACTTGCAACTCCAGCCACCATAATTTTAACCTTTAATTTCTGATCTTAGATCCAGGATTAAAGCAAGCCGGTTGAATAAAAGAACCCATGTTATATAGTCTCACCAGCAACAAACCCCTTCATATTGCTGAAGACTGGCAGGCTTTCATTCACCAGTGTACTGTTCCAACACAGAGACATTTGTTTTTCTTTAGTTTGCAAAAGCCAATTTTTTTCACTGGTGGAGCAGCTGGCCTTCCTTCTTAATTTCGACTTTTCATCTCCCGCAGCTTCACACACTGTCTTGCAGCTATAGTTATTCTCTGGACTGCTGGAGTTGGTCTGCAGCACAGATACATTGAAACAGACATGGTTCAGCTAGTTAGAGTCTCTCTCTGAACAGCTGAGTTTTGGATACTTTTACAAAGAAAATGACTGTGTTTCCCGTGTAAGTCAAAGTAAAGTGCCTGGTTAAAAAACATTTTTTAGAGTTGGTTTGACAGGGTTTGTTAATTCTGAATCATGCCTGGTTTTGCTGAGGCACAGTGAGACACACAGGGCTTGGTAGGGCTATTAATCACAGTGGCTTTAAGGAACAGAGGCAATTAGCATCAAGGCCACATTTTTTAAAGGTGAAAAGGGGTTTCTTTTCCATGGGTATTTTGGCTTTTGCAGCAAAGTAATGCTGCTTTTTCCACTTTCTTCCTTTGGTTTATGTCGGCACACACTGGCAAACTCCTTCAATATGCCCCCTTTGTTCCATCCTGCCCGATGTGTGCTTGCCAGGATGGTGCAGCCATTTTTGTTGCTGCAAAACACAGTCATTTTTGAGCCATGGCACTCACAGGAGCCAGCGCAACCATTTTGTGGTTTCTGTGCAACTGCAGCTTGGTGATGTGCGGGAAATGCTTTTGGGTGGGTCAATATATCCCACACCAGAAAAGAAAAATACTCATGGTACAACTACGGGAATAACTTGATAGTCAAGTGGGTCATCGACCTTAGACCAATAAAATCCATGACTGATTTGAAGAGTACACTCAGGGATAAGGCAATGAAACTTGAACTTGCCTCGATGAGGAACCATGTATCTTCTCTACCATCAATGGCATTTTTTATGGCCTCATTTCAAAACAGCCATGAGATAGGTGCTGTAATTGCATTGGTATCTCCGGAGCATCAAAAACTATATCAATGGTATGCATAAATATTTTACTGCTGCTAGTAAGAATGCCTTGGACTGGTGGCGACCATGGACTAGGATATGATGAGAATATTTTACATTTTTTGTTGATATGCCCTGTTTTGCTTGGCTTGAGAGGAATGTGTTTTAAAAATAATTGTGTTGAATTGGGAATTAGGGATACTAGAAGTGCTATGAATTTATTTATGAATTTTAACGACCTGAATTTTATATCTGATGTTTTCAATTTTGTCAAGGAGGGTCTCCAAATCTATGTTATCTGATATGTATCGATGTTTTAAGAATGTTAATGGCTAACGCTGAATACAAATTATTTCTTCTCTTTGTATTACATGTGCGATCTTTGTGAATGGTAGTTCAAGCCTATTTGCTCATAGGTCACTTGGTGATGGTTTAGTGGTGATTTGTTTAGTATTCATTTGAGTTTTAGATACATTTTTTCATTTTGGCAATTCGATCTTTCCTTGAGATGCTTATGAGAGACTTTACATGCATACATTATTGATTGCAGTGAAATTGCTCTGTAAATATATTTTTCTATATAAAAAGAATACATATATATATATTGTTTGTACCATATATTATTACCCGACGAGGGTCAACCAGAATGTAACAACCATTCTGATTGGCCCACGCCGGGGCTTTACCCAGCCGTGAATCCCTCCGTTGGGATTCCACTCCTTTGTTCCCTGCGGGGGGCACGGCAGCCTCTCAGTCAATGAGGAGGCTCGAAGCGGGGCAATCCCCGCTCCAAGCCTCCACACGGCTGGAGGCTGCCATCGTCCCCCTGCAGGGATTCAGGTAAGTTTTTTTTTCCCTCCGCTGCACACAATCCCCTCCCCGCTCTCCCAAACCCACTTACCGTGGTATTTCTCCTTTCATGAGCGAACGCGCTGGGAACACTTCTGTCCCCAGTGCGTCCGCTCCGGATGGCCACCATGGAAAGGGAAAACGGACTCCGTTTTCACTTCCCAGCGGCCATGTACATAGATTTTTTTTTTCTTTCTGTTCCGAAAATGCCACCGCGTTTCGTAACAGAAAAAATGCTATTAATACCCCGGTCTGGCAGGCAGGTGTACTAATAGCTATAAACACCTCACTGCGGGGGCATTTCCAAGTCAGATAATGTGCTGGGGCTTGGGGTTTATTGCTTAATTATAGGACCACGGAGAGCTGCTCAAAATTCTATCGTTAATAACTTTTGATTTGAGTAATGCTTTTGGTTGAAATTTTGAAAGTGATTAGAGATCTGTGACCGCCCCAAAGATGACAAATTTACATGAAGATTTGTTAGAAAATCAAAAAGGTTATTAAGCGTCAAAGATAAACAAAAAAATGTAAAGTGTGGTCTACTTCCCTTTAATTTCCCATAGACAATCAAGGTCAATTTTTGACAAGGCGCACAGCCCAAACCACTGAACGGATTTGAACCAGGTCCAAGACAACTTGGGCACGAAGCATTGACTTGTGATCCATGCATGGGTTGGGGTTATTCCATGCAGTAATTATTTAAAAATGTTATGGCGAAGGGTGTGCCCCATTCCCAAACATATTTAGGGGATTTACTCGAAACCAGGTGTTTTTAGAAATGAACCGACTGCCAATTGTTTTTCTCTCGATGCAAGTGATATCCGTGGCTATAGCTGAGCATATGGGAAAATGAATTGCAGGAAAAGAGCTATTTGCAGGTCAAAAAACATGCAAATGCCATCAGGATAGAGGTGTGGGGAGTGTAGAGGGCACCATGTGAAATGTTGTAGTTGAGGGGGTCTAGGGACTGAGTTTGTAAAACAAAGCTTTCCGTAGCCTCGACTATAGCCACAAATAGTCGACGTTTGAAACCAAACTGCGTCACAGATACAGCGTGTGTTTTGGGGGAAAAGGGAGAGGGCAGGGGAGCTGAGAAGGCCGTCTGGGGAGTAGAGGAAGCTGGCACAGATGAAGTGGGCCCTTGGTGAGGTTCTGGGGGGCAGGGAAGTATTTCTTTCAGCCATTTTGCCAATATTCACGGCTATATCCAAGGCTATATCCAAGGCTACAAAGGACTACATATAACCACCTGTACAAGTAGTCCTGATCCCACAGCTATATATTTTGGGGTGTGAGTGTTTCATTTCTTTTTGAAAGTTATTTGTATAGCTATAGTGACGTTGAGGGTGAAAAATTGACCTGGTACGTATTTGGGACTCTTTTTTATTGTGGCTGTGTGTTTTCAGGCTTTTGTACATGTGAGGCTTTGGAGAAAAAGAGAAGAAATTAGTTTAACAAAATTATTATAAAAGTATCAAACGTATTCTATTTTTAGATACCCCATACAATGTATTTTAGGTTATGTGTTTTTACTTATGTTATTATGGTGTGTGGCTGTGGAATGTTTGTTTAACCAGTTTACTGTTATGTATTATTCTCTGCTTGCTTTATTTTCAGGTACGTTATATATGTACATGAGTAGTGTTGTACAGTACTGATCTTTTAAGTTGTATTGTAGTATAAAACTTGAAGTGAGGCCCGCTTTTTAACTAATTTCTGTAACCGCAGTTATCATCAAAGTCAATGAAATGTAACCACAGGTATAATATATGTTTTATAAATGTTATTGTATTTGTATTTTTGTATGTCATAAGTTTTGGGGTACACTGAGTGTAGTATTTTAGCACATCTGAACTGCTGTTTTGATGGTTTGAAGGAACACTGCATTTCCTTCATCAGTTAGGTGTACTCCGTCAGGTCTATAGAAATTGTTCATTTAGTGCTGTATGTTGTTGTTCGAAATCCATATTTGGTTGTGGCCTCTATGAATGCTGAAACAGCTTTATTAACTTTTCTAAGGATTTCTCTGTTTTACCATTAAATCTGGTGCTCCATCTCCATTTTTGCCTCTGAGTCAGATTGGAAAATATGAAGCTGCTGTAAGGAAATAGTTTCATTTGTTTTGCTATGTCTTGCTTGATCATTAAAGTAAGGGGCACACCTCGTACATTCCCCAAATCATTGCCTCCACAGTGAATTAATATGATGTCTGGGTGCCCGGTACATTTCAGACTAAACCATTTTGGGAAAACTTGGAACCAACGCATTCCCCGCAATCCAAACAATTTCATTGTAAAATCTCTGAAACCTAGGTCCATGTTAATATTTAGTTTCTCACAAAAAAGCCAGTAACCAAAACAGCCAACTGTCTCTGATCAGCCACGCAGTTCTCAAACCAGTCAGTGCGCAGCATTGCTATCGGTGGGTAGATAGCCCCCCCATGTGCAGCTGCACCTATATGAAGACAAATGGCACGTCGTGTGTTTGTGGATGTGTGGTAGCCGCGTGTTGGGTGTCCTGACCCACGTTTCGACTATTATGCTGCAACAATTGGTGCTGTGGGCTTAGGAAATCCAAGAGGGCAGAAAAGCTCACATTTGCGCCAGAATCCTGGAGAACCTTGCAGTTTTGCGCACAGCAAAATGGTCCCCTGACCTGCCACCCACCAGTGCAAAGAAAGATGGTTCTGTTCAAAACCCGTTTTTATTAATGTAAACAATTGCTAAGATCATGGGCCCGGAAACAGCAAACAAAAATCCAACTATGGTTGAGTGTTTTACTTTACTCTACTACAGATCCACATCAATGCCATGTCAAGCAAGGATCATATACTATCAAGTAAAATCCTTTCTTTTGGAAATGTATTAATTCAAGACAGATCCCAAAAATAGGTGCAGTACCAGCATTTTCCACAAACCGGCGCTAGCGGTCTAAACTCTGACTGGGGACCTGTATTGCAGAAGCTAAACAGCATCCTGAGCTAGCTGGGACTTCAAAGGTTTGTTCCCAGGAAGCACTCTGATTCAATTAAAAGTTCAAAGGGGTTGCCTTTCCTGAGAACTCTTAACACCCCAGAGACCCACACCAGGAGGCAGGATATCACATAGCCCTGTTGATTTTGAGGGAGGGGGTTTCCCCTTCAGCCTGGAGGAGAGAGACAATAGACCCTTTCAATGAAATGGGGTATGTTAATTTTGGGTGTGGACTGTAAACAGAGCTCTGCCTGGAAGAAGAGACATGTGATCCCTGACTCACCCAGTACCTAGGGGCGGGCCAGACACTTTTTGTGAATTGAATTGAAGGCAAATATATGTTTTATAAAAACTCTGATAACTAATTGTAACCAGATGACAGGAATGTACAATTTGGAGATCCTTAAAATGGAAAATGTACCTACAATTTGAGTCTAAAATCAATTACGTACGATGTTCGGGGACCGAACCCCACAATTTATTCATGTTGCAGACACTGGGTTTAAGCTAGAGACATGGAAATGTACTGGAATATGTGTAGAAAGACAGTGTACATTTGTGCCACTTTTGGTAAACGTCCGATATTGGTAAACCAACTAAAAACGAAAATAAGTTGTCATTTTTGAATGCAAGCTCTTAGGAAGATCAGAGTTGAACAAGAATGAAATCGTGAGTGGGTTGGGCAAAGAAAGTTAGCATCCACACCCATTTTCAAAAGACATAAAAAGAGCCACTGAAAGCAAGACAGGGACATTCACTTTCCACTTTCTTGCGGGACACTTTGCCGGGAGACTCCAGACTTCAAATCCATCAATCTCCAGAGACCAGAGCTCCAGAGAGACCAGACCCAGACCAGATCGCTGAGAGCTGACCCAGACCACTGTGCACAGAACTAGTACCCAGTGGCGAGAGAACCGCAGCCAATCCTGACCCGATCCGTGACCAAGTCACATTCCTGTCCAAAATATAGTGTGACTACTCAGCCAGATATGTGCAAAACCAATCTCTTAAATTAAAATAATCTAATTCAAACTATTTTAACCTATTGAGAACTGCATCATAGAAATCGTGTCCCTCCTGTTGATTCAAAGCTGCAAAACTGTCATCTGTCATTCTGAGCTTTACTTTTATTTTGAGAATCTACCTTCACAAAATCATCCGTATCTCTTGAACCGTTTGTGCTCGAAGCGAGATTTAACTTTCATTTCAAAGCTAAGATTCTAGGCTTTCCAACGAGACAAACGACTTTCTATTCATTATACTTTTTCCGTAATTGCGCTTGACGCACTCGCAAAAAGTGCTGCGATTTGCGAATTAAAATCATTATTAGCATATTTTTCCTTTCTTTGCATACCACCTTTAAAGTACTTTGCCTGTGTTTAAAATCATCCCTGTTTCTCTAAGCTTGCTAGGGGGGAACTGAATTTGTATTGTACTGTGATTGTATTCCTGAAGACTGTGTGTGTTACTTCAACCTCCTTACATTGCATAGAGGGGGAGTGAATTGCCAAAAGGGGAAAAGTGATTATATTATGTTTTGCTGAAATCATATCAAGTTTATTCCTGTGTTGCTTCTTTTCCACCTTTCATTTCCTTGTACCATATAAAGCATTCTCAGCTACCTTATCCTCTATACTACTCCTGAGTAATTAAACCAGTGTGCTAGTATAACATTATCCATTGTTGATCACTCACTGTCATATGTCTAAGTGTGATATCAAATATTAATTTATTATAAAAGTGTGATATATATCTATTGTTTAATTTTTCAAATAAACCTTTTTAATTTGCAAAACAAACCTACTTCTTGGCTCAGTGGGGTCAGGGGGATTCTAAGAGAGGGCGTTATATAAGGGTTTATCATCCAGAGTATAACTTGTCATGAAAATATATAAATAAGGGCTTCCCTTGGGCATCCCAGATAAGGCACTGACTTAGTGGGATTTCTGAATTGAAGTCGCTTAACACGCGGCTATCCGAAAGTTTGGGTGGGGTAGCATCTTAGATGCATTGCATGTTTTTGTGGATTGTAAGAGACTAGGGTAGTGGAGGAGGACCATGAGAAGTGGAGGGGATTCTGCTAGGCGTGTTGGGGACACTTGTTTGGTGGAGTACAAATACAATTTTAAATCTGTCATTTTTGATAATAGCTTTAGCTATCAGCCATGAAGGGCTATTGTATAAGTGCTTTTCGGCATTTAATTGGCTTTACCCGTAAACTTGGTTATATTTATAGCCACATCTATAAACATACATTTTCTGTGCAATAATCATACAGTACATAATTTTATTTATGTTTGTTATTTGATCTTGTTAGGTGTTGTTCTATTTTATTTGAAGTTTTGAAGGCTGGCTTAGGTTGATTTTGGGTTTGTAAAAAATGTACGTGTAGCCGCGGATACAAAGCAAGACCTGCAGTCGTGTCTAATAGCCGCGGCTATGAAAGATGATGGGTGTAAGGGGGAAATATATTTCTGTGATTTTCATTGTTTGTTATTTGGTTATTGGTACATTTCTATTTGTGTAGCTGTCTGTGATAGGTTGTGGGGAAAATGTGACATCAATTTTAGTAGTTTTATTAGTATTTAGTCCTCTTTTTTTGGTATTCATTTTGGAAAGTATAAATCCAGCATTTTCTGCAGTTGTATCCTTTTGATTCCAGAACCGTCACTGTGCACATGGAAGGAGTGTGGCTGATGTGAAAGTAAGTGTTAATACATTTTTAAATGTTTGATGGTTTATTTGCAGTTTTGTGTGTGTTAGTTATATCTACTACTGGTATCAGTCGGTCATTATGATTTTTTTCATTTGCTTTGATTGTGCAGCAAGTATTTAATATAGTTGTAAGTTTTAGAAATATGGAATTAGATTTGTGAATTAATGACATTTACATGAAGAGATTTAGTTTCTGTTTTTTATGTTAGAGAGATTGAAGGGTTATTTGATTGTATTTATGATAATTTTAATCCACTTTTCAGGTATGTTGTACTCTTACATCTTTAGGGCAGTTGAATTGATGGTGGTTTGCATTTGTGTTTTTGTATTTTATTGTAGCTGTATCGATCTGATCATCCCAGTGGGCTCTTGCTATATGTTGTACAGTAAACTCCCGTGAAAGGTCAACCTATATTCAAAACATAGTGGTACTGTTGGAGATGGGAGCTGCAACTCTATAGACTGTTCATGAAAAGCCTCCTTTGTGACCTTTCTAGCATTTCGGTTGATTCATTAAATTCAGTCCTGCAGGTGTTTTAAGACTCTGGCTGTTGGTGGCAGCACCTTCAATGTGTGGTGGGTGATTTTGAACACTCCAGTGATGAGGGAAGATGATATGTAAGTCAAAGATGGTGATGTTGCTGCACTGGTGGACGGAGGTGCTGCAGACGGAATATTGGAATGTGCATGGTGTAGAGTTTTGCTGCAGAATGTGTAAAGTACCTCATCTTCCCATTTCTGGAACAGTGTTCTTTGACTTTAAAGAAGTGCCAACTGTCAGCAGTGATTTTCATTCTAGTTGTCATTTTCCTTGGTGGTGATGGATTCAGAACCTAAATGATAATGCCATCACTGCTGTTACAATCATGGTTATAGTACTAGTGTTCCCACCTATGTGATTGTTTTCTATTCCTTGCTCTCCATGTTTACTTATCCTACCCTTTTGTCCTGCAACCTCCCAATATAATGTTCTTTGTTTATTTTCACCCAGTTTATGTATCCCTGTTTGTTTCTTGTAATTGTATTTTCTTATACTTTTTTTATATTGTTGTATGTTTTTTTTAATCCAAGTTGGATTTTTCCCAATGATTACTATGTGCAAAGAGAACAACAGTGTTTTATGCATGAATGTACCTTATTTAGTGGCTGTGATGCACTGCGTACAAAATATGAGGGTTATAAAAAGATGTGTGTTAAATTATGCTTATTAAAGTGTGTGTGTCTTTGAACTAATTATGGTTTCTTTTTTTCCAGATAGAAGGATATTATTATATATATTTTTTTTTTAAATAGATGAATAATCGCAGCTATCATGTATTCCATGGGCTGTTGGATGTTGTAGGTCTGGGTACCCGCAGCAACGACTGGGTGGTTTGCTAGACGCGGTTTCGATAAACTATATGTGTGGCTATAGCAGTAATGTCCAAAAAGTCCACTCTTTATGTACTCCTTTTTTACTGTTTCTTTTGTAATTCATATTTTACACTAGGTTTATGAAAAGAGACATGCAACCTTATAGCCGAGGCTACAAGACTTGCGGTGTTATTGGATTTGTTTGTACCTGCGGCTAAACAAAATTTCTGGAGAAAATAAATTAAATGTTTAACATTTGTTTAAGGTGTATTTAGTGTGGTGTTTGTAAACAATTATTGTAACATTTTAAAAATGTTGTATACATTAAAAACACATGTACATGTATATATTTGAAAAAGGTAAATAAATATGCAAAGTTTGTTGAAAGGAGATTTATTGGGGGGGTGTGATTATGGGTTTTCTTTTTCTTTTAGTTGGATGGAACGCATTATATATCTTCTTCTTTAGCCCAATTATCTGGATTTTTACTGTCCATGATTTATCGTAAATGTTCCTTTTTTTATTGATTGCACTTGGTTTTGAATATTAATTAATAGTTCTTTTAATTCTGTTAATCAATCCATGATTAGTTTTGTGGGTATTGTGTCTGGTGCTGCTTGCTTGATTCTATTTGATAGTTGAATGACTTCTTCATCTGTTTGAAATTATTTGAAATATTTTTAAACATTTGAAGATATAATACACTTTCAAAATATTCTGTTGGTTGTATTTACATTTTATAGTAGGTGGATAAAGTATGTTTGTTTGGTGACTGATGTTTGTTCCTTAAAATGTTATTATTAGTCTCATTTTAAATACATATAAAGAATGGATTTACAAAATCCTGAATGTGGTGTATTTTCCTCTGGTTCATTTTCTTCAGCATCTTCTTTTTTATTATCTTCCTCTGTAGGAAATTGTCCTCCAGGCATTGTATATAGTTTTCCATTTTAGTGTGGTAGAACGAAATACAGCTTGTCATTTCAGATATTAGACTTAGCATTGGAGGAAGAGTACATGAGGAGGGAAGGTGCAATGTTTCAATGTACTTTCTGATTGTTTGTTCATTGTGTGGTGGGTGGCTGCCAATAGGATGCAAGTACCTCAGATGGAGTTAAATTGCTGAACCTATCGGAGAATGTGTTTTTTATGTTTGTATATGCCAATAAAACTGTAGCTTATATTGCATTATCGTATTAAGAGTTTTTCTACGTAGTACATGTTTATTGCTTGATATTGAGGTGTGGTTGTAGGAGATTGTCGTATTTGTGGGTATATTTATTATACGGATACATAATGGTGGACTGTCAAAGTAGGAATATTACTACTGTAAAAGTTATTTAGAATGTCTCTATACAAACTAGATTTGATTGTGAAGATGAATGGTAGAATGGTGTGTTAGTGATATACACATAGGAGAAATGTTTACACAAAAATGCGCTATTAGCACAGCAAAAAAAGATTTCACAAAAATATATGTTGATTGGAAAATTAATTTGTGTCTTATAATTGTTCAAAAATGATGTATTTTATGAAATTGTAACAGAATAAAATTATATATTTTTAATAAGAACACACTCTGTGGTCCTCAGTGTGCGCTTTCTGAACCACATTTATTGAATTTTTCAGCACATTGGGCATCCTCTCTGTTTAGTATATATTGAACTCACCCCAGATGCCCATGTAGGGGTCCCCACCTTTGTTTTTGGATTACTGTATTAATGGCCAATATGGTTGCTTTTGAATTGTAAAACTCACTGATTTTGACCGACTTGCACAAAGCTGAATTTCAGGTTCTAGTGAGCCACTGAGACAATTTCGGGCAGCGGTTTTCTACTGCATCTACTATTGTGCTCATTGACACCCTACAGCTTGCAAAGGAAGTAAGAATAACAGTGTTTCATTTGTGTGTTTTTGACAGAGAGATAAAGTACTTTCACTTAGATTTATTTTTCTTGCTAAAACTGCTATTTTGGTAGTTTTAACTTGCCCTCGGAACTACATCTCCCAGACACCCTAATGCTACATATTGATATATCAGGTGCTTTCAGCGCTGGCGCTTTCAGTGACCAGCCGGTCTTCGCTGGTTCTCACCGTTGCCCCTTGGTTTTGTCCTCCTAACCAATTTTAGTAAGTTGATCTATAACTTTGATTTAATTCACTGTTTCCTTTCCTCTTTCCTCTTTCCTATTAGCGCACTTTCCTTTGTCACTCAGAATCGGTGTTTCTGTACAATGGACCTCTTTCTTACCGCTCAAAGACTGGAAAGGCTTACCATTATACAAAAATATATCAAACTAAAATTGGAACCGTCCGAAATATACCCAGTAATACTTCTACTCCGATTTCAGACTCTTCCGAATTTTTGTCCCAATGAAACGCTAACCTTATATGATATGATGGATTTCTCTGGTCAGTTTAACGCTTTAGACATATCTACCATTGAAAACCATGTGGTAGGACAAGTTACTCTCTATAATCATCTGAGCCCCTGTCAAGCTAGTGGTCTACCTCAGGATACTGTTACATCGGTTATTGAACCGGGGAAGACTTCTAGCCTAGATTTTGCCAGGAAAACATCCATGGTTCAGGCCACACCTAACAAAAAGCATAAAATGGCCCTACTAAACCCAAGATCACTCAACAGTCACGCCCAGTACATCCATGACCTTATAGTCCAAAAAGATCTGGACTTGATGTGCATTACGGAAACCTGGGGCACTGATTCCAGTGGTCCCATTACTAACATGGCCATTCCCAAAGGCTATTCTTTCTTCAGCAAGAACAGAAAGACAGGCAATTATTTCCAAATCTGAACTCTGGCTCTTCCCGTCCCTGTGTGAATGCTCAGGAAGCGAAATATTACATCTTAAGACATACCCCTCAATCATGCATTAACTTTATTTTGATCTAACGCACCCCGCAAACCATGCCAGATTTCCATGATGAAATCATACAACTGCTGAGCAAATTCAGTGGATCTAACCGTTCTACTGTATTCATGGGTGATTTCAATGATTGGCAGGGTAACCCCTCAGACCAAAAGGATATCAGTCTGGAGGAATCACTCCTCAATATTGAATACCATGTTATGAACAGCAAACCTACTAATAATGATAAGGAGAATATATTGGACTGGGTGACTGCTAAAAATCTATCAGTTCACACTTTTCAGACAACCATCTAAAGATTGGGTTCTGCTAAAGATGACTATGACATCTTCTGATGTACTGGTTACTTCTTTATTAAAGTTCTTGTATATCATATGAAGTACATCAAGTCAGGTACACTTAATCTTAGGGCAACATTTACTCTCTCAGGGTTCTACATCTTCCCTCTACCCATTAGTCATTCCACAGCGCCAACATCGCATCATATACTCGGCTCCCACACATCCACTCCAATTGCACAAGTCACTGGCTGCCCACTCCACATATTCCTAAAACAAGGCTGGGTATTCCAAATACCCACTAAAGATGACTCTGACATCTTCTAATGTACTAGTTACTTCTTTATTGAAGTTATTGTACATTATATCAAGTACATCAAGTCAGGTACACTTAGGCTTAGGGCAACATGCACCGACATCCTCTCTGAGGGGTCTATATCTCCAACTGACTCTCACAGAACACATTCATACATCAACATTCTCTAAGGCTGCCTTCTCTGTCACTCACTCCAACATTCCAAGTATTCAGCTCGAGATCCAGGGGAAGCTTAGTCACTACAAACCGCCAAACTGTCATTTTCTCTTGAAGATCCTAGACAAACTTGCTACAGCACAATTTCAATCCTATGTCGAGGCCAATAACATCATGCATCAGGGCCATTCAGGTTTCAGGCTAGCCCTTAGCACAGAAACAGCTCTAATAGACATACAATCCGATATGCTGGGGATAATGGAGAAAGGCAAGTTAGGACTGCTGGTCCTTTTAGACCTATCTGCAGCTTTTGATCTGCTAGACCACTGATACCTCCTCCATGCTCTAGAATCCATTGGAAATTGCTCCAATCCTTCCTTCTCCACCGCATCTGCAGAATCCATTGGGGGGATGCATTTTCATCTCCAGCATCCATCCTTTGTGAAGTTCCGCAAGGTGCCAGTCTGTCGCTGGTGCTGTTTAATATATATATTCAGCCCCTTTGCTCCCTTTCAGAGAGCCTAGATGTCTTTTTTACCAACTATGCGACAACACGCAACTGGTCATGGAACCGAGCTGAAAAAATTGATCAAATGTGTTACTAGCTAGTAAAACAAGAAAGATTTCTAGAGGAAAAGGTAGTGAATGTGCTATCAATTTGAAACAGAGGAATAAAAATATATATAGAAAAATGTACCACTCTCGAGTTTTACAAATCTGTGGAGAAGTGTGAAACCAAAATCTAAATATGTGGTAAAGCGTTTTTTACAAAAGAAACAAATATAAGTAATAATTGAGAAAGCTTCGATATGAAAAAAAATGTTCATTTTCATATTGAATAAACTTAAGAAATTACTTAAGGTGACTACATGAGTCTATATACATATAGAAACAGTTGATGGCTTTACACATGACAACTTTTGTGATGTATTTGGTGGAAAGATACAGAAAGATGTTTTAATGAGGAGAGTTACATTCAAGGAAAGAATGTTCCTCTAGCTATTGATGAGAGTGGATGTAGCTAGGAATTCAGAAAAGGTGTGATTTCTAAAAAAAAAGTTGAAATCGTACAGTGTGATAATACAGAAATGGAAAGTGTAGGTCAGTCAAAAATAAAATCAAAGAAGGATTGTGAAGTATGGATGTGCAATGTTTTGTACACTATCAATATGTTTTCTTGTAAAGTGTTAAAGAGATTTTAGAAGTTCTGCACACAAATTCTTATGTTGAAATACATATCAAGATGCTTCAAAGAATAAAAGACTGTGAAGTTTGTGCAAAAACAGGTCTTTTGGGTCATTCTTTGGCTTGACTTGATAAAGATAGATGTAAGAGTAAGGTTCATCATATACGGATGCTGGATGCACATCATACTAAAATGAGATACCTTGTAGTTAAACTGTATGAGTGCAAAACACCAAGTATGTCTCATGTAGTTTTAAATCAAATACATTTGACTGGAACTGTAGAAAGTTTAGTTTCTGCAATGCAACTGATAAATATGATGCACTTAAATGAATATGTTGATCAAACACTTACAGGAAGTGGAAATGATGATACTATGCTGTTTCAACAGTATATAAGTATTTCAGTGTTTGAGTTGTCTTCTACTGAAAGACCTGAGATTGTTTGCGTATCTTGTTGACGCACTTTTTATAAGTCTCAAGTGCAACTGTTGTATATTGAGGAGAAAATTAAATATACTGTAGAAGATGTTTGGAAAGAACTTTATCTGTATTTGTAGAAGAACGATTTGACACAAGAGAGGCACTTTATGTTTGTAGACACTGTCAGGCCAATTCATGGAATAAATGTGCCCCGCAAATCTCTGCGCAAGCGTGCGAAAGCGTGCAAATCGCAGCGCAAGTGCGAAAATCGCAGTGCAAGTGTGCGAAATCCGTGCACATCGATTCATGGAAGTCTGTGCGTGTATAAATTCTGGGATGTGCGCTAAAATTCTGCGTGGTGCACGCGGGCGTACACGTCATCAAATGGCGTGCGCTACGTGCACAGCGAAAGCGCACATAGCGCGGCGCACACAGCAAAAGTAGGTGGAACATGGGGCATAACACGCGGAATGAGGAACAATGCGTGAAAATGTGGGCATTACAGGGGAAGTACAGGAGGCAAATGCGCGGAACACCCACACGCGCACCTACAACACGTATTCATGGCATCGAACAGGGCAAACGAATGTGCCAAAAAAGACACGCTAATCCGGAAACACGTACGCCAGCAGGAAGTAGGCGTACGTGGACCCGCGCAACATAAAAGTGCGTGCAAACAACAAACAAGCTCAGACACTACGATGAATGTACCGTTCCTCGCAGCAGTGGTCGTGGTACACCACAGGAGGAGGAGGATAGTCAGGACCAGAATTTTTACACCCAGGACCAGCCTTTTTGGGATCCCTGATGACCAGATGTATGGGAGGTACAGGTTTCCTCCTCACATAATACTCAAACTGGTGAGTGAGTTGGAGGATGACCTCACATCACTCACCCTGTGCTCCCAAGCACTGACCCCCTTGGAAAAGGTGCTCAATGTCCTACACTTCTTGCCCTCTGGATCATTTCAGCGGACAACTGCCATAGTGGGGGGGGGTCTCACAGGCCACGCAGTCATGCTGCCTGCACTAGGTGTTGGCCATAATGACTGCACGCCATCAGTCCGCAGGCACATATACCTGCCCAGAACACCTGCAGAAAGGCAGGCTGCCGTCCAGTATTTATTTTTGGGGGAATTTATACACAATTCCCCAAAGTGCTAGGTGCCATTGATTGCACCCATGTGGCTCTACATCCTCACAGGGAAACTGAGCACATCTATAGAAACCGCAAGCACTGGCATTCCATCAACATGCAGGTAGTATGTGATGCCAAGGGAATCATCACCTCAGTATATGCCAACTATCCAGGGTCCACCCATGACATTTTCATCTACAGAATGTCAACCCTAAACCGGGACCTAGAAGCTGGGCGGCATGGCGATACATGGCTGCTTGGTGAGTATAAATGCAGCTGCACATGCATGCATGTCAGATACTGAGTAATGTCACAACCCCACTAATGATACCCATCATCACCTCCCCAGGGGACAGTGCCTACCCTCTGAGAACCCATATGATGACGCAAATTCGGAACCCCACCACACCACCCGAGGTAAGATACAACACAGCCCATATTGCAACCCGGGGACATAGTGGAGTGCACATTCGGAGTGCTCAAGTCACGATTTCGCTCCCTTGACCGCTCTGGTGGGCAGCTGCTATATGCACCCCCAGGAGTGTGCAAGATCATAGTGGCAGCATGTGTCCTGCACAACGTTGCAACACGCCGGGGCCTGCCGGTGGACATGGTGGTGCCCCCACATCCCCAACCACATGCACATGGGAGGGGAAAGGGCACGTGGTGAGGCAGCCCATACGCAGCTGGTGGCTAATTACTTCACCTAAACTCACACCCCTGTGGAGTGCACACAGCCCTGGCACATACCAGCTGACAATCAATGATGATGACATAATGGACAGTCATCTGTCACAACCATACCAGCCTTAGATTGGTCACCTGGAAGTGTTACATTGTGTGCATCCCTACCTACCGAAAGACAACCAATGCTGTGTCACAAAAAGACACACATTTATGCTGCATGAATGACTACCCCCTTGCAAAATACAACATGAAAATAGCGCCATGTCACCCAACCCCTCCCCATGTCCGCCACCCAACACACCATGGCATGTCATGCAATGTGAAAGCAAACAAAGTAATGCACAACACATGACACAAGTGTCACAAAGTGCACTGTCCCAAATGGAACGAGGCCACAGACAATATGCTCCCACTAATCAATAACAAACAGCACACACAACCAAACACTTACCAGCAACACAATACAGCAACACATCATGAAACATTGCCAAAATATGACAGTACAAACTCAAAGTAGTGCAAGTCTTACAACCTGAATAATCCAGCACATCCACCCCTTCCAACTGCAGAGTGTTGCTGTCAGGCAAATGTGTCAGTGTACTGCATACGACATGAACTGCATCTGCAAAGGAGACAGTCTTGTGAAGACATGAAGAAGGTACCTGCGAATAAGGAGAAAGACATGGATGCACAAGCACATATCAATACACCATGCAGTGTTCAATACAAAAACAAACCCCACTAGGGATGTCCACACAGTTATGACTACAGACTGCCCACATAGCTCATGGGAGACCAATGTCACTGTGTAAGTCACTGTCACTTGGTCACACCCTTCGCAAGCCCATGGAAACGGGAAGCAGGAGGGGTGTGTGTGTCAGGAACCCAAGCATCTAACCCAAACACAGGACAAGCCTGCATGTGCCCAGCCGGAATACACAGTGGATGCCCACCGGAGCCACACAAGGCAACACACTGTAAAACATTATTTTTTTTAAATGCCCATGTGTGGGCCGGGGGGGTTGGAGGAGGAGGCCACCCAGGAGGTTCGAGGACAGGGTGCACACCAACAGCCACCTGCGTGGATGTTGCGGAAAAAATAATACCTCCGTGGGCTCATGGCCTGCACGGTTACACTAGTGTGGGAGTAGTGCTGCTGTCACTCTCATCACCCTCTGCTGCTGCATCAGGAGGTGGTTGTGCTATGGGAGGCCGCCCACGCAAAGCCCTGGTATGGTCCTCCATGGCAGCAAGCATGCGGGTGTGGAAGGTCTCGTTCTAGAGGATGATAGTACGGAGATCACCATGCAGCACCTGACGAGTTGCCTGCATTTCTGCACGCATGTCCTCTCGTGATGCCCAGATCTCCTCCCGAGTTGCCTGCAGCTCAGCTGAGGGCAAACATATGAGCTGCTCCCGCTGCTGTTCTGACCTTAAATTTCGGGAAGCCTCAAGTTCACCCAGAGTCTCCCTGAGGTTATGGAGTTCAACCCTCAGGGCTTCCCTGTGGCCCTGTGACTCTATAGATATGGATTTGTACACAGTCTCCAGTGCCGTCCGTCGGTCCATGTTGGATGCCAACATGTCTTCCCTGTGTGATTGGCAAATGGAGTCTGTTGCCTGCTGTTGTTGCTACATCTGCCTTTCAGGGGGGAGAATGGAAGTGGCCACCCTCTCCATTGCCTGAGCCATCATTTCAACCGATGCTCCCTGTTGGGCTGCTATACTGTAAATGGAGTTTTCCCATACAGTATTGCCTGGTGGCGTACGGCCACCGCGTTGGCGGGCACCACACCTGTTCCGGGCAAGGCGATCTTCACCTTGCTGTGCTGGCACTGCCTGAGGCTGCATGACTGCATTCCCCCTCTGATCTGCTGGCCCAGGAACAGGATCAGATGCTGTGGAGTGTGACCCTGCATCCGTAACCACCAAAGGCGGACTTACCAACACTGACATCCCCATAGAGGGTTATACCCCTGGTGCAGGTGGGTTGGACAGAATCCCTGCCAGAAACACTCACCTGCGACTGCACATAAGTCTCATCATCCGATTCAGCACCTGAATAGAGGTCTTGGGAGGTGCACCCAGAGACACCCCTGGACAGTATGGTCTGCAGTAAGATTGGGTTTTCACCCACCACCACACCACATCCCCCACTGGTGCCCGGTCGTGCCCGAGATTCCTCCTGGGTCTGCCCCATCTCCTCAACCTCAACAGCATCAAGTGCGTCATCACCTGTAAAAACATGAAAGACAACAAATGGAAACAGGCATGAGCACCATAGCACACACATAGTCCTGACAAGCCAGAGATCCAGTACATGATTTACACATGTCCCACATGACTATAACCCTGGCATGCATGCACTATCAATGAGTTGGAAGGGGAGGCAAAAAGCAAACACTGAGGACACCAAGACGGCAAAGCAACACATTTGCTGCATGCTGGGTAGCACTGGCATCACACATTAGCCTGTGAGTGGCATGTCCAATACACATAAATGACACATGCCAGCACACAGATGACATGTAGCATAGCCATGGTACATTTGACAAGTACAGCCATATGTCAGTGAATGAGTACTGTCACCCATCCATGTGAGATGGACATGATGAGATGAAAAATGCTACATTGTGTGACAAAATATGCATCTGCCACACACTGCAACACATCCAGTGTACAACAATACAGTGATGGCAGGCAGATGTACACATCAATGGTTGGTCACTTCAACATGACAGGAAACAACTATCCTGTACCACATTCAAACAGGCCCCAAAAATTAATGTGAGCAGGCCAATACTCAATCAGCCTGAATGGTCTAATCATTCACATAACAAGGTAACAAATGTGGGCCAATGTGGGTTATAATCAATGACAGAAGCATGTCACATATGTGGCATTAGGGCTGATAAATGCGTTGCAAAAATGGGAGAATTGAAACAATCAGCCTGAATGAACCCTGAAAAAATCTGAACAATGTTGTTGCAAGATGACAGTTCAAGGGCAACTGCAGTAATGTTGCGCTAATTGGCTACTGTGGGCAGAAGGGATACTGTCATACCCAAATTCAAGGCCGGTGAATGTTTTGGAGGTAACACATGGGTGACCCTTATCACTCAGGAGTACACACCCTCACCTGGCACTCAATCAGAACCCGTCACCCAAACAACATACACATGGATTACACACACATGCATGGGCACTCACCGGACAATGCGTTGTAATCTGGTAGGTCTCCCATGCCTTGGATCTGTTCCTCTGTGACAAAGGTTCCAGCAACAGACTCATGTTCAGTGAGTTGGTTGTCCTCTGGTGGAGACCCACCGCCAGTCACCAGAGAAGAGGCATGATTTGAGGCCAGCTTGTTCTTTGCTCTGCGTTACAGGTCATTCCACCGCGTGTAGCAATCATCTGCTGTGCACCTCACAAATCCAAGAACACTAATGATGTCCACGATGGTCTGCCAGTGTGCCTTACGTTCACCAGGTGTGTTCTTGCACCCTGCAGTCACCACCAGTTCGCGGCTATGTGCCAACACATAGGCCACAAGTGCATCAAGTTCAGCGTCATTAAAGCTAGGCTTCCTTGATGTGCCGGAGTGTGTAGCCGTGTCTGGGGTCTCAGCCTGTAGTGCCAGAGCACCCTTCTTCTTTTTGAAAGGTGGTGCGGATCCTGAGTGGCTTACGCCGCTCTGGTCAGTAGGGGCAGAAGCGCCGGTGGACTGGGTACTAGGAGTGTGCGAATGCACAATGACCATAGGTCTTGGTGCAGACATTGGCTGCAGGGTGATGTTGGCAGGGCCAACATCGGTTTGATGGACCTGGACTGAAACTGTTCCGGCTGGGAGACTCAGAGCTGGGGTGGATAGAGCTGCAGCTGCCCCATGCAGCCTCCCCACCCTGCCTACTTGGGGCAGCAGATGACATTGCTGCCCCAGATCCACGTGGCCTGGTGACAGCAACTTGCAACGCCACACGTGGCTTAGAATTGCTGACCTGGAAGTCAGCCTGGGAGTCATCCTGTGCCGGTTCAGGTGCCAAAATGGGCTGGTCCAACAAGGGCTGAGCTAGGATGGTGTCAGCTACGTTTCCCACAACCATGGGAATGGGCATGGATGTCCCTGATTGTTCCTCCACACACGGGGGTCTAGGGGCACCCTGCAAATCCTGGCCACGTCCCCTACCGCGCCCACCACGCCCACCTTTTGGAGGTCGGCCACCTTTGCCTCCCTTACCGCTTGGTCTCCTCCCAACCATGGCACTGATGTTGTTGTGCGTATGGGAGTAGCAGTAAACTATTGTCCTGGGCAATTGGGGGTGAAAAGGGTAGGGTACTAGATGGAATTCAGACCCTAGTGCTCTAGCAAGGCTGTCTGTGACCCCTGGGGGAAGATGACGGGTCACGCAACGCACAGGCACCCCGAAAACAAAAATGAACGTGCACGCAACCCCTCGTAGACCACATGCTCGGAAAAATGAACCTGCACTATGCTGTGGCACCCAGAAACACAAAAATAAACGTATGTGTAATACACGCAGCCACCAATGACCTCTGATGGGGTACGCGATACACGGGGCAAGCACAGTTGGTAAATACGTGCGCGACTCACCTTATGCCTGGAAAAAGAATGTGAAAAAGATGAACATGTGCGTGTTGGCAACACCCCCACCAAAAGAAGAATTGTACGCTGTCTGAGGAAACAGGACAAAAGAAGAAGTGAACGCTGTTTGAGGAAACAGGCCAAAATAAGAATTGAACGCTGTCAGAGGTAACTGTCGAATTACACGCTGACGTGAAATTTTTTCACGTGCCAAATCACTCTGTATCAAGCTGGCCACGTGACAACACACAGAAGACCACGCTCCTGCCCAGAAGGCCAAATTACTGTCCCCAAGAGCCCCGAGAACGCTCCCACCTGCCATCTGCTGCTGCCTGCCTGCCTGCTGCCCACGTGCCCTGCTATTTGCTGCCTGCACGTCAGCCAGGGGTGCAGTTGCTGTGACCATCCCTGCTGCAACCAAAGACTCCCGACTGGGATACCATCACTCCACGGGCCAGCGCCAGGACCCAGTTGCCCACCCACACCTGCCTCTGGGGTTGCCATGTCGGGCACAACACCATCTGGCACCACTGGCAACCCCCAGCCAGAGAGGCAGAGGGCCACCAGCTTCAGTGCCAGGGAAGTTGGTGTCCTGGTGGAGCAAGTCCTGGGGCAGTATGATGCCCTCTTTGGAAGTTTGCGCGCCGACAATGAAGGACAGACCAGGATCTGGATGGACATCATGACTGCCGTCAACGAGGAGGGGGTGGCAGTCTGCAACATCAAACATGGCCGGAAGCGCTGGGAGGACTTCAGGTCCAGGACCCTCGACAAGGCCCAGCGCCTCTTGAAGGTAGCGGATGCCAAGGGGCGCCAGGGCCAGCTGTCAGACCACCAAATGAGGGTCCTGGAATGCATACGCACAGCGCTCCACGTCCAGGTCCTTGATAGGCAAACCCGTCTGGAGTCGAGTGGTAAGTGTACATGCATACTGATTGGATGCTGTGCGTGTTGTGGTGTGCCAGTAGTGTGCAGGTTATACATGTGTTTTTGTAGTGCCATGTATGGATGTGTATGTACAGGGACGTGAGGCTGACACATGTGAGTCCTCTCATGTGTGAGACACATGGATGGTGTATGTGTTGGTAAGCATGCAGGCCAAATGCAGGTGTGGGAGCACACAAGTTTGCATTGCTGTGTATGTACGTTGGCATGGTTGTGGTGTCACACATGGATGGTGGTTCCAGCTGCATGTATCTGCACTGTGTGCATGTGTGTGTATTTGACAAGTGTGCAACTTTGATGCAACATGGATGCATGTGGCTCTGACATGTAGAAGGCTGAATGCCAGATGTGACATGGATGGCGATCTCATCACTGTGACAGTTGGTGGACATGTAGACATGCATGTAAGTGTGTTGGTGTGTGTGCATGAGTTGTGCACTGCCCGTGTTTCATGTGACGTCAGACTCACCTTCGGATTCTGATGCTGTTGTATGTGTATGGATGGTGCTGCCTGGTGCAATATTGCTGTGGAATTGCTCATGTGTGTGAGTAGAAATGACATGTGTGTTAGGGAGTGTGATGCCATGTCTGAGGTTTGACACTGCCACTCATGTACAACTGTCATGTGTGTATCAGTCCATTGTATGGTGCCCTGATGCCTGTGTTCTATCGCTCCCTGTCTGCAGCGTCAACTGATGAAGATGGCGGAGAGGGTGCTGTCGAGCAAAGCGGCAGGGATCACACTACCAGCCGGAGACGCAAAGCCTGGCTCCCCGCCCAGATTGTCATCTCTTCGGGTAGTGAGGAGTCTGGATCCGCGTCCCAGGCCACAGCTGCCCAGGGTAGGTCCAAGAGGCAGAGGTCGGAGATGGACTCCTCGTCAGCAGAAGGGGCAGCTGAGACCCCACAGGGTCCGACGGAGGAAGATGGCATGGAGTCATCCAAGTTGGTGGGGGATTGGTGGAGGAGGAGGCCATGGAAGGGACACACACGGGGTCTGGAGGTGGGGATTCCACTGCTGCTAGTGGTGCAGTGCAGGGGCAGGGACAGGAGGCAGTACAGGCCGCTGCGAAGGTGCCTGTGTGTGATCCTGTCCCTGATCCTGTGACTGCATCATCTGGCACCAGCAGGGATGCCTATGTCCAGACCCGTTTTCAGGGAGGGGACGGGCGCACAACAACTGGCCTTCCTCTCCCTGCGGACGTGGCTATCTGGGACTGGGTTGAGCCTGTCCTGGCTGGGATAGCGTTGCGTCAACGGGGCATGCAAGGTGACCTGAAGTGTTTTCGTGAAGACACTGCACGTCATCTCAGATGCCTCTTTGACCGCGTTGACCTACTGGGATGGGTCACCAGTGCTGGATTCCTCCGTGTGCTGGACCTTCTTGCGACCCCCTCCTCACCTGAACCCCCTACATTCCAGTCGTCCTCCATGCCATCTTCCCACCCATGTATCAGCTGGGTACCCTGTGGAGCTGCCTCTGACCCAGCGGCTAGGCTGGTGGAGGACACATCCCTGCCACAGTCGGGAGTCGGACGTCCAGCAGGGGTGGCCACCACGACAACTGCACCCCAGCCGGAGGAGGACGTTCAGGCAGCAAGAGCCAGGGTGCAGGCACAGGCACAGCAGCAGCAGCAACATGGTGGGAGCAATGATGGCTTGGGGCCTTCAACAATCGGAGGGGCAGGCATCGGCCAGAGGGCAGGAGGACCCAGGATTACAAGTGTCTTCCATGTGGCAGCAGATGGGCCACACCATAGATGCGGAGCAGCAGCGGGCGGAAGAGGCACGGCTCACAATGGTCAGGGCGGAGAACTCCATGCAGAGGGCACTGAGGCTGGCCGAGTGCCTCGAGGCAATTCGCAGGGAGTTGGAGGTCAACATGTCATTGTCCCAGCGAACCCTCAGGGCCGTGGAAGAGGACCGCCTCCAGGACATTGAGCGGGAGTTCGCTGATGCCCTGTGTCGGGACATCAAAAAGTGAGCCATCAGACCAGCCCGCTGACATTGTAAATAATTAGTTAGTGTTAGGTTTCATTTTTGTTTTCATTTTTTTCGGGGCGCTTGGACAATACCCCACATGTTTGTATATACTTCTTCATTAGTTAGTGTATTTTTGTAGGTTTCATTTGGACAGTTGGGCTCATGGACCCAGGATTTCATCCTTGTAAATAGTTAGAGTGTGGATTTGTCGGCATTTTTTTTTTTGATTTTTCCATTGAGCAATGGATTTTACATTTTCATTTCTGTTTGGATTTCCTTTGTTGGAGGGAGACTTTGGAGACATTTTTGATTTCATATATTTTGGATTCTGATTTCCTTTTTTTATCATTATGTGACATTCTGCATTTTTTCCTTATGTCCATTGTTTGGTGTTTAAATTTGTTTCACCACATTTTTTGTTCAATACATTTTTCCCATACTTAAATGTGTGGTATTCTCTCATTGGTTTCATGCATGGCACTATGTGGGTTTTCACATTCACTGGCACCCATTCCGTGTGTGTGACGGACATGTGTTGATGTACATACATGCCATTTGGGTTGTTTCTTGTAATGGCCATTTCAATGTGGGGGGTATGTTATGCTTGGTTGGTTATTTGGGCAGGGGTGGCGTGCAGTGGGATTTGGATGGCCATGAGGGCCATGATTGTGGGTCATGTTGATGTGTTGGGGGAGACATGAGTGGGGGTCTGCTGGCAGGTGCCCTTCACGGGAGGGTGGGTGGGGGGACATGAGTGTGGGCCTGCTGGCAGGTGCCCTTCACTGCTGGGTGGGAGGGGGGGCATGAGTGGGGGCCTGCTGGCAGGTGCCCTTCACTGCTGGGTGGGTGAGGGGACATGAGTGGGGGCCTGCTGGCAGGTGCCCTTCACTGCTGGGTGGGTGGGGCAACATTAGTGGGGGCCTGCTGGCAGGTGCCCTTCACGGGTGGGTCGGTGGGTATAGGGACATGAGTGGGGGCCTGCTGGCAGGTGCTTTTCACTGCTGGGTAGGTGGGGGGACATGAGCGGGGGCCTGCTGGCAGGAGCTCTTCACTGCTGGGTGGGTGGGTGGGTGAGTGGGGGGGTAGGTGGGGGGGTGGGTGGGGGCACATGAGTGGGGGCCTGCTGACAGGTGCCCTTCACTGCTGGGTGGGTGGGGGGGACATGAGTGGGGGCCTGCTGGCAGGTACCCTTCACTGCTGGGTGGGTGGGTGAATGGGTGGATGGGGGGACATGAGTGGGGGCCTGCTGGCAGGTGCCTTTCACTGCTGGGCGGGTGGGGGGACATGAGTGGGGCCTGCTGGCAGGTGCCCTTCACGGGTTGGGTGGGAGGACATGAGTGGGGGCCTGATGGCAGGTGCCCTTCACTGCTGGATGGGTGGGTGGGTAGGCGGACATGAGTCAGTGCTCACTTGTGCGTGGTGACATGTTGGCTGGCTGGGGAGCTCCGCCAGGGTGGATGGGCTGCCTGTGGGGCATGGTCAGGGGTGCAGTGTGTTCACCTGTGTTGTGGTCTGCCTGCAGGCCCTGGGGAGGGGTGTGAGGGCACACCTGGGAGGACACACACTGCCAATTCGTTTGAGCACCCCAGAAATACATGTGTCCTGCTCGCACAGGGCCTACCGCGTGTGAAACTCCCCGCAAACCCCAGAAATACACGTGCCCCGCTCGCCCAATGCCTACCGCATGTGTAACTTCCCGCGAACCCCAGTAATACATGTGCCCCGCTCGCCCAAGGCCTATCGCGTGTGTAACTTCCCGCGAACCCCAGTAATACACGTATCCCGCTCGCACAGGGCCTACCGCGTGTGAAACTCCCCGCGAACCCCAGTAATACATGTACCCCGCTCGCACAGGGCCTACCGCGTGTGAAATTCCCCGTGAACCCCAGAAATACACGTGTCCCGCTCGCACAGGGCCTACCGCGTGTGAAACTCCCCGTGAACCCCAGAAATACACGTGCCCCGCTCGCACAGGGCCTACTGCATGTGCGACTCCCCGCGAACCGCAGTAATACATGTGCCCCGCTCGCCCACGGCCTATCGCCTGTGTAACTTCCTGCGAACCCCAGAAATACATGTGTCCCGCTAGCACAGGGCCTACCGCGTGTGAAACTCCCCGCGAACCCCAGTAATACACGTGCCCCGCTCGCCCAATGCCTATCGCATGTGTAACTTCCCGCGAACTCCAGTAATACACGTGCCCCGCTCGCCCAAGGCCTATCGCGTGTGTAACTTCCCACAAGCCCCAGTAATACATGTATCCCGCTCGCACAGGGCCTACCGCGTGTGAAACTCCCTGCGAACCCCAGTAATACACGTACCCCGCTCGCACAGGGCCTACCGCATGTGAAACTCCCCGCGAACCCCAGAAATACACGTGGCCCGCTCGCACTAGGCCTATCGCGTGTGAAACTTCCCGTGAATTAGTGGGGTATGTCTATTCCGAGGGGTGCGTGGGGAGTTTTACATGCGATTGGCCTAGCGCAAGCGGGGTACATGTATTCCGAGGGGTGCGCGGGGAGTTTTACACGTGTTTTCGTGGTTGGGGGGCTGTATGCTGGTCCACTGGCCTGTGCGCCATGTGCTGGATTTGTGCGCTATTCATGGCGCAAGGGGTGGGGTTGGGGCGTAACTGGCACTGCTGCAGGGTTGCTGCGCCACTCTGCGCCATGGCTGGTTAGGGATGTTAAAATCTATGAATACGCTGTGCGCCGGAATGGGTTTTGGCGCGCGTGGCTGGCGCAGACTGCCGCACGCACACACTGTGCACCAGCCGCGTGCGCCACTTGTGCACTGAATTCTATGAATTACCCCCTGTGTTGGGTTTTATAATCAAAGCGGTAATCCTCCAAGAAGTGTTCTGAATTCCATGGTAGTGCCTGATATCCCTTCTGTGCATCAAAAATTGAACATGTTTTGGGGGATTTCATCCTTTCCAAGTTATTGTTAGATTGCATATAAAGATGTTGAATCTGCCTAAGAAATCATTAGTGCAAGTTGTGAGAGGCAAAGTTGTGTATTTACCTCTCACTTTTGAAGCACAATGATGTATACAAAGGCAATCTGACTGTATCAGACTTGTCTATGCATGATGTTGAGTCAACAAACAAAAGCAGTGAAGGTCAGTTTCAGCGCCTATCTGTTGCAGAAGGAAATAGTTTGTATGATCATTACACGTTTCATCCTCCACAGTGTACAACATGCAGTATTGTAGCTCTCTACACTATTGGGCATTGGATCTTGCATGTTCTGTTAAACCATGACATTAGTTAAGTGTGATATTTAAAATGCAGATGATTTGAGGAACACCATAAAAAAGTTTGATTGCTGAGCAAGCTAAGAGATTTGCATCTGTGATAGGTCTTTCTACAGGCTCATGTTTTCAGTGTTCTTATTTTTTTTTAATTCTTGGCCTGACATCTTTTCAAAGCTTTAAAAAATTAGAAATCTGTTTTGATATTTTTTGATGGCATCAAAAATGACAAACAAAACAAGCTTTGGCAAAGCCACTGTTGGCTCTTTTATAGCTATTAGTTTGCCAACCACTGCCATGCCTATGCACAGGTACTCACACGATTTGCTAGCTGCTACCGTTTTATGGACAGATATCACTGTTAAAGTACTGCCTGCAAAGGCGTATCTCTTTTCCGCACAAAAACCAAAACTGTGGGCTGTCTTACTACTTGTTTAATCATGTCGGCTTAGGTTTGTAAAGACTGCATGTTAGTGCATTGTAAAGGAAAGAGAGAGACATTTATTACATTATTCATTCAGTAAAAATATTCATGAGTTTTATATTGTACCTTGATGTCGCCAGCAGCCACTTCAGAATGTTGTTTTATATCTAGGTGATTTATAAAGAGCCATATGGTGCCAATCGTTCATTTCATAGCACAGGGCACTTGCTCTCTAGGTTTCATATGTGCACAATAGGTTTAGTGGGGCTTCTTCCACTGGAAAGCAGGGAGCAATTCTGATCACAATTAGGTGTAACTTTAATTTTTTCCAACAGAGATTTCAAAGGGGAAACCTGGTCAGACATACCACTATTCCTCTAGGTGGCTTTTGCTGAAGACAAATTATTTCAACTCACACCAGAGAGGACATATCCAGTGGGGGGATTGAAACAAATGTGTGCTGTACTAGACAGGACAACATCACTGCAATGCTCGATGGAGACACCAACTACATGACTACACTCAATTCACCTCACACAGGACACAAGCATTGCAAAATTGAAACGTGACAATGGATGCAAGACTACAACAAGTGCACCTCAATACAGGAGAGGTCATATGTAAAATTGCCCCACAGATATGTCAGCCAGAACATGACATAAACAATAAAATACTGAATAGCAACCATCATTGAAGAATTGAAACAAGCCTACATCACACAGGAACAGACATCAGCACTGCAATACTAAAAGGCAACTCACAATGCAGGATTAAAACAAACTCCTCAACCATGGAAAACCACCTGTATTAAAATGTTGAAATGTGTCCTTCGGTGCAAGAATGATGCAAGCACAGCTCACACAGGACACCTCCACTGCAATACAGAAAGGTAATCTTCAGTAGGACTGACACAACTTATATATAACAACTTCTGCAAGATGACCAGTACAATATTACTTAAACAAATATCATCAAATGAGAGAGGAATGCCACAGCTGTAATAAATAATAGTGATGATGGCTGTGGGTATGGTGTGAAAAAAGCATCTCGCACAGGTCAGGGCACCAGCACTAAAATAATGAACCGTGTCTGTCATTGCAAGAGTGAGACAAGTGTGCCTGACACTTGAAAACAATTTCCATTAGCCCTACAGTGAATGCACCCTTTTGGTATTGAAATGGTAATGGTAGCTTTAGTCCCACCGTTGACCCACTTGGACTCTAACCACCACCAGCCCTTACTCTAATACTACCAAGTAACCAGAGTAACTGAGCAACCAAACCTATGCCACCCAAGCCTGCCCAACTGCTCCTACCGGCTCTTAACTTAATTCTTATTATTACACAACTCATAACCTATACTATGCCTGACATTAATTGCACACCCTGCTCCCTAGTGGCCAGAGGTTGCATACTCCGAGCTAGATTACCTCATCTCTATGAGCCGTGTTGTAGTAAGACTATAATGCCCAGCCTTAAGCAGAATGAAAACTGTCATGGAACCAAATCTACAATTAGCACAGACGCTGAAACCTTTAATGGAACCCTGCCCTCAAGGCCCTATGTGCCATTCAAAAATAAAATCAACACCATGCCATCCACAGCCCCACTTAATAAAGCAAAGATCTCCAAAAACCTGACTGTCATCTCAGGCGCATTGATAAATGCCAGGTCATTAGTGGCGCATGCCACTGAAATAGCTGACACCATATCGTCAGAGAAACTTGACATCCTAGCAATCACTGAATCCTGGCTTTATGACGCAGAAGGCCCAGCCCTTGCACTAGCAGTTCCTGAGAACTATCAAATACTCAGAACTGACAACCAATGCCAAAGGAGGTGGACTAGCCCTTATTTCAAAATCAAACCTAGGCATTAGACTATCACCCTCTCCTTCAATCAACTCTTGCGAACTGCTCACTCCCAAAATTCCCCATTTCTAATAACCGCACCCTCACTATCTACTTACTCTACATACCCCCTGGTCCCATCGGCACCTTTGAGGAGGATCTATCTAGTATCCTGACCAGCAATTTTAAATACTCTTCTCTAAAACTATTACTGGACGATTTTAATCTCGGCTTTAATGATCCCACAGACAAAAACGCCCAAGCAACAGCCAATGTCAAAACAAGGTATAACACAAAGTGTTTCCTTACCCACCCACGTCAAAAGCAGGACCTTAAACTGGGTGGCTACCCAAAACTGTGAAATATCCAGTACTGGGGTTATCCCTCAACATTGGTCCGACCACCATCTGATTACTTTTGCCTCAACCATGCCTAAGCAATTGACCAAAGATAAAGTTATGGCATCACCCCTTCCTACGAGAAGTAAAAAAACAAAACACGCCGGAAAGATTACTCGTGCACATCTTCCCATCGCTTAACTCTTTTCCTAATGCCTCCGACCCTTACATCATGGTCGAAGTCTACAACAACACCATTTCCAAGGCCCTAGACTCCATCGCACCCCTCAAAATGTGCAAAAGTAAACAGCACGGCCACCTTAATACCTGGTTCACCCCACATCTCAAAGATCTGTGATCACAAAAAAGAAAACTTGAAGCCCTATGGCGACACACTCCTATGGATGAAAATAAGGGGCTCCTAACCACCTTGGTCTCACAAAAAAAGACCTCTACAATGAAAGGATATCTAATGCGAATGATAACACTTAAGAACAATTTGCGATGCTATGGTAAATAGAATCCCCTATTCCTCCCACAGATAACGCACCTAAGGACAAACCATGGTGCACAAGCATACAGAATGCTCTCACCAATAAAATAACACTACTTCAAAACAGAATTGCAAACAAAAAAGCCTCTCTGCCTAATCGTGATAGACTGCCAACCACCTCTCCTACAACAGCAAGTAACCTAGAACCCTTAAAATTCTCTAAAGTATCAACTCTAGAAACAGAAAAAATGATATCATCCTTAAAACCTTCTAACTGCCAAGGTGACATCTGTCTTGCCAAAATAATTAAAGATGCAGCAAGAGAGCTCGCAAAATTCATTTCAAAATAAAATTAATGCATCCTTCACAACCAACACTGTCCTATAAGTGATTTCAATCCAGCACTCCAACTAAGTCAATGCCTAGTATGAGATGCCCAATGGAAACCCTTATTTATATATTTTTATGTCAAAAGTTCTTTTGATTCTGGATGAAGTACCCTCATATAACGCCCCTCTCTTGGAATCCCCCCGGTCTCACTGAACCAAGAAGAAGGTTGTTTTGCAAAGTTAAAATATTTATTTGAAGAATTGAACAATATATAGATTACACTTTTATGAATATGAATAAGATCTGAATATCACACTTATGATATGAACAATGATCAGCAATGGGTAATATTACAATATCAACAATCAAACAATTAGGAGTAGGAATAGGAAGAATAATGTAGCAGAGAATACTTTGAATGGGTCCAGGAAATTGCAATGATAGGAAGGAATGCAACACAGAAATAAAACTTGATATGACTTCAATCAAAGACAATGGGATCACTCTTTTCCCCTGTTACTCACTCCCCCCAATATGCAATATGAATAGATGGAATGAGGGCATACAGGTTTCAGGAATAACCATCAACAATTGCAGTTTCAATCTCGATTCCCCCTAGCAAGCTTAGAGAAAACAGTAATGATTTTAAAACAGATCAATTGCTTTTAAATGTGGTTGAATAGAATGGGAAAATGCTAAAATTATTTTAATTCGCTAAATTAGGATTCAGCACTAGTGAGAGTTCCTCTGGATTGGGTCAGGTAAACACTAGCAATGATTGTGGAATGATTAGCAGATTGAAAACGAAATTCAGAAGTCGAAATCAAGAAATAGCTGTTTTTACATGTGGTGAAACTTATCCAAAGTGCGAGAAACGTGATTGCGGAAAGACTATAAGGAATCGGAATGTCGCTTTGGGTTCATTTGAAAGGTGAGGATGTTAGTTTCAAAATGACGTTTAACGTTCGTTCCTAGTTCAAAAGTTACAGAGGTTTTAGTAAAGGTCGATTTTTCTCAAAAGGAATCAAGATTTCAAATGAAATTGCGCTTTGAATTACAAACAGGTTGGCTTACACTAACAATCCCCACAGGATAATATGGATGAGAGAAGGATTCAGCATGACAAAAGAGTTTCTATAATGCAGTCTGGATATATTGGAATGGGTTGGATGGATTACTTTAAACTAAGAGATGACTATTGACAGTTCTACGCTAAATACTCACAACTCTGGTTTAAAATGGACCCGTCAAAGATCTGGTCAATGGTTTGGCTGGGATTCGCTCACCACCGGACAGGTCTCAGGAGCTTGTTTCTGCTCTCAGCACTCTGGTCTCTGCGCGGCCTCTTGGACTGGATCTGATGGGTTCTGGGTTACAGCTCTGCTGGACTGATTTGGATCTTGGGTTCTAGCAAAGGTTGTTGGCCAGAAGCAGCAAACAGCTCAGCCAGGCTATTGAATGGGTTAGGCCCTGTGGAGGTTTAGGGGTTAAATCAGGTTGCTAGATGTTACAGGCCTGCTGAAAAGGGTTCAGCTTTTTGAGTTAGGCGTCTGCTTCATTGTAATGGAGTCTGGTTCTAGAGATTGGTTCTTCCCGCAGTGCGCATCGCCAATGGAACAGTGATGGGTGAAAGTGTCTTGTCCTGGGTCCTCACCAGTCCCTATTTATCCATTTTCCAGAGGGGTGGTGAGGCTGATTGTCTATCCTCAACCCTCTAAGGATCTGATAGGTCAGGGAATTCCCTGACCCCTGATTTGAGAAAGGAACAGTGTGTCATGATGTGCAATGCTGAGTCATGCTTTGTCAGAGTGATGCTGTCATTTACATACAATCTAGGAAAGAACCTCCCCTTTGCTTTTACCCAGAAAATATATTTTTCCCAAAAAACATATTTTCAATATGCAAAACTTGTTAATAATACATAATTACATGACAGATTGACTAAGGTACGTTTCTGTCAAAATCTTATCTTCCTACGAGTTTTGGTTCATAAATGACAATTTTTCGTGCTTTTGGTTGGTTACAAATTTTGGGATCAGTACAATTTTTTATACATACATGCACATACACTCTGGGCATTTTCCTGTAATTTTTAATGTTCCTAGGATAATCACAATAGCTACAATATTAAAAATTTCTTGGTTCAGTCTCTGAATGTCGCACATATTCCAGATTAGTTTTAAACTGTGAGTGAATTTTTCATTTTAATAATCTCTAAATTTCATATTTTTGTCAGTTCGGCACAATATTTTATAAGTCTTTTCCTAAAACATACAGTTACTTTAGTTTCCAATCCACATTTCCAGTTTGGCCCGCCTCCAAGTTCGGCTGAGTCAGAGAGTCATATGGTCTTCTTCCTGCCAGGGCAGTTGATGTCAGTCACACCCAAATTAGCATTTTCATTCAGCTCAAGGAACCCATTGGGCCTCAACTCGAGGTTGCTGCTAGTCATGCCACTATTAGCGCCATGACTAGCACCATTACTGGTACCGTGTACGCCCTGGTTCAATGTGGACTTACCGGTCTAGTCGATCTTTGCTGAACCAGTAATCCCCCATTGAAAATGTTAATCCCTATTCACATTTGAGTCCCCGTAGGGCTCAATGGGAATGGGAAGGGTGCTTAAAACTGTACTGTAAATTATGGTACCGTTATTAGCTCTGAAGTCCCTTTGCGGGTCCCGTCCTTAACGCCTGCTAAAACCAGGCATTAAGGAAGGACCCGCAAAGGGACCTCGGAATAGGGCGCAAAGGGATTACCGGCACTGATGTCAATACCAGTGCCTGGTATCCCTTTGTGCCCGGGTCGTAATGACCCCCATTGTCTCTTTCCCAGATCAGCAGAGCAACAGGCCAAAGTGCCCCTCCTCCCCTTATTAGCATTCAAATGAAATTTCCTGTCCTTTTGGTGGGAAGCAAAAGGGTGGTATGTTCTCAGGGGAAGAAAGCCTCTTTGAAGTTTTAGCTGAATCAGGTTACCTTATGGTCAATTTGACATTGTCCCTTGTGAAAAATTACAGTTTCAGATTTAAAATCAGCAAACATATCTTCAATTCCAGTCTTTTTCAACATGAAATTCTATGTGTGGCACCCTATCTTGCATTTGATGGAAATCCCTTATTTGGCATATTTAGCTTTTTAGACACAAGTTTCTCCTGTCAGATTTAGAGATCACCACGTCTGACAGAGGCGAGTAATGGTATTGCACCCATTTTTGACAGATTTCTTTCCACCAAGCAATCTTCAATGTGGATTTTCTCCTGATAAGTATACTTCTGTGGAAATTGTATATATCTGGATTCTTGAAGTAGAATGATATTTAACACCCAACAAGGAGGTTGGGTCTTTTGGGTGGTTTGTGAGCCATGATTTGTGCAAATTTAACAACCAAGAAAAACGGATGTCCACACAGCTCTGTGTTTCTTTTGCAATCAGCCTTGCTCTGTGGGCAGCCAAATGATGGGTTTTGGCAGTGGTCTCCTGTGTTACCACTGAGATAGGCAAAAGTGGATGGCGGCCTATTTTTTAGATTTTTACTGTGCACTTTTGGGTGATTATTAGCGAGCAGCATGCTTTCCGGTGCCCATTCTGATGTTCCTGATGCAAGCAATGCACAGTTATGTTGCAGGGCATGGACTAGTGGGTTGAAACATCCCAGAATCCCCCTTCTTGCGATTTGGCATTGATCTTCCATCAATGGGAATTCGCAAGACTGGGATGTCAGCCTCATCTCTTTTGATTCCACCAATGGCAAAGTTCAGCGTCTTTTCCTCCATCAGGGGTGGTTCGATCGGTTCTCCTCGCCAGTCCTGATGTGAGTATTGAGCAATACTCCAGGGTCCTCGGATCTTTCCTCCTGGTCCCCGGGTAGTCCTCCTTGGTTAGTCTCCCATGGTTTCCAATCCTAGGACGACAAAACAAAAACATATTTGTAGACATTTGCCCAAAACTATTAATGTAGTGGGGGCGGACACATACATTTTGATACATCAGGACACATTTGTATTACTGTATTTTATAGGCTATATATGGAATATTTTAGATTTGGAATTTTATGGGGCTGGACTGGCCCCCTCTGGGGTTCCAGAAGACTCCCCCAGTTGCTGGAGAGTGTGCCTAGGATGGCAGCACTTTAGTTGGTTAATATGGACCCACTTATCTTCCCTCCCTGCCAAACTGCCTTTGGGGATGCAGATTTTGTAGGCGACTGGTGAGATTTTGTCTACAATTTCAAAAGGACCCCTCTAGGTAGGCAAAAGTGTGCACTGTTTGGCCTGGTTCCTTTGGAAATTGTATAAGTAGACCCAGCCTCCTACATTGTACTCTTTTCTGGTCGTCTTCAAGTCATAGTGGGTCTTCATGCTGTCGGCTGACCTTTCCAGATTTTGCTGAGCATAGGCAAAAGCATGTTGAAGATGTTTTCTCAGATTTTCAACATACTCATGAGTTGTGGAGGCACTGATCAATGTCTGCTCTTGGGTTCTATAGAGCAGATGCTGGGAAAGCACCATCCTGCGTCCAGTCATCAGCTCAAATGGTGACATTTTAGTTGCAGATGAAGGCGTAGATCTGATGGCCATTAGGACAAGAGGTAATCGAATATCCCAACTTGGCCCAGAATCTGCCACAAACTTTTTTAATATGCTCACAATTGTTCTATTATATCTCTCCACTGCACCACCAGAGGCTAGCCGGTAAGCAATGTGTAGCTTCCTTTTGACCCCAAGTATCTCCCGCATCTTTGTCATTACTTTGCTAGTGAAATGGCTACCTCTGTCTGACTCGATGTTTTGGGGTAGTCCAAAACGCGAAAAGGTGTGGTTGATCATCAGGGCAGCTGCTGTTTCTGCCTTGCAGTTTGTGGCCGAGAGACATTCCACGCATTTAGTAAATAAGCATGTCACAGTCAACATGTACTTGTTTCCCCTAGAGGAGCGAATCACGGGCCCGATAAATTCAACTTGCAAATCTGATTATGGCAGTGTCATCCCCCTCTTTTGGAGAGGCGCACAGTGTGTGGGGGTTATTGGCTGAAATCGTGCACACACAAGACACCCCTTCAAGTATTGGTCAAGGTCCTGCCCCCTCTGTGGCCAGTATGCAACCTCTCTTAAGATTTCAAGTGTTGTATGAAACCCCCTATGACCGACTGTCCCGCATCATGGGCGTGTCTTAACATCAGGCTTCGGAATGAGGTAGGAAACACCCACTGATCATGGCCAGCTAGGAATTTCCTCACCACCAAACCGTTTTGGATTCGGAACATTTTTGGACATTTCATCAACACTCTGAGGTCCTCTTTCCCAATCTAATTGGTATCCGTCAGGGGAAAGTTCTCAGGGTCCTCAATGTGTTGATAAAACCTACCAATTATTGGATCCCCTTTCTGAGCCGTAATCAAATCAGCATCTGGGGTCTCCTTACTCCATTGTGCAGTTGAGAGATCATTGCGAGCATTTGTCTGGGACCTAGTGATAGCAGTGACCTGGATTTCCCCAACAGAGACTCGATCTCTATTAGATCCCCTTGGATGGTCCACGTTTTGGCCAGCTGATTAGCTAGGTCAGTTCCAGTTTTGTCTCGTCCCTCTACTTTGGAATGACCCTTGATCTTTTTCCAGTAGATGGTCATCCCATTTAAGGTGACAGATCATCAATATTTTGGATTAACTTCCCATGTTTCAAGGGTTTGCTATTAGCACATAACATGCCTCTGGTTTTCCAATTAAACAGGTGCTCCCCGAACCCGTTCCGTACATAATCCGAATCTGTGATTATGATCAGTTCGTGGAGTTGATGTTGGACAGCAGTGAGGATGGCTTGATGAACAGCCATCAACTCTGCCACTTGACTACTTCGGGGACCAATCTTGTACCCAGTAGAGGGTTCTGGTGACTCATTCACCCATGCATTCCCTACGCCGGCCACAAGTTGTTTTTCCCTGTTGATGTAAACATGGTAAGAGCATCCATCCACATAGACAGTGGGCAATCCCTCAAACTTGTCTTCTTCAAAGATGTTGTGAGGGGAATTTAGGTATGCCTCCATGTTGTCATTGATTTTTAGACTTTCGTCCTTGAGACAGTTTTCTCTGGCACAATCTTGCAAGTCAGTCAGACCTTGTACGAGGGGACTCTTCTTGTTTTGGCCATATCTGACCTCTACAGGAAAGCCTTGCATTGACAGAATCCACAAAGTAATTCGGCAATTACTCACATTTCCGGCATGGATTCTGTCAGTTTGGAGATATTGCAGAGGCTGGGGTGGAGTCTCCACTATGATGTGTTCCCGCTGGATAAACGGGCGGTAATTCTTCAATGCCCACACCGTTGCCAGGGGTGCCTTCTCACAATCGTTGAATTATTCCTCCACAGAGGATAAAGTTTTACTTGCATAGGAGATTACTTTATTGACCTTGTCATGCTTTTGGTAAAATACTGCAGTCAAGCATATATTAGAGAACCCTGTCTCCAAGAAGCACTCCTTGTTTCTGACAGGGTAAGCTAGGCAAGGCACTTGTGAGAGGCTTATTTTGAGTTGTCTTACTGCCTCGGCTTGTATTGGACCCCACTCCCACTTGATCCACCAATTCAAAAGATGAATCGGGGGTCTTATGATCTCTGCGTAGCCCTCAATGAACTTTCTACTGTAATTAGTCAGTCCAAGGAGGCTCCTTAGTTCCCGCAGAGTTGTGGGGTCTTTCAACTTCTGGAGTGCTTCCACTTTATTTTCCTAGGGACAGAGACCCTGAGGAGTAATCTCATGCCCCAAGAAATTGACACAGGTTCTACACCAATGTGCCTTTTCAAAGGAAAGTTTTGCTCCGGTGGCCCTCAACTGTTTCAGAACATAGCAGATCTCTGCTATGTGTTCCTCCACAGTTGAGCTTTTAATGAGTACATCATCTACATAGGCCAGGTTACCCCTTTCACCCATGTCGGGCATGGCCTTATGTAGAAAAATGTTGAATTCATTGCCGGAGTTGATGTATCCAAAGGGAGTCTGGGTCCATGTGTACTGCTGGCCCCCAAAGGTAATAGCCAGCTTGTATTGGTCCTCCCTACTGACAGGTACAGTCCAGTATCCATTGGTCAGGTTTATTGCAGTGAATACCTGTGACCCCTGGATCTGGGCTAGCCCTCGGTCAATGTAGGAAAGAGGCCATCGGGAAGTATGGACCCGTTTGTTGAGCTCCCTAAGGTCGGCGCAGAGTCTCCACTGGCCGTTTGGCTTCAATATCCACAGCACCGGATTATTGAAGGTGCTGTGGACTGGACGTTTTATCCCAAGGGATTCAAGGTTCTTAATTATTTCAGTAAGGGACTCCATTGATGCGAGAGGCAAGCGATATTGCTTCACAAACACTGGAGTCATGCCAGGGTCTGTGGGAAATCTTGTTGTGTGGATGTCGGTGTGACCACAGTCATATGAGTCCACCGCAAAGAGATCCTGAAAATCCAAGAAAACTTGTTTCAACTTTTTCTTCTGCTCGAGAGTCTCACAGGCATCAGCTAGGTTGACTCTCTCTTCAACCATCTGCCTGAAGCCTGGAAAGACTTCTGGTTTTTCTAACTCAGCGGCCTCCTCCAGCTGGGTGGAGAAGTCCCTGATCAAAGTCCTGATTTGGACTGGTGGCTTCAGGTGGGGAAGGCAGCCCTCATGGACCTCCTGGACAATCACCTCATCCCTCCTGAAGTCACAAGTCACATCTTCCTTATCATAAGGGCAGGAAGTGTACACCAGGAAGTTCCCTCAATGCCGGATAAAGATCCTGTCTAGTGTTGTGTTGTCATCACTGTCACTGTCAAAACAGTCCTTGGGGATCGGTCTTAACAGTTCATTACCTAAATCTATGGAGAAGTGTCGGTTATCAACCGCCATTCCAATAATGGTGCCTGCGGCTAGAGTGATACTCTTTAAGTCGCTGTTATCCACCTCTATTAGAATGGTGTCATGTTCTATATTGACTAATGGTGTTGGGTTTACCCCCAACCCTTGCTGTTGGAGAGAAGCATTTAGATGAATATAAGCATCAGGGTTTTTTAATTTCTGTCCTCTTTTTACTTTCACTTCCAGGGAGAATTGTCGGGTCCTTTCAGGGATGGTGACTTCCTCTCCAATCTGAATTTCAACTGCATAAGGCAGCAATTGAGCTGACCTAAATGCTTTCTCTGGGTCATCAAAGCCCATGGGATTATCCGCTAATCGGGACCAAGCTTTGAAGTTTATAAGGTCCAAACTAATGGCACAGCGATTGAGAATGTCACTGCCTAACAATTATGGACTATGATCTTGTTGCCTATGGAGATTTTGAGCATACACCTGCTTGGCAGGATATGTTTGGAATTTGGTGTTTCCAGATCCATTTCCCATTTGTCCATGAGTCTAAATGTGGGAATAGCTGGATCTTTTGGGAGTTGGCGGAACATGGCTTCGCTGATGAAGCTCTTACCGTTGTTCACTCACACTCGGGCGAGAACAGAGTCCTTCCCTTCATTTAACTGAACCGGGATGAACAACTGCTCTCCAATTTGCTGAATATCAGCCAGGCTCTGAGCTGATTTCTCTTCTTTCTGGACTATAGGAGTGGGAATGTCTGATTGTGGATTGGTAAAGAATTTCGGAGTGTTTCCTTCCAGTGTGGAATGCCACCTTAAACTGGAAGGAAGGTTGATTTTCAGAAATAGAGAGGACCTCCCATCACCAGTCTGTTGTCCTACTGCTATTACTGTCACGTCTGGAGTTTGATTGTTCTGGAAGTGAAATTCTACTTGGTCAGATTTTTGTTCAACCATGTTGCATGTGCCGTTTAAACTAACATGGTTGACACTCTGTTTTAACTTTGTTGGTCGGCTAGTCTGGGTCCAGAGGACCTTGTTTACGCAATCTATTAGGGGTGACAACCTTCGCAAGATGTTATTCCCTAGTAGACAAGGGGTGCCCTCTGGAGTCACAACTATGACCGGGTGCTTCACCTTGTGTTGCCCAATTTTAATGTCCAAATCTGCAGTCCCCTCGAAGGGAATTTCCTTCCCATCAAAGTTCGGAAGTTGTCCAGGAAGAGAGGTGAGAGGAATTTGGTAATTCTCACCCCTTTCCTGAATTCAGTTCATCAAAGGCCTTTTTGGACAGAAGTGTAGCTTGGGATCCAGTGTCCACCAGTGCCAAAATTGTACCCTGACTCTGTACTTGAACCGGGGCATAGTATCTTCCCTCCTTCTCCGCAAGGGGCCACAGATAATGCACATTTTTGGACAACTGGTAGGCTAGTTTTTTAGTTTTGGACATTGAGAGAGAAGAGATTTGGGCAGAGTTCTGTGGGGAGTCTTGGGAATCTAAAAGAAAAAGGTGGTAGCTAGAAATGGGAGACGTTTTGAGTTCCCCTGGTTCTGGTTCTGGGCCGCCCCCTCCTTTTTGGAGGCAGTCGCCAGGATGGGTTTGAACCAGGGGATTTTCATGCTGTTGGTTCTGGGATTGGATGACGGGCGGCGCTAGCTCAGTCCCCACATCTACCCAGTCTGGATTTGAATCCTTTGGGACCCATTTTTCCTTGGGAGGAGTTCCCCCATCTCTGAAGAAGAAGATCTTTTCCCAGAATCCTCTGAGGGTCCCTCTCCTTCAAATTGGAAGACTCATTCCTCCTCCACAAAATGGGTCTGTTTAGGTCCTTTGTTTCTCCTACCCCCACTCTGCTCCTTGGGTGGCAGACTTTCAGGGGCAGGAGATTTTGGTTCCGGTTCCTGAGTTTCCAGGGGCTTTTTACAAGTGGGGAAGGAAGCTTCCTCCAAGGCTTTACACCACCCTTCCCCTTGAGCCTCCTCCCTGGGAACCGGTGGGTTGCTGGGTGCTGCTCCCGTCATTGTTCTCGAGTACCAGGTCTGGAGTTTGAGATATTCTGTGCCGTGTTCATCTGAGGGTTCTGCTGAGCCCTCAGCATGCGACCCAGATCCTGTGCCATATTTTGGACCTGGCGCTCTAGCTGTGAAACCCGCTCAGGCTGATACGGGGTTCGCATTTCTTCCCTGTGCTGATCCCGTGAAGGGTAGCTATCCTTTCTCTTGTAATATCCCGGATTGGGAAGATTTGGGTACCCTTCCACCCTTGGCCTCCCCTCTCCTGGATTAGGTTGTCTGGGCTCAGGAAAGTGGGGAAAGAAGGACAGATTGTTCTGGGGTTGGAAGTTTTGTGGGTACCTGGGGAAAAAGTTCTGTCCAGGATTTGGGGAATTTCTGCCCTCCTGGGGGAAGTGAGGAGGGAAGTTCCCTGGGTTAGGTGCTTGGTTGGATCCCCCCCCTTGGGCAGGAGGAGTCCACACATAGCCCAGGATGGGGCTATTCCCCTTGTAGCGGGAACTTACATAGTCAGGGGAGTGAGGGATCCTATTGGTGGGACTACCTCCTTGGCTCCCTGTCTGTGACTGGCCCGTGGGCCTTCTGGGCTTGGAATTATTCTGCTGTGCAGGCAGGCATTTAGGCCCCCCACCTCCAAATCTAAAATGGGGGGCAACCTTTACCTCTGCCACCTTGGCAGCAGCAGGGGTGTTGGTTGGTTTGGGGATTTTAGCATTATTTTTGTTTTCTATGGGCTTCTGCACCTCATAGATCCGAGTGGCCTGTTCAATGACCCAGTCTAGTGATCTTTTCTCATGAAAATCTCTCACTAGCTGGGTCATGATGTACTTTGGTAGAGCATGGAAAAAAAGTATTAACAAATTCTTTGCTGTCCGTGCACTCCCTTCTGGTAGTCTGTGCAAAGGCACACTTTAATTCCTGCACAAATTCTTGTGGGGCCTGATCCTCCCCACATTGTAAATTGTAGGCTGCCTTGCGAGCCTCTTGGGGATTTCTGTGTACAGAAAAATGCTTCAAGATGGCCGCCGTATAGGTGGACCATCTAGAATGATTTAGGTCCTCCATCCCCGCAAAGAAACTGTAGTATTCTGGTGAGAATGTCCATTTCACATACTGAATACAGCTATTACTGTCTTTCAAATGGAAAGTTTCCATCATCTGCTCAAAGAACTCTAAGTGTTCCCAAACAGAATACTTAGCGTTCTTATTATAAGGCATGATGACGCTCCTTATTGCCTTGATCTGTTTTAAGGGGTCCTTAAGCAAGGCCCTTTTTGCCCCATTGGCCTTCTTGGTTCGGGTCACCCTGGTCCAATCCTCCTCTGAATCAGAGGCACTGATCCCAGAGGTGCCATCTGGTCTTCTAGGTTCTCCTGGATTCTGCGAGCCTGGGAATGCTGGCAGAATGTGGGGACCTAGTGTCCTGTGTCCTGTGGCGCTCAGAGGAGTCTTCTGATTCCTCCTTGCTCCCAGGATTTGATGGGTACCTCCCACTGTCCTAGCTGGGCAGAGGTTTTCAGGATGCCCTTAGTGGGCCTACTCTCCTGTAGTTCCCCACTAAATTTCACTGTACTTGGGTACCCATACCCAGATGCCCGCCCATCCATTCCTGGGAGGTGCTGGTCTAAGAGCCCCATACTTCTGACTGGATAGTATTCTGCCTTCCCCGTAGCCCTGGGCTCATGTGCGCCAGTGGACATGGTGGTCGCAGAGTCCAGGGACTGGGAGAGATGAAGGTCTCTGGTACTAGGGTTCCTGAGGTTATGCTCAGGTGTTTCCCTTTCCCAGCGAACCTCATCTCTATCAGCCCCTGCTCCCTGTTGCCATGCAAGAACCTGAGCTTTCTGTTCCTCAATCAAGGTCTTACTAGTCTCTATCAGTCTCTCTTGCATGGCTACCTGTCTGTGGAGCCTATCATTGTTCTCACAGAGAGCCTCCTTTTCTCTCTGTGCTTCCTGATTTGTCTTTGAGTACTGGGCCAGTCTTGCTGCAGGAGGGTTACCTCCTGAGACCCATCCCTACTGGCCTGCTGCTTTCTTGCCAGAGCATCTTCCACCCTCCTGGTGTGCTCTAACAAACTATCATGTGCTTTTTGGAGGTCACCCAGTCCCTGGAGGGCCCGGTGAGTTTCTTCCAGTTTCCCTTTTAAGTAACAGACTTCCTGGCCTAAGGTGTCTCTTTCCTGAGCAAGAGCCTGCCTCTGTGCCGCCAGGTCGTCCCTTCGTCTTTGAAGGGCACCAGTTTTCTGACGCTCTTCATCAAACTCTGCCTGGGTGTCCGGGTCTTTCAGAATTAATGTGTTGCTCTCTGCCTTCTCTCTATCTAGGTGGCTTTTCAGGGTGACTACCTGCTCTGTGCATGCACTGTTGAAATCCAGTTGTTGCTCCAGCTTTTTCTGGCTCTGCAGTAGAGTCCAATCCTTCTTGGTACTCCTTCTGCAAGGCCAGAATTCTGGTATCCTGGTCTGCCTTTTCATGTTGTAGGATACCCATATCCTCTTTTATTTTAACTATACACTGCCTGCTTTCATTTTCTGACTCCTGGCTCCTCTGCAGCCTCTGCTCTGAAAAGTCCAGATCAGATTGGGCCTTTTCTAATGCCATCAGTTGCCTACTTGCCAGATCTTGGCCTTCAGCATATTTGTCCTGTATGGCTCCCATAGATAAATATAGATATGCCGCTATCTTGGCAATCTTATTTTGCTCATCCTTGGCCTTAGGGGCCATATATAGTTCACTCAGGGACACATGTAAGGGACCCTGATCTCTCCAAATATCTAACCCTGTTGCAGTGATCTGTTGTGTGAATGCCCGCAACCACACATTCTGGTCCTGCTCAGTCCATTCACCTCTCACAAATAACTTATGTAAAAGGTGTTCTCTAGCCATCTTGATGTCACCAATGTCGCCATTTTGGAAATATTAATTTCCTTCCTGACTTACAGAAGTTTATTTTATCTTTGCAAAACAGACCATTTCCTTAGAGTGTTCCCTTTTGAGGGGTGCTTTTACAGTGTAACACAGTGTGGTAGCCCAACAGGATTTATGTATCCTGTCAGTTAGCACACTGTATTAAGCTGCACAAGTGGTATTTCTAATCCAGACATCACGCTACGAGCCCCCAATCTGCAAGTGATTTCAATCCAGCACTCCAACCAAGTCAATGCCTAGTATGGGATGCCCAATGGAAACCCTTATTTATATATGTTTATGTCAAAAGTTCTTTTAATTCTGGATGATGTACCCTTATATAACGCCCCTCTCTTTGAATTCCCCCGGTCTCACTGAACCACGAAATAGGTTTGTTTTGCAAATTAAAAGATTTATTTGAAGAATTGAACAATATATATATCACACTTTTATAAATATGGATAATATCTGAATATCACACTTATGAATATGAACAATGATCAGCAATGGGTAATATGACAATATCAACAATCTCTTTAATCAATTAGGAGTAGGAATAGACTTCAATCAAAGACAATGGGATCACTGTTTTCCCCTGTTACTCACGCCCCCCAATATGCAAAATGAATAGATGGAATGAGGGAACACAGGTCTCAGGAATAACCATCAACAATTGAAGTTTCAATCTCGATTCCCCCCCAGCAAGCTTAGAGAAAACAGTAATGATTTTGAAACAGCTAAATTGATTTTAAATGTGGTTGAATAGAATGGGAAAATGCTAAAATGATTTTACTTCGATAAATTAGGATTCAGCACTAGTTGCTCTGGATTGGGTCAGGTAAACACTAGCAATGATTGTGGAATGATTAGCAGATGGAAAACGAAATTCAGAATTTGAAATCAAGAAATAGCTGTTTTTACATATGGTGAAATTAAGCCAAATGCAAATTCGCAGCAACTTTTCCGTGTGCGAGAAACGTGATTACGGAAAGACTATAAGTAATCCGAATGTCGTTTTGGGTTCGTGTGAAAGGTGAGGATGTTAGCTTCAAAATGACGTTTAAATTTCATTCCTAGCAAAATAAGGTTGAAAAGTTACAGAGGTTTTAGTAAAGGTCAATTTTTCTCAAAAGGAATCAAGATTTGAAATGAAATTGCACTTTGAATTACCAACAGGTTGGCTTACACTAACAATTCCCACAGGATAATATGGATGAGAGAAGGATTCAGGACAACAAAAGAGATTCTATAATGCAGTCTGGATATGTTGGAATGGGTTGGATGGATTACTTTAAACTAAGAGATGACTATGGACCGTTCTACGTTAAATACTCACAACTCTGGTTTAAAATGGACCCGTCAAAGATCTGGTCAAGGGTTTGGCTGGGATTTGCTCACCACCGGACAGGTCTCAGGCGCTTGTTTCTGCTCTCAGCACTCTGGTCTCTGTGTGGCCTCTTGGACTGGATCTGATGGGTTCTGGGTTACAGCTCTGCTGGACTCATTTCGATCTTGGGTTCTAGCAAAGGTTGTTGGCCAGAAGCAGCAAGCAGCTCAGCCAGGTTGTTGAATGGGTTAGGCCCTGTGGAAGTTTAGGGGTTAAATCAGGTTGCTAGATTTTACAGGCCTGCTGAAAAGGGTTCAGCTTTTTGGGTTAGGCCTCTGCTTCAGTGTTCTGGAGTCTGGTTCTAGAGATTGGTTCTTCCTGCAGAGCGCTTCGCCGGTGGATCAGTGATGAGTGAAAGTGTCTGTTCCTGGGTCCTCAACAGTCCCTAGTTATCATTTTCCAAAGGGGTGGTGAGTCTGATTGTCTATGCCCAACCCTCTACGGATCTGATAGGTCAGAGAATTCCCTGTCCCCTGGTTTGAGAAAGGAACAGTGTGTCATGATGTGTCATGCTGTGTCAGAGTGATGCTGCCATTTACAATCTAGGGAAGAACCCCCCCTTTGCTTTTACCCAGAAAATCTATTTTCCCAAAAAACATATTTTCAATATGCACAAATTATTAATAATACATAATTACATGAAAGATTGACTAAGGTACGTTTCTGTCAAAATCTTATCTTCCTGCGAGTTTTGGTTCATAAATGACAATTTTTCGCGCTTTTGGTTGGTTACACATTTTCGGATCGGTACAATTTTTTATACATACATGCACATACCTTCTGGGCATATTCCTGTAATTTTTCATGTTCCTAGCATAATCACAATAGCTACAATATTAAACATTTTGTGGTTCAGTCTCTGAATGTCGCACAGATTCCAGATTAGTTTTAAATTATGAGTGAATTTTTCATTTTAATAATCTCTAAGTTTCATATTTTTGTCAGTTCGGCACAATATTGTACAAGCCTTTTCCCAAAACATACAGTTCCTTTAGTTTCCAATCCACATTTCCAGTCTGGCCCACCTCCAAGCTTGGCTGAGTCAGAGAGTCATATGGTATTCTTCCTGCCAGGGCAGTTGATGTCAGTCACACCCGAATTAGCATTTTCATTCAGCTCAAGGAACCCATTGCGCCTCATTCCGAGGTTGGTGCTAGTCATAGCGCTATTAGCGCCATGACTAGCAGCACTAAAACCAGGCATTAAGGAAGGACCCACAAAGGGACCTTGGAATAGGGCGCAAAGGGATTACCGGCACCAATGTCATTACCGGAGCCCGGTATCCCTTTGCGCCCGGGTCGTAATGACCCCCATTGTCTCTTTCCCAGATCAGCAGAGCAACAGGCCAAAGTGCCCCTCCTCCCCTTATTAGCATTCAAATGAAATGTCCTGTCCTTTTGGTGGGAAGCAAAAGGGTGGTATGTTCTCAGGGGAAGAAAGCCAAGTGAAGTTTTAGATGAATCAGGTTACCTTATGGTCAATTTGACATTGTCCCTTGTGAAAAATTATAGTTTCAAATTTAAAATCAGCAAACATATCTTCAATTCCAGTCTTTTTCAACATGAAATTCAATGTGTGGCACCCTATACTGCATTTGATGGAAATCCCTTCTTTGGCATATTTAGCTTTTTAGACACAAGTTTCCCCTGTCAGATTTAGAGATCGCCATCGTCTGACACAGGTGAGTAACGGTATTGCACCCATTTTTGACAGATTTCTTTCCAGCAAGCAGTCTTCAATGTGCATTTTCTCCTGATAAGTGTACTTCTGTGGACATTGTATTTATGTGGATTCCTGAAGTAGAATGATGTTTAACACCCAACAAGGAGGTTGGGTCTTTTGGGTGGTTTGTGAGCCATGATTTTTGCAAATTTGACAACCAAGAAAAACGGATTTAGACACAGCTCTGTGTGTCTTTTGCAATCAGCCTTGCTCTGTGGGCAGCCAAATGATGGGTGTTGGCAGTGGTCTCCTTTGTTAACACTGAGATAGGCAAAAGTGGATGGCGGCCTATTTTTCAGATTTTTACTGCGCACTTTTGGGTGATTTTTAGCAAGCAGCATGCTTTCCGGCGGCCATTCTGATGTTCCTGATGCAAGCAATGCACAGTAATGTTGCAGGGCCTGGACTAGTGGGTTGAAACATCCCACAAGCCTCCCCTCTTGCGATTTGGCGTTGATCTTCCATCAATTGGAATTTGCAAGAATGGGATGTCAGCCTCATCTCTTCTGATTCCACCAATGCCAAAGTTCAGCATCTTTTCCTCCATCAGGGGTGGATCGATCGGTTCTCCTCGCCAGTCCTGATGTGAGTATTGAGCGACACTCCGGGGCCCTCAGATCTTTCCTCCTGGTCCACGGGTAGTCCTTCTTAGTTAGTCTCCATGGTTTCCAATCCTAGGACGACAAACCAAAAACATATTTGTAGACATTTCCCTATCACTATTAATGTAGTGGGGCGGACACATACATTTTGATACATCAGGACACATTTGTATTATTGTATTTTATAGGCTATATATGGAATATTTTAGAGTTGGAATATTATGGGGCTGGAGTGGCCCTCTCTGGGGATCCAGAAGACTCCTCCAGTTGCTGCAGAGTGTGCCTAGGATGGCAGTATTTTAGTTGGTTAATATGGACCCACTTATCTCCCCCCCCTGCCAAACTGCCTTTGGGATTGCGGGTTTTGTAGGCGACTAGTGAGATTTTGTCTACAATTTCAAAAGGGCCCCTCCAGGTAGGCAAAAATGTGCGCTGTTTGGCCTGGTTCCTTTGGAAATTGTATATGTAGACCCAGTCCCCTATACTGTACTCTTTTCTGGTCGTTTTCAAGTCATAGTGGGTCTTCATGCTGTCGGCTGATCTTTCTAGATTTCGCTGAGCAAAGGCAAAAGCAAGTTGAAGGTGTTTTCTCAGATTTTCAACATACTCATGAGTTCTGGAGGCATTGATCAATGTCTGCTCTTGGGTTCTATAGAGCAGATGCTGGGGAAGCACCATCCTGCGTCCAGTCATCAGCTCAAACAGTGACATTTTAATTGCAGATGAAGGGGTAGATCTGATGGCCATTAGGACAAGAGGTAATCGAATATCCCAACTTGGCCCAGAATCTGCCACAAACTTTTTTAATTTGCTCACACTTGTTCTATTATATCTCTCCACTGTACCACTAGAGGCTAGCCGGTAAGCAATGTCTAGCTTCCTTTTGACCCCAAGTATCTCCCACATCTTTGTCATTACTTCGCTGGTGAAATGGCTACCTCTGTCTGACTTGATCCTTTGGGGTAGTCCAAAACGCGAAAAGATGTGGTTGATCATCAGGGCAGCTGCTGTTTCTGCCTAGCAGTTTGGGGCCGGGAGACATTCCACCCATTTAGTAAATAAGCATGTCACGGTCAACATGTACGTGTTTCAATTAGAGGAGCGAATCACGGGCCTGATAAAGTCGACTTGCAAATCTGACCATGGCAGTGTCATCCCCCTCTTTTGGAGATGCGCACGGTGTGTGAGGGATGTTGGCTGACATAGTGCACACACAAGACACCCCTTCAAGTATTGGTCGAGGTCCTGCCCCATGTGTGGCCAGTATGCAACCTTTCTTAAGATTTCAAGTGTTGTATGAAATCCCCTATGACTGGCTGTGGCCGCATCATGGGAGTGACTTAACATCAGGCTTCGGAATGAGGTAGGAACCACCCACTGATCATGGCCAGCTAGGGATTTCCTTACCAACAAACCGTCTTGGATTCAAAACATTTTTGGACATTTCATCAACACTCTGAGGTCCTCTTTCCCAATTTAATCGATATCCGTCAGGGGAAAGTTCTCAGGGTCCTCAATGTGTTGATAAAACCTACCAATTATTGGATCCCCTTTCTGAGCCGTAATCAAATCAGCATCTGGGGTCTCCTTACTCCATTGTGCAGTTGAGAGATCATTGTGAGCATTTGTCTGGGACCTAGTGATAGCAGTGACCTGGATTTCCCCCAACAGGGGCTCGATCTCTATTAGATCCCCTTGGATGGCCCCGGTTTTGGCCAGCTGATTAGCTAGGTCATTTCCAGTTTTGTCTCGCCCCTCTACTTTGGAATGACCCTTGATCTTTTTCCAATAGATGGTCATCCCATTCGAGGTGACCAGATCATCAATATTTTGGATTAACTTCCCTTGTTTCAAGGGTTTGTTATTAGGACATAACATGCCTCTGGTTTTCCAATTAACGAGGTGCTCCACGGACCCGTTCCGTACATAATCTGAATCTGTGATTATGACCAGTTAGTGGAGTTGATGTTGGACAGCAGTGAGGATGGCTTCATGAACAGCCATCAACTCACTACTTGACTACTTCGGGGACCAATCTTGTACCCAGCGGAGGGTTCTGGCAACTCCTTCACACATGCATTACCTACGCCGGCCACAAGTTCTTTTTCCCCGTTGTTGTCAACATGTTAAGAGCATCCATCCACATAGACAGTGGGCATTCCCTCAAACTAATCTTCTTCAAAGACTTTGTGTGGGGAATTGAGGTATGCCTCCATGTTGTCCTTGATTTTTAGACTTTCGTCCTCTACACAGTTTTCTCTGGCACAATCATGCAAGTCAGCCAGACCTTGCGCGAGGGGACTCTTCTTGTTTTGGCCATATCTGACCTCTACAGGAAAGCCTTGCATTGACAGAATCCAGGAAGTAATTTGGGAATTACTCACATTTCCGGCCCGGATTCTGTCACTTTGGAGATATTGCAGAGGCTGTTGTGGAGTCTCCACTATGATGTGTTCCCCCTGGATAAACAGGCAGTAATTCTTCAATGCCCACACCGTTGCCAGGAGTGCCTTCTCACAATCGTTGAATTTTTCCTCCACAGAGGATAAAGTTTTACTCGCATAGGAGATTAATTTATTGACCTTGTCATGCTTTTGGTATAATACTGCAGTCAAGCATGTATTAGAGAACCCTGTCTCCAAGAAGAACTCCTTGTTTCTGACAGGGTAAGCTAGGCAAGATGCTTGTGAGAGGCTTCTTTTGAGTTGTCTTTCTGCCTCGGCTTGTTCTGGACCCCACTCCCACTTGATCCCCCCTTCAAAAGATGAATCAGGGGTCTTGTGATCTCTGCTTAGCCCTCAATGAACTTTCTACTGTAATTAGTCAGTCCAAGGAGGCTCCTTAGTTCCCGCAGAATTGTGGGGTCTTTTAATTTCTGGAGTGCTTCCACTTTCTTTTCCTGGGGACAGAGACCCTGAGGAGTAGTCTCAAGCCCCAAGAAATTGACACGGGATCTACACCACTGTGCCTTTTGAAAGGAATGTTTTGCTCCGGCGGCCCTCAACTGTGTCAGAACGTAACAGATCTCCGCTATGTGTTCCTCCACAGTTGAGCTTTTAATGAGTACATCATATACATAGGCCAGGTTACCCCTTTCACCCATGTCGGGCATGGCCTTATATAGAAAAATGTTGAATTCATTGTCGGAGTTGATGTATCCGAAGGGAGTCCAGGTCCATGTGTACTGCTGGCCCCCAAAGGTAAAAGCCAGCTTGTATTGGTCCTCCCTACTGACAGGTACAGTCCAGTATCCATTGGTCAGGTCTATTGCAGTGAATACCTGTGACCCCTGGATCTGGGCCAGCCCTTGGTCAATGAAGGGAAGAGGCCATAGGGAAGTATGGACCCGTTTATTGAGCTCGCTAAGGTCGGCGCAGTGTCTCCACTGGCCGTTTGGCTTCAATATCCCCAGCCCCGGATTATTGAAGGTGCTGTGGACTGGATGGATGTTCCCACGGGACTCAAGGTTCTTTATTATTTCAGTAAGGGACTCCATTGATGCGAGAGGCAAGCAATATTGCTTCACAAACACTGGAGTCATGCCAGAGTCCGTGGGAATTGTTGTGTGGATGTCAGTGCGACCACAGTCATATGAGTCCACTGCAAAGAGATCCTGAAAATCCAAGAAAACTTGTTTCAACTTTTTCTTCTTCTCCAGAGTCTCACAGGCATCAGCTAGGTTGACTCTCTCTTCAACCATCTGCCTGAAGCCTGGAAAGACTTCTGGTTTTTCTATCTCAGCGGCCTCCTCCAGCTGGGTGGAGAAGTCCCTGGTCAAAGTCCTGATTTGGACTGGTGGCTTCAGGTGGGGAAGGCAGCCCTCACGGACCTGGACAATCACCTCATCCCTCCTGATGTCACAAGTCACATCTTCCTTATCATAAGGGCAGGAAGTGTACACCAGGAGGTTCCCCCAATGCCGGATAAAGATCCTGTCTAGTGTTGTGTTGTCATCACTGTCACTGTCAAAACAGTCCTTGGGGATTGGCCCTAACAGTTCATTACCTAAATCTATGGAGAAGTGTTGGTCATCAACCACCATTCCAATAATGGTGCCTGTGACTAGAGTGATACTCTTTAAGTCGCTCTTATCCACCTCTATTGGAACGGTGTCATGTTCCATATTGACTAATGGTGTTGGGTTTACTCCCAACCCTTGCTGTTGGAGAGAAGCATTTAGATGAATATATGCATCAGGGGTTTTCAATTTCTGTCCTCTTTTAACTTTCACTTCCAGGGAGAATTGTCGGGTCCTTTCTGGGATGGTGACTTCCTCTCCAATCTGAATTTCAACTGCATAAGGCAGCAATTGAGCTGACCTAAATGCTTTCTCTGAGTCATCAAAGCCCATGGGATTATCCGCTAATCGAGACCAAGCTTTGAAGTTTATTAGGTCCAAACTAATGGCAAAGCGATTGAGAATGTCACTGCCTAAGTAAAAGGCGGCAGTGATGTCTCGCACGACCCAACAATTATGGACTATGCTCTTGTTGCCTATGGAGATTTTGAGCATACACCTGCTTGGCAGGAGATGTTTGGAATTGGGTGTTTCCAGATCTATTTCCCATTTGCCTATGAGTCTAAATGTGGGAATGGCTGGATCTTTTGGAAGTTGGCGGAACATGGCTTCGCTGATGAGGCTCTTACCGTTGTTCACACACACTCGGGCGAGAACAGAGTCCTTCCTTTCATTTAACTGAATCGGGATGAACAACTGCTCTCCAATTTGCTGAATATCAGCCAGGCTCTGAGCTGATTTCTCATCTTTCTGGACTATAGGAGTGGGAATTTCTGATTGTGGATTGGTAAAGAATTTCAGAGTGTTTCCTTCCAGTGTGAAATGCCACCTTAAACTGGAAGGAAGGTTGATTTTCAGAAATAGAGAGGCCCCCCATCACCAGTCTGTTGTCCTACTGCTATTACTGTCACGTCTGGAGTTTGATTGTTCTGGAAGTGAAATTCTACTTGGTCAGATTTTTGTTCAACCATGTGGCATGTGCCGTTTAAACTAACATGGTTGACACTCTGTTTTAACTTTATTGCTCGGCTAGTCTGGGTCCAGAGGTCCTTGTTTACGCAATCTATTAGTGGTGACAACCTTCACAGGAGGTCATTCCCTAGTAGAGAAGGGGTACCCTGTGCAGTCACAACTATGACCGGGTGCTTCACCTTGTGTCACCCAATTTTAATGTCCAAATCCGCAGTACCCTTGATGGGAATTTCCTTCCCATCAAAGTTCTGAAGTTGTCCAGGAAGAGAGGTGAGAGGAATTTGGTAATTCTCCCCCCTTCCTGAATTCAGTTCATCAAAGGCCTTTTTGGACAGAAGGGTAGCTTGGGATCCAGTGTCCACCAGTTCCACAATTGTACCCTGCTCCTGCACTTGAACCGGGGCATAGTATCTTCCCTCCTTCTCTTTAAGAGGGCACAGATAATGCACATTTTTGGACAAATGGTGGGCTAGTTTTTTAGTTTTGGACATTGGGAAAGATGAGATTTGGGCAGAGTTCTGTGGGGAGTCTTGGGAATCTGAAAGAAAAAGGTGGCAGCTAGAAATGGGAGAAGTTTTGAGTTCCCCTGGTTCTGGGCCGCCACCCCCCCCCTTTTTGGAGGCACTTGTCAGGATGGGTTTGAACCAGCGGATTTTCATGCTGTTGGTTCTGGGATTGGATGATGGACGGCGCTAGCTCAGTCCCCACATCTACCCATTCTGGATTTAAATCCTTTGGGACCCATTTTTCCTTGGGAGGAGTTCCCCCATCTCTGAAGGAGAAGATCCTTTTCTCAGAATCCTCTGAGGGTCCCTCTCCTTCAAATTGGAAGGTTCGTACCTCCTTCACAAAATGGGTCTGTTTGGGTCCTTTGTTTCTCCTACCCCCACTCAGACTTTCAGGGGCAGGAGCTTTTGGTTCTGGTTCCTTGGTTTCCAGGGGCTTTTTACAAGTGGGGAAGGAAACTTCCTCCAAGGCTTTACACCCCCCTTCCCCTTGCGCCTCCTCCCTGGGAACCGGTGGGTTGTCGGGGTGTTGCCCGTGTCATTGTTCTGGAGCACCAGGTCCGAAGTCGAAATCAAGAAATAGCTGTTTTTACATGTGGTGAAACTTAGCCAAATGCAAATTTGCAGCAACGTTTCCGCGTGCGAGAAATACCATTTCGTTTGAAAGGTGAGGATGTTAGCTTCAAAATGACGTTTTCATTCCTAGCAGATACGGTTCAAAAGTTACAGAGATTTTATTAAAGGTTGATTTTTCTCAAAAGGAGTCAAGATTTCAAATGAAATTGAGCTTTGAATTACAAACAGGTTGGCTTACACTAACAATTCCCACAGGATAATATGGATGAGAGAAGGATTCAGGATGACAAAACAGATTCTATAATGCAGTCTGGATATGTTGGAATGGGTTGGATGGATTACTTTAAACTAAGAGATGACTATGGACAGTTCTTCGCTAAATACTCACAACTCTGGTTTAAAATGGACCCGTCAAAGATCTGGTCAGGAAACCCCTGGGATTCGCTCGCCACCGGACAGGTCTCAGGTGCTTGTTTCTGCTCTCAGCACTCTGGTCTCTGCGTGGCCTCTTGGACTGGATCTGATGGTTTCTGGGTTACAGCTATGCTAGACTGATCTGGATCTTGGGTTCTAGCAAAGGTTGTTGGCCAGAAGCAGCAAACAGCTCAGCAAGGCAGTTGAATGGTTTAGGCCCTGTGGAAGTTTAGGGATTAAATCAGGTTGCTAGATTTTACAGGCCTGCTGAAAAGGGTTCAGCTTTTTGGGTTAGGTCTCTGCTTCAGTGTTCTGGAGTCTTGTTCTAGAGATGGGTTCTTTCTGCAGAGCGCTTAGCCGGTGGATCAGTGATGAGTGAAAGTGTATGTTCCTGGGTCCTCAACAGTCCCTATTTATCCATTTTCCAAAGGGGTGGTGAGGCTGTTTGTCTATGCCCAACCCTCTAAGGATCTGATAGGTCAGAGAATTCCCTGTCCCCTGATTTGAGAAAGGAACAGATTGTAATGATGTGTCATGCTGTGTCAGAGTGATGCTGCCATTTACAATCTAGGGAAGAACCTCCCCTTTGCTTTTACCCAGAAAATCTATTTTTCCCAAAAAACATATTTTCAATATGCACAACTTGTTAATAATACATAATTACATGACAGATTGACTAAGGTATGTTTCTGTCAAAATCTTATCTTCCTACGAGTTTTGGTTCATAAATGACAATTTTTCACGCTTTTGGTTGGTTACACATTTTCGGATCGGTACAATTTTTTATACATACATGTACATACCCTCTGGGCATATTCCTGTAATTTTTTATGTTCCTAGCCCAATCACAATAGCTACAATATTAAAAATGCCGTGGATCAGTCTCTGAATTTAGTTTTAAACTGTGAGTGAATTTTTCATTTTAATAATCTCTAAGTTCCATTTTTTTGTCAGTTCGGCACAATATTTTATAAGTCTTTTACCAAAACATACAGTTACTTTAGTTTCCAATCCACATTTCCAGTCTGTCCCGCCTTCAAGCTTGGTCTTCTTCCTGCCAGAGCAGTTGATGTCAGTCACACCCGAATTAGCATTTTCATTCAGCTCAAGGAACCCATTGGGCCTCATTCCGAGGTTGGTGCCAGTCATGGCGCTATTAGCGCCTTGACTAGCACCATTACCAGTACCGTGTCTGCCCTGGTTCAATGGGGACTTACCGGTCTAGTCTGACCTTTGCGGGACCGGTAAGTCCCCATTGAAAATGTCAATCCCCATTCCCATTTGAGCCCCCACAGGACTCAATGGGAATGGGGAGGGTGCTAATAACGGTACCGTAAATTACGGTACCGTTATTAGCTCTGAAGTCCCTTTGCGGGTCCCGTCCTTAACGCCTGCTAAAACCAGGCATTAAGGAAGGACCCACAAAGGAACCTCGGAATAGGGTGCAAAGGGATTACCGGCACCGATGTCATTACCGGTGCCCGGTATCCTTTTGCGCCCGGGTCGTAATGACCCCCATTGTCTCTTTCCCAGATCAACAGAGCAACAGGCCAAAGTTTCCCTCCTCCCCTTATTAGCATTCAAATTAAATGTCCTGTCCTTTTGGTGGGAAGCAAAAGGGTGGTATGTTCTCAGGGGAAGAAAGCCTCTTTGAAGTTTTAGCTGAATCAGGTTACCTTATGGTCAATTTGACATTGTCCCTTGTGAAAAATTACAGTTTCAAATTTAAAATCAGTAAACATGTCTTCAATTCCAGTCTTTTTCAACATGAAATTCAATGTGTGGCATCCTAAATTGCATTTGATGGAAATCCCTTCTTTGGCATATTTAGCTTTTTAGACACAAGTTTCTCCTGTCAGATTTAGAGATCGCCAGTGTCAGACAGAGGCGAGTAACGGTATTGCACCCTTTTTTGACAGATTTCTTTCCAGCAAGCAATCTTCAATGTGGAATTTCTCCTGATAAGTGTACTTCTGTCGACATTGTATTTATGTGGATTCTTGAAGTAGAATGATGTTTAACACCCAACAAGGAGGTTGGGTCTTTTGAGTGGTTTGTGAGCCATGATTTCTGCAAATTTAACAACCAAGAAAAACGGATTTCCACACAGCTCTGTGTTTCTTTTGCAATCAGCCTTGCTCTGTGGGCAGCCAAATGATGCGTTTTGGCAGCGGTCTCCTGTGTTACCACTGAGATAGGCAAATGTGGATGGCGGCCTATTTTTCAGATTTTTACTGCGCACTTTTGGGTGATTTTTAGCGAGCAGCATGCTTTCCGGCGGCCATTATCATGTTCCTGATGCTTGCAATGCACAGTAATGTTGCAGGGCCTGGACTAGTGGGTTGAAACATCCCAAAGTCCAAAGTCATCTAAAAGAATCATGGGTTCTTCCACTGTTAAAAAAACAAATCCTAGATCCAGCTATCCCTACCAACTACAAGCCGATCACAATGGTGCCTTTCCTTCTCAAAATAATCGATAAAGTTGCATATCTGCAAATACAATCCTACCTCGAGACTAACCATCTACAAGGCTCCCGCCAATCCAGATTCAGACCTCAACATGGAACGGAAACAGCATTAATCGACCTTAAAACCCAAATTGATGAGGTCAAGGGCAAAGGAAAAACTGCTATGCTTCTCCTCCTTGATCTCTCGGCCGCCTTCGACCTGGTGGACCATGAAGTGCTGTGCAGACATTTGGCCTCAGCTGCCCACTTTTCCAAAGATGCAATCTCCTGGGTACAATCATTCTTAAACAACAGAACGATGAGAGTTTTCTCCCCTTCGGCATCCGCAGACCCCATCCTGTTCCACAAGGTTCTTGTCTATCACCGACCATGTATAACATATTTACCAAGCCTCTGTTTGACAAATTGGATAAGTTGGGTGTCACCTACACTATCTATGCAGACGACACCCAGATCCTCATCCCCTTTCGGGCAATTATGGTGAAGACTCAGACTTGGTGAATAAAATCTACCTCCTCATTCAGACATGGATGGCATCCCATGGCCTCTGCCTGAACGACGATAAAACGGAGATCCTGATCTTGGGCTCGGCTGCTAACCTAAAAAAAACTTAACAATAACTACTCTGCCTTCAACATAGATGGTAACACCATTAAGGTAACAAAAGAAGTAAAAACCCTTGGTTATTACCTTGATTACACCCTAAGCCTCTGCAAACAAGTAAACTCCTTAGCTCTGTCATCTGCCTAAACCTGCAAGGTAATTAGGGCCTGCAGGCCTTTTCTTTCCAAGACCAGTTGTAATACCCTAGCAAATGCATTAATACTATCCAGATTAGATTACTACAATGCCCTATATCTAATAATAAATATATCTTAGATAAAATTAAAATTTTACAAAACAACGCATTAAGAGCTGCCTTGAATATTTCCAAAAAACAACATGTCTCTGAGCTCGGACGAGAACATCGCTGGCTAAAAATAAAGTACAGAGTCCTTTTCAAAAGTGTAATGCTCACTTTCAAATGCCTAAACAATGCAGCACCCCCTACCTAACAGAGAGAATTGTTAGAAAAACGTCCTCCGACCCCTCCAGAACTAACAGTGCCCACTGTCTAAACATCCCAAGATTCAAGCTACAAAAATCTGGTGGATCGAGCTTTCCTGTGAAAGCAGCACAGTCCTGGAATGCACTACCTCTCACCCTTAGAGAGAACCAATCATTCCTCAGCTTCAGACGCAATACTCTGAACTGGCTGCGCTCAAACAATTCTTGAGGTACCTCCTCCGTTGCCCACTGATCCACTACTATCCTTCCCCCTTTACATGTACTGTGCGACCTCACTTAACTTGCCTCAGCCTCCTTACTTGCCTATTGTATAGGACTGCCATTTACTTTGTACCTCTCCTGTATATCTTGTATTTTATATGCAATATGACTGACTATGTAACTAGCTTCAAGTATTCTGTACCTTTCTTCTGTATATTTTGCACCTATATGTAATTTTGTATGTACCTTTTTCTGGATATTTCTTTTTTGTATCTATATGTAATTTGCCAAACTATGTAACCTAAGCCTAAGCTTCCAGTATTCTTTTTGCATTCTGTGCGCCCAGCTACCTCCGGGTTTGGTGCGCCCTACAAATTCAATAAACAAACAAACAAACAAACAAACTTGTCTAATGCTAGGTGTTTGACAGTCCAACGGTGAGTGTTCAGATACTGAATGAGTACAATTAATGCAGATCCAAAACAAGTGAGCCTAAATAAAGAAACATCCACCCTGACCCCTACAAAGAGATTTGTACACATGTTGCTTCTTCTTTCTTCTACTGCCTCACATGATAACACATGTTCTAGAAAGACTTAATAAGCTTTAGGGATGGGAGGTAAGAGTGATAAACAGGGTTAATCAAAAAAGTTGGTTCTAAAATGCAGCATTTTAACGCATTATTTAAAAGAAAATCCCAGGAGAGAACCCCAAACTCCCCCCTTTATTGGTTCAGGCTCCCTCACTGCACTCAGTTGCTATGGCATATCTGGGGGAAATATTTATGCCCCTCTACTTAAAGAATTCACCAGCCGGTGCTGGCCCTAGGACCGTGCTGGGAGCAGGCTGGGGGGATACGAGGGACTGCGGTGGGAGCAGGATAGGGTGAGCCATGGGATAGTGGTGGGAGTAGGATGGGGGAAGCCAAGGGACTTTGGTGGGAGCAGGGTGGGGAGAGCCCAGGGTATGTGCTGGGGAGGGGTCGGATGGGGAGAGCCCAGGGAATGGGCTAGGAGTTGATTGAGGGAGTCTAGGGACTGTAATGGGAGAAGGTGCGGGCAGCCCAGAGACTATATTGGGAGCAGGGTGCGGCGACGGAACACGATAGTTCATAGCCATTTTGACGAACTGTCCATTTAGCATTTTTGGGGGTCCTGGCCTGTCCACATCTTCCTCAGGGGGTCCCAGGCCAACAAAGTTTGAAGACCACTGCTCTACACTCACGTGAAGTCATGGGCGACAGTTTATAACTGTTTCAAATGAAAGCAACGAAAGGTGCACCAATCAGTTTCTGGGAAAAGACATTAGAAGCCTGGTGTTTCACAAAGCTTTTTCCAACTAGTACAGGAGGGAGATTGGATGAACAGAAGGTACGAATCTTTGCTCCAGAATATCGTTGTACAAGAATGTATTCTGAAGATTCACGATTCTTCACCAATGTTAAATATATTTTTCACTTGCTGTATGAAAGATAATTTTCCACATTATGTTATGCTGTTGCTCATACACTTCAGACCGGAACTAGATTTCAAAATCTTTTTGCATGTGAGATGCTGCAACAGATGAAAGAGTGAAAGAAAAAAATTAAGTTTTCAGAGGCTAAACTTATGAATATTCTTGCTACAATGAGAGGAACTAAAGAATATTTGTATAGGAGACACTCTGAGGTTAGATGCATGATCAGAAACTAGGGATCTCCAACTCAGTTTGTGACTTTGAGTTGCACTGAGTATGGTTGGGATGATCTTGCGGAGTGGATTCGTGAAACTAATCCACAGAAAGAAAATATAAAACAGATGACACCAGGAGAATTGTGTTCTATGGATCCTATAAGTGTAATGCGTTTTTTTCATCACACATTTTTAGCCATGTTACACTTTATATGTAATAAGGAAAATGGATGGTCCATTAGGTACTGTGGAACATTACTTTTGAATTAAAGAGTACCAGGCACATCGGGTTCTACACGTGCATATGCTGTTGTGGAGATGCTCCTCAGTTTGGTAAGGAAAGTGATGGCTGTGTGATTGAGTTCCTTGAAAAATATGTTGCTTGTTTCATTCCAGCTCAGCACATGAATGTTGATCTATGGAACAAGGTGGACATATTTCAAAAGCACTCATGTGGAAAGTACTGTCAGAGAAAGTAGAAAAGTAAAGACAAGTACTACAATCAGTGGAGATTCAGCTTTCCAATGCCTATGACACCAGTTGGTCGAGTCAATAGTTGAATGTCATCTGTTTGACACCAGGTTATGTCACGGTGCATATTTCTAAAATCAAGCGTCTCCCCGTAGAAGGTAAGACGCAGCCACATCGTCCTTCATGGCACTGTTGGTCGCCTAGACTTACATTACAGAGACAAGACTGTTGGATTTCTTCATTGCTGCCATGCCTAACTCAAATGGAGACCGCACACCCTTTCCGAACGACCCATCTGACTATCGCTTATGTGCAAATAAGCCCGGGACTTGCCCACCTTGCTATCTTTACCTTTCCCGGTCATAAGCAATAATTGTCTAGCAAATGTATTGAGAATACTGTGTAGAGTTACATCATCCTATTAATACGATATTAATCAGTTTGATGTCTAGCTCATCATTGTATCGAAGCATATTAGCTGACAGGCTCACATATTGTCCTCATGTTAACCTTCATCCACTACTTTCAAGGTGCTACTTACTTATAAATCTCTGTGCATGTTAACTTAAATTGTTTAATCCAATCGTTTCATACTCTATATATCATTGACCATTTATGTTGTATGCATTAGTGATTGACACCACCTTTTAGATGCCAGTGAGACATTGCAAACAAACTGTAGCCACTGTTAGCCTACTAGGCGGCTATGTACCGTATCAACACTGTATTAGCCAATTGTTGTGTATGTGGCCCCCTTCTTTATTGAATTCCATTTCGCAAATACTGCATGCCATCATTTATCTAAAACATTTAACCACATTGATAATTCCAGATGGTTGCATAATCACACCAGTGTGATACTCTTGCCTAACAGTCAACTATTGCATGTAAAGTGTACGGCTACTACGGCTTATCTACTTCATGGTGACACAAATTTGTGCAATAGTACTACAATTGTTTGACTGTATTTATGGATGCTTTCTTTCCGCTACCATACTAGATCTCAACATATATCCTCCCCAAGTCTTGTCACTGTTGAAACCTAGCATGTTAACCTAGCTCCTTGCCCTAGCTCTTAACTCACTATGCATTGGATTTATTGGACATACCGCATACTCCTCCTGCTCCTATCTACCACCCATATCATAAGGTCTGCCTTGAACGCTTGTACATACTACTTGAATTTCCACACAACATATATGCAAAAAACTCAACAGAACATTGCATGCCGCTCTCCCACCCCCAGCCTCACTCACCTAGACCTTTTTAGCTGCTACTCGCTAACCTCCCCCACCGTCACCTTGCACTCTCACAGCACCAAGCCCTATTACACCATGCCTAGCTCTAACCCTTACCTGAACGCCCCAGCCCTATGGCTGTAACATTTTGCAACTAAACCTACACCAAACCAACCATGTGCTCTCCACCTCAGGAACTTCAGACTAGGATTGCGATTTAGCCATAAAACACAACACCAACATCATCCCGCCAACACCAAATCCCTCACTCTCCAGGGTAACCTCAAAACAGCACCTAAACACACACACCATGACACCTACCCAAAAAAACACCCCAATCAAAGAAGCCCTAGTTAATGCTAGATCCCTCCTAGCGCACGCGCTCGACATTGCTGACTTCATTGAAACCCAAGACCTTCGACTTCCTAGCCATTACTGAAAAGTGTTTGCACACAGCTGTTGGACCCTCACTGTCCTTGACCATCCCTGATCATCAGATGTGACAGGAACACTAAGCAAGCTAAAGGCGGAGGCGTTGCCTACATCTTCAAAAGCTCCTTTGAACTCAGACCCATTCCTAATCAACAGATTCCTTCTCCTGAACTACTATCAGTTAAACTGCCAATATCATCCAATCAAACTGCTAGAGTGCATCTCATATACCGTCCACCAGGACCTATCTCTACCTTCACTGACAATATCACTTCCCTCTTTGCAGCTAACACCATGCCTAACTCCCAAATTATACTACTTGGGGACCTTAATCTAGGCTATCAAGACCCTAATGCCCTGAAAGCCATAGACCTTGCAAACACACTAACAGATCTAGGATTTACCCATCATATCCAGGAACCTACACACATCAAAGGTAGAACCCTTGTTTGGCTCGCTGATCTGAATTGTAGGATCAACAAAGTGTCAATTACACTGTGTATCTGGTCCGATCCCCATAAAATAACTTTCTCTATCAAATCTAATTACCAAGTGCCAAACAAAATATTGCACCCTCTATCCGCTCCCGAAACAAGAAGGATATCACAAAGGAGAAACTGCTCCCACTTATCCTGCCCCTCCTTAACAACGCCTTGGTATCCTGCTCAGACCCCTCAGACTTAGTAGATATCTACAACAAAACTATCCTAAAAGCGCTAAACACCATAGCACCTTTGAAACTGTGCAAACCTAAACCCTGTGCTCATCTCAACTCGTGGTTTACACCATGCTTGAGGGATCTACGTAAAGCAAAAAGAAACGCCGAGGCAAGATGGAAAAGTCTTCCTTCTGTGGCCAGTAAATGTATGCTGATTATATCTTCGTCTATTTACAAAGAGGCGATAAACGTAGCCAAAAAAGACACTTACAATAAGCGTATCTTGCAAGCTGAATCTAACACCAAAGAGCTCTTCATGATTCTTAAAGAACTTGAATCTCCCACAGCCCCTATCGACAATCACAACGCTGACCCCACAAGGTGTACTAATATCCAAAGAGCACTCCTTGATAACATCTCTACACTGCAAATCAAGATCAATGCAAAAAAATGTAGCCTAGACCCACCACATAACTCTTCCTCCAACAACAATCAGTCACCAACAGACTCCCTGAAACCATTCAGCTTCTCACCACTGTGCATCACCGAAGTGGAAAACATCATAAAAAACTCAAACCATCCAACTGTCAGGGTGACTTGTGTCCAGCACCTATCATCAAAGAGGCTGCCCATGACCTAGCCCCCTTCATCACCACCTTTACCTCGATAAAGGTGGTTCCTGACAACCTGAAGGATGTGTGGGCCATCCCTCTAATAAAAAAAAAACCTAGATCCCAGTAACCCTTCGAACTACAGGCCCATCACCACGGTTCCCTTACTACTGAAAATGTTGGACCGTGCCACCTATTTACAAATAGAGGACTATCTAGAATCTAACAAACTTCTTGGTCTCTGACAATTGGGCTTCCGCCCTAGGCACGGGACAGAAACTGCCCTTATTTATTTAAAAACGCAAATCGAAGACCTAAAAGGCAAAGGCAAGTTAGCATTTTTACTGCTGCTTGACCATTCAGCAGCATTTGATTAGGGAAACCACCAAATTCTCTGGCACTGCCTCAAAATTGCAGCCCACTTCTCGGATGAAGCCACCTCCTGGATCAGTTCCTTCTTGGCAAACAGAACCATGAGGGTCTTCTCCCCTACTGCCTCTGCTGAACCGTTGCCAGTCCCATGCGGGCTCTTGAAAGGGTCTTGTGTCTCCCCAACACTTTATAACGTGGTAACAAAGCCACTCTTTGATATTCTTGACTATCTGGGTGTCACGTACACCTATTATGCGGATTATATCCAGATACTCATCCCTATCACTGTTGACTACGAGCCCGACTCGAAAGCCCTCAACAATGTCTACACATCATTCACGCCTGGATGGCGCATCACAGGCTTTGTTTAAATGATGAAAAGACTGAGTTACTCATTCTTGGATCCAACCTCAGACTTAATAAACTGGATTCTGCCTTCAAATTATTTGTTATTGATGGTAACAACATCAAGGTATCCAATGACACAAAAACCTTAGGTATCTATCTCGACTCCACCTTATCCTTTACGAGACAAACTAATTCTGTGATCTCGGCATCATCCTACACATGCAAACTTATTACAGCATGCAGACCTTTCCTTTCCAAGGCCAACTGTATTATCCTTGACAGGACACACATTATGGCTAAAATCGATTACTGTAACGTCCTATACCTAGGGACTAGTCAAAGGAACATTAACAAGCTACATGTCACCCAAAATAATGCTCTTAATATTCATAGGAAACTACATATATCTGACACCAGACGCAGTCTGCACTGGCTCCTGGTCGCTCATAGAATATCACTTAAAACACTTGCACTTAATCATAAGTGCCAGTCCATCCTCGACCCCGATTACTTAGCCAATCGATTCACTGCACACACCTCCACCTGCCCTACGAGATCTGCCCAAGCCTACTCCCTGTCTATGCCTAGATTTAAGCTGCAGAAAGCATGGGGGTCCAGCTTCCCAGTCCTAGCAGTTAAACTCTGGAACACACTCCCCAACTCACTCAGAGCTGACCCCTCTTATCAATCATTCAAGAGCAACACCAAAATCTGGCTCTTTGAGCAGGATCAAGCTGCCACCAGCCTAGGATAAACTATGCAAAGCTGGCATTGGGCCCAAACCCGGTCCCATCCGGTAACTTGTCTCATCTTGTAAATGTACTGCATTACCTGTTGTATTCCTATGTAAACCTTGTGTAATCTTACTCCTATTGTATTGTATATCACCCTTGTCATTGTTTTGGCTGCACTTGTGCATTATTGTATTCTGCTGTTACTATGTTATTCATAACTTATGTACATCTAAGAAATGCGCCCAGATGCCACAGGGCCAGGTGCGCAATACAAATAAACAAAATACAAATAGAATCCTGTCATTGCTCAGCTATGGAATGCAAATACTGATGTACAGTTTTTGCTGATAATGCAACCGCTGTTGCTTGTTATGTTACAGCATATATGACAAAAGCTGAAAAGAGCAATGCAGCTGCAGTATGGGCAGATTTATCAGCAGGTAAAAGTCTTAGTCAGAAACTTCTAAAGTTTGGTTTGAAGATGCTTTCACATATAGAGTGTGGTAGCTACCGAGCTGCAGATAGGCTCACTAGTTTGCCTCTGTAATCATGTAGCATTAATATAGTTTGGTTAAGACTTGGACCAGCTAGTACTAGAAATCGGGTATTGAAGCCTTTCAGTGAAATTGAGCAGTTAGCTGAAGAAGTACCTGACAGTACAGATATTTTGAAAAACAACTTGATTGATACATATTACCCCAATCAATCTGAAATGTTGGAGGATCTTTGTTTATATGAAGTAGCACAACACTAATCATATCGAAATGTTGAAGCAAAAAGTGACAGTGGACATTTTAAAGTACATGGATGTAGTGGTTGTCTACTAAGACATGAGAAGTCTCATTAACCACATGAAACTGTCTTACCAAACTGCAAAAAGGAATTATTTTGTTTTTGTCTTTTACAGGTGTTCTTCACATGCTGTGCAGAGAGTGATTTACTTGGAAGTTTTGAAACTTTTGAAAAACAATTTTTTGCTAAAAAAATCTTAATTAAATATGCAAATTGAGAGCAGTACTTGGAGGTACTGGAGAAAGAACTATATCAAGAAGAACTTTTGGTTGCTGAATTGGTAAAAGAGACTCCAGAGGGAGTTAAGATTCTGCAGTAGGAAGACAAAGGGCCTCATTACGAGGTTGGCGGTAAGGGGAGCCGCTAAAGCACCAGGGAGCTAACAACGGGCCCGTTATTAATGGGCCCATTGTTAGCTCCCTCTCCATTCCCATTGAGCCCTATGGGGGCTCAAATGGGAATGGGGATGAGTTCCCTGAATGGGTAAACACCGGGTCCTCCAAGTTTGGAATAACCCGGTAAGTCCCCATTCACGGAACCCGGACCCGGTATGCGGTAAGGGGATAGCCATGGAATGAGGCCCAAAATGTGCTTGGTGAGCCAATTATTCAAACTGATATTCAGCTTGCCACGGAGGAAGTAGAAAGTGCAATGCAACAAAGTAAAGTTGCAGATTCAAATTGTGATGAAATTGTTCGTAAACTTAATGTAGAGCAAAAAGATGTTTATTATAAAAATTAAAGATAGGTTCTTACATAGGTTTTACATGGTTTACTGCATGACAAGCGTGAATGTTCTTATGTTCAATACAAACCTGTAGTGTTGTATGTTAGTGGAGAAGCAGGAACAGGATATGTTGAAAGGTCCAACCAGGGAGAAATATGTAAAATAATAAAAATGACAACACAAAAAAGACAATTGGCCTCATTACAATTGTGCCAGTCCAGAAACAGCGGTGCTGGAAATCGTACCGGCACTGTTGTTTCCGGACCGGCACACTACAACTTTGCAGGCAGGTACCGTCCTACCCGCCAGGGTCTGTCCTGCTGGGCGGAATGGCACCCACCTGCAGAGTTATCACGGGAGCACTGGCACCATTATTAACGGTGCCGATGTTCCTGTGTCCCCATTCCGATGGAGTCCTATGGGAATGGGGACTAACAAAATTACCGGTGCCTGACTTCCCGGACACCAGACTTGGAATAGCCTGGTGGCACCAAGAAGTCAGGCACTGGTAATTTTTTATCTTTCTGGCGGCAACCCACCGTTAGCACCACCAGGGTTACCGCCGGACACGTAATGAGGCCCTACGCCTCTAAAAAAAGAAAAGTTAAAAAAAGAAATGTAAAACAAAAAATAGACACACTGAACAAATTACAGGACAAAGGAAAATAGGATTAGGGGAAACTGGGTAAAGGGATGAAGAATTTAAGGGGTAAAGTGCCAAAAGTGATTGCAGTTACTCAAAAACGTTGTCACTAGCAAGTACAGAAAGCAATGATAAATGTAAACTTATTTTTTTGTGGGTGTGGTGATTATTTGTGGCTACAGACTGCCACGCCCGCTGATTTGACAGTATTGTACACACAGATGTCGTGATACGGCGTGGGGATAGCTGCGTCAATGAATCTGAGCATGCAATATGTTGGTCTGTGCACGCGGCTAACAAAGGCATGCAGGCGCGAAGCGGCACCGTGTAATGTGATTGGCTGTAGGGTGAATGATGAGGATGCGTAGCCACGTTGATGTAATTTGACATGCTATCGGTAAATTTTGCATGTGCGAATGACGCGCGATGTGTAGTTGCGTCAATATATTTCGGTGTGACATTAGCTCGTTTGTTGACGCGAATACGTAACATAGGATTTTGCACGTGCGGTTGTCACGCAATGGCATAGGCATAGTCACGTCATTGCATCTCGGTGTGCCATTGGCTTGTATGTTGACGCGGCTATGCAACATAGGAGCTCGAAATGTGAATGGGTGGTAGAAAGAGGCACAAAGCCACATAGCTGCGTCAAAGGAACTTTGGGCCTTGTATTGATGCAGATGCAGCCATTTTCCACATAAACCACCTCTGTAGATGTGGTTATAAAACTCTTTTTTTAAACATATGTGCACATGCATGCGGACAGTTGTGTTGTAAAAATGTGTGTTAAGATATATTGGGTGTACTCTTTGTTCACAGTTACTGTAACACTTTAATAAGTTTCTATTCATATTCGTAAACAGTACATATAATTGAAAACACTCTTAAAAGTTAAATTAATATGGAAAGACATTTCTTTCAGAATCTTTAAGAAAAGCGTTATTTGGGGGCATATGGGTGCACAATTGCTTTTCATTTTAATTTGTACACATGATCCATCTTTTTCATTAGCCAATCGTCTGTATTATTGTTAATTATCTATGGAATAACAAAACCCTTGAAATTCAAGGAAAACATGTTAGTTGCAGGGACGTTAAGGTGAGAACTTAACGCAACAAAACCCCTGAAATCCAGCTTACGCCACTTTAACTTTGCGTCCCTGTTGTGCAGCCTATGACCTCAATGCTGACATCACAAATCACATCGATGATGACATCACTAATTACATTACACCATTAATTGGCATTAAGCATGGCCTTTAGCCAGGGTCAGTGTACGTGGCCAAATATATTTTAACTCATGAATGGGTACTAATCATGGCATTAAGTATCTCTTTCATAGTGCACACCGACTATTGCATGGATGATGCGTATTCATGGAGACGTTCGCCCAACCTTTCGGCAGGGAAATGGCCACGCAAAACCCTCATGCTATCCGCCACCTGACGGCAGGCTTCCAGATATTTGCGCATTGGATTCACCGTGCAGAGGTAAGATCGGTTGTAAAATCGTGGGGTGCATGCACGCAGTCAGGTTTCCAATCTAAATTATTGGTGCCTGTCCCAGTGTAGCGGGGTGCAGGAATGGTTTGCGAGGGTTCGCATGCAGATTTTCCACATTTTTCCCCTAGCTACGATAAATCGTAGGCATGTTCTAGGTGTGCGGGTAACAGTTATAGGGGACCCTGCGCAGGGTCCCTGAGATGCAGGCCTGTTTGCGGGGGACCCTAGGCACTGTTTTCAGGGTGCTTGTATTTGCACCCAGGGAGCATGCATAGGTAGCTGTTTCTGGCTGTTTTTTGCTTTGCATGGGGGCGTGTCGGGGGCATTCCGGCCACGACTTGCATATATTGTTACTTTGAGCGAACAATTCCATGAATAAGTGGAATACTCACAAAAACATCTGTGCGCAGGCTCGCGCAGAGGTGTTCTCAATGCTCAGGCTTTGCAGGATTTCTGCTCACATTTCCATTAATTGGGCCCATGTGTTTAAATTGGAACTTCTTTCTGAAGGCACAACACATTCTTGTGGTGGAGAATACCATTACAAACACCCTCTACCATTCAAAGTGGAAAACATTTCTTGGGTTGACACCCGAAGAATGGACTGGTGAAATCTACAAGACTTCTAGGGGCACTTCATCATAGAAGTGTATCTCACTCAGTTCAGAGTGGGGTAAACAAGACTGCTTGGGCTGAGTTCTTGAATGTATCGATGCATGCATGTATTGAATGTATAATGGTAATTCCACCACAGTAATTCCTTAAAAAAAGCCCTATTGGCTCCAAAGGAGCCAAATTAAATGGGGATTTACACCGCAACCACCACTTGTAATCAGGCTGAAATTCCTCCTGACCAAGTGGTGGTAACTGTAAATCCGTTTTGGTGATATTTAAGAGGATTTACCTCTGAAATCCCTCCAAACTCGTAATGATGCCCACTGGCCCCTATTCAAATACACTTCCATTTTTGCACACAGCACTTCATTTATGTGTTTCTCCTTGTGGCTGCTAAATACTTTTTAACTCCCATCAGACTAAAAATCCTTTATTTATTTGCGAGGCAACTGTGGAGTTCATTTTAAAATGATGAATGTCTACTGAATGAGAATAATGCCTTTATGTTATGTTTGTTTGTTACAAAATGTAATCACACTTTTTATATCCTATGCTATTCCAAAGAAATGTGCACAGTGACCCATATGTCCAATGTACTTTTACCCTGAATAAGGCAACCTAATTTATCTTAACAGACAAGACACTGATTTCTTCAATGTTGGAGAGGAGAGTAACATATTGGCCCTAATGACCATATTTATCTCTCTATCATAAGGGTTGGGGTTCAGACCTTCTTTGCTTTGTCTTTGTCTCAAATATGATTGAGTCCTACTTCATGATGTGGGCTTGGGGGGTATCAAGAAGGGGTGGAATGGGAACCAAAAGAAGCAATGGAAATAATGTTCGAAGTGGCCCCATATTACACATTTTCAGCAGGCCCAACCCATTTCCTATGTGAAAATGTGGAAATAAAATAGTTAACCACAGAAAAGAGGCACAGGGTGCAGAGGCCTACTGGGAAATCTCCAGAGTTCCCGATAGGCCAGTCCACCCCTGGTATCAAGTGCAGTTCTCTGAAGGTTACTGTACTGTGTTTATATTTCTTCAGTCCTGTGATGAGAGGGGTCATCTCATTCTTGGCTAGAATGATGGTAAGGATGCTTGCAGAGATTACAGCAGAAATAGAAAGAGGGATAATGTGACTATATTCTTGCTGGTGGTAACGAAATAAAGGTATACAAGTTTGAAAAGCGATCACTTGATTGGTACATTTGTATGTATATATCAGAGAAGGGAAACTAGCGATAGATTTATGTAATTAAACAATTGCCCAGAAGAGGAAAGGGATGAGCAATATGTTGGATGCTTTAATTGGGCTTGAGTTTACAATCAAGAGCTGAAACTGAACCTTTTACAGAAAGTGATAGTCAGAGTTTTATCTTCACATATGTCTAGAATGATGGTATCAAATGGCCAGCTAGTGTTAGCAATAAGTAACAGATTGGTGAGTCTAGGAAGGTGTAGAAATTAAATTGGTTCACATTAGATTTAGAATGATTTCACCACAAACAGCCATGATAGCTGGGATGAAGAGAGGTTAAGTTAAGTGTACAGTAAAGAATATGATCAAGGGATTTTGGGGAACACCCCCACAATGGGAGAAGTAATTTGACGAAATGCACTAATTTGATTTTCCACCACATGATGCTAGCTTAGGCCAAGCAGAAACAAAATGCCATACAGTGGAAAGACAGATTTTGCATCAATACCTGCATGTCAGCGAAACATCCACCCAGCAGTCAAAACTACTCCTGTTGATGGAACTACATTCAGGTGGGAAAATATAGTACTGCACGTGGACATTATAACACATGCTGAGCAGATGGGCTTTCCCAGCATGGAAAAGGCACGAAGCACTTCTCAGTGACCCAACACTTTAGAGAAGCCCCTGAAAGAGCTGCATCCACTTGGCTCTGAGGTGATGTCAGTGCTGGACAGCAGGGAAGACGCCACAGAGACACAGCAGAGAAATCCGTGAGGTAAGTAAAGAGAGAAATGTTTCATGTATGTGATAAACAGCTATGCCACACATAAAAACCACCAGTGTACAATCATCTAGACACCAGATTAAAACACAAAAACAATAACTATAGCAAACATGTATGACAAGGCAAACAACTTATTTATTTATTTATTATTTAATGTGATACAGATTGAAAATAAATTCAAACTTTACACATAATAAAACAATGTTGATTAATGTCCTTAAAACAATACACAAATAATATTCAGCAAATGTGCACAGAAATACAAGCAAAAGAAAATAATTTAAAAAAAGACTAGTGAATATAACATGTATCAAAAAATGAGGATGCGCAATATTATTATAATTAACTTGGTCCAAAGTGCTATGCGGACTTGTACACTATACGTGGTAGTATGCATGTTTGCAATAGCAACTCACGTCAAGCTCATGTGTACAGCTAAAATCCAGATGTGCCAATGATAAGTCCACACTGTCCTATGTTTTCTTCACATTGTGGGTCACCGGTTTCTCAAATCAATAGGCCCAGGCTTAGCTCGATTTTTAGCCATACATTGTAAAGGGCTATAAGCAAATGCATATTACAAGTATTTGTACAATATATCCAAAAAGGCATTTCGCAAGGCAAACAACAGTAAGTTCAGTGTCACCCAAGTGCCTCAAACATGTGGAACGTGCATGGTAAGCAGACCCAACCCTTGACAAGTTTGAAGCCCATGAAAAGTAAATATGCAGATGACACAGTTAAAATGAATGTCACCCATGTACTGTATATTATACTCATGGACCATGATAACACAAAAGAAAGGAATCAAAAACAAGAGTAGGACAGATATGGTTGGTGTGGCCCTAAAAACACAGCACTCATGACTCTCAATAATATGCTCACTTCTAGGGGCCAATACTGTATGTATGCAATCACTTGGGAAATGCATTAAATACTCAAACTGCAATATAAATGATGGGCATGCACAGCACAGGAAAGAGACAAATATACACAAACTATGAAAAACAAGCATTAAGGAAGTCTAGTTTTGAATAAAATACCGGAGTCCACCCTCGAAGTCAGTGAAGAACTTAGCTGTTAACCCACAACCTGCAAACAAGTGCTTCAAAGTGAACATTCAGAACCCATCTAAGTCTGTAACTGAGTCCACAGCGCTGTTTGCAATATTTTGTATTATTTATATCACAAAACTATACAGAATGATGTTTGGACAAATTGGACTTTAATCTCAACAACATCTCCTTTTCATTTTACGAATATCGCAATTGCATAAAGTGATTCATGTCCAATCAATCACACAATCTAGCACACATTCCATATGTAAAACGCCATCGCCCTCTCAGTCTCTCTGTAGATAATCCCACTTTCTGTAGGTTCGAAACCAAATTGGTGCTAACAGAGTACGACCCTTTTCACCAGGCCATTGCAGTCCAGGAGGGACTGAAATGGCTCTGAATGCTCTTGGTCTTAGAACCAAAACCTTAATCTGATTTACCTCTGTGCCAAGGACAAGGGATGGTGTTCGAGAAGGGTAATTGATATTTGGTACCTTAATTAAAATAACATAATGTACTCTTCTACGACATGCAATTTTCAAGTGGGAAGGTAGAAATAACCCCAGTGCATGATTTTCGAAAGTCACGTCTACTGTGGGTAGTTCACTAGTAGAAACAAGCTACTTTTGTCTATGTTATGGTATTAGGTCCCACTGACAATACTTTTCCTGGATATGCTTGTCCTGTATAATAGTGAATCACAAGAAATATTTCTAGAAACAAATTGCTGCATGTCGCAACCTTAAACTGTGGGTGAGGCAGACGCAGCGAGAAAGTGTCCAGAGAGGTTATTTATCCCTTGTAAATTGGAAGTTTTAATTATCAAGTACTCTTTTTAACATATAATGGCCTCATTCCGAGTAGGGCATTAAGGGATACCGGGCACCGGTAAGGAGACCGGTGCCGGTAATTCCTTACCGCCCTACTATGAGGTCCCTTAACGGGTCCCTCCGTTAATGCTGGTCTGACCAGGCATTATGGACGGGACCCGTTAAGGGACTTCAGAGCTAATGACGGTACCGCAATTTGCGGTACCGTTATTAGCGCCTTCCCCATTCGCATTGAGCCCTCTGGGGGCTCAAATGGGAATGGGGAATGGCTTTTTCAATGGGGATTTACCGGTCCCACAAAGGTCGGACTACACCGGTAAGTCCCCATTGAACCATACCAGTGCCGGACCCGTTATTGGAGGCAGTCATGGCGCAAATAGCGCCATGACTACCTCAAATTTCGGAATGAGGCCACTGTATTATTTTGTGTTGTTTCACATCACCTCACAAAAAAGAAACTATTTCTCAGTACGTCTGGAATCTTTCGTGTTGCTATTAGGTATACATTTTTCAGACATCTATTTATGGAAGAATATGTCTCTGCTTGAGAAAACCAAGCCTCCAGATAATGGCTGGAAGTTAAGTTTAAAAAGATGATATCCAACAACTTGGATGCCCCTGTCCCTTGCACACCTATATAATGGTCAAAACCAGTCAAATGATTTTTGTAGCGTTAAATACGACAGTTCATATAAATATTCAAGGTAGAGCATGTTAGATTAAACAAATGTTAGTGATTCTTCAATAAGTGCAAAACATCAGATTTCATATATTATTTGTTTCTGTTCATTTTCAAGATAAGGAACTTTGAACACATTTCGGGAAGGAGATTCCCTTCATCAGGAGATCATCTTTTAAATCTGCCAAACAATAAAGAGTGAGAGATGTCACAAACTTAATCCCAAATTAATATTGAAGTTTAACACACAGTATTTGTAAAACTGAAATTCCAGGAGAACTTTAAATTCAGTTTTTAGGCAGACTACAAAAATTCTTCAGAGTCAATCATAATATCCGGGGAAAGGGGCTTAGAATATCTAAATACCTGTAACAGACTCTTAGAAAATGAAGATGTCTATGAAAAAAGTAAAACACGACAAGCTGCTTAATTAACTCCTCTATGGAGAAGCAGTGTAATTAAAAAGAGAAAAAGGTGGTTAACATTACCTGTGATGTGGTGGGCGTGGCCAAGCAGCCATGGAGTAGGCTGTGATTCCTTGGTGCTCCGTGATCCGACTTATGTATCCAAAGTAAAGCGCATGTGTTGACAGCTGATTCCAGCGGAAAAAGATACTGTATCTGCGTGAATACCTCAGGCAGCAGATGAGCGTATTGACGGGAGAAGGTGGACACAGTAGCGGGAGTTAGGCTACTTTGTGTCCTGATCCGGGAGCGGCGTAATTGATACCAAGATGGCGGCACGCCAACACAAAGAGACCCACGGTGGAACTTGAAATCGGGTGCCAGGCGGGTAGTGAACGGGCTGCAATCGTGCAGCAGCTGATGGAATGGTGAGCGGCCGACTACCCGAGAGGAGCTCACGAATAGCCCGGCTGACAAGAGGACATATGCAGTGTCGGGCTAACTGGCCATGAGATCGGCGGCACGTCCTTGGTGCTCCCACTGAACCGGTACGATGTACACACTGAACGGACAAGAGGAATGACAACGTACCCACAATAGGTTGGAGGCAACGGGCACACAGTGATTACATCCCGAAGCCGCACCAAGGAGTGGAAGAGCAACTACGGACAAAACAAGCGACGTCGAGACCCGCACCGTCCGAAACAAAATGGCGACCGATCCTGAACAAAGGATTACACTGATGGACCGTGAAGCGGCCTCGTAAGGATTGGGACGCACATGCTGCTTAGATCAACCATTGCAGCCTGCTGACGCAGTAAGTGGGCATACGCACCTTGTATGTACCACCAGCCTTGATAGGCACAGAGACCAGAAAGAAGCATCAGGGATGCAGAAGTCAGCACCCTGCTGACAATAGGCATGGACACTGAGAGGAAATTGTGATGTGGGAAGAGACAATCCACCCGAATAACAATTTCATGTGCCGCAATAGGTGTAGGTTGGTTTACAGAGACCCCAACGACTCGAACAACAATTAAACAGCACCGAGCCGGAGCCAGACACGTGGACAAGGTTGTATCATGTCGGTAAAAAGTCTGAGAACCAAGACCAAACAACCCACAATGGAGGTCTTCGCGAAAACACAGAGGACCCCTACAACATTGGGGCAGAGCGCGGCTGCAACTACTGCGGAAGAAGCCCCAGAAGGAGATAAGCACCAGATCCTGGAGGCTATAACGGAGCTGAGCACTAAATGGGGCGCGGCATTGGCGGACTTGCTGACAGCCCTGGAGAACAAAATTGATGCGGTAGGAACTGAACTTGCCCTGTTACAGCAAGATGTCAGGGGGCTGGTGGAGAGAATAAGTGGTCTGGAAAGTGCTGTAAAGACCAATACTGATGTCAGCACAAATAATGCTAAGGAAGTTCACGTGCTCAAACAGCAGGTTGCCAACCTGAAAATAGGGTGGAAGAAGCGGAAGGAAGAGCGAGAAGAAATAATATACGGGTGGTCGGCCTGCCAGAGGGGGAGGAGGGCCAAGACCCCACAAACTACGTGGAAAACATGATCCTACAGGAAATAGGAGCAGACAAGCTTTCGCAGGAATTCACGGTGGAGCGGGCGCATCGCACCTTAATGAGGAAACCACGACCTGGGGCTCCGCCGAAACCCATCATTGCGAGGATCTTGAACTATAGAGACAGGGAGAAGTTCCTGGAATATTTTTGTAATGGTGGAACAATACAGAAAGCATCTGCCAACATTACAGCATACCCGGATTACACGATGCTGGTGCAGAGACAGAGATACAGCTATGTGGCCGTCAAGAGGAGGCTGTGAGCAGCAGGCATCAAGTACATGCTTCTGTACCCAGCAAAGCTGAAGGTGCTACATAAGAGCAGAGCGCTTTTTTTTACACTCCTGAGGAGGTGGTAACGTGGCTGGATCTGCAAGGCTGCCCGGAACAAGAAGTGGACCGTGACCGGCAGGAACAGGACGAATGAAGAACTGGTGCCACAGACATTGAGGGGGTAAGTGGGAGGGGGTACCGGATTATACCGAGAAGCGGGACCGGTTGAACATTAGGTAGCATTCGGGCCCTGTGCTCGGCATGGACTGGAATATAGTGCGCAAAATGTAATTGGAAGCTGCAAAGGGTTAACACAATGCGTAATAAATTTGGAAATAGGAGCAACAGGAGGGAAGCAACCCACCCCCGAAATACTATTATAACTATTTATAAATAATAGTTAAGTGGCCATTAGGGCGACTTCACCCTACTGAGCCCTGAGCATAAGCTTGTGCTGGACAGGGCTAGATGTGGGGGTGCCTGAGATCCAGGGATGGAGCTGAGCAACAGTTGGGGAGGGCGTGGTTGGGGAAGGGATGGGTGGGGGGAAGGAAGGGAGGTGGGAAGTTTGGGGTGTACATAGTTATGGGGAGTTTAAGTTCAAACATGAGCCTACATGGAAGAGCTGAAGGGTTGTATCTGCATAGTATAACTGGGAGGGTTTGGTTGGAAATGTGGGAGGAAGACACCAACGCGCTATGGGAGATCTTAAGATACTAATGTGGAATGTCAGGGGACTTAACAGCTATATGAAGAGGAATAAGGTCATGCTGTATTTCAAAAGGCAAAAGATAGACATTGCACTGTTACAGGAGACGCATCTGACGCGGGAGAAACTGGAGCTAGTGGGGAAAAAATGGAAAGGGATTGTGGTGGGTTCATCGTACTCTGCTTACGCTAGGGGAGTGCTTGTCTAGGTGGCGTCGCACGTCCCGTTTCAGCTACTACAGGAAGTGGCGGAAACCGATGTGAGGACGGTTATATTGAGAGGGCCGGTGGAGAACAAAGAGGTATGCATCGTAAATACGTATGCCCCCAACCAAAACACGGCGGCATACTTCAGAACTCTGTGCACCAACCTTAGTATGTGTGTGGGAAACGCGGTTATTTGGGGTGGGGACTTCAATTGTGTAATAAACCCCAAGGTGGACAGATCTGATAGCAGGATTGACAGGCCCACCCCAGCAGCCAAAGCATTGCAGGTGTTACTAGATGATTTTGGCTTGGTGGATGTGTGGAGAACAAAACATCCTAATGGTAGGCAATATTTGCACTACTCAGCCCCGCAGCAGCTGCACACGAGATTGGATTATGTCTTTGCCACGCCGGATGTAATGACAGAGAGCACACAAATAGAATATAAGGCGAGGGTTCTCTCAGATCACTCGCCTCTGGTCTTCGGGTGGCAATACTGCCCCCCGAGGGCTCGGATCCCGACATGGCGCCTCCGAGCGGAGGCACTCAAAGATCCAGTCTTTCGAGAGGATATAAGAGATGAGATCATTAACTACTTTGAAACGAATACTGGTAGTGTTGACTCGGCGGGTACACTATGGGAAGCTTTTAAGGTGGTGATGCGGGGAGTAGCCATAGCTAAGTCAAAGGGCCTGCAAGGTGGGGTTCTGGCTGACCTCCAAAGAGTAGAAGGTGAACTAGAAAGAACATTAAAAAATGGTAGTGTGGACACGGAGCTAGTACTTAAACTACAGCAGCAGTGTGCGGAACACTGTGAAAGGCTCTGCAACCTCAATTATAAAAAGTATGTAGGAAGACAGCATGCGGGAGGGGATAAAACGGGTAGGCTTTTAGCGTGGCTGTACAAGAGCGAAACCCCGAGACCCGCGATTAGGACAATAACTAGAGAAGATGGCGAGGTAGTAGACACCCAGGAAGGAGTCAACAAGGAAGTTGCTGATTATTATAGGGTGCTATACGGAGACAAGGAGGGGGGCAGTCGAGAAGAGATAGCTGAAACACTAGAAGATATAGGACTGCCCAAGATAAGTGATGAGGAAAGAGAAGAGCTTGACGCACCAATTACATTGGAGGAGTTGGAGGAGGTTGTGAGGCAGTTGCCCACCAGTAAGACCCCAGGAGCAGATGGGTTCCCTAGCAAATTTTATAAAGTATATAGAGAAGAAGTGCTCCCCCCAATGCTAGGAATGCTTAACGAGGCGTTTGAGATGGGGGGTTGCCGGAGTCACTCAGAGAAGCAATCATAGTACCGCTTCCTAAACCCAATAAACCGGGGCATAGCTGTAGCTCCTACAGGCCTTTGTCGATGCTGAACCAGGACAGCAAGATATTGACGGCTGTCCTGGCAAACAGACTGCAAAGAGTAATTAGCAAATGAATCCACCCAGACCAAACGGGCTATGTCCCGAATAGGAATATTACCCACAACCATAGGCGACTCCACCGGGTGATCGAATGGGCAGATAAGAATGAAGGTGAAATGGCGATTGTATCCCTAGACGCAGTAAAAGCTTTTGACTCCGTTAAGTGGACATGGCTGCTGGCGGCCCTGGAAGGATACGGAGTAGAGCCGGGTTATATCAGGTGGTCGAAAATGCTATACAGCGAGCCGCTAGCCAGAGTTCAAACGGGATCAGTGATATCGGAGAGATGGCAGCTTAGTAGATGCACCAGACAGGGGTGCCCCTGGTCCCCAATGCTTTACATTCTAGCCCTGGAGCCCCCAGGTATGCAGGGTTGTCTGGCATAGCAGTGAATCCTCAAAAATCTAGTATATTCCCGCTAGGTAGCTATAAGGGGACCCCTGTTGAAAGGCTACCGGTGTTACAGATACCATGGGTGGCTAGTTCTTTCCATTACCTTGGTATAGATGTGTATCACACGGCAGAAGAGGAACACAAGCACAACACCGAGTTAGCTATTGAGAAAATCTGGAAATGTATGAAGTTTTGGGAGAAGTTGCCCCTAGCAATGATGGGACGGGGGGCAATGCTTAAGATGGTGGTCCTACCTAGGCTTTTACATTATTTTAGTAATATCCCATATATGATACCCAGGAAGTTTTTTGCTAAACTGAATAGTGTGTGTAGGGACTTCCTATGGCATGGTAGCCAGAATAGAGTAGCGCTGTGGAAGTTGCAGAACTTCTACGAAAGGGAGGGTATTAAACTGCTACTGTCTACTATGTAGCAAGTCAACTACAATATGTGGCCAACTGGTTTTCCGACAAAGTGACCCCTGAACTAAGGTTGTTTGGGCAGGATTGTACCCCATTTTACTTAAGGGAAATTATATGGTTGTCTGAGTCAGATATGAAGGAGCGCCCTAGGATGATGATGCTGGGGTGGAAAATGTGGCGTCGAGCGTGTCGGATGATGATGGACCCATTCCCATACTCCCCGCAAGTACCGCTGGTTGCTTTAGCAGGAGGGGATAGGCAGCTGAGGGTGATTATCAGAACCTACTGGGAATCGGTGTGTCTGGTAATGTTAGAGGACATATGGCAAGGGGGGACCATTAGAGATTTTGAAGAACTTGGGGAGTAGGTGGGATTACATACTGGCCAATATGTTACATACCATAGGATGGTTCAGAAAATTCGGAAAACGTGGCCAGAAACAGTATTGACAGAGGAACCAGATGCTACTGTGGGGGCAATATATGACAATTCGGAAGGGGGGCATGAGATTTCTAGATTGTATGAGATGGTGATGACCAAGGTTTGGAAGGAATTGACACATTTGAGACTGGATTGGGAAGAGGAGGTGGGGGCTCCAATGGGAGATGGGATGTGGGAACGCGCCCTGGGATATCACAACAAAGTGTCAAGAAACGCCAGACTTAAACAAATACAGCTGTATATAACGCATAGAGCATACATGACCCCTCTGTGGATATACAAGTTCGGAAGCGCTGGCCGACAGGCGTGTCCTAAGTGCGACATGGAAAACGCTGACATGACACACATGTTTTGGTCATGCCCAGTAATCGAATGTTTCTGGGGTGAAGTGGCACAAAGATTAGCGACAAAGGCGGTCACGCTCGTCATAGATACGGTCTGGGCTTGCTTGCTGGGAGGGTTCCCCAGACCACGGAAACTTAAACATGTTGAGAAACTGAAAGACTTGGCATACGTGCTAGCAAAACGGAGGATTGCCATGGGATGGAAGAAGTGCCACAAGCCACGGGTGGAGGTTTGGTGGAAGGAGTTACAGAAATGGGCGGAGGCCGAAACAACAGTATGGCAGGAGGCGAGCAACATGAGTGGGGAAGAAGAAGTGGGTACCCTGATGGCATGGAAATTATTACTAGCGGAACTGTTCGGATCTATATCGGACCAAACGGAATCTGAGGATAATGAGACCCGGTCACATGCAGCAGATACTGAATGCGAAGTACAAATAGGCTCATAATGGAGGGTGGGACTATGGGAGCAGTGGCAAAAATGGAAATACAAATGGTGTTTAATGGAATTGTTGTAAACTGCACTGCGTGTTGGGTTTGTTTGTATTGTTGTTTGGTTTGAATAAAATTAATACACATTTAAAAAAAAAACAACATTACCTGTGATGTCAAAGGACGAAGTTCCAATGAACTTGATAGCTAAATGACACCTGTGTACCTACAAGTCCAAATGAAAAAGTACATAAGGCTAATTTTTATTTTTAAATGTCTTTATTGGCATTTGTGAGTAAACTTGTACAAGGATAAGATTCTGAAAGCAGTTACATTCAAAATGCAATAACTGGCGTAAATGTGATATGGTGATCAGCTTATAACCAACGACAAAACTATTAATAAAGAACAAACAAACTAAGGAAGAAAGGGAAAAGAAGAGAAAAGAAATAACAATAACAGTAACAGTGACTGTCCCAACTCTCGGTGTGGTTTCTTAATCAATGTCGCCAGGTTCGGGGAGTGGGTCCGGAGGCGGGTATCGGCTTTGCTCCCTCAGTACAGTTGCTGGGTGGAGCCCTTGGGTGTGGTGGGCTAATCTGTAGTGTCTGTTGCTTTCTAGGATGCAAGGGGGGTGGGTTCAAGGAGGTTTGTAGCTCGTTGCAAAGACCATGTCTCTAAGGAGGGCTTTCCAGGCCTCCAGCACATTGCTCACATCGTCGCCGCCACATTTGTTTCCCTCCTCCCAGGCTACAGTCTCAGCCGTAGTCCATCTTTCCATTTCCCTGATCCAGGGGTCATACCTGGGGCCCGCTGGGGCCTTCCAGGCCATGGCAATTGTTCTCTTAACTAGAAGGCAGGCCATATCCATAAGCTTCGTCAAGTGTTTGATTTTACCAAGTCTCGGATAGGTGCCCAGTAGGCACTCCTTGGGTGTCCACTCGTAAGTTTCTAGGCCAGCATTCCTGCAGGTCCGTTCAGCGGCCTGCCAGAGTTTCTGAGATTTGGAACAGGTCCAAAACATGTGAATCATGTCCGCCAGGTCTGAGGAGCACCAGGGGCACCTTGAGTCCGCTTTGTTGTTGAACGTGGATATCCGGTGAGGGGTCATATACGTTCTGTAGAGTACGTTCAGTTGGATCAGTCTAAACCTGGCGTTTCTGGATACCTCCTTTGGATATATCAGGGCTCTCGCCCATTCGGCCTCTGTGATTTCAGTCCGGAGGTCTGCCTCCCATTTTACCTTCAGCCGGGCGCTCTTTGGGTTGGGTCGATCGTTCAGTTGAGTGTACAACCTGGACGTCGGTCTCCATCCGTCACCAACGTCATACATTTCTCTCAGGAGGGGGTGAGTTTCTGGTTCCTCAGGCCATGCGACCCAGTTCTTTCTGGCCACATGTCTCACTTTTTGGTACCAGAGGAAATGGCCCAGTGGTAGTCCATCTCCTTCTCGAAGCGACTCGAAGTCCCTGAAGAGGCCATCATGAAACATGTCCCCCCATGTGTAGAGACCATGGTTCTCCCATCTCCTCATAGTTGCCAGGTCGGTGGAGGTTTTGCAGACATCCGTCATCATGGGGGTGTCGGGTGTATAAGAGCGTTGCAGGCCCGCCATGGATCTCACCTTGTTCCATACCCGCCTTCCAACCTCTAGTATAGTGGGTGGGTTGGGGGGTCCAAGTCGGGGGTTCCAGAGTAGCTCCTTGGGATACAGCGGTGAAGAGGAGTGGGATAGAAGTTCTAGCTCAGCTGAAGGTTCATCTGAGAGCCATTTTGCCAGGTGTGTCGACTGAGCCGCCAGAAAGTATCTCTGGAAGTCGGGGAGCTGAATGCCGCCCTCTGCGTAAGGGAGTGTGAGGGTATTCAGTGTGAGTCGGTGCCGGGCTCGTCCCCAGAGGAAGTCCCTGATCAGAGAGTCGAGTGTCCTGAAAAAGGGTGGGGGAATGTAATACACCACGTTGGTGAAATAGTAGAGGAACCTGGGGAGGATTATCATTTTAGCTATCGCCGCCCTCCCCATCATGGAGAGCGGGAGCTTTGACCAGAACTGTATGGATCTCCGCACTCCGCCCATTGCGGCCTCCGTGTTGGCTTTGTGGGTGGATATTGGTGAATGTGTGATGTTGAGGCCTAGGTATCGAAAAGTGTCCACCTGCCAACGGATCCCGATCTCAGGAAGCTCCTCCTCAGGTTTATTTTTCAGTCTTGCTAGTGGGAACGCGCAAGACTTCTGCCTGCTAAATCTTATCCCCGAGTATCTTGCAAAGTTGTCCAGAACATCCAATACAATCGGGGCATTCTCCAAGGGGTCGCGCAGGTATAGGAGGACGTCGTCGGCATATAACGAGATGATGTTGTCTGATCCTCCAATGCTAATGCCAGCGTCAAAGAACTGCTTCCTGAAGTATATTGCCACCGGCTCCAGGCCTAGAATGTACAGCATTGGAGACAGTGGGCATCCCTGTCTGGTACCCCTCTGGATGGGCCAGGCCCTCGATATCATGACACCCGTTTTAACTCTTGCCAATGGGTCGCTGTACAGGACCTCTATCCAGCGGATGAAGTGTTCGCCAAGTCCGAACTCCCTCAGGGTTTCGATCAGCCACTCCCAGTAAATAGAGTCAAAGGCTTTTATGGCATCCAGTGAGAGTACTGCTAGATCTTCCTCGCTTTCGGACGTCTGTGAAATGATATGTTGGAGCCTCCTGAGATTGGCGGAGGTGTTACGCCCCGGAACGAAGCCATTCTGGTCCTCATGTACCAGGGAACCGATCACCCTCGAGAGCCTTTTGGCCAATATGGTCGTCAATATTTTGCCGTCGTAGTTTAGGAGCGCCAGTGGGCGATATGAGTCACATCTATCGGCTGGTTTGCCTGGCTTGAGCATCGGGACGATGAGGGTTTCTCTCATAGTGTTAGGGAGAGTGCCCGACTCGTATGCCTCCGTATATACTGCGTGTAGTATAGGAGAGGTGATCTCCTCGTAGGCCTTGTAGAATTCTGGGATGAGTCCATCTGTGCCAGGAGCCTTGCCTGTGGAGAGGGATCTGATTGCATCTGTGATGTCCTCCACCGTAATAGGCTCCCCAAGTTTGTCCTGTTGTTCCTGGCTCAGCCTAGGCAGTCCCACCTCAGCCAGCGTATCCTTTATATCTGCTATGGGGACCTTCGTCTCATGAGTGTATAGGTCGTTATAGAATTCCGTGAAGGTATCATTAATCTCTTGTCGTGTTCTGCAGGTCTTTTCGTTCGTATCTTTGATCTCCTTGAGGGCCTGTCTCGGGTGCTCTTTCCTGCATAGCCATGCGAGTATTCTGCCCGGTTTGTCAGCTTCCCTGTGGGCCTTCGAGGTGCGCACAGAGAAGTCAAACTTCGAGAGTCTTTCCCATGCCTCCCTGCAATCCTCTCTGATCAGTTTCAGTTCAGCCTCCCTTTCGGTGGTTGGTGGGGCGCCACTTTCAAGTCGCTTTATTCTCTCCTCCACAGCCTCCAGTTCTCTCCTCAGTTGTCGCCTGATCCCGCCCGCCTCGGCGATTATCTCCCCCCTTGTCACTACTTTCAGCGCCTCCCAAAGCGTGCTCCACTTCTCGACCGAACCCTTATTTATCGCTAAATATTCTTCCAGCTTTTCTCTTAGGGTTTCCTTGAATGCTGGGTCGGTCAAGGCATCTGATGGCATGCGCCACGTCGGGATGGGGGGGCGGGGGCCCTTGAGGGAGAGCTGCAACAGCAAGGGGGAGTGATCAGATATTGTTCTGCCCATGTATTCTGCCAATTCAACTTGCGGGGTTAGTTCGTTGGCGATGAAGAAGTAGTCCAGTCTCGTGTGGAGGCTATGGGGAGCCGAGTAGAATGAATATGATCTATCCGAGGGGTGGAGGTCTCTCCAAATGTCCGTCAGGTGTAGGTCTGCCACCATCCTGGGGAGGGCCCCAGGAGAGGCGCTATGGGGCATGCGTGGAGCTGTCGATCTGTCCAGTTCCGGGTTCATAATAGAGTTGAAGTCCCCCCCCCATATGAACGTATACTCTCGGTAGTGCAGCAATTTTGCGCATAGGTCCTTGATGTGTGAGGGTATATTGTGCTGGGGAAAATACGAGTTTACTATACACAGGGGAGTGTTCTCAAGCATGCCCCACACTATTGCATACCTGCCCTCTTTATCCAGCTCCGTTCCCATTTGTTGAAATGGTGTGTCCGGGCTCACCCATGTATAGACTCCTCTTGCGTACTTTGAGAAGGATGCGCCGCTACCCTGGCCTCCCCAGTATTTCAGGATTTTGTCTGTGGCCTCCAAGGTGAGATGTGTTTCTTGCAGGAGGGCCAATGATATTTTTTTCCTCTTTAGATAAGAAAAAATCCGGTTTCTTCTTATGTATGTTCCCATCCCTCTAACGTTCCATGTAATTAGCTTGAGTCTTGCTGCCATTGCATAAGTGGGTTCCTCGATGAGGGGAGTGCCACCCCTTCTCCCAGTGTTGCATGAGCCGTATTGTAGGGTGGGTGATGAGCCATTTGTGTGGGGTGGGTAGGCCCGCCTAGGCCCAGGAAATCTTTATTCATCCGGGTTGGGACAGTCATAACAATAACAACTTGGAACAAGTAACTAAAACTAATGCACCCAGCTTCAGCCACCGGGGTGGAGTGCTCGGGGGCCCTCGCGCCGTCCGACCTAGTCCAGGTCTCTGGCGCGAGTGGTTGTGTGCAGGAAAGAGGTCTGCACTGGTCAACGGTGGGTCCGTGGTCTGTGTCCATGGGCGGGAGGTCGAGTGAGCCCGCAGTCATTTAGCGTTCTGATGTGGTAGTTTTTCTTCAGTATTGGTATAGCCTCGGTTCGGTTTGGAGTATAATACCAAAGAAATGGGTGCTCCAGCCGCGTTAGTATGCGGTCAGCTTTTTGGGCGTGCTAAGTGCGTTCCTCTAGCGTGGTTTCTTTGGGAGCCTCAGCAAGGTTATTGTGTTCCATCCACATAGTGGCCGCTTCTGGTGATTCCAAGAATATTGCCCGCCCATTGTGGATTACTTTTAGTCGTGATGGATAGAGCAGCATGTATTTTATGTTCAGTGTCCTCAGCTGGGCCTTGATGGGGACAAAGGAATTCCTTGCTCTCTGCACCGATTGGGTATAGTCGGGGTAGATGGTAATCTTTGAGTCACCCCGCTCGATTATACCTCCTTCCCTCGAGAATTTCAGGATCACCTCTCGGTCGCGGAAATTGAGGACCTTGGCGATGATGGGGCGGGGGTAGGATCCAGGCGGGGGGCGCTTCTGGAGGGATCTATGAGCTCTTTCAATGGCGAATCCCTGCGAGAGTTTCGACACCCCTACTTCCTGCTGTATCAGGGACTCCACATAAGCCGTCGGGTCCATGGTCTCCGACCCCTCCGGTACGCCCAGGATCCTGATATTGTTCCGTCTGGCCCGACCCTCTGCTTCTTCGGATCTCGCCTCCAAGAAGTGCACTTTCCGTTTGAGGTCCGCTACCTCTTTCTGTAGAGACGTCGTCTCATCTGAGATGTCCTTCTGGGAGGATTCGACTATGGTGACGCGCTCCGTTAAGTTGCGGGCATCTTGCCTGATAAGTTGTATGTCCGTCTTAACCTCCCCGATTTTCGTATCGATGAATGTCCTCAGGGCCGCGATCGCCTCAAGCACTTGATTATGTCTGGTCTCATCCCCAGGGGCATCTTGTGCTGGTGAGGTCTTCGGTGTGGATTGAGCAGCAGGCTTGGATGTTACAAAGGGGTCCAGAGTAGCGTGCTTGGCTTTGTTCCTCGCGGCAGCCATCTTGCCTCTTTGATGCCGTCGCCACCCTCTCCCCCGTGTCTATCGGCCGCGTAGCGATCTTCCTCCTGGCCCTTCTTGGCTGCTGCACCGGGTCCTGACGGTGCCCTCGAGTGGCCCGAGCCGGGGTGCACTCGACTGCAGGGAGGGACTGCTCGAGTCAGCGAGTCGCTGGCTCCCGGATCCAGTGCGAGCCGCTGGGTTATCAACGTGAGGCGGCCGCCATCTTGTGTGCCTCGCCCGGGAAGAAGGGGGAGCCAGCGCCGGGTCGCGGTAGAAGCTTCTCAGGCCCCGATTTTCGTCGGGGTTGGGTGGAAGACAAGGTCTCCCGCTTCGGCCGCCGGTGGATCTCCTCGGATGCGGTGTCTGTGGGCTGAATCACCTTGAAAAGGATCGGACTGCTGCGGCCCAGACGGAGCTCAGGGAACTCGCGTCCTCACTCCGTGGACATCAGGCCACGCCCCCCTACATAAGGCTAAGAATGGCGTCAGTGCATGGTGTGGAAAAAGCCTTCAAATGCTTAGAGGTGAATAGACAAAAATGGCCAACAGTTTATCGTGACATGGCATGATGGCATCATCACACAGTAGTCTGGTGACATCACTGTAATGTTGCATGTTGAAATTGAACCTAAAGGAAAGTAAAAGAATACTGGAAACTTGTATGTGCTTCATTTCCAATCTATGTTCTATATGCTTATGCTTAACAATAGTATATTCTTAATCAAAAGCTACATGTAAAATTAAACTGGTGGATGAATACTAGTACAATAATATTCTATGTTACTAAAGTAGTCATGTAAATCAACCAAAAGTCATAGTAAAATGTTTTGGATAGTCAGAAAGAAGAAAGACTTTAATAGATAGCGTTCTACATCATATCAAACATGAAATTATCGAGTGACATAATTGCATTATTAGGAAAAACAAACTGAGATACAAATATACATATATCTATGTTGTGGTATAAACTGAGTTGCAAATTTATCTTTAGACTTTTGTACCACAATATAGATGCCTTTATTAGGCAGTATAACCCGAGGAGGGGGATCATTACCAGTAGGGTAATGCCCCCGGGGACATAGTTAGCAACTTTTCTCAAGTCAAGAAATGGCACAGCGACTGTTTCTTTACTTGAGAAAAAAAGCAAAGAAAAATGGCCGCCTGGGATCAGGGAGAAGGGACTACATGCAGCCCCTTCTTCCTTTCCGTGGTGGCCATTAAAGCGAATGTAAAAAAGAAGTTAACAACAAAATAGCCTCCATGGAAAGGACAAATTGACTACATGTAGTCCCTTCTCCCTTTCCATGGCTGCCATTCACAGAAATAACTCCCGGACGCGGCGGTGATCAAAGCCTTCTCGGCCAGGTAATACCAGTGCGAGGGCCAATGAGCATGTTTTTTACAAGCTCATTTTCCCTTGCCAGGTAATAATTACACATAGGTGTACACCACTTTCAGTTGTAATATCCATTGTTTTAAATGTAACAGTGTAAACTGAAGTCTTCATTTATTCCCTTTGGAGCCAAATTGTCTAGAAAATGAATCCAATGCATCTCTCATTGAGATAACTTTTTAGTTGTCTCCACCTCTTGAGTGAAATTTAGCTACTTCCAAAAGTACGAATCGCATCTGGGCAATATTATGCCCATTCTCCATGAAGTGTCTTGCAAGTGATGACTTTTGTGTGCGAACATTATATTTATGCTCTATCCATCTCTCATGTACCTTTCTTGTGGCTTGTGGCTTGGCGGCAACTAATGGTTTAAATTACATTAAATTAAAGTACTCAAATTGTCTCACTTGTTTTATCTTTTTTTTATAAAAAAATATAAAGACCAGTAGTAAGATTTTTATTTTAACTTTATTTATTTCTATTTCTGCTGAGCACGGAAAAGATACCAACATTTGTCAAAGTCTTGTACAAATGGAACCAGTATTATCAGAAAATAAAACAATACAAAAGAATTCAAAAATTACAAACATCCGAAATACAACATTTTATAAAAACTTGAAAACATCAGGCATAATAACAAGGCAAAAAAAATAATAATTGCCGGAAGACCTGAACCCAGAACAAGGTTTTCAAAGCTTTGTAAAAGGCCAAAATATCCTGGCAATTTGCAGAATTAAGCTGATTTTTGATATAAGGGCCTATGTACGTCTTCATTGAAATGTTTTTGCATTTTCTGCATCTGCATAAACCTATGCAATATTTTAAAGAAATATCATATGTATCTCTATATACTAAACAATTAGTGGCTTACCATTACACCTGAGCAATGGAGGGTCTAGAGTCATGTTTTTCCAAACATAATCAGTCATTGTGGAATAAATGTTACCAGTTGTTGGGGATAAAATCACACACATAATGAATGCATTGTTTAAATGTTTTAGGCTGGGTAAGAGGTTGCTATATCATTTGCTATAACCAGTCAGTGATTTTAACTTATTGTGTCATCTTTTTTTTTAATCTTTTGGTTTGTCTTTCAAACCTTTCATTTTGTCTGATTATCTTAGTTCTCTTTCTTTATTTCACCAGTTTTATGAAGTAATGAGCAATGTGCCCGGTGCTATAAGATTTAGGAAGGACATTTCTTTCTTCCTTGTTTCTCAGCCCATCTGTACATGCTCCATGATGTTGTTGCAGTACAAAACTACCGCGTATATCAGTTTTTTTCTTTTCCAGCTAAAATTAGTGCCCACCGATCTTTGGGCGAGAGTGTTGTTTGATTCTGTATGAACCATCCTACAGATAAGTTTCTTTTCTCGCTTAGAGCTGGGCATATCATTATTATGTGGTGCAAGATTTCTGTTGTTGCTCCGTCGCCGCAGAACCTACAGAATTTTTCTTGACCTGCTATTGTTTTCCTAGCGGCCATGACTTCTCGTGTGAAGAGGATGTTCAAAATCATTCTCATAAATGTGTCTCTGATTTTTGATGACGGAAAGCATTTTAGGTATTCTGGTAGTTTATTGACTGGTCTGGTGTCTAGTTTGCATGGGATATCCAATGCATATTTAGACTTGGTCTCATTTGTCTTTATCCAGTCATTTTCTATCAGTCTCTTTTTTGCCTTCTGGGGTCTGTTTATGAGCTGGTCTCTGGATATTCCTTCGGCTTCGCATTTGGCTTCGATATAGTTTTTCCAGGTTTCCAGTGGTTGTGCTATCATCCCGCTGCTTTTATATTGGAGGATTTCTAGCGGCGGAGCATAGTTTTCACTCATGATCTTTCTGTACAAATCCATTTGTTTCCAGAGAACAAGAGATTGTAATGATTGTAGCGCTAGTTTGGCTCGAATGCGTGGCATGGGAAATGATGTTGGTAGGTTTAATACTTTCCTCCAATCTGTTGCCATATGATGTTTTGTATGTTTAACATTGCCTCTGCGCCATATGTAAGTATTGCCATCACTAGTATCATGGAGAATTTTCCATATTTTCCATGTAGCACCTTTGCTTGCTGCGCTAGTTGTCTTTAAGGAGCAGTACCGATTCTGACTCAGCTGGGGACTGATTTAGCCATATTCCGAGGTATTTAACTTTGTTCACTTCCTCAATTTTTTCCTTTCCAATGTGGAAGGCATTGACTCGACTTTTCTTGCTGTTTTGCTTCTTCAGAGTCATAGTTTTTGTGTTCTTCACATTTATTTCAAGTTGGTTTTTGGCCATGTATGTCTGTATGTTTTCTAAAGCTATCTGCAGGCCCCTCAGTGTTTTTGCTAGTACAACACTGTCATCTGCGTACATGATGCATGTTATAGTTGTGCCATTCAACTTTGGTGGATTAATCCGGGGTGTGTAGATGCTTTCTTCTAAATCAGCTCTGTAAAGATGGAATAGCGTGGCTGCCAATGGGCAGCCCTGTTTTAGACCTTTGATTGTTTTTATCTTGTCTGAGACTGTACCTTCTTTGGACATTCTTATCCTTATGGTGGTGTTCTGGTACAGTAGCTTGATCGGATCCAAGATGTTACTCGGACATTCCCAGTCACTAAGTTTCTTCCAAAGGAGATTTCTGGTGACTGAGTCGAATGCAAGTTTTAGGTCTATGAATCCTGCGTAGATTTGTGTCTTAGATTGTATGGCTTGATGTTTTAGCAAATTCAGGATAAAAAGGTTGATGTTAGTTCCTATATTTTTTACAAATCCAGTCTGTCTCTTGGCGTATTTTCTTTCCTTAGTAGCCCAGTTGTTCAAGCTCCTTAGTAGGATTTTCTCAAATACTTTCCCTAGTGGATCTAGTAAGACCAGTGTCCAATAATTGCTTGGTTCCTCTGTTTGTCCGTTTTTGTATATTGGAATTATGGTGGCTTGCTGCCACATTTCTGGTATGTTTTTGGTTTTCTGTATGAGTTCGAATATGCAGTTGCATATTAAGCTCCAGGGTCCCGGGTTTTGTTTGATAATAATGTTGGTCAAGCCGTCGGGCCCTGGTGCTCTGGACATATTCAAGCTCTTTATTGCTTTGTTGATGTCATCAAGGTCCCACACAAGATGCCATGTAGACTTATTTGTCCGCTTTTCATTATCTTTATTCAGCATCTTTTCTCCATATAGATCCGTAAAGTATTTTATCCAGCTTGCCTCGGGCACGTTTGCTGTCATGGCATATTGAGTCTGTGGCTGGGCATTGAGCAATGACCATAGCTGTCTCATGTTCTGGTTTCTCGTGGCATTTAGCATGCTCTCTGCATCTTCTTGCAGTATCGTCTACTTGTTGTTTTTCGTCCAGTTCCTGTGTTGTTGCTTTGCATATTTCACTTTTTTCCAATCTCTTAAGTTTTATTACTTTTATTGCATGTCTCAGGTCTTTCTTCGTTTGTGCAACTTTGTGGTTATATGCATGGTGATGTTTCTGCGTTGCTTTTTGGTTTCTTTTTGTATCTTTCCTGTATGGGAATAGGAGCCAAGCATAATTCATTTTTTGTTTATCATCCAGGTTTGATTTGGTCATTACGATTGGTAGCTTTTCCACATTGTGCTGGCTAATCCTTAGTCTGTTCATTCCTTTGTTTATCTCCATACATGGTAGGGGGCAAGTTGCTTTCTTCGTGGTAGTAACATTCAATGATCTTTTCAATATGTAGTGGTCACTGCTCGGGTTTTTGAGATTGGTGGAGTAATTTATCTCTTCGTGTATCCCTTTGGACATTTAGATGTAGTCTATTATTGCAGTTTTCTTGCCGTTTGCCCAGGTTTCGATCATTCGGCCTCCTGCGCTATCAATGCAGTCTGATCTGAGCAGTTGTCTGTTAGCTACTTCTTTGTTCCATTTTCCTGCTCGATTTTCTAATGCAAGATCGTTTAGTTTGTTGCCTTCGTTGCTTTCACATGTATGTTTAAGTCTCCGCAGATGATGAATTCTATGCCTGAATTTTTGATTTTGGCTTGGTCGATTGTTGAGAACACAGCATCTTTGAAGGTTTTTTCTTTTATTGCGATAGAGTTCCAATATACGTTGATTATACACCAGATAAGGTTTTTCCCGGCGCCTATATTACAGTCGGAGTTGGATTGGGTATTTGTTAATTTGATTGTAGTAGCCTGGACCCAGAGGAGGATATTTTCTGAATCAATTATTTCCATGTTTACTGTGCTCTTTATCATGGTCAGGAGACCGGCTGATGGACAGCCCTTTTTCCTTTGTATCGCCGGGTTAATCAGTACCGTGTATCCGTCGCATATTGGTTGGTCTGTTAGCCAGGATTCCTGTATGCAAACTATGTCGCAGTTGTATTGGGTTTCCCCTGTATCTCTAAAAAGGTGTCTGTGGCCGCCCGTGTTCCAAGAACATATTGAGAGTGATGTCATACTCTCATACTTTGTTGTTAACTTTGGTTATTGTGGCTGTCTTGTTAGCTTATATCTGAATCATCGATTTGTCTCCATATTCCTTGTTTACTCTGTGAGTCCTGCCACTTCCGCTGTGTTTCTTCCTCTGTTCTTCTGTCTTCTGTCTCTCTCCTTGTGTGGATCGTCTCCTTGGGTATATTTTGGGTTTCATTTGTGCTGTTGCGTTCTTTTTGTTTTTGGTGCGTCATATCTTGCTTGTCAGACTTCGTCTTTTCTAGCTTGCTCATAGAAATTGGTGCTGCTTAGTAGGTGGTGGATCAAATCCAGGAGGGACCGCAGTCTCCACCAATGGGCTGGTGTAGTTATTGACTAGCTGAGTTGGTGCTTGTTTGCACGTTGGAGTTGGTGCCGCTTATGGGTAGCGGATGAAAGGCCAGGGGGGGACACAGTCTCCACCAATGTGCTGTCGTAGTGTGGGGCCGGAGGCGTTGGTGCTTGCTTGCATGCTTGCATGTAGGAGTTGGTGCCGCTAGGGGGTGGTGGATCAGGTGGGTCCGCAGTCTCCACCAATGTGCCGGCGTAGTTTGTGGCTGAGTGAGTTAGTGCTTTTTAGCACGTTGGAGTTGGTGCCATTTCGAGGGTGGTGACTCTGAGCCCGTGGGGAGCCGCAATGTGTATACTGTAGTGCGATATCCAAGAAGTTACTCTCTCGCTTTTTTTTTTTATATAAGGAGAAGGGATCTGGGATTGCTAAATGTCAGCAACCTGGCAAATGGTTGTATTAACAGGGGGCGTCCCTAGGTTTCAAGTATCTAGATGCGTATGAACGCTGGTTTTTCTGTCTGTACATGCGACTTTGACTCTCGTCAGCATCAGCTGCAGGGAGGCGGGCAGGGACTCTTGCGTCCAACGTTATAGAAATGGAGCCTGTGGGGGTATCTGTCTATTCGTTTCTTGGAGTCAGCTTGGTTGCTTACCTCATATTTTCTTTTCCCGGCGCTGGCCTCCAGGCAAACAGCAAAAACGGCAAATGAAAAATGTCCTAGAATTCTCTGGAGGCAAGAACTCTAAAAGAAGGATGAAAAGAGCACACAAGACAAGAAGGTCGACGGGGGCGGACAGGTCGAACTTCATGATAGAGCCAAACATATAATGACAGTACACATAGTTCTTTTAAACAGTAACAATCTCAGACTCATAAATGTATACTCCAACTGCAAATGCATTAAAGACTTTTCCTCCTTGTTGATATTTCTGTGGGAAGATGCCATCCTATCTTTGAATGACAATCAGGATTGTATTGTATGTGGTACTGGAATGCATAAATGGCTGCATGCAGAAGTGTATGTGAGGCGTCAGAAATGTGAGACGGACATAAAGGTTTAGTTTTGTCAAGATTTCCCTTTTTATTAAATAAAAAGGGGTGAGATAAACGCCTATCTTTCCCTAACATAACAAGGACATCCCTGCCTGTCAAACTAAAACTAAAGAAAAAAGACCAAGGACCTCTTTACGAGGCAGGCGGTAGCCGTGCCCATATTAAGGGCACGGCTGCCGCTGGTAATGATTTATTCAACAGCCCAGAAAAGGGTTATAACCGGGTCATGTCGACCTTGGCGGACCCGCTAATTGCCCTTTTCCGGGCTCCGGAAAAAAATATTCCCCATTCCTGTTTGAGCCCCATAGTGCTCAATGGGAATGGGGAGGATGGCAACCACGGCCCTGTTAATAACAGGGCCGTTGCTGCCATCCGGTACTGCTCCCGGGTGCCGCTCTGCACGCCTAGTCTGAACAGGTATTCCAGAGCGGCACCCACGAGCACACTCAGAATGTGGAGGCCCGGTATGAATGAATGAACGGCACTATTCATTCCGCGGCTGCCACACTCCTAATGAGGACAAGTGTTCAAAAAGTCTCTGACCCTCACACTAATACACACAAAAAAAAGATACAAGGAGTATTTTTCAGTTTTCAGTTTTAGTTCAACAAAACAATATACCAAATCAAACTCAAAGGTTTTAGAAAGTACTCCTTGTGACCAGGATTGGTCTCCCTTCCCCTGGATCAATTCAGGAATACCCTGATTAAAGTTTTGATTCAATAAAGCTCTGTTCAGTATAATACAAAAGTATTTTCCATTCACTGCATCCTTCCACTTAGCAATTTAAATGGGGGTCATACCGAGGTTGGAGGTAGTCATGGTTCTATTAGCACCATGGCTACCCCCATACCGCATACCGGGTCCGGGTTCCCTGAATTGTTTGTAGTAGCACAAGTGTGTGTTAAGCATTGAATTGTTACTGTCGAAGGTGTGCGTACATAAACAGAAAGGGGCATCCTGAGGACATTATACCTCGCCGTACCGCTTGCAAACGAGATGAAACATGTTCATAGAACACACCAGATGTCCGGAATGGGTGTCAATGAGCAAAATGGGACTGTGTGAAGGACAGTATACCTGTCCATATCGGGTGCAGCCAAAATGGTACCGTCCGTAGAACAGGGGCGGTGGCCGGCAAGTTCGTAAGCAAACAAAATGGAGTTGTCCTAAGCACACTGGAACTGTCCGTACAGTGAACATGTCATGTGTGCACATGCGCAGTACAACCGTAGGTATAGCAAACATCGCACCTGTCCCTAACTGTCCGTCTCATGCGTGGCGCACTTTCAATTAGTTGGAGAACCCGAACACTGTCCGTAGGACACTTGTGCGTATGCGCACGTTTGGTAATCTGCCTTTGCTGTCCAGCGGAGTCCCATTTCTGGCGCGGATGTGTTGAGGACGTCATCATGTGACCGCACCCACGCTGAACGTGTGGACTAATTTGCGCAGTTTGTGTGCTTCCGCAGCAGTAAAAAAGAACTTGTAGACACAAGGCAAAGTATTGTAGAGTGTAAAAATGTAAATTCACATATCCCAGACAATAGCTGACCTGAGGATTTGGTGTGTCAAATTTTTGTACCACTTTGCAGGGAAAAAGATGTTGACGAGGCACACCCCTCTACCCCTACAAATGGCCACACCCCCGAGAGCATCTTCATTGTCCTTCTAGCTATAGCAGATTGAGGTGTACTGCCCTTACTGCTGTAGTGACCAAAAGGAAACTAATCGGTATGGCTTCCATGGCTGCTGTTGGGTCATTAGCTTCTGCACCACCCCCAAATCCGCCACCACCATCACCTCCCCAATGGCCTGCAGAGAAATATACGGGTGAAGATCTAGAGAGCGAGGAAGAAAAGGAGGAAGAGAATGAAGTGGAGGAACTCCACACTAGGAGTGCTCGCCGGGAGTCGAGGGTGTGGCGGTTGTTTTCCGTTTATGGGAACGTATCAAAAGCACGTGCTAACCTGGTGAAGTGTAACCAGTGCGAGGTGGTGCTGAGTCGTGGGAGACTTGGTTCGTACAGCTTTGGTACGACAACCATGAAGCGACACCTCACTTCGTTCCACACTGCGGACATTCGCAAGGTGGTGCCATGTGAAGAGCGTAGTCGATTGAGTTCCTCCACAGCATCCTCCGTGTCCGATCCTCCCACCACAAGAGACACTCCTGTGGTGGAGCACCTCCCTCCAGCTGCCTCACAAACCATTTGCAATGCTGTTGACACTTACCTTTCAAAGGTGACAGTAGTGTGTATGTATTGTGACGCAGTACTCTGCAGGGGGGAGAGTTTTTGAAGTGCTTTTGAGGCTGCAGTCACAGAGCACCAGAGGATCTGCTCCTTACCTAAATGAAGCACACCCTATATCTTTCTCTGTTCACTTGCCCTTTCTTATCCCCGTGGCTGGTGTCCCTTCCTTACCCTCCTTTGGCCTCTTCTCCTAGTGTGTCATGTGCTGTGAAGGAATAAACGTGAAAACAACAAAAATTACACAAAAGGCTCTTTTCAGAGCCGCCTTTCTCAGTTTAACAATAGAACTATGAAGTGACGGTCGTAGACCCCCGCAGAGTTGTGGAAAGGTTTGCGGACAGTCGTGGGTGAAAAAAAGGCAGGGTGCAAGCAGAGCAAACACAATGAAGTGTACGCTGGGAGAAAGTGGTGGCTCTGAAAAGAGCCTTTCGGTGGTGTGTTGTGTGGGGCAAAAACTGTGGTTTGGAGAGAACGGATTGTCAGATAGGTTACTGTGGTTTCAAAAGAGGTCGCAATGCATTTTGTACATTGCGAAGAAAAATCTGATTGTCAGTATATGTGAGGTGGACTCCATCTCTGCAGAGAATGAAAGAGCTGCAAAAGAAAAGGTTTTCATTGTGGAAAGAGGACATGTCAACATCTCTTAAAAAGGCACAAACAGCCTTATTCACATTGCATCTTGCTTTCTCCATTTGTAGACCAAAAGCAGAAAAACGCAGCCATATTTGTCTTTGCGCAATACGGGAAAAAAGTATTTGAGAATTGGGAAACATGTCCATGAGCTTCGCAAGTCCTTGCTACATTGCAAATTGCAAAGAAATTCCAGAGACATGGCCTAAACTGTTTCCTCCGCAATGAATGATCAGTATATCGGGAGGACGCTCTGTTAGTAAAGTAACACAGAGAGGTTCCAAGTCCAGCCACCTCATGCCATGGCCGCCATGCCAGTGCACTTTCACATGAGGAAATCCGAGATCTGCAGATAAACGGCAGCTTTCTGCATGCACCTTCAACCAATGTATCCATGAGTCTCCCAAAATCCAGATAACCTGTTTTCGAGCATGGAAAGCCATGGCTGTGTGGTCTTCTGTCAGGGAGAAGACAGTCTTACTAAAGTGCGCCGGTCAGAACACACCTACTGAACTTTATGTACCAATCCCTAGCTACGCTCATTCTCATTTGCATGCGTCTCCACCCCTGAATCCCCATTGGTGATATGCGCTGGCTGCAAATTACCGCCATGTTCGCGGACATGTATTGGATCAGAGCGTAACGACGGTACATTAAAGTAATATTCCCCCTTTTCCCCTTTAAGGTGGGCTCTGAAAAGAACCGTTTTTTTAATTTTTGGCCAAATACCATAGAGACATCTGTTATTTTATTTATTTGTTTGTATTTTTTGTCCTTGCTTTGCTCCTACACCCATTACAGAACTTTCTCTAAAGCAAGCCTTACGTTCCAAAAGAACATCGCATTTCCCAAAGAAGATAGCGCAACACCATCTGCTTCCAAATAATCTGCATTGCTTGGAGCAATGTTATCTTGGCTGCAGAAGAACATACCAGCTCATAGCATGAATGCACGCATGACGCGATTGATGATACACCTCCCAATGCTTTGATCCGGACAGAAAACAGAATTGTTGTCTCATTTTACTCTAAGGAATAAAGCAGAAAAAATAACTTCCGTTGTTGGGAAGATGGTCATGAGTGCTTCAACCAACTGTGCCAAATCTGCCAACAAAGTGCGTGAAGTCACGTATCCTAAATGGCAAGCACCGTAGTGCAAAATTACCACATGAGGAGTGGTCATTGTACGCATGTCTCTGCAAATTTGCAGAATTGCTGCAGCATTGTCATCAGTGTCAGCGCTCCACATGACCTCCACTCCTCTGACTTTGAAATGGTGTGCCACATGCCTACTCCCAGCATACTGTTGTAAGCCATGCACAAAAATGTCTCCAAGCACCAAAACCCTGACCCTCTCCACCTCTGCCATCTTCAGGGTGCGCACCGTCTTTCGACACAAAATAGTAATGTGAACAACTGATTGGTGGATGCCTACAGTCTCCTTTCCATGCAGGATTTGCTGTAGAAACCCATATGTGACACGCCCTACCTGCGGACAAGTGCTGTCTATGTGCGGCACGTAACTCTTACCCAGTCCTTCCACCCTTTCCACAGCAGTAACAAATCGAGTCCCTCATTGGACACAACTAAGCAGTTGCACAACCATCCACCAATCACATTAAACATCGCTAATTCTAACTCCGTCATCAACATTGCGCACTTCAAAATTACTGTTGATGATTCTGAATGGAAGTCGCATATTATTGTAAAGCACCTACTTCACAAGCTACTGTGCAAGTGCTGCAAATTTCTATGTACAGCTCCATGCATGCGCACATGCATGAGTAAAGAGTACAGGTATGTATATTTTAATCAGAAAACATGTGCAACCCTTATGATTTAATTTAGACAAAATAATGCCGCTAAATGTGCATAGGCAATACATACGAACGCTCCCCGTTTTAAGTGCAGGATGTCCGATTTGTCATTGAAAAAAGGCACGACTGCTTACTGTTGTCCGCATAAACTTTACATACGTTGCAAGCATTCCTATTAAGGGCGGAACTCAATTGTGTATGTGGAAATGTCGGAGTTGTGTACTGTGTACGAACTACAGTAATGCTACTTGCAATGTAATTGTATGAGAAAAGTAAGTGCTCCCGATTGCTGTGGTGACATCTTCCTCTGAGGGTCTTCCGGTGTGTCGGCATCGTGCTTTTAGTGAGCAAGTAGAACATTTTTCCCCATCTACTACTGTGCCCTATCGCTTATAAACCTCTCTCCTATGCATAGTTTACCTTGTAAAAAACAAGGCATATCCATATCCTTAAAAGTGTTAGCAATGTTGAAGGATTTTGAAGTACCATATTGCAAATGCCATGTAAACAGTGCTCAGAGTGCAGTGATGTGCACACATGCACTGGGTTGGAAAAATGAAAGTAAAATGCTCTGACGAAAGAAGCACAATGACAGGCCGATTCATGGAAAAAATGTGCGCCGAAAATCCCGGCGCAGAGGGGCCAATACGTGCGCTGCGCCGAAAATTAGCGAAAAGCGCAGGGAAACCAGCGCACGTCGATTCATGGAAGTCCGTGCGCAAGAAAAGCAGAGGACGTGCGCTGAAAAAGCGCGCGGCGCAGGCCGGCGCACAGGTCAACCAACGTCGTGCGCCACGGCCACTGCGCTATCACTCCGAGCGCAGCGCACAGCTCTAAAGTAGGCGGAACACAGGGCGGGACACTCGGAATGGGGAATAAAATGGGGCACAACACTCGGAATGGGGAAGAATGTGGGCGGCACGGGGAAAGTTTAGGAGGCAAGTGCGCGGAACGCCCACACGCTCGCATACAACACGTATTCAAGGAATAGAATAGGGCAAAAAAGCGCACGCTCAAAGCAGCGCACAGGCACAAACAGGCACAAACACGACCGCCACAAGAAAGCAGGCGGTAGCGTCTCTGCGCCTGCAAGAAATGTGCGCTAAAAGGTGCGCCAACAAATAGCACCTATATACAGACATGATCAATGTCCAATACTGTGGCCCTCCAGGACAAATGACGTACAAAGGGGTACCCACAAACACAGACACGCGCTGAGAGAAAAAATAAACGTGTGCGTGTATACCGGGGTGCGCGGGAAGTTGCACACGCGATATGGCCGGGTACGTGGATTTCAGGGGTGCGCGGGAAGTTCCACACGCGATTAGTCAGGGTACGTGGATTGCAGGGGTGCGCGGGAAGTTGCACACGCGATATGGCCGGGTACGTGGATTTCAGGGGTGCGCGGGAAGTTCCACACGCGATTAGTCAGGGTACGTGGATTGCAGGGGTGCGCGGGAAGTTGCACACGCGATATGGCCGGGTACGTGGATTTCAGGGGGGCGCGGGAAGTTCCACACGCGATTAGTCAGGGTACGTGGATTGCAGGGGTGCGCGGGAAGTTGCACACGCGATATGGCCGGGTACGTGGATTTCAGGGGTGCGCGGGAAGTTCCACAGGCGATATGGCCGGGTACGTGGATTTCAGGGGTGCGCGGGAAGTTCCACACGCGATATGGCCGGGTACGTGGATTTCAGGGGTGCGCGGGAAGTTCCACACGCGAATAGTCAGGGTACGTGGATTTCATGGGTGCGCGGGAAGTTCCACACGCGATATGGCCGGGTACGTGGATTTCATGGGTGCGCGGGAAGTTCCACACGCGATATGGCCGGGTACGTGGATTTCAGGGGTGCGCGGGAAGTCCCACATGCGATATGGCCGGGTACGTGGATTTCAGGGGTGCGCGGGAAGTTCCACACGCGAATAGTCAGGGTACGTGGATTTCATGGGTGCGCGGGAAGTTCCACACGCGATATGGCCGGGTACGTGGATTTCAGGGGGGCGCGGGAAGTTCCACACGCGAATAGTCAGGGTACGTGGATTTCATGGGTGCGCGGGAAGTTCCACACGCGATATGGCCGGGTACGTGGATTTCAGGGGTGCGCGGGAAGTCCCACACGCGATATGGCCGGGTACGTGGATTTCAGGGGTGCGCGGGAAGTTCCACACGCGAATAGTCAGGGTACGTGGATTTCATGGGTGCGCGGGAAGTTCCACACGCGATATGGCCGGGTACGTGGATTTCAGGGGGGCGCGGGAAGTTCCACACGCGAATAGTCAGGGTACGTGGATTTCATGGGTGCGCGGGAAGTTCCACACGCGATATGGCCGGGTACGTGGATTTCAGGGGTGCGCGGGAAGTCCCACACGCGATATGGCCGGGTACGTGGATTTCAGGGGTGCGCGGGAAGTTCCACACGCGAATAGTCAGGGTACGTGGATTTCATGGGTGCGCGGGAAGTTCCACACGCAATATGGCCGGGTACGTGGATTTCAGGGGTGCGCGGGAAGTTCCACACGCGAATTGGCAGTGTGCTCCCAGGCATTACCTGTACACCCTCCACGGCCCCTGCAGGCAGCACACACCACAGGGAACTACCCTGCACACCTGCTCATGTCTCCCACCACCCCCACCCCCCATCCACCAGGGACACCCTCCACCAGGCCCCCACCCATGTCTCCCACCACCCCCACCCCCAGCACTGTGGGGAACCTGCCAGCAGGCCCCCACCCATGTCCAACCCATGTCTCCCACCACCCCCACCCCCCATCCACCAGGGACACCCTCCACCAGGCCCCCACCCATGTCTCCCACCACCCCCACCCCCCATCCACCAGGGACACCCTCCACCAGGCCCCCACCCATGTCTCCCACCACCCCCACCCCCAGCACTGTGGGGAACCTGCCAGCAGGCCCCCACCCATGTCCAACCCATGTCACCCACCACCCCCACCCCCCATCCACCAGGGACACCCTCCACCAGGCCCCCACCCATGTCTCCCACCACCTCCACCCCCCATCCACCCGGGACACCCTCCACCAGGCCCCCACCCATGTCTCCCACCACCCCCACCCCCCATCCACCAGGGACACCCTCCACCAGGCCCCCACCCATGTCTCCCACCACCCCCACCCCCAGCACTGTGGGGAACCTGCCAGCAGGCCCCCACCCATGTCCAACCCATGTCTCCCACCACCCCCACCCCCATCCACCAGGGGCACCCTCCACCAGGCCCCCACCCATGTCTCCCACCACCCCCACCCCCCATCCACCAGGGACACCCTCCACCAGGCCCCCACCCATGTCTCCCACCACCCCCACCCCCCATCCACCAGGGACACCCTCCACCAGGCCCCCACCCATGTCTCCCACCCCCCCCACCCCCAGCACTGTGGGGAACCTGCCAGCAGGCCCCCACCCATGTCCAACCCATGTCTCCCACCACCCCCACCCCCCATCCACCAGGGACACCCTCCACCAGGCCCCCACCCATGTCTCCCACCACCCCCACCCCCCATCCACCCGGGACACCCTCCACCAGGCCCCCACCCATGTCTCCCACCACCCCCACCCCCCATCCACCAGGGACACCCTCCACCAGGCCCCCACCCATGTCTCCCACCACCCCCACCCCCAGCACTGTGGGGAACCTGCCAGCAGGCCCCCACCCATGTCCAACCCATGTCTCCCACCACCCCCACCCCCCATCCACCAGGGGCACCCTCCACCAGGCCCCCACCCATGTCTCCCACCACCCCCACCCCCCATCCACCAGGGACACCCTCCACCAGGCCCCCACCCATGTCTCCCACCACCCCCACCCCCCATCCACCAGGGACACCCTCCACCAGGCCCCCACCCATGTCTCCCACCACCCCCACCCCCAGCACTGTGGGGAACCTGCCAGCAGGCCCCCACCCATGTCCAACCCATGTCTCCCACCACCCCCACCCCCCATCCACCAGGGGCACCCTCCACCAGGCCCCCACCCATGTCTCCCACCACCCCCACCCCCCATCCACCAGGGACACCCTCCACCAGGCCCCCACCCATGTCTCCCACCACCCCCACCCCCCATCCACCAGGGACACCCTCCACCAGGCCCCCACCCATGTCTCCCACCCCCCCACCCCCAGCACTGTGGGGAACCTGCCAGCAGGCCCCCACCCATGTCCAACCCATGTCTCCCACCACCCCCACCCCCCATCCACCAGGGACACCCTCCACCAGGCCCCCACCCATGTCTCCCACCACCCCCACCCCCCATCCACCCAGGACACCCTCCACCAGGCCCCCACCCATGTCTCCCACCACCCCCACCCCCCATCCACCCGGGACACCCTCCACCAGGCCCCCACCCATGTCTCCCACCACCCCCACCCCCCATCCACCAGGGACACCCTCCACCAGGCCCCCACCCATGTCTCCCACCACCCCCACTCCCAGCACTGTGGGGAACCTGCCAGCAGGCCCCCACCCATGTCCAACCCATGTCTCCCACCACCCCCACCCCCCATCCACCAGGGGCACCCTCCACCAGGCCCCCACCCATGTCTCCCACCACCCCCACCCCCCATCCACCAGGGGCACCCTCCACCAGGCCCCCACCCATGTCCCCCTGGCCCCAGGTCCTGACGATACACAATCATGGCAGTAATGGCCAGCATACCCAGCACAAACACCCAGGCAAGGATTGCATGCACCCACATAGTGAATGCAATCACATGACACAACCCCAAAGGCAAGTATGCAAAAGAACACATGTCCGTCACACACACATACACAATGGGTGCAAGTGAATGTCAAAACCCATATCATGACATGTAAGAAACCAAAGAGAAAATGACACAAGTGTAAGATAATATAAAAATGTATTAAAAACAAAAAATTAGTAAACTAATAAAACATACAACTATGTGGCAAAGTAAATAAAAGGTCCATGTCCGAGAACAAAAATGATAAACCAAAAAACAAAGGATTAAAAAATCAATAGAATTTGTCCAAAGCAAAACCATGTAGTAGGAAATCAAAGAAAAACCATTACGTCATGGTGTAAACAATAAGAAAATAAAAAAATGTATCTCCCAAAAAATAACAATATATACAGGAATGTTCCAGGGTCCATGAGCCCAACACCACAAATGAAACCTAATACTAACTAATTAAAAAAATATGTACAAAAAAGTGGCCATTGTCCGAGCGGTCCAAAATAATAAAAATAAATAAAGGAAACCTAGCACTAACTAACTAAAAAACTATATACAAAGGCAGCGGGCTAGTCCTGCGGCTCACTTGGTGATGCTGGCCAGGGCATCCTTGAACTCCATGTCAATGTCCTGGAGGCGGGACTCAGTCCTGGCCCCGAGGTCTCGCAGGGACAACCCCATGTGCTCACCAAAATCCCTGCGAGCCTCCTCGAGGCACTCAGCCCGCCTCAATGCCCGACGCATGGAGATCTCCGCCCTGGCCATGGCGAGCCGCTCCTCTTCCGCCCGCTGCCGCTCCGCACCTATCCGCTGGCCAAACTCCTCCCACACGGAACACACCGCCATGCCAGGGTTGCCCTGCCCTCCGGCCGATGCCTGCCCCTCTGATCTTGATGGCCCTGAGCCATGATGCCTCCCACGTTGAGCCCGCTGCTGCCTCCGACGCCACTGCCTCTGCCAGCACGACGGCATCCAGGCTGATGGTAACCACCGACGCCGTCGTGCACGTGCCCTGCCCGATGATGCCGGCACATCTTCCATCTGCTGGGGTCCACTTGCTGTGTTGTCCACCCCTGCTGGACCTCCGACTCCCAACTGTGGCAGGGATGGGATCCCCACCGAGCTGGCTGCATTGGTCGGGGCAGGTCCACAGGGGGCCATGGTGGCATCTGGGCCGGAAGACGGCAAGGAGAACGACCGGTGGATAGCCTGCACAGAGGAGGAGAGGGCCGTCAGATTGGCCAACACATGCAGGAACCCCCCGAACATGGCCGATCCCAATTGGGCCACGTCGGCACGGTGCACTTCGTGATGACGTGCGTGCTCCTCCCGGGAAGCACGCACGGCATCACGAATCACAGCCGTGCGCATCGCGACCCCAATCAGGACCTGCTCCACGCGGCCAGGGGTTCCCACGGCCGCAGGTGGAGGGGAGTCAGTTGACATGGACATCCCCTCTACCTGCGGACGGGCCTGGGATGGGGCATCCCTGCTGGTGCATGGTGGTGCACTCACAGGGTCAGGGACAGCGACATGCACAGGCACCTCCATGGTGACCTGTGCTGCCTCCTGCCCCTGGCCCTGGACTGCACCACTTGCACCAGCAGGGATGCTCCCACCAGGCCCCATGTGTGCACCAGTGTCGGCCTCCTCCTCCTCTGTGCAAACCACCAACCTGGATGGCTCCTCACCGTCTCCCGCCGTAGCAGGCCCCTGTGGGGGCTCACCCACCCCTTCCGCTGCAGCCGTGGGGGCATCCCCGCCGCCTTGCTCCACAGCGCCGTCTCCGCCCTCTTCTTCACTAGCCGCTGCGTAGAGGGAGACAAAGGACACAAGCATCAGGCTACTGTACAATGGTCCCCTAGACAGGAAGCAATAGCAGATGAGCACCCCTGTCAAAGTACACTTCCATCATGTCCCTCCACAACACATGGGTCAGTCCAGGCAAAACACACACAGTAACAGGCATGGTGCATGCCATGCACATTTCCATGCATGTCCAATTGACTCTTGAAACATTCAATGATATGTAACTCACATGCATCATGGCTCATGCATATCACATGCACACACTTCACCTCAGTCACATCCATCTGGCCCCAAACACAACGAACACAGGCGAAACAAGGGTAAGTTGGGTGCGTCACTGAATCTGTGCATTGTCACACACATGTGTCATGCATCCATGGCATGCACAAGTCACAGACACGCAGGTCAGGCACACAGACATGGCTACCATATATGTACCTGGCATCAGCACCCATCCTTCACCCCCATCCATGTCCAGGTACAGAGACTGGCATGCTCTCATGTCCTAAATCTGCATAGGGCTCCCCATGCCGCATTTCAACACATGCAACAACCATGTGGGTCACACATCACTGGTCGCACATGCATTACCATGATGTCCCTGCACACATACATGCATACATGGCCCATGGCACACATACAGGCAAGTATCATAGAACCAGCACACCGCAACATGCCCTGTCTCACACAGTAATGCTTGCACACTTACCGCTCAACTCCAGACGGGCCTCCCTCTCAAGGACCTGGGCGTGGAGCGCTGGGCGTACGCGTTCCAGGACCCTCTTCTGGATGGAACTCATGCGGCCCCGGCCCCCCTCCACGAGGCGCCGGGCCTTCACAAGGGTCCTGGACCTCAAGTCCTCCCAGCGCTTCTTGATCTTCTGGACGTTGCGGGTTGCCACCCCCTCCGCGTTGATGGCAACCACACAGTCGGCCCAGATCCTCTCCCGTCCTTCCTTGCTGGCGCGGGACGATCCAAAGAGGGCATCATACTGCCCCAGGACATGCTCCACCAGGACACCAACTTCGGTGGCAGTGAAGCTGGTGCCCCTCTGCCCCTCTGGCCTGGGGTTGCCACTGGTGCCAGATGTGGAAGTGCCCGACATGGCAACCCCAGAGGCAGGTGTGGGTGGGCAACTGGGTCCTGGGGCTGGGCTGTGGAGCGATGTAATCCCAGTTGGGAGTCTTCAGTTCCAGCAGGGGTGGACACAGCAACTGGACCCCTGCAGATGGCTGATGTGCAGGCACCAAATGGCAGGGCACGGTGGCAGCAGGCAGGCAGGCAGGCAGCAGCAGATAGCACGTGGGAGGCTGCTCAGGGCACTGGGGGGGCAGTAACTCGGCCTTCTGGGCAGGAGCGTGGTGTTCCGTGTGTTTTCGGGTGGCCAGCTTGATACGGAGTGATTTGGCACGTGAAATTCCTGCACGTCAGCGTGAAATCCGAGGAAAGGCCCTTAGCGCGTAAGTGCGTCAGCACGCATACGCGATTCTATTGGACCAGAGTCCCTCACCGCGTAAGCGCGTCTGACGTGATCCGCACGGGCGTTGCCCACTCAGCACGTGATGACGGAGCACACGTGGAAATACTGCACGTCAGAGTGTCATCGCGTGTAATTGGCCAAAAGTGCGCGTCCACGCCATTGGCCTATGTACGTGTATTTCATCGCGTGTAATTGGCCAAAAGTGCGCGTACACGCCATTGGCCTATGTACATGTATTTCAGGGGTGCGCGGCCACTTACACACGCAAGTACGTCAGCGCACCTGTATGCCTGCTGCGTGGGAATTTCCACACGCTATTGGAGTGGGAACTAGATTCCAGGGTTGCGAGGGTCACACGCTCGCCTAGAACACGCGCAAGGCATTAATTTGCGCACTTTTCAATAAACAAGCCAGATGCCAGGATGAACATACCGTTCCTAGCAGCAGTGGCAGTGGGCTACCAAAGGAGGAGGAGGAGGAGAGTCAGGGCCAGAATATTCACACCCAGAACCAGCCTATTCGGGATGCCTGATGACCAGGTGTATGGGAGGTACAGGTTTCCAGCACACATCATACTGGACCTGGTCAGTGAGTGGGAGGATGACCTCACATCACCCACCCTGTGCTCCCAAGCACTCAGCCCCCTGCAGAAGGTCCTGAATGTACTGCACTTCTTGGCCACTGGATCCTTTCAGCGGACAAGTGCCATAGTGGGTGGTGTGTCACAGGCCACGCAGTCACGCTGCCTACACCAGGTCTTGAACATCATCACTGCACGGCCATCAGTCCGCAGGCACATATATCTCCCCAGGACTCATGCAGAAAGGCGGACGTGCATCCAGGAATTCTATGGTGTGGCTCAATTCCCCAAAGTGCTTGGTGCAATTGACTGCACACATGTGGCTCTACGTCCACCCAGGGCAACAGAGCACATCTATAGAAACCGCAAGCACTGGCATTCCATCAACGTGCAAGTTGTATGCAATGCCAAGGGAATACATCAGTATATGCCAACTATCCCGGGTCCACCCACGACAGCTTCATCTACAGAATGTCTACCCTATGCCGGGACCTAGAGGCTGGCCAGCATGGAGATACATGGCTGCTTGGTGAGCATGAATGCCACTGCACATGCATGCATGTCAGATACTGGGTCATGACACAACACCACTAATGATACCCATCACCACCTCCGCAGGGGACAGTGCCTACCCTATCAGCCCCCACATGATGACCCCAATCCGGGACCCCACCACGCCACCCGAGGTAAGGTACAACACAGCCCACATTGCAACACGGGGCATAGTGGAGCGCACATTCGGAGTGCTGAAGTCACGCTTTCGCTCCCTTGACCGTTCTGGCGGGCAGCTGTTATATGCTCCCCGAATAGTGTGCAGGATCATAGTGGCAGCATGTGTCCTGCACAACGTTGCAACACGCCGGGGCCTGCCCGTGGACATGGTGGTGCCCCCACATCCACAACCACATGCACGCCCGCTGCGCATGGGAGGGGAAAGGGCACGGGGGGTGGCAGCCCGTACGCAACTGGTGGCCAACTTCTTCACCTAGGAATCACAGTGCTGGCTAGTGCACACTGCTCTGGCACATACCATCTGACAATCAATGATGACACTACCTGACAATGTCACAAAATTACTTGACAATAAACTGTCAGATACACATCAGCCTGAGATTGTTAACATGGAAGTGTCACTATGTGTGCACCCCTACCTACACATACACCAGCAATGCATCACAACGAAAAGACACAACTCCATCAATCAAATATGCATTGCCACAGGCGATTCACTACATGACAACATTGCCATGTCACCCATTCCCTTCACAGTCCCGCCACTGAGGACACCATGTCATGGTATGTGAGAGCAAACAAACTGGCCATCACAACATGACACCGGTGTCACAAATAGCAGTGCCCCAAATGGAACATAGCCGCACTTGAACAGCTAACCGCGCTGGAGGCACTACTACACACCTGTGTAAGAGTAATTTCAATCAAATTACACACCAACCCACCCTGAAGCCCACCCAAACAAGACACAATGCATGTAATCAATGGTAGTCTCATTACCTGATTCTGCTGGTATGTCCTCACCGTCCAGATGTACAGTGATGGCGCCACGCAAAAGTGTCAGTGCACATCTACCGACATGTAGTCTGACTCCAGAGAGTATGCCCGTGTGAAGAACTGTGTGAAATACCTGCAAAACATGAGCAACATATGTAAGTAGAGGCACATATCAAACCATCATGCATAGTTAGGTGCAACAACAATGTACACTATGAATGTCTACACAGTATTGACTATGGACTGGCCAACAGCTCATGGGAGTCCAATGTCACCGTGTAATTTGCTGTCACTTGGGCACACCCTTTGCAAGCCCATGGAAACGGAAGCAGGAGGGGTGTGGATGTCTGGTACCCAAGCATCGAAACCAAACTCAGGACAATCCTGCATGTGCCCAGCCACAATACAGTGTATGCCCAGGTACCCACACAAGGCAACACTCTTGGAAAAGAAAAAAAAAATTGAGAAAAAATGGCCATGAAAGGGCCGGCGGGGGGGGGGCCACCTATGAGGTCCGAGGACAGGATGCACGCCACAATCCACCTGTGTGGATCATGGGAAACTAAAACACCCCATAGGCTCGTGGCCCACACCGCTACTCTGTTGTGGGAGATGAGTCGCTATCGCTCTGGCCAGACCCTGCAGCTGACTCAGGAGGTGGGGGAGCTGCCTCAGAAGATGGTGTGACAATGGGAGGCAGCCCACGCAAAGCACGAGTTTGCTCCTCCATGGCTGCAAGCAGGCGGGTCTGGTAGTTCTGGTTCTGGGTTATAATCATGCGGAGGTCCCCATGCAGTAACTTCCGGGATGACCTGACCTCCGCACGAGTTGCCTGCATCTCGGCCGAGAGCGTCCGTGTCAGACGCTCCAGCTGCTCCTCTGTCCTTCTATGGGATGAAGCCTCAAGCTCTAACAGGGTCGACCTGAGGTGATGGAATTCTTCCCTCAGGCCTTCCCTGTGGCGCTGGGACTCCATGGAAAGTGATTCCCGCAGAGTCGCCAGTGCCGCCCGCCTGTCCTTGTTGGACGCCAACATATCCTCCCTGTGTGCCTGGCAGATGGACTCTGTAGCCTGCTCCAGTCGCTCCATCAGCCTTTCTGGGGGGACAATGGAAGTGGCCACCCTATCCATGGCCTGTGCAATCATCTCGGATGATGCTGCCTGTTGGTTGGCCATACCGTAGATGGATTGCTCCCAAGCGGTATTGCCAGGTGGCATACGGCCACCACGTTGACGGGCACCACACCTGCCTGGGGCAAGGCGGACTGCGCCTTGCTGTGCTGGCAAGGCCTCAGGCTGCAGGACTGCATTCCCTCTCTGATCTGCAGCCCCAGGAACAGGATCAGAGATTGTGTGGTGTGGCCCTGCATCCGTAACCACCGGAGGCTGAGCTGCCGACACTGACATCCCCATTGAGGGCAATGGCCCGGCTGCAGGTGGGTCGGACAGAGGAGATTCTCTCCCAAGAACACTCACCTGCGACTGCACATAGGTGTCATCCTCCGAGTCTACACCTGAATACTGCTCGGGGGAGGAACCCCCAGAGACACCCCTCGACAGCACGACCTGCAGCACTTGTGGGTTTTCACCCACAAACACACCACGTCCCTCACTTGTGGAAGGTCGGCCCGGGTTGCCCTCCTGGGACGGCTCAACCACCACATCCCCAGCATCAACAAGTGCTTCGTCCCCTGCAAAGACATGAAAGAGAAAAATGGAAACAGGCATTAGCACCATGGCATGCAACAAGGGCTGATGAACAACAGAGGCAGTAGTTCTACGACACATGTCCCACATGACTGGGAGACCTCCTATGCATTCACCATCACTGGGTCTGTAGGGGAGGCTCAGGGCATACAATGTACAGATTGGAGAGCAACGCCTGCTCACCATGCTGCCTAGCACTGCCATCACACATTGGCCGGTGATTGCCATGTCAAAGGCACATGCCATCACACACATGGCATGTGACATAGCCACCAAGTGAAGAGGGAGAGGAGGGCAACTTTTTTGGATTTCAACCACTCTGGTCCTGACATTGCATCATCACATCAATAAGTTAACATGTTGTACATGGATCTGCTAGTCCAAATTGGCCACGATGCACAGTGCCTTGTCTACATCAACAAAATGCAGTAAACAATGAGATTCCACCTCCCCATCACCTGTAAAGGAATCATATAGCATTCGTGAAGCACCGGTCCAGAAATGTATGAAGGTACAGCGGAGCACTGAGGGGTGGTGGGGCAGTAGGGGATGCCAGTCAACAATCCTACTGGTGCTGGTGTCATTCATGTCACGCAAGTGCAGGGGTGGGTGGCACAATGAAGTGCAAGGGGAAGTGGCGGCTGGAAGTGCTGTACAAGGTAAGTAGGACTTAACGTCAAGGGCAGATGGTGTTAGGCGCAGACAAGTGCTGGGGGGGGTGGCCTATAGGGGTACAGAGACAATCATGCAGTGCTGTGGGCTCGGAGGGGACAGGGGAGGTACACACTGCATCTGGCTCGGCAAGGTCCTTGCAGATTTCTATGTGTCCTGCAGAGTTGTCACATGCCGCAGATATGTGCCCTTGGATTGGGGATCTCATCTTGGTGAAAAGGGTGAGGCGCTATTGCCTTTGGAGCATGTGGCAGGCCAGTTTGCCAGAGGATGAGCATGATGCAGGACATTCCCTCTCTGCCACCCGGCACCTGTGGTCTGGGTTCACAAGATCCGAGTCATGCCAGGACTCTGCATTGGCATGGGGCTTCAGACAGGTGGTCATGACCGTGGCAAAGACATCCAGTGTACCTGACATAGAGTGGAGCATGGAGTGGGCCCTGTCAGGATGGGAGTGAGCCTAAGGGGGAGCTGGATGGGGGGGAGATTTTGGCAGCATGAGCCTCGACTGACACACACTTCATGGGTTGGAATACCAAGAAGGTGTGTGACAGTGGTGAGGGTGGCTTTGCCTGTGGGGTGGTGAGGGTGAGCTGGGAGGAGAGGAGAATGTGATCACTCCAGGAGAGAGGAGTGCAGAGATGGACGGAGAGGGGAAAGTCAGATGAGATCAGAGCATCAAGAGTGTGCCCTGCAGAATGAGTAGGGACAGACGGGAGTCTAGAGGGTGAGAGGGAGTTGCTGAGGTCACAGAAAGGTCACGTGGGGGGGTCAACAAGCATGCAGGTGGATGCGTACAGCACCAAGGAAGAGGATTTCTGTGTCTGGGGACATGAGTGAGGAGGAGAGGTGAGGACACTCAGAAAGGAAGTAGTACATTTGACCAGTTTTCCCAGACACAGTACGCACAGTTTGTGAATGTCAAGGTGTGGTAGAGAGAAACGTCACACAAGCCATTCCAGAGTGGAGTAGGTCTAAGTAGGAGTGACAGTGGCAGGAATACCCTCAGGGAAGCCAAGGGCACACCCCCCCTGCACAGTAGTGGCGGGCCAAGGAGAGGGTCTCCTGAACATCAGGTAGGAGTGTGTGAAGGATGCAGACAGAGCTGGCCGTCAGACATGTTTCCATGAGACCAAGGATGTCAAGGTGCATAACCTCATGTAAGTGACAGATATCGGAGGAATGCCTGATGCAGCCGCAGTGAAAGGAGTGTAATTGTGGAGGAGGTTGACAGCCTTGGAGGACTTACGGGGAGTGCTAGAGATCAGAGGTGCAGCATGTGTAGGAGTTGGAGTGGGAGGCGGAGAAGGATCATGGGAGGGTGCAGGGAGGCAGTGCAGGATTGATGAGGAGAGAGGAGGGGGGACAGCAGGAGAGGAAAGGAAGTTGATGAGATGTGGGTAGCATTTCTCAAGGAGAATGAGGTTGGCCTAAGGGCCTTGGACTGAGATGCTCCCATTACCATGCACATCAATTGTGGCCTCTGAGGATTGGAAGGAGGCCAGGAGTACACCCCAACGGGTCCCACCATTGATGGTGGAAGAGGAGCAAGGAGAGAGGATAGGGACCATGTGAAGGGTCTATGGGACAGGCAAAGGCATGTATGAGCAGATGTCAGTGAGAGTTGGCTTTGAGTAGGCTCAGATGCACTTGTCAGCAATAGGGTGGGTCGCATTGGAGGGCAGGGTGCCCTCATTTGACTGTTAGCAAGCAGGTGTCGTGAGTAGGGCACGATGGTCTGAACTGTAGAAGTCAGGGAAGATAGACCATGAAGAGCAGCATGGAGTGTGAGGGAATGGGGCTCGAAACCAGACGGTACCAAAGCACACAGGTAGGAGGTGGATGTCAAGGCAACATCCACAGTATGACAGCATGTTGGTTGGCATTTATATACAGAGGACGCATTAGCATGTGGTATCATTGCATGTCAGGCATGTGAAGATGAAACTTGATTGGCTGGGGGAAAGTATAGGAATGGTATGTAAGACATCAGATGAATAGACAGGGGAGTATGAGCAACAATGTAGTGACAAAATGACAATTCAAGGGCAACTTCCATGGTGTAGGGCCATATGTGCACTGTTGCCAGTTGGGATAGTGCTGTGGGCAGATGGTGTTGCACTGAACATACTGGATGAGGCACATGGGTGCCACTATCAACTCTGCCACACACCCCCTTGACAGGCACCCAACATGAATGCTTCACACACACACCATGCACATGGATAATACACACATGCATGTGCACTCACCGGATGATGCCTCGTAATCAGGGAGATCTCCCACACCTTGGAGTTGTCCCTCGGTGACGTAGGATCCAGCTACGGACTCGTGTGGTGTGAGTTCTATTTCCTGTGCTGGGGACCCACCTCCAGTCACCAAGGTTGCGGCATGACTTGAGGCCAGCTTATCCTTTGCCCTGCGCTTAAGGTCATTCCAGCGCTTCTGGCAATCACTAGCTGTGCGCCTCACTACTCCAAGGGCACTTATTCTGTCAGCAATGGTCTGCCAGTGTGCCTGGCGTCTGGCATGTGTGGTCTTGGACCCTGCAACGATGACCATTTCCCTATCATGATCTGACACATACTGAACAAGTGCATTCAGTTCGGCGTCTGTGAAGCTTGGCTTCCTTGATGGGCCGGACTGTGCAGCCGTGCCTGGGGCATCAGCCTGTGCCGGACGTGCACTCTTCCTCTTGCGCTTGGAAGGGGGTGGGGATCCAGAGTGTCCTACGCCGCTGTGGACACTAGGGGCAGGAGCCGTGGTGGACTCAGTACTGGGTGTGTGGGATTGCACACTCAGCATGGGAGTAGGTGCAGGCATTGGGGGTAGTGGGATGGGGTCAGGCCTGATCTGAGGTGCATGAACTAGGACCGACACAGTCTTGGCAGGGTGTATGAGAGGTGGGGTGGATGGAGCCACACCCTGGCTACGGGGGCCAGCAGATGACCTATCTGGCATAGATGCGCGTGCCCTGATGACACCAATGTGCACCGGTGCACATGCAGTGGACCTTCTGACCTGGATGTCAGCGATGGGATCACCCTCGGACAGGTCTGCTGCCACAATGGGCTGGTCCGACAAGGGCTGATCAGGGTTGGTATCAGCCACATGACCCTCAACTGGGGGGGGGGGGCATGGGTGTCCCTGACTGGTCCTCCAGACTGGGGGGGACAGGGGCACCCTGCAAGTCACAACCACGTCCCCTAGTGGATCCTCCACGGCCACCACGTGTGGCTCGGCCACCTTTGCCACCCTTACGGCTTGCACGCCTCCCAACCATGGCACTGATGTTATTGTGTGTATGGGAGTCGGTGTGCACAATTGTCCTGGGCAATTGGGTGTCAAAGGGGTTGGGTACCAGATGGTATTCGTACCCTAGTGCAGTGGCAAGGCTATATGACACCCCTGGGGAAAGATGACGGGTCACGCAACGCACAGGCACCCCAGAAAAGTTAAGGAACGTGCACAATACCCCTCCTAGACCACGTGTGCTGATGGAAAACCCTGCACTACGCTGTGGCATCCAGTAACACAATGAACGTATGCGTGTCACACGCAGCCTAGAATGACCTCTGAAGGGGTAGGCTACACACGGGGCAAGCACAGAAGTTAGATACGTGCGTGACTCACCGTCTGCCAGGTAAAAGAGCGTGAAAAATGAGCGCGTTTGGTTGGCAACACCCCCGCCAAAAGAAGATGTGTACGCTGTCTGAGGAGACAGGACAACAGTAGAAGGGGACACTGTTTGAGGGAACAGGCCCAGGTAAACCAGTACAAGAGGAAAAAGAGAAAAAGCTGTCAGAGGTAACAGGGAGTACGAACTGGAAACGCTGTGAAGTAAATCGCGTGTGAAACGACAAGAAGTACAGAATTCACCCACTCGCTCTCCACGAAAAGCACGTACAAGGAAATGGTGTTCTACACTACCTTATATACAGGCCCACACGTACAGCGTCACTTACGGCGTGTACGTGCTTGGCCCATGTTCACCAATCACACGCTTTGTCACTTCTGCGTGTGGATCCTTTTTCACCAATCACACGCTTTGACACTCCTGCGTGTAGCTCACTTTTCACCAATCACACGCTTTGTCACTCCTGCGTGTAGATCCATTTTCACCAATCACACGCTTTGTCACTCCTGCGTGTAGATCCATTTTCACCAATCACACGCTTTGACACTGCACGTGCAGGTAACTATAGACGCACATATGCTGGTGACGGGTTTTCGCGCGATTCGCTGAGTGTGGGGTTTTCACGTGCAAAATCACTCCCTATCAGGCTGTCCACGCGTTCAAACACGAAAGACCACGCTCCTGGCCAGGAGGCCAAATTACAGTCCCCCAGAGCCCTGAGCACGCTCCCACCTGCCATCTGCTGCTGCCTGACTGCCTGCTGGCCACGTGCCCCACAGTGCTGGTGGGTGGGGGTGGTGGGAGACATGGGTGGGGGCCTGGTGGAGGGTGCCCCTGGTGGATGGGGGGTGGGGGTGGTGGGAGACATGGGTGGGGGCCTGCTGGCAGGTGCCCCTGCACTGCTGGGGGGTGGGGGTGGTGGGAGACATGGGTGGGGGCCTGGTGGAGGGTGCCCCTGGTGGATGGGGGTGCAGGGGGACATGATCAGGTGTGCAGGGTAGTCCCCTGTTTTGTGGGCTGCCTGCAGGGGCCATGGAGGGTGTACAGGGTACACCTGTGAGGGCCCACCCAGCCTATTCGCGTGTGATAATTCCCACGCACCCCTGTAATACACGTACCCTGGCCAATCGCGTGTTGAACTTCCCGCTACCCCTGTAATACACGCACCCTGGCTGTTCGCGTGTGATAATTCCCGCGTACCCCTGTGATACACGTTCCCTGGCCTATTGCGTGTTCTACTTCACGCGTACCCCTGTAATACACGTTCCCTGGCCAATCGCGTGTTGAACTTCCCGCTACCCCTGTAATACACGCACCCTGGCTGTTCGCGTGTGATAATTCCCGCGTACCCCTGTAATACACGTTCCCTGGCCTATCGCGTGTTCTACTTCACGCGTACCCCTGTAATACACGTACCCTGGCCAATCGCGTGTTGAACTTCCCGCTACCCCTGTAATACACGCACCCTGGCTGTTCGCGTGTGATAATTCCCGCGTACCCCTGTAATACACGTTCCCTGGCCTATCGCGTGTTCTACTTCACGCGTACCCCTGTAATACACGTTCCCTGGCCTATCGCGTGTTCTACTTCACGCGTACCCCTGTAATACGCGTTCCCTGGCTGTTCGCGTGTGATAATTCACGCGTACCCCTGTAATTCACGTTCCCTGCCTAGTCGCGTGTAGAACTTCCCGCGTACTCCTGATTTGAAGATTGCCCGCTTTGCTTTCCTTGTTTGCCTGCCCTGTGAAGTGGTCCAGGGTTAGCGCAGCCCTTAGCGATGATTTAGCGATTTTGATGGCTTTTCCTTGCGCGAGGGCGTTCTTGGGGGCGTTACTGGCGCTGCTGCAGGCTCGCTGCGATTCTCTGCGCCACGGCTGGTTTGGGAGCATAAAATCCATGAATACGCTGTGCGCGGAAATCAGTTTTAGCGCACGTGCCTGGCGCAGACTATCGCAGGCGCACGCTGTGCGCCAGCCGCGTGCGCTACTTGTGCGCTGGATTCTATGAATTACCCTGTGAATGTGTGCAGTATTATCACTGCTGTAAAAACACTAAATAATCGATTTTGTTTTTTTCAATCGCAGTGAAGACTACTCTCCTGAGAATCAACAGCATCTACACTACAGACGACATGTCCGAAGAAACCTGGTCATCTTGCAAAAAAAAGTAAGCACAGTACTACCTTTATTTTATAACTGCTCCTCAAAGAGGCTGCGTGGGTTGTTTGGTTATTTTGGGCACCAAAGCAAACATTGATTTCTAAACCATTCTACCTGCAAATATCCATTTATTGAACAAAAAATAACAGGCAGAATGGCTGACAAATCCATGTGTGTTTGGAACGCAAATAACATACGTAATCCTTAGAAGGTTAGATTTAGAAAAGAATTTGCTGTTGCAAGTTTATGGCATTTCGTTTATTAATAATGGTTGTCGTCACAAGTAGCCCATTTTGTACTCTCATCTGAAGCACCTTGTAGTAGTATAGAAACAGTAAAGTATCCTTACCGAATCATTGCAAGGGTTCAATGCACAATGACACACCATGACAAAGAGCTTCCCTATCAGACTCATGTACACATGCAAACAGCACACATACATTGGACAACAGACCAAAGTATACCTTTTTTTTTAACAAACACCAAAGAATGCCTACCAAAAAGCAACTTTGTAGAAAGGAACGCAGAAGTAGAGCAAATAAAAATAAAAGTGCCCAATGTAAGCATCCACCTGTTGTGGAGTTTGTAGAGAATCTTGGAACAAACCAGCTAATACAGTTGATGAGCAAAACAAAGGAAGTCTCAACTACCGAAACTTTACCTCCTCCATCAAAATGTGTCACAAAACACAAAAATGTGGTCACGAAAATGGCTAGCAGTACAGCTAACAGTGCTCCTAATAATCCTGATAGTGTAACAAAAACCCATAGTAAAAAAGGATTTTAGCAAAAATGTTTCATCACAGAGTCCTTCAAAATCTACTAAGAAGAGGATCTAAATCATCCTCACCCCTTAAAACCTACCGTAGAAAGTTAATTCTACAAGCTCTTGTGGACAGTGCAATCCTTCTCAAAAGGAAGTTGTTTATATTAGTGTTAAATAGGATGAAAGCACTAACAAAACTAAGTACCAAACTACAAAATAGACTCAGCAATAAACGGAATGTGAACAAAAATTATTTCTTACATGTTTGTGGTGGTGAATGAGTCACACAACAACCACAGAACCTTATTTTAATAAAGAAGCATACATACAAAATCGAACAAACACAATTGCCATACATAGCAGTGGACGAGGGTATGAGAAAATCAATACTACTATCATGGAACAAGAAATACTGCTTACAAAACTATCCGCTGAAAACGCAGAATTACCTCTCGATTCAGCACAACCTCACCGTCCAGTATACAAATGGCCGTGCACATCAATGTGTACCATTCCAAACAAAGCTTTCAAATCTTTACGTCAGTTCCTCAATCAATATGTAAAAGGTAAAGAGAAAAGTAAAATGAAAGTACTGCAAAATATGGATATTTGTCCAGTGCAGAAATACACAGGACTAAAAGGACATTCATTAGCCTGCATTTCTGGGCCTATTTGCAAAAGTACCTTCCATGATATCAAAAGAATAGCAATATATCATTCCAATGTAAGTAATCTAGTGTATAAAATATACTATGCAAAAAGTCCAGCTTCAGAATTAGGCAATTTAAATACCACTCTTCTGCATGGTACACCCAAATACTTACAAGAAGAAATTGATCGTATTCAGAAAAAGTATTTTGGAAGTGAGAGCCACTTACAAAATGCAACAGCTTTAAAAGATAGTAGCAACAATTCTGCACATAGCAACCTTATATTACACACATACAGAAAAGAAATAGTGAAATTTAAAAGCCATCAGCTGAAGTACCAAACCATGTGTGTGTGTGTTGCCGCAGAACGTTTTACAAAAGGAACACAAAAAATGTGGACATAGCATACGTAATAGAAGACAATGAAGTCTCTAAATGGTTTGAATTAGCTCTCTGCCTTTTAGCTGAAAACAAATATGAACTAACTGAAAGCCTAATATGTTGAGGTTACCAAAAATCCTGCAACAGCTCAATTTGTCTGAGAGAATAATAATTCAACCAGTTCACCCCTATCAAGAAATCATACACCTTCATCCAAAAACAGCAAAATACCCTTCCTCTGAATTGGTGAAAGGCATTCATGGCAAAGTAGTTTATTTGCCATTAGATCTAACAGAAAATGTACACACTCTAGGAGTGGAACGTTCAATAGAGCATTCTTTAATAGTCTTGGTAAATGGAGTACCAACAAAGGACAAAAAATATTGGCAACAATTTGTGTACTTACACAAAGTTAGACAAGCATTGAAATATCTGAAAGACAGCAATGAGTTCTACAAGGAAATAAATATTGATGAGAGCTTAAGGGAAACAACTGAAATAATTCAAGAGCCATCAGAAACTGAGAAATTCGATCTTCTGGATCCAGCTGCAGTATCCACTCTTTTGGACCATTACACAAATCATCCATTGCAATCCAATGAAAGCATAGATTATGCACTAGAAACTTACCAGATGCGACAAACCAAAGGGTCACCAATGAGTATTTGGGAAAGAATTATAGAAGCACGTGCTTTTCCACTGCTATTTCCTACTGGCAAAGGTGGAATATACGATGATACACCCACTCAGATTGGGGCATCAGAATACTGCTCATTACGAATGTATTCGCAAGATCCCAGATTTAGACAGAATGTGGAATACACATTCCACCTGCTCTATGAAAGTGAGTTAGCAACACTATGTTATGGAGTTGCACACATTCTTAAATTTGGAACCCACTTTCAAAATATGTAAGCAACACAGTTAATACAAAATGTACAGGAAAAAGATGAGGTTTTACAATCAAGTATAACAGATTTGTTTGCAAACATGCGTGGCACAAAGGAATACTGGTTCAGACAGCACGGAGACGTGCGTTGCATGATCAGAAACCTTGGACCACCGACTTGGTTTGTTACGCTAAATTGTGCAGAATATGCATGGGAAGATTTACATGAGTTCCTACAGTTGGCAAACAGCAACAAAAGCAACATAGATATATTAACACCTGGAGAAATTTGCTCTCTAGATACAGTTAATGTCTCAAGATATTTCCATCATTGTTTCATTGCCATGCTACACTTTATTTGCAATAAAACTGTTCCTCCCCTTGGAGAAGTGCAGCATTTCTTTTGGAGAAAAGAATATCAAGCAAGAGGAGCACCACATATTGACATGCTGTTATGGATCAAAGGTGCACCAAAATTGGGGCACGACAGTGATAGCACTGTTTTGCAGTTTATTCAAAAATATGTCACATGTGAAATCCCTTCACAACAGACAAATAGTGAGCTGCATGGGCAGATTTTACAATTTCAAAGACACAAATGTGGCAAATATTGTTGCAGCAAATACAAAAACAAAGGTAAATACTACACCAAATGCTGCTTTGGTTTTCCTAGAACAGTTACAGAAACAGGTGAAGTAAACAACTTCATGTCTTCAGTTCAACATAGTGTTAAAGATAAATCACCTCAGAACACATATTACATAAAAAGAAGGGAAGAATCAAAATATATCAATTATTACAATGCAATAATTGCCCTCTTATGGAATGCAATCATAGATGTGCAGTACATTGCAGACAATTCAACTGCTGTTGCACGATATGTTACAGCTTACTTAACAAAAGCTGAAAAAACAGAGCTTCAAGACCTCTGGGATGACCTAGCATCAGACAAAACATTATCACAGAAATTGTACAGACTAGGCATAAAAATGCTCTCTCATAGAGAATGTGGGGCCTATGAAGCAGCAGATCATTTAACTGGCACTGCTTTGTATGGGAAATCAGACAACATAGTATGGCTCAGTCTTGGTCTTGCAACATTTAGAAAAAGAGTGCTACAATCATATGAGGACATAGAAACAATTGCCAGAAAATATCCCAACAGCCAAGACATTCTAAAAAATAATTTACTGGACGCATACTATCCGAACAGGAGTAGCACTTTGGAAAGAATGTGTCTATACCACATAGCTCAAAACTTTGCATACAAAAATAATGTAAAACCTGATGAAAGAAAACGTAGATATAGAGTGACGGATTGTGAAGGGAGCTTAGTGAAACTTACCAAATGAAGCTTAATTAATCATGTAAAATTGTCATTAAAAACTCCTCAACAGAAAGAACTATATTACATGTCTCTGTTACAACTTTTCAAACCATGGAGAAAAGAGGAAGACATACTAGGTAACTATGACTGCTATGAAGATGCTTTCAAAGCAAATGAAAGCACTATAACTGATGTGAACTTTACGCAGTACAAAACAATTTTACAGAATGAGCAGCAACAGGAAGAAGACCTTCAGGCCCATAAGATAAGGACTCTTCCGACAGTAGTCAACCTTCTGTAACAGGAAGTCAAGAACCACTAGGACAACCACTAATAGCAAATGAGGCTGAAGTAGCTATGGCAGAAGTAGAAAACACCATGTATCAGTATCAAGAAGATACATAAGACTTAACTGTACAACAAGCAAACCTTAACAACGATCAGCACACCATTTTTGAAGACATAACAAAACAAATTGTACATGTTGTACAGCACGAAAATAAAGAATGGACCTGCCAAAATTACAAACCTATACTGCTGTACGTCAGTGGTGAAGCTGGATCAGGGAAAACATCCTTAATCAAAATCATCAGCAAGTTCCTTCAACAATGGACAAACAACAAACTGTCAGCTGTTGTAACAGCCCCCACAGGTTTAGCTGCCAACAACATAGGCGGTGTCACTTTACATCGATTACTACTGCTTCCAGTAGAGCATCAAAATAAATTAGACTACTACAAACTTTCTGCAGAAGCTGCAGTGGAATTACGCAGAGTATTGAAACAAATGAAATTGCTACTAATAGATGAAGTGAGCATGGTCTCCACCCTAATGTTGGCTTTGATTCATCTCAGATTGCAAGAAGTACTTAAAAATAACAACAAAGAACTCTTTGCAGGGAAACACATTATCGTTTTCGGAGATCCTCTACAATTGATCCCAGTGAAAGGTGAACCGATTTTTAAAATCTTAGGCCACAAACTTGGTAGCATAGGTAATGTTAACATTTGGCAACATTTCCAATACAGAGAATTAAAGAGAACATGCAGCAATCTGCAGATCTCACTTACGCCAACATCTTAAAAAGTATTAGAGTTGGTGTATTATCGCAAGAAGCACAGGTTGAATTGAAAAACCTGCATATACATGCACTTTATGGCGATAAAGCATGTGCAACTGATGTTATGGAACAAATAGCGCACAAAAATGTCAATTGTATGGCCTTAATGCCAACTCTTGCAAGCTGCTTCAAATCCAATGAAACAATGTCAAAGAAAGAAATGCAACCAATAATAGAAATTAGCGCCACAGACAAACTGGACGTACATGGTATGACAGTACTCATGTGTGAGCAAGCCACAACAAGACTAAATAGTTTAAAAAATTCAATCTCCAACACTGCTGGGTTGGAAAAAATATTGAAATTATCCTTAAATTGTAGAGTAATGTGTAAACGTAACCTTGATGTAGAGCAAGGGCTAGTTAATGGAGCACTGGGCACAGTTGTTGGCTTTCAATCATACCCACGTGATAGCAACATTTAGTTTGTAAATATTCGCTTTGTTGAGTTTCAGAAGTGAAAAGGATAGGGTGCTCAATTGCTCGATTCCTTCTCTTCAAAGACATGTATGTGCGTAGAGAGCAATTCTCTCTAACTCTTGCATATGCAGTTACCATTCATAAATCCCAAGGTCTTACCCTAGACAAAGCATTGATAGATATAGGAAACACAGTGTTTAAGGAAGGCATGAGCTACGTAGCATTATCACGCTTACGTACACTTGACGGTCTATTGCTAATAAAATTTTATTCAAGTAAAGTGAAAGCTGATATTTCTTACATTCTAGAATACAATAGATTGTGTCACTGTACACCCCTCATCTGAAACAATACCCTGTTCCAGATAAAGTAAAACGTGGTAAAAGAAAAGTAAATGAAACAGAAATGCAACAGAATTCAACAGCAAATTCGGCAAAGAAAAGTAAAGAAGCTAAAGTTTCATCAATTACCTCAAACATAGAACAACCTATTAGGGAATGTAAACCAGGCACGTCGGCAAAGAATCAATAGAGAAACTGAAAAATGCACTCAGACACAGAACTTGCCGGGCCATTCAAATAAAGTGGAGTAAGTTGCTATGCAAACATAGCGATGAATATTCTATTTCAATTGCCACCAATTGTTAACAATATTTACCTGAACAGTACAGACCAATTGTGTTTGCAAAGGTTAGTGCTGCATAGAAATGCAAGAAGCAATCCTGACAACACATACAGTGTTCATGGAGTAAGGCAACAATTGGACGCCTGTGATGGAATGGTGAGATTCACTATGAACTCACAAGAAGATCCACAAGAATGTCTAATGTACATACTATTAGTATTGGAAAACAAAAGCATACCTGTAAATGAAATCTTCTAAATTTCGTACATGTGGAAACTTACATGCACTCTCTGTAGCAAAGTGGTACGGGAAGAAATCCCAAATGAGCGATTTGTGTATGTTTCCATACCAAATTGAATTGTGAGAGCATTCCATTTCAGCAACTTGTACAAAATGCAAACCATGACAGATTATGTACCATTTGCAATTCAGACAATCGCCCCACCTTACTGATACAATCACATAGTGCCTTCATAATACTTATGCTTCTATGTTATAATGCAGATGGCACCAAAAACAACTGCAAACTGACTGGATTCACACACGGTTAAGTGTCACTTGGAAAGAAAACCTTTACAACAGTAGGTACAATCTACAATGCAGGAGCTACAACCAATGCAGGTCAATACACGGCATACATTAAAAAGAATTGTGGATGGTTCGAATGTAATGATAGAACCATTAGTCTAAAGCAGAGATTGCCAGCTAATCTAACAAATGCGTATTTAATGTTCTTAAAGCCAAAATGTACAAAATAATGTGCACTTCAAGATTGGCAACAAATGATGTGAAAGACTGCAAAGAGTTAGAATACGCCCACAGGTATCTAACTACCCAAGAGGATGAAAGAAGGACACAAATACATGATTATCACAGATTGGTGGAAACAAATGCACAGGTAGAATAAGCATACAGGTATCTAACTGTTGCTAAAAATTTGGCAGGAAGGCAACAAAGAAAACATTAATGGGAAAGATAAAGGAAACAGGATATAACAACGGCACACATGAATGAGTATCACAAATCTGTATGAACAAATGCACAGTTAGAATGCGCCTACAGGTATCTAACTGTTGTTAAAAATCAGCAGGAAGGCAACAAACTTAACATTGATCAGAAAGATGAAGGAAACACTCAAAGGAAACAAGGAAGTAGTTAGTACCATAGTAAACGAAGGTTTTTTTAAATCCGACAAGGATTTTATTTCCCCAGACCCAAGGATTAGAAAAGCAAACACAGAAACTGAGCGCAATGCACAGTACACTGGTTTGTAAACTAAATATGAGGGTAAAAAAAATGTAAACTGTATATTATGCAATGTAGTACATTTTCAAAAAATGCAAACACTAACACACCTTTTTCTTTTATCACAGAAATGGAAAAAGGGGTACTTCTGCCAAGTATGATAGCCACTTAAAAATTGTATGTGGATTCTGAACAAAGTAAGGAGTAAGTATATTGGCAGTCATTTTCTACACATGGGAATCTACACGTCAAAGCTATGGTACTAATATGCTGCAGTGCCTGTAGGCCAGCCCATGCATCTTCGGTGAGTAATCTACCACCTACGCCTTAGGACCAAGGTACAAGGAGTATAGTTCCTATCCACAACCATCGCCGCTTATCAAAACCATGGTCCTTGTAAATTAGCTACTTATAAATGTACTTTTCGGACCATCGTCTGCAGCCATGAAGATAAGACACTAGGGCGTCAACACAACTAGCGCATTAGACCACACCCATATTGACTTGTAACTCCACTGCTTATGACTTCAGTCTTGGCTGCAAGATATCTTTTTCAAACATTGAAGAATGCGATTTATTAGATTTACACAACTAAAAACCTTTACAAGAGTCGAAAGGTAAAGTATTCCATCCTTGGCACAAGAAAACCAATAAGTTTGTACAAAGTTATGCAGTAATTATACGCATGGGTGGGTTAGTACAACAATGGTGATTATGATTACATATACTGCCAATGTTATGGCAGTATGAAAACAAGTTTTTAATTGTGTAAATCTAATAAATCGCATTCTTCAATCTTTTGGTGTTTATGTTATGAGCTAACTGATATGTGTTAAGTTAGCCCCACTGTGATCTTTTTCCTACTGAAAGCGTCAATGACTAGGGTAGCTGTTGACTCCGATTACTTTCCTAATTGGTACAAAAAATAGTCATATACCTTTGGTGACTGAGGTATAGCCTGTGGCCGTGGGCAGTAGCCAGATTGTCTGGGTCATGGCATAATGTTATGACACAGACAATCTGCCTACTGGCCATGACAGCTAGGGACGAAAAATGGTGTTAAAGTGGCTATGTCTACCTGGGACCGGCTATGTGGTAAAGTTATTGGAAGGTATGATAGGTTTGAAAGGGAAAAAAGGTGCTTGTGGTAATATGTTCATAGGGTTTCGCGGGCTGCCATGGCAAGGGAAGAGGGGCTGTGTATGGAGCCCCGCCTTCTCTTTCCATGTTGGCTGTCTTGGAAAAGGATTTTACTACCTACAACGGATGCCGCAGGCGTCCCGCTGTAGGAAGAATAATCCTTCCGCGGGACGCCACAGGCGTACCGCTATAGGAAAAAAAATCTGTTTTAGTACCCTGGGTTCCCGCTTTGGGAACCAGGGGTGCTAATGGCCTTTATCCACCATTTTCGGGGCTGCAATGGACAATGATGGTCCGTAGCCCTCCTTATTTATTTATAACGCACTAATGCCCTTAGACATCAGGCTGTGTGGTTACAGTATTTGTTGAGGAAGATGAGGTGGAGGAAGACAGCTTACTACTTGCTGAGAAAGGAATTTGATGTCCTGGGTGTTAGTCTTAGCAGTGCACGGTGGTGGCGCGAGTCATGGTTGCTTAGCTTGCCATAACTGGCGAATTTCAGGGGTTTAGATTTTACTTGTAACCATAACGTCCTTTTAACAAAGTTTTTTCATTGAATTTCATACGTTTTTATTAGTCCAACTTAACTATAACGTCCCTTTAACAAAGTTTTTTCATTGAATGTATATATATATATATATATATATATATATATATATATATATATATATATATATATAATTTCTTTGTTTTTTTTTATTTGAAGCTCTTGGGCTGGGGCCAGCAACATGTGGCTCTTTGTTTCTGGAGTGGCTGGTTTTCTGATAGCTATAGCAGGTAAAATAGCTTGGTGGGTTGAGCGCTTGCTGCTGCTGCAATGTGTGTGTGTGTGTGTGTGTGTGTATGAGCTGCAGGTTGCAGGTTCGACTACCAGCAAGGTCAACTCAGCCTTTCATCCTGCTGAGGTTGATTAATGAGTAACAACACAGGTTGGGTCATATTGTATGTATATTTGTTCTATAAGAAGCACTTAAGCGTAAGTGCTATATAATAAGATATCATTATCGTTTGGACTTGAACGTCTGCCTGCATTCACAGTAATTTGGTAATATTGGCCTATACGCATTGATATTAACGATACATTTGGTGATCCATTCTTGTATGAAATGTGTATCACTTTACAGTGATATCGTAACCATATTTTTCGTAGTGTACTTAGAAACAATGCTATGTGATGACACTTCCTGTTTTGTCAAGGGGTTAAAGCTTGTGTTCCATCTCTTCCCGTGATGTCACTTAGGGATGGGGTCAAATAACATTGCTTCCTGTGATATCATCAGAGGTCAAGGCTGAGTTGACCTTGCTGGTCATGTGATGTCACTTCCGCTACCCCAGGCATTTTGGTGAAATGACTTTGCTGCGACAGGACAAGCTTTGTCAGGTTTTTAATGCTTTTTATGAGGGAATGTAAGAGTGAAAATTTGTAAATTGGGTCCTAATAAAAACAAAGGTGTACAAAATGGGACAGTACTGAAAAATAAGCACTGAATTCTTCTAATACACTGGCGAAAAAGACCGTAAACATTCTCAAAAATCCTCCAAAACTCCTCAAAAATCTAAGATGCGGCCCAGCTATGTATACCACTATAGTTACAGCCTACAAAATCAACAAAGAGAAATTGACGTCAAAGTGAGCTGGTGCAGCACCCCACAATCTCCAACACTCAAGTGGGCTTGGGTACTGTTTTGGGTTTCCAATACGTGTCACAGGTTTTATCAGGACCAACAAATCCACACTCCAGATTCAGTTTGAGCCTCTCAACTAAGTTGAGTGGACGATTCACCCAGGTGATGAAATTTAATGATAAGTCTGGCATGTTTCTACACGTCGGGGGGGCATCCTTACAGTCTGTCACCAACAGAAGAGAAAATGTCATATCTCGCTCCACATCAGCTAAAAATCAACTAGTCCTTCGCAGAGGCAGAGTATAATGGAGATTTCCACTGGCTCGCCTGATGCAGAGAGTACTTGTAGGAATAACTCTGCACATGGTTCATCTGGCTTGTGCGCTGGGCGACATGTTGGTCAAAAATAGTCTAATGCTTTGTCAATACTGTCGGTGAAATTGACAGTATCTCCCGTGTCTGCTGAAGCTCCTTCTTCGCACCTGGACCATATATGCATGTAAAACTGTCAATAGGAGCAAATCTATGCCCGGTACTTTAACCACTGCATCAATATCAAGGCCACCCTCCCCTCCCAGGGTACCTTGATGCTGTAGACACATAACAGGTGTGTATTGTTGCCCAGGTCAACGGCACTCATTTTATCAACTTCCAAAGGATGAAGCGTTGGATTCAAACCTGCGACCAGGAGGTCCAAAACAGACACTTTCTAAGGGTGAATAGATCCACTGAGCCAAAGACCTAACGTGCAATGATTTGGCGGAAAGTGCAAATATGGTGCAAATTGATTGATCCAATTGCTATGCCCATGCACAAAAACTGTTTCCAAATGTGCAGACTTTGTGTGCCTCTGCACGGTGGTGCCATGATTTCACTCTTTCATGTGTAGCAACAGCATTGTGGGAACCATAAGTATAATGAGAAAATGCTACCTTTTCAGCATCTCTGATCTTTTGTTGATGAGAGGTGTTCTTTAGCAGCTGCACAGTGCAACTGACATCCACATCGGGCCCGTTATCATGCTACGTCGCGCATCGCGAGCCTTAAATTAAGTAATGCCTGCAGCCAGGGCGTGCAGATGGATGCTCCTGCTACTGTAACACGTATATGAATAGATTTACATGTCCCCTTCGCTTATTTCACAGTAATCCTCCGGAGATGTCGACGCTCAACTGCTAGAAACCCCCTTATCAAACGTCAGCCTTAATCTTGGAGCTGGAGTGCTTGTGGAATCCCACCCGGGGCCGCCTGAAGTCCTGCGTACACTTCAAAGCCACGGTTACACGAGCAGCGCTAGCCCAGCACTTCATGCCTCTAAACTGCCCTCAGAGGAATGCCATGGTCAAAAGGAAGCAGGCACCACTCACTCACAGTTTAATAATGCGCACACAGATACGGGGATTTAGAAACCCTGCGTGCCCCCGCTGCCGCGTGTCAAGAACGGACGCGGCAACTCTTGTCTCGACTGGAACGAATGCAGCTAGGCCTACTCCTGTAACAGTGCCCGAGAACTGAAAGGAGCCATTTTGAAAAAAGCCGGGCACCTGCTGCTCACGGGAATTTGAGACGAATTTAGGTTTTAGCAAAATGACGGATGCAGACAGAAACTTTCCCCGAGGGTTTCCAAGCATGACAACTCCCCAAGCAGGCTGGCTCCTGGAGAGGAGGGTGGGAACTGGAGCGGTGATGAGTCTGCACATGTGTGAGTTCTGCGCGCGCATTATCATTCAGCATCCCTGGGCTCCCCCTCCCCCTCAAGTGGTGGATTCGACAGCGGAGACATTGAAAAGTCCCTGGTAGTCTTGGAGCAGAGGTGTGTTTGCTTTGACTGGAAGGCTGCTTTGGAACGGACCCTTTCAGGAATCAAAGTGAATTTGAACAAACAATCGTTGTATTCGGGGGAAAAATGCATTCCTGTGATGAAGGACTGCGTATTATCGCATTTCTGATGCTTCAAATGAGCCGATTGAACTTAATCCCCCGGCTAGAGCGGGGCCATTGAAGATCGTTTACTGGTGTGGCCTTGCTTTCATTGGAGGGCAGACATTGCTGGAGTGCTGGAGTTGCTGCACGCTTTTCATGTGTAAGGCAGAGGCCTAGCCAGGATTCTTTACCAAGGGAGGCCTTGAGCTAGTGTAGTTGGGCCCACTGCAGTGACATTAGCACCTGTAAATGCCCCCTCAACGCTGCTTTTGGGTGTGACTTGTAATCCTCCGGACCTGCCTTGCCCGCTCAGGTCCTACCCTGTCTACGGCTCTGGTCAGAGGCATTGCTAGGGGGAGGGAGGTGCTAAGGGTGCTATAGCCCTGGTTCTTTTGGTTGTAGCCCCGGATAGAAGCTCATGTGCTACAACCAAGATGCTAGCAAGCCCTCAGTCCCGCCAGTCCCAAGATTAGCTTAGTCCCTGGTTTTGTCCAGACCTAGCAACACCCCTGCCTCTGGTGTAAGGTAAGGCAAAGCAGGCACCCATTTTGTAAATCAGCCGCCCTGAGAAAAGGCAAAAGATCTAAAAGCCACACCTCTCAACCTTTCAAGTTCAAAGGGCGGTTGAAAATAAACATTTGTGTTTTTGGCAGGTGAGAGTGCATTGAAGTGAATGGACAGATGAAGGGCTTGACGGATGAGTGAATGGATTCCCTGGCTGATGACGCTCACCAAAAGCGTGTGAGTTGAGAGGTATAGAAAGCTACTGTCCTACATATTGTTCAGCTATCTTGGTGAATACCAAATACACCCACCAAGGGTATTTATGTATGTGTGAATGTCACTATGTGAGTTTTCTGTAGTGTAAACCTACCTGGGTGGTCACAAAGTACTGTACATAAGTGAAGGGTACAAGCAATAGAGCACCTCCCACCTCACTCTTCTAGCCTGGAATGATACCTGTACAAAACAGTATACTGTACGAAATGTAACTGCTGTGTATATCACAAATATACTATAACCATGCAACTATTCCCTTGTAACTAAGCCTTTCACAAGTAACAGCGCTGCGATGCCCAAGGGCTGCCTGTGTGCTATACAAATGTAAACATAAATAAATAAAGCAACAGGGGCATGGCAGGCAATAGGGGTTCTGCGCTATGCCCAACCAAGATATGATGAGACGTCCTGTAGAGATGCGTTTTCTTTTTCTCCCTGAAGTGCACAAGCGAGCGTGCAGTCCTGATGGGCATCAGAATGTTGTCCCAGGCGCTGAAAAGCACACACAGGAACGAGTAATGGATACATCTCCCATAAAGTCTCACACTACTACTGAGCCAGCAGTCGGCGGATGAAAGGTGAAACTGTCACAGTCTGACCAGTATTCCGCCTTCGCCCCTTAGGGGAGTGCAGGCCGAGGGCAGGCTATACAATTCAGGAGGGGTCTGAGCTAGTACAGAAGCAGACCAAACAATAGTACAATGTTTCCAAAATAAAAGACTATACAACCAAGTGTCTATACAAATAAGATACTTTAATTAAACGGACAATACAAAGTAATAAAAAATGCTATGAACCACCTTTGTAAAGGAAAACCCAGAGAATGTAGAGTTTGGAACAGAAGGGTCATACTGGGTTTGAAGACAAGGGGTACGCAAGGACTACATTAAGGACCATTGTTTTTTTTACCACAGATGGTAAGTATGGGTAAGTTATATAAATGAGGTGGTGCGGGGTGGGAGGGTGCCATGCAGGGGGTCTCCCCCAATTTCGGTGGTTTAAAAAAGAGGTAATAACAACAGAAGAAATGTGAAAATTTGCTATTTGGCCAAAAAAATAAACAAAGCCTAATAGATCCCTTTAAAGAGAGCAAGAGGGACAGAAGGACTTCAAATAATTTAGAATAGTTTTCTTTGCACTCAATAGTGATGAACCATGCGTTTAGGCTGTTTGAATAGATTGAGTCAGTGTTAAGACGTTTCAAGTTACTGGATCATGGGCTTTGAGACAGTCATGTTAGCGTGAGACAGTCCGACACAGTGGTGCAGTACTGTAACTGTGATTGGCTCCAGTTGGGTGAAGAAACAGGCAGTTGTGTGTCGAGCCAGGTCTTGCTTGAATCAGCTCAAAAAGCTTCAACAATGCAGTGTAGTACTTCAATGTTGATGGGCTCTAAAATGCTGGATAGATCGATTTTTTATTTGGTTGGTTGAAATTAATCAACCTTTCAAATATAAAACAATCATGAATAAAAACTTAGACAACAACAAATTTGAAATGGGAAAAAAACAAAAAGTGACAAAAACAATGCTCAAGGCAAATGTAAATACAAAACAAACAAAGGGCTAGCAATGCACAGAGTCTAGCAACAAACAATTCGAGAAATTAACAGTAGCTATTTGTATTGCTGTGCACGAAGAATTTAAAATTGCTGCCAAACTATCTTGCGGGTCTAAGTGACCTAAATAGTTACACTATTTTGAGAAGTGTGTGTCTCTTTCACCATGGAGAAGCTCACATTCAGTAATCAAATGAATGAGAGTTTCATGGGTCATCAGGTGCCATGCAAAATCGGCAAATGTTGCTTGAAATAGGAAGAAGTTTGCATCTGATTTGTTTGTCTCTTGTGAGGCATAAGTTAAATCTCAAGCGTAAAATACCTAAGCGGTATTTCGGGGTAGGCGATAGCAGCAAATATGGAGCCACTGTAGGAATTTCTTTGTGAGGGAATCTTAAGCCATCCCTATCTTTATACTGGAGGCAGAGATCTCTTGTCAGAAGCCAATCAGATTGGTAAATTTTGAATTTGGCTCTGTCGGGGTTTGTTATTAAAGTTTCAATTGAGACTTCTGCATTTCTCAGAATATGGTAAGCTTTTGTTAGCCATGTATGTATGAAGTCATGCGTTACAGAGAACGTATAGTCAGATAACAATTTCAGTATGGAGATATGAGGGGTAGAGAGTAAACATTTCCTAAAGAGTGCACAAACACGCCAATTATAAAGTGCTTGCAATGAAACAAGACCCAACTCAAACCTAATCCATGGGCAAGGAGTGCATTGTGGTAAGTGTAGCACTTTTCTCCAAAATTTGGCCTCCCAGATTGTGAACAGCGATGAAAGATCGTCATGAAGGGTTTCCAGGCCATAAAGTAAAGATGGATTAACTTTCAAATTCCAAAATTGTAGTGCCGGAGTGATAGAAAATTTGCCATATTTAAACATTATAAGAGAGGCTTGCGAGATAGCAGTCTTCAATTTGTTACCTACATGGGCGAGGTGACTGGAAGCATGAGACTTGCCCTCGAAAATCATCCCAAGATAAGTATATTGGGAAACCACAGAGAGAGGGATCTGATTAATGTGCCAAAGATGGAATAGAGGCTTGTGGTTTCGTGGACAGAATGAGACAATTTGAGCTCTGATTAATGTGCCAAAGATGGAATAGAGGCTTGTGGTTTCGTGGACAGAATGAGACAATTTGAGCTTTGTTGGTATTTACTCTTAATTCGTTACGATAAATGTAATCATGAAAGGCATTTAGGAGATTCTGTAAATAAGCACCAAATCATCAGCATACATTAATGCTTTGACTTGGTGGTTATTGAATTTGGGTGAGTCTGAGATGATGTTTTCGAAGGCAAGTCTCACGTCTTGAATAAAATAATTAAAGACAGCTGAGGCTAAGAGGCAGCCTTGTTTTAAACCGTGAGCCGTAGGGATGCTTGAGGACAATCTAATGAAAGGCGGATTTGTATTGAGGTGTTGGTATATAAAGATGAGATCATGTCAAAGAGAGTGGGCGGACAATGATCATGGAGTAATTTGGCAAATAAGAGGGGTCTGCTAACAGTCGAACACAGCATGCAGGTCCACAAAAGCAAAAAAATGTGCTGTTTGGTGGCAAGGCACTGAGCTTTAAGGGCATTTAGGCAGATTAAATTGAATGAAGTGCCGAGGCCTGCAACAAAACCTGATTGCTGGGGGACATGTAGAATTTTTGGTCCATAGATTGAAGTCTCGTAAAATGAATTTGCAAAATAGTTTATCCGGGCATCCAGAAGTGCGATGGGGCGATAATTGGATGGTAAGCTACGATCGCCCTTTTTAAAAATCGGAATGATTAGTGAAGTCTTCCAGGAGGGAGGAATTGATTTGTGCTTTAGAATATTGAGGAAAATGTTGTGTAAAATATCGGCCCATTCAGACGGATAGGCCTTGAAGATCATGTTAGAAAGGCTGTCTGGTCCCGCTGCCCGAGATGAGCTTGCTTTCGTAATTTGCTCTTGGATATCAGGGATTGTAAACTCAATTTTCCAAGAGCCAGAGGTAACACATTGAAGGCTGTTATTAGAGAATGCTGGATCAGTGTAGAGAGATGAAAAATGAGTCAGTCAAGCTGAGTCTGATACCCCATTGATCTGCAGAGCACCTTTTGAATTGGATATCAGGTTATGAAGTAGCTTCCACATAGTTCTAGAGTTTTTGTTCTTCGTGGCCCTGAACATCATTTCGCTGTCATGTTGATATAGTAGAGCTTTTCTACTTCTAATCCAATTCTTGTGTCTGCATTTGAGCATGGAGAGATCAGAGCTAAGGGAAAGAGAATTAGACCGTAGGATGGCTCTTCGAGCTTTTCGATAGTCAGCTTTAGCAGATTGAATATCCGGATCAAAAGCATGTGTATGTCGACCAGTCAACCTTCTCGAAGTGGGCAGGGTGTTGACGAATGGACGCAAAAGATCAGAATAGTGTGAATGATGGTACAGCTGAGCATGATATTCTACGCTATTTCCAAATGAAAGCAAAGATGAAAGATTCCAGCGCACTCGAAAGCCAACCGAATTGACAAGTAGTTCGGTGGAAAGATGGTGTGTTTCTTCCACGAAAATAGACCACTGAATCTTCAAGGAGAGTAAATTATGATCACTATGAGGGAGATTAGTGATAATGAGGCTGTCTATGTGTTGAAACAGTTTAGCATTCACGTAAATGTAATCGATAATGCTTGAGTTAGTACCGCGATGCCAAGTGCTTTGAGGGGGGAGGCCACCCGGAACAGCCCCATTTACCATGTGGAAGTTGCGCTGCATCATAACCGAGGACCACATAGATATGGCTTGATTGGAACGGGCTTGGTTCCAGCAATCAAGATTAATGTCACCAAGGACAATTGTATGCGATATGTGTGGAGTTTGTGAAACCTCATAAAGAATGGAAGCCAAGCCATCGTAGAAACATTTGTCGGTTTATCCAAGAGGATTACGGTAAATGTTGACAAGCACAATCGTGAAGGTGCGATGTGTAATCTTCACTAATTGGATGTGGGCTTGCACTGATGCCCATGGAAGGACAGAGAGGCCCATCTGTGAATTGACTGCAACTAGCAGGTCAGAAGAAGGTCTGCCTTTAGTTGGTAGAGCTGGGAGCAGAGTACGGTCAAATCCATCCCAGACAGGAGGAGTTAACAACCAAGTTTCCTGGAGGGCTATGATATGATGGGTAATAGAGAGAGTAGACATGGAAGTATGTAAGTGAGCATAGCCCCGAGTATTCCAACTAGCAAGGTTCAAGGATGATGAAGATAAGGTAGGTGGTGGTTAGGATGAGCAAATCAGGGAGGATGTTGGCCAGTTAGGGAATTTTTCCCCAGCCCTTGATAGATATGCACTTTCGGCTTTGATGATGATGTCGAATGCAAGGAAGATTCAGGATCTAGCGCTAGGAGAAAACCCAATTCAAACAGTTGCATTTTGCAGCGCCAGATTGTGTTCCAAACTACAACCGAAGGAATGCAAAGCCTAACCACAGAAGAACAGGTGTCAAATACAAATTCTATCTGATCTATATCGTGATGGCATTCAGGTCCTCGATGTCTCCAAATATGTTCAGAACACTTGTACGGTTTAGATCATATTTGGTAAAGTTGCCATCTTGACATTTAAGAATGAAAGAGTGGGAAAAAGGTTGTAGTGGTAATGATGGTTTAGAAAAAGTCTTAGTTGTCGAATTTGGGTAGGCCATTTTGGCGATGGGGCCACTGGGATTGATCTAAAACATGAGCGTAAGATGCTTTCTTCCTCTTGCATTGTGAGCACTGTCAGGCATTGTATGGGAAGCTCAGAGTCCTCATGACCCATCTGCATTGGGCCTAATCGTGAAGCTAGATATGCATCAACACTGGCTTTTAGGTCCGATAACGCAGAAGCGGCAGGTATACATTTCTGAGACAAAGTTGAAACAGAAGATTGTCGAAAAGTGACATGCTTTTTGAGCGGAGGAGCAGCCTGTACGCTTGTCGTTTAGGTGTGCGTAATAGGAGCTGAGACAGACATCCTGCAAGATGGTAGATGTAAGGGATCTGTAGGTATCTGCAGATTGCACAAGCATGAGGCTAAGTAAGCATCAATACTTTCTTTGTAATCAAAGTGAATAACAATGGGAGGTGGAAGAGTGGGGGCAATTGGTGAATTAGAGGAGATCTCCGATAGGCTGGTTTGGAATTGTGACGATGGTGGCAGAACAGCTGACTGATGAGGTAGCTCATGGTGTTCGATGGATTGAACTAGCTGACTAAGTGGGGAAAGAGACACTGGATGAGTGACTGAGATCAAAGAAACTGAACTTGCAGTAGAGCCTGGGCGTTCCATATTAGTGGGAGCAAGAGAAGGTTGCAGTTGAGGAGCCACAGGAGGGATAATGGGAGGTGCAGTGGAGGCTGAGGACTGCCCTAAGGCTTTAAAAAAGGCTGTAAGGGTGTGTTTGGAGTGCTTTGAGGCAGGCAGGTTTTTGGTTTTCTTAGCTGCCAGACAGATTCTTCGGTTTAAAGGCTTGACAATGGAAATCACATTTGGACCCGTAGTGGTTGCAGAAGAAAAGTCTGAGACGGGTTGTTTGGAGTAGAGAGACAAGGAAGGCATTTGAGAAGGGATATCTGAGATTGTGGTTAGCAAGGAGATGAGAACTGGTTCAGAATACAAGACAGGAGCAGCTGTAGGTACAGATATGGGGATTTGAAGAACAGGTAATGATGGGGCAGAGGGAAAAGACTCAGGAGCAACAGCAGAATAGATTGGGTCACTGGGAGCGTCCTGAGCGATTGGCACTACTGGCAAAGGGGGAGCAACAATAGGTCTAATGATGCCAGGGATCGAAGGAAGATGATTCATGACAGGAACAATGAAACAATCTGAAGATGATTGATTGAGTTCCTGCACATGCTCAACAATAGGATCAGGTTGATTAATGGATCGTATTTGTGAGTGGATGGAGGGGGAATTAGTAGCAGGAGGGGAGCCGTGTGCATGCAGCCATTTGGCTAGCTCTTCAAACAAAGCAGATTGGTCTGAAATTTTGTGATCTATGGTGTCATAAAGTTTACTCATGGTTGAGATTGCAAGGTTGATAGAAGTGAGGGCAGCTTGAATGAATGCAAGTTTTTGGGGCAAAGCAGCGGAGGATGGTGTTAGTGGGGCTCTTGGAGTGGCCATGGCAAATGAATCGATGAGCGAAGATGAACAGATAACTGAGGAGTGGATGGAAATCTCAGCAGGAATTTCTTTGTATGGTTCTTCAATTTTTGATGAAATTGATGTCGGGCTTGAAGAAGCATGAATGGAAATATCTGAAACATCGGGCTGCAAAGAGGGAAACTTGATGGGAGAAAGAGCCGTGCCCTTATATGGAGGTTGAGAATGAGGATTGACTGAATTGAGCATAGTAATGTCAGACAATGGGTGAGTGTTTGTGAGTGCCTGGGGGGATTGATGAGCAACTGGAGAATTGTTGACAGTAGAGGAAAGGGCATTAGATTTAGGGGTTTTTGAGATTGAAGGTTGACTCAGGTACGGCATTTGAGATGCTTCGCTGGGGGCTGGCAGGAAGGGAAATTTGGCAGGCAGTATTGGGCCAGTAATGCAAGGTGCTAAGAAGGGAGTCAGTGCGATGGCTGAGAAGAATCTTGGAGATTGGACTGGCACTTGGCGACATGCAGTGAGATTGAGGAGAGTGCAAGCATTGTTAGGCATGTTTGTCGTAAGTTTGTAGGAGTAAAACACCATTCAGCGATTATCAAAAACAAAACAATATTTGTGGTGTTGAGAGTTGAACAGTGGCTCTAAAAAAATGCAACAGCAAATTTTGCTCATTAAGCAAATGGAAAAAATGGGCAATAAGAAAAAAGAAAGAGAGAAAATAATGAAATTTACATCAAAAGAAAAGGAAAATCAGAAAGCAAAAACACAATTAAAGGATAGTTCCGGGACTTTTTTTTTATTGTCCCTACGGTTCGGACATGTGTTTTTAAGCATAAATCGGTAGATCGTAGAAAACTTTCCTATGGACCTTACCCGACTTTTCGTCCATTAACGCACTCGAAATCAGCCGCCATTTTCTGATAATCCTATCATTTCCCCCCATCGCCCTGGCTCACCTGCTTTTGCGGCACTAAATCAAATCCCCCGCTCCTGAGCCTGACATCAGCAGACGCGTACCGCCCATTTCCCAACGCCAAAGCACGTTTCGTGTCAACAATCGCTGCGCCTCAGCTAATGAAGTGTCACCATGGAAATGGCAGGACGCCTCTTTCCTCAATAAGTATAAACACACCGTTTCACAACACACAGCAGCAGATTTTCGATTCCATTATTCTCTCTGTGTTACTTTGAGTATTCTGTGACTCGTTTCTGTGCTCTGGTCAGCTACCTTCGCCGCTTCTAGGCCTTGTGAACACCTGTACCATCTCTGTAAATTATTTTACTTTCTTTACCACACAATGGCTACAATAATGCCGTATATGTACGAGCCCGAGTACACCGAGGAAGAACTACTGGAAAGGCAAGCACGCGAAAACGATGGGGATTCGGACGGCAGTTGGGAGGACCAGTCAACGGATGAAGAGCCTGGACCATGTCGCATGGACGGCGTCTACACCTGGTGCACGTGCAATCGGTGCGAGCTAATGCCAACTGAGGAGGAGAACTGCTGCTGCCGTGAAAATTCCGGGTGCTTGGCCTACATTTCGGAAGGCGAGCCAAGTCCGCAATGCATCACCCAGCTGCCAGAGTTCAGGGAAGCCTGCCTCTCACGGACCGTGTTGAGGATGATGATGGTGCTTATGCACGAACTTCACGGCACTGTTCGTCCGCGTAATCCGAGTAACGAGTAAGTATACTCTGGTTGTGATGTCAGTGATGCCACTACTATTTCATGGTCGTCTCCCACATATAAAATTACATCTACATATCATTCGAATGCATGTAAATTGGTTCCATATTGTGCATTTTCTAGATAGAATTTTTTTCAAAGCAGAATGACATTTTTTACCTGAATCGACAGTGATAAGAAAGTTTTGTCATTTTAATACAGTTTGCATCTTTCATTTTCACAGGTGGTACAGGCTGGTGGCCTATCGTTGCTTCACTTGGTGGCTTCACGGGAGGCTCGGACACCGCGTTCGGAGAGTAATACCTGCCTGTCCGGTACTTGCCATTAGACAACATTTCCCCAGCGACAGTGGACAATACCGCGGATTTTCCCTGGATGTGCTGCAACCGGAACTTTACAATGTGTAATGTTTATTATTTATGTTCAATTGAAATTAAGATCTAAAATAAAACCCAACATATATTTTAACAATGGTTGTTTTGATTTTTTAAATGAATCTAGTGTGTCTCCATTGAATAGTCTTCCTGAGCCTTGTCTTGTCACACCACATGTCTCCGGCCAGCATCCTCCCACACGCTGGCCGCCCACCTTCAATCCACATAACCGTTGAACCCATATGCAGCAGACATACATATGTTATTTTGCGGGTTGGCATCAAGCCTCCCGGCCTTGCCTCCTCCCCCAAAAATACTTACCACACCACTTTGTTCAAGCGTTGGCAATAAAAGGCCGTTGGATTTTATTGATACAAAACATGGTTATAGGTAAATAATCAATATGGTTGATCATAATAAATCATCCTTTTGGGCACCGGGTACAGAGATGACCCCCTCTGGCCCGTGCCGCCTTACCACCACAGGCCAGCCTGCTGCTGACTAACTGCCTAGGCATCCAGGGTCTCCAGGGTGAACTGCACCCATATATTCTCCTGGGAGGGTGAGGTATTTATAAACTCACCCCCCTGCCTTCCATGTACTAGATCCTGCTGCCTGCCTCTTACATGCAGTTAGATGGCCTCTCCTTGGTGAGGCCCTGCGGCAAACGAGTCTTGTCTGCACGACCACCGCCCCAATCCACCCCCCCGCCCTATCAAAGGCAGTTCGCACCGGGGTACTTGTGCTGGCAAGTGGAACTGTCAGGGAGCGATAAAGGCCAAGAGGTGCCAAAGACCATGTACACTTCAAAGTGGTCTATAGAGCATGGGTTGTTGTTCCCATGTCTACCTCCAGACCCCGTGTCTCCTGCCAAGCATCCCCCCTCACGCTGGACGCCCCCTGCAATCCACATAAGTGTGTCTCCATTCACGAGTCTTCCTGTGTCTTGTCTGCACGACCACCGCCCCAATCCACCCCCCGCCCTATCAAAGGCAGTTCGCACCGGGGTACTTGTGCTGGCAAGTGGAGCTGTCAGGGAGCGATAAAGGCCAAGAGGTGCCAAAGACCATGTACACTTCAAAGTGGTCTATAGAGCATGGGTTGTTGTTCCCATGTCTACCTCCAGACCCCGTGTCTCCTGCCAAGCATCCCCCCTCACGCTGGACGCCCCCCTGCAAACCGCATAATGCCACGACATATACACGTCATTCACAAACACACCCCTGTTTCGAATTCTTTATAACCCACTTCATATTTCTAATGAGAACTTCTTTGCGCTTTGCTAGTCAACCCGTGAAGGTGCTGGTTATCTGCTCTTCGTCTCTGTGAACTTCCGTGACCACTTCGAGGAAACTCGTCAGTTTGCAACCTGTGAACTGCTCCCTGTTCTACGACAAGAAACTACTCTGATCCCTGCATCTAACTGTTTGTTCGTCAAGGTAAGGCCATGTACTATAATCATTTTGCGTCCAATTTCTTTTTGTTCAAGACAGTACATGCAAGGAACTAGTCACATGTTCTGAGTTTAGTGAAATTATTTTTCTATTTTTTTAAAGTTATTCAAATACTTATCCGCATGTGAATAACATGTATAGTTCCAAGAACCAAAACAAACCTTGCATTGAACCTTTTATGTGTCATTTTATTTTTTAACACATTGGTATTCATAGAGAATTGTTGATCTTTACTTTTCAGAACTTTCCACAATGCCTGCCTGTTCCATTGGCGGTTGCCCTTCGAAGACTCATAGTAAATCTGAAGGTACTATAATGCATGTTTTCCCTAAGACAATAGATCAGATAAGAGAATGGGTCCGATATTGCCGATATCCACCGTCTGAGCTTGAAAGTAGAGTCCTAGAAGTCTTTGCGGACAAGAGGGGTGATCGATACCGCATCTGCAGCAGGCACTTTACCTCTGACATGTACTCCACATCATTGCTAATAAAGAAGAACACACCGCGAGCAAAGCGAAAATTGCTCTCAACCGCTATTCCCACTCTATTCGTCCACATCCCTCCACTGGTGAGTCAAGTTTACGTATTTATCTCTCGGCCTTGCGGTAGTGTGTAGCATTAGCTAACAATAATTTCCCCATTTATGTATCCACTCAATATGAAGGTGGAAGATTCTCCATCCGTGTCGTTATTGCAGTCATCAGCCACTTCAAGCGCCTATCGAGTAATCTTACTTAGCTATTCTGCCACTGACTTGTTTTAGGCATGTAAATCAATAGTTTTAATTTATCGTGTGATTATTTTACCTAATGGTACACCCTTGTACTCGTCCTCTAGTCTTTGTTTTCAGTTATAATTATTGTTATCCAAAATAATGCAAGTACTGTCTTTCAGGGAGATGCTGAGGAGTCCAACGCATTGACGACAACCGTTGATGTCACTCAGATGCTCGAGGTACGTTTCCGGACAGTTCCATCGATGGAGATCATCAGATCTTGCATTCTTGTAGCGTGATTGTTACACACAATGTTTCTTTCGTTTTTAGCCATTGATATGTCCTTCTGTCGTCGCCCTCCTATGTGTCTTCTTTTTTCAATATTGTGTTCATTACTAATGAAAGTCCTATGTTTCAGGGAGTCGATGGAGCATTAGTCCAAGAAGAAGGGGGAGCATGCAGTTACGGGTCGGCGCAACAGCTTGCAGAAGTGTGCACCACAGTTACATCGTCCCTTGATGTTCTTATGCATTTCGAGGTATGGATACTGACAGTTCGATCAAGCGAAATCATATGACGTGATTACATCCACTATACTTCCTTCTTTATTAACGCAAGTACTATGTTTCAGGGAGATGACGGAGCTTCTTCTACAAGAACATCACCCCTAGTAGTTGATGCAGATTTCTGGGTGGTGACACTTCCAACGATCGAGCAAATCGAATCATATTTAGATATCCATTATTTATTTTAGACAACTGATCATTTGTGCAGGTCTATTTAGATGAGCCGTTGACGCCTGCACAAAGTGTATGTTCTTTTTAACAAAATAGAAAACCATACTAATGCAATTACTGTGTTTCAGGGAGTTACTGAAGCATCATCTTCAATAATATCATCAATGGAAGTCTATGAGGAGCCCGAGGTATGGATCTTGACAGTTCTATCTAACTAGATCAACAATGCGTGAATAATTGTCGTTTGAATGTTCTACACAAAGCGTTCATTCGTGTTTTGCTATTGAGATGTACTTGGGTATTGGTCCCCAAGTACATTTTGTGTTTTCAATATTATTATACATACTAATGAAAGTTCTATGTTTCAGGGAGTCGATGGAGCGTCAGTGCGTGATGGATGTGCTTATCATGAAAATATAGTCGTTGCAGCGCAAGAGGAAGTGGAGACATGCACACACGAGTCGGAGCAACAGCGTCCCGATGTTGAAGTTCGATGCAAGAACGTTTCAAAGAAAAGAAAGCAAAAGAAGGTTAGTGTCCTGGTCACTATATTATGTTGTTTTCCACTGTTAATAGTTCAATACTGTAAGTTGTGTTTAAACTGAACATCCCTTTTCCAATCTGTCCTCTAGTTGCGAGTGGGTGTACGAACTAGATCTACACAGACAGTGAAGCGAACGAGAGATGTTGCTTGTCAAACCTTTTGGCAGGGACTTGAGACTGGAGATGCATCGTGCCAATGGGAAGAATATGAAGTGATTGACAACGGAGCTATACCACATCCAGCCATTGATAGTGAATGTCCTCCTGGTAGTTCGATGCAGTCGGAGATCAATTCACAGAATCCACACCCGCAAAAACTAAGACCGTGAGAAAGTTGAAGAAATTGTTTTATTCACCCATCGCCAGAGAAGGAACAGATGTTGCAATGGAAGAGAATGAAGTGGACAACAATGAAACACCATCAATATCACTGAACATAGCGGAAGACGATATCAGAGATTCTACCTTTCATGTGAGTGACATGTCCTCAACGTTACAGGCCGAACCAGCTGGGATGCAGAGTGACAGTATAAGGAAAGAGGCCAAATTCATTGTATTCGATAGTTGTTTGATTGATATTATTATTCGGATGAAATGTGGGAATTCGGTTGGTGGGGAAGTATGTGGGGAGCCATTGATTAATGTGACTCGTGCAATTCGAGGCACTAACCTTAAAATACATGCCACCTGTACAAAATATCATCCTTTCTCATGGTCTGCACAACCCATGCTGGGGCAACTGCCAGCAGGCAATCTACTTTGTGCAGTGGCTGCACTTTTTAGTGGTTCAAGTTTTAAAAAGTTAGAGTCTTTCTTTCAGTTTGTGGGAATCCATTTCATTGCGAAAACTCAGTTCTACAAATACCAAACCGATTATCTATTTCCAGCCATTAGCGAAGCTTGGAGGATGGAAAAAATGTCTATTGATAGTACATTGCCTTGCCTCAAGACGAACTATTTTGGATCGAGAGCAAAGAAAAATGTAAATCGCAGAATATTCTCTAAACATTTGATGTCCGATAAATGCACTTTGCCAAATGGACAATCTTGCCGTTTGCTTTTAAACCACAGTTTCATATTCCGAATTGTGGCGCTGTATTGTGAGATGATCTAAGACCCTGTGTACAGCAAAGGAACATCGTGTGCCTCAAAACGAACTTTTTGGAACGTGAGCAAATAAAAATGCAAATCGCTGAATATTCTCTAAACATTTGATGTCAAATAAATGTACTTTACCAAATTTACAATCTTGCGGTTTGATTTAAAAGTACAGTTTCATATTCTGAATTGTGGCGCGCTGTGTTGTGAGCTGATCTGTGTTGGTTTCCGGGTTCTGTGTGGAGTCGCGTAGAAGACGCCTGGGCGCGTTTGCCTACGCAGCACAGTCACGTCACGGATAGAGGCGGGGAATATGAATGTTTTGATAAAGTCTGTTTCAGGGGCGGGGGATATGATTTAGTGCCGCAAACGCAGGTGAGCCAGGTCGATGGGGGGAAATGATAGGATTATCAGAAAATGGCGGATGATTTCGAGTGCGTTAATGGACGAAAAGTCGGGTAAGGTCCATAGGAAAGTTTTCTACGATCTACCGATTTATGCTTAAAAACACATGGCCGAACCGTAGGGACAATAAAAAAAAAGTCCCGGAACTATCCTTTAATAACATGTGTAAACAAGCAAGTTATGTAAGAAGGTAGCAGAAAACACTGAATAAAATGTACCAAACAAGCCACGAACACAGACCGCAGCTAACGCGGGTAAGCAAGAGTCAATGTCAATCACTGTAGATGCAATGATAAACGCTGGAAAAAAAAGCTGAAAGAACGCTGAAAGTGCGTTGAATGAATGCTAAAATGAAAAAGAAGGGTCAGTGTCAATATAATCCACTGGATCTGTGCCAGATGCTGGGTAAAGGAAGTCACAAAAGTCACTTTTCTTTGGATGCAAACAGGACCAGCAAAATCCAGCAGTGTAACAGAGAGACAAGCGGGAAAGCAGTACTTCCCTGTGTGCTCTCTTCACTTTCGACTTTGTTAAAAAGTAAAGATGAAAGAAAAGAATAAAAAAAAAAACACTCAACTTGTAAAATAAAATAAATTAAGGCCACCTCACACTCACCCTCTCATCCCTATCAGCCATATCAGCCCTTGGTATGCCCTTCGTGAATGCACGCGCACAAATGCGTGGGCGCACTGGCTGATAAGGGATTCACTGCAAGGCAAAACACACTGTTAGTCCGTAGGACTACAGCAAAAAGAGACAGCAAAAAAAAAAAAAATGTTGTTTCAATAGTCCAAGGTGAAAGTTGAAACGTTGTAAATATACTGCGTGCACAGGACCGTGTTCACTGCAATCAAGCGTAAAGCACCGCAGGTTCAGGAGTAATCAGAAGAGCGTCTCCAGCCGTAACAGCCCTTGGTATGCCCTTCATGAAAGCACGCGCACAAATGCGGGGGAGCACTGGCTGATAAGGGATTCTGGGAGGGGGTAGAGTGGTCGGATCACTTGTGCACAAGTTCGTGTTCACGTGTGCACAGGTCCGTGTTTTCTGCAATCAAGCGTAAAGCACCGCAGGTTCAGGAGTAATCAGAAGAGCGTCTCCAGCCATATCAGCCCTTGGTATGAACTTCGTGAATGCGCGTGCCAGCAGATCGAAAAAGTAGCAAGTGGGAAAGGAAGCTCTGTGTGATTGTAACAGCTCAAAATGCAGTCACGCTGGCTCGAACATGGATCAAGGCTGGAAAACAGAGTCCAGAGTTGTTTCTTGATTTCTGGGTACTAAAGGACCTCAAGAGCCTTGCCCTGATAGGTATGGCTCCCAGCGAGGTGGCAAGTTGGTGGGGGTTTGGGGATACTCTATGATTTATGCTTACCCTCAGATGATACTCTGTAATGTCAGATTGTTGGCCCGAGGTGTTGCCTTTGATCAGTCACTGTTATGCATCTTCGATTGCTATGCTAAAGTAAAGAGAAAAAAGAAGACATCTCATTCTAAAACACTGTGCTAATTCACTCTTTGATGACTAGCACACTCAGTTAACAAAAACTCTTTTTGTGAACCTCGCAACACAGCTAAACAACCAGACCTTTAATCATGGGTATTTGTCAAGAATCGCAAAGGGTTTGGATTGCAACTAGGCATGAATGCCAAATCTCTGGACTACACCATTAGCTGCAACAACGCGTTCAAGCAGCACATCGCCAAAAAGATCAACAGTCCCTAATATCAGCTATATGTGCATATCTCCCAATTGTCAGGGATGTTCACTGCCCGCTGATACGAGCCGGAATCATCTTCAAAACAGCCTGTATTGCATTATGTTGACCCACGTGTCACCTTATGTATGTAGAAAACTAGACATTTGCACAGCCTCGCCACTGCTAAAGTTCATGAAAAAACCGAAGACCCCACTATTTGGACATTCCTCAGTTAGGACTCTAGCCGCTAGACTTCAGAATGACCCCATAAAAGTGCACCAATTGCCGAAAATGTCATCAATGGGGAAAAACTTAAAACAATTGGTTCAAAAAATAAAAGACCGTTTTTTAAAAAAAGGCTTATGGTGTACAGAAAACAGATGTTAGAATAAACAGACAATCATGTTAGAATAAAGAGACAATCTCACAAGAAACGTGGATTTCTATTTCAACACCATTTACACTCATGAATTGTCCTGTCAATGAATTGACACAACAACTTTTGTATCTGACCTATGGGATATTGAAGAAGCGTTGGATTGGATCGAATCGAATTTCACTTGTAAGTCCAGCAAACCTTGGAAAACATAAATAGCACATTTTCCAGTTATGTATTTATAAAATATCCAGTGTGTACAAACAGATAATGGTTTAAGTCCCTCCGTACTCTTATGACTGAAGGGGAGTCGTAGAGGCATAAGATAGGATATGATATGAAGTTATGTGTAACACGCCTGTACACAAGTGTTTCTAGGCGTGAAAGATCATTCCAGATGATAGCCACTCAGTTTCATATGCCCATATCACCGCTGTACATTTCTATACTGTGTTAGAAACCTCCATAATGCTTCCATCCTGGGATCCTAGAATTATTTCTGGACCGCAAAACCGAAAGGTTTGGTTGTTGTAGGATACCGTTGGCAAGACACCTACATATTAGATTCATGCCCTTGAGAATTACTCTGATATAAACTGAAAGCCAATACAATCCCTTATTAGTAGATGAGATCTGATCTTGTGACTTGATACCATTTGCCACCCTTCCTGCAGTGATTTTTATTTGGATACAGCTCACTGAAGTGCTGAGAGGTGTGCAGAAAGGATGTTAGTACATGGGATTCTAATCAACTCTTTTCAGCCTGAATGAGAGACAACACAGAATGGCCACTTCTCGTTGCTGCTTACCCTAGCGGTAATTAAAAAAAAGTACTGAGTCTTAATACAGGTTTGTGGATAATATGCAGCTTTTAGTAGGAGAACCAGCTACAGGTGCGTCCGTCCTCGAGAAGATTATGCAAAGATGTGCAGCCTACTCAAGCCACTAAGGAAAACCAAAAACAATTATTGTTCTTGTCTATTTGCATGAATTTAGGATTGGTAGCCCAATGTATTGTAACCCTAATTAAAACATAGATCGAGGATACAGGGATTAATTTTCCAAGAGATATGAGCACGAACATCTTGCTCAATCAATATCTCTTATTGTTATCAGGTAAAGAGGATATCAAGTGATGGAGTACTTTAGTACTGGATCAGTGGGCACACATAAGCATAATTAAGATGATGGGCCAGCCTAGATTACTCTCTACATATTAAACACGCTGCATAAATAACCACATCAACACATTCAACACTCATATCATTAATCACTGATACACTGAGTTTCCTTGAGAAGAGGAAAGGGCTAGGATCTTCTGATAAAATTACAAATACTTCTTTAAATATAGGGTTTGGAATGCCTTCTATAGAAATGTTTTGTAGGAGGTCAATTGTTTTACAGAAAGTCTTGTTTGTCCAAGAAAGTACATCAGATGACAGAAAATAGGTGTGCGTTTTGAGGAACTCCTTCCGATGAAGGATAAAATAAACAATTGGTGAATGTTCATCTATCAAGGAAAATACAGTTGTGCATAGCAAGGAAACATCTATACAACATACAGTGGTCAGGGAAAGTTCTGCTGTGAAAACCTCTATATTATTAAAAGAGGGAACCATTAAAATGGCCAACATAGATAGTCATGGAGGTACAATGAGTCTACTCCTTAGGTCATTTATGGAGATGCAGAAAGGCTATGGGATACCAGACAATATATTGTGGAACTACGTGACACCACAAAAAGTATTTGCACCTTTTACTGAAGAAGTTAAAGAGAAAAAGGGGCAAGGCTGGTAACCTGTGCTCCATGGCAGCCAGGCAGGGGAGAGGGGGAGCAGCAGTCCAACATATGGCCCAGTGTTCCCCTCTCCCCCACCAAACTACAAAGGCGACGCGCCGTCGCCGAATCGGGAAACACAGAGGGATGAAAAGCACCAGGGCACCCAAAGACAGGAAGTAGGCAGGCGGAGGAGCAAGTATTAGGCACCATAAGGTGCAATTGGTTTGTCGGCATCAGCCAGCCAGGGGCTGGCTCCAGAGACTCCCACCACACAGAAGGACCCAGGGGACAGCCCCTGGGTCCTATATAAGCGGCTGCTTTGACAGCAGAAAACAGAACCAGTTTGTGGTCCCTGCACAGGGACCCAAACCAAAGAGTACACTCAGAGTCTCTTCTTTTCAATGTTAGCTGTGTACTCAGCGTCTTTACTTTCCGGCTGCTCTCAACCTACGAACATTGCCCTGTTAAATTTAGCGTTACCTCGGTCACAGCAAGAGCGCTCGGCATCTGTTGGAAGCTAAAGACGGTCAGGGGAAGAGAAAAGCTTTTGGTTTGTACGGAGCGGCGCCACCCAATGCCCGGGAACAGAGAGCGGCACAGCACGAGTAAAGGCGAGCGGTCAAGAGTTCCAGAAGAAAGAGAATCTTCAAAGGAACTCAGCTCAGGCAGTGGAGCCAGTTACATTGTGTCCAAGTAAGTCCACCCTGCTTCCCGGGTTACCCAGCAACGGGTCCCCGTACGAGCCCAGTATGTATCCTGCATAAGCGAAGCCAGAGCAGCGGGTTAAAGCAAAAACCGCACATTAAGGAAACAGACTTATAACAAGGGGGGGGCAATTTTACCTGTATAATAAATTTGGAAGCAAGCCGACACAGAACAATGGAGGGAAGCGATACCATGCATTGAAACTGTAACACGTTTTATAAAATATAGCACGTGGCATTAGTCACTTGCAAACGCTAGAGCAGAACACATTAAATGCGCACATCATTTCAGGAGCGTGAGTTATTTCACAGGTAAAACCCCACGTACAAAACGGTTTCGCAGCAAGGGGTCTCCATACGAGCCCTGTGATAGTGGAAGCGGTTGTAGGCTTACATATTTGAAGCAAGCCGACACAGAACAACGGCGCGAAGCCATCCCGCTCTAGGAAATGCAACGAGACAGCGTGTGTGCATATCCTCATAAAGGGAACTCAAGGGAAAAGCAAGTTTGCCGGACAAATGAAAGTTTTGTTAAAAATCGATACAGCAATTAAGCTATCATCACATACGCATAGAGTGTCAGTTACACTCCACAGAGCAGTGCTACTGAGAATGTCAGTACACACGCAGCTGATTAGGATCGAGCAGCAAATGAAAACACTAAAATAATATTGGTTTTGACAAATACGGGACAACAGTGTTTAATTACACAGAAACATGGGGAATAAAACCCACAAATAAAACTCCAGTTAGAACTGTCACAGTCACAGGGCACACCACAGCAACTACCTGCTACAGGGGACAACAGCATGTTTATGCAAGCAAGCCTGCAAAGAATCTCCATTTAGGACAGTACCCTGTCGCGAGGCACAGCTCAGCATTTACCTGCAACAGGACAATAGCAAGAATCCAACTGCTAATAAACTCCATCAAGAAAGTACCCTGTCACAGGGCACACCACACCAGTTACCTGCTACGGGCAACAGCTACTTTTACAAACAGCAATTTCCTGTTTTCAGTCAGCAGGAAGGTGAACAAAGTATTTTTCTGTATAGTAGCAAACATTGCGAATTTTTAAGGGAGAAAGAATGGCAACCTGAGAAAAACCGGCTGTGTTTTTGGTCACAAGCAGGTGACAATGGGGTGCACCGCACATTCATTGATCGTAGCAAACATTGCGAATTAAGGGGGAAGGCAACAAACACCAAAGCAACACCCATCACCTAAGAACCACCACCAAGTTCATACCATGACCATGCACAACACCCTTACCAGCGACGCAGCTAGGAGAACAACCGAGAACCTGCATCAACATCTGCCAAGATCACACAAGCAACAGACACCAAAGCAAACCAGTACCTGGAGCAGCACAGCGAGTAGAACACTCATTTTGGACAACCAGGCAGAGCCTGCTGATGAAGGTTTCAAATCCTGGCAGGGCCAAACTCAGTTTTCCATCCTTCTGAGGTCGATGAATAAGAACCACACGCCATGGGTAATAAAAAGCAGCACTCAGATGCCTGAGGGATCGTAGCAATATATAAATGCAAAACTATTGACATCGGCCCAAACCCACCAGCTTTGACACGGATCCAGACAATAAGTATGGGGCAACAGGCAAGAAGGCACACGACAGACAGCCCACAGCAACCGGCGTAGACAAGACAGCTAATGGACAGCTACACAACTCAATCCCTCCAGCTCCACGGAGACACTGCAGCTGGCACAGAAATAACAAAGGGTCGTAACATGGGTAAATAAATTTCCGCATATGTGGAAGCAGGACAACACGCAGCAAACAAGATGGTCAGACGCAGGTTGGTGCACGATCTTCATCAAAAAGGGGGGGCACCACCATCTACAGTTTTCCCATTTGAGCAAGCTGAAAGCATAACCAATGTCATTAAAACTAACAATCTCCCTAAAAACTGTTAGACACGGATTAAGTAAAATGGCTGTTTGAGTACAACAATGTTGTTTAACCATGCCCATGAAACGGTTTTTACAGCTACACACCAGTACCCTGACACAGGGACAACAAGACATAGAACAGACTCACCCAACAAACTTTATAAGAACCCCAAACAGTCAGCTCAGCTGGCAGAAGCGTTCAATTTTGTACATCCGAACAGAACCTGCTGATGCAGTTTTTCCAAACTCGGCAGAGCCAACACACAAGCCATATGCGAATCAGCACAGCCGAAACAGAAGGCCATAAAAGAAGAACCCATACAAAAGGATCTCCAGCTACAAAGCAGCTATCCAAACAAGGTTTCCAGTGTCCAGTCTGGCAGTACCAAACACAGACCAGCAGCCTTTAAAAATCATCTTTTTTTACCCATAGCCTATTGTAAACCTGCACAGAAATGCAGGGCCGGGCCTTTAGCACAACAGCAGAGCGCTCCTTTTAACATAGGCCCAGAGCCTGCTGACGCAGGGCCAAACTCAGCCTTTTAACTCTCCAAGTTTAACTCTCCAAGGGTGAAAAATCAGCACCACACATCAGGGGTAATAATAATACAGCACTCAGAGATTCAAGGGACACAATTTAAAGTTCAGCGGGACCAAGACCCAGCAATTGCCCAAGGTACTTGCACCTACAGCACACACACCAAAGTGAGAGCCGAGATTATAACAACCCCGAAACTAAGGTCAACAAACAAGAAACGTTCCAGACCGTTGGGATTTCCCGCAACATGGAGGTAGTACACAAGTGGATGACCAGTTATTCCCAGCGGCTAGAGGTGGCAGACCACAGCAAGGGTGGAGCATTTTTTGAGCCACCCAAGGAAAACATGGAAGCACGTTTCCTGGCAGCTAATTAAAACAGAGCCACAGATATGAGCCTAGCCAACCGAGACGGAGGAAGAAGCAGCATCAACACAAGAAAGCAGGACAAACAAGCACAAACTAGGGGCCAGAATAAAAGCCCATGCTTGCCACAAAGGGCAGCCAAGGTAACAGAAAGGGCGATATATCTCTAAACATAGTCACCACCCTCCCAAAGGGTACAGAACAGAAAAGAGGGGAAAAGCAAAAGAGGTATCGGAACATATAAGAGAATAATGTGTAAGTATTTAAACACAAAGAGAGGTCATAACACATGGAAAAATCACAAGTCAGGCAGATAGTACATCAGGATGCTAGAGAATAGGGTGACAGCTCACAGGGCAGCAAAAATACTCAGAATAAAATACGAGCAAGAAATAAAGTAAACAAAAGGCCGACAACCGAGGGCTGTGACTGGAAAAGTACAAGTAGCTCTGAACCTGAAAATGGTTTCTACCAAAATAATAAGCAGTGGGAATAAACACCACACACCACAATATTACAGGCCAACGCCCGAGGGCCGGGGCCAGAGAGCTACAAGTAGCACAGAAACTGGAAACGGCTTAGAAAAATGAATAAGCAGTGAGCAAAAGCACCACACAGCACGGTATAACAGGCCAACGTCCGAGGGCCGGGGCCAGGGAGCTACAATTTGGCACTGAACCTGAATACAGGTGCTAAACATTTTAACAAGCAAATAGAAAAACAGGGGTGGACCTGCCCATAGGAAACGCGAACATTTTACAACAGGTTACCGCACCTCGGGTCGCAAGGGGGAGGAAACTCACTTTTATAAGAGAAAGGTTTTTTGGTTTGCTGGAAATATATATCAGGACCCATTTTGAACAATTACTTACAGGGCCCCCAATTTTTGTTCGCAGTCCACCCCGGGTGGTAAAACACCACGCAGCACAAGAAAACAGGCCAACTCTGCAAAGGGCTGGGGCCCAAAGCTTTTAATAGCATAAAAACCAATAATGGTTGAAATAGACAAACAGGCCAATGCCGCAAGGGCCGGGGCCAGAAAGCAGCTAATAGCATGATAACCGAAACGGCTTGGAAATATGAGCAATACTGATAAGCAGGGGTAGCACGGGGGGCTCCCCAGGAACAGGTGCAAACACTCGGCTCTAGGCTGGAACTGAAGTAATAAAACAAAGCCAACTCTGCAGCGAATACAGGGTAGAAAACCTACACCACAGCAGACGGGCCAGAAGGCTCTGGTGTAGGTAACAGGGCATTCTCATCAGGTAATTTCAAAGACACAGCAACAAGCCCCAACAAACTGAAGTCACACTGAAACAACACTATCAACCCAGCTACCCCCAGTGACGACGTCTACACGTGACAGAGCAATCGCAAATGGCACCAGCCCAAGTTCGTGGAACCCTATGAAATTGTCCAGGCCACTCCCGTTGCAATAAAATTGAAGACTCGAAAGGCGTGGATCCACACCAGTACAGTGACAGATCTCCTACGAGAATCAGACGCTGGGACCAGCACCATCAACCAAAGTTGACTAAAAAAGACTATGTTCCTCATTACAAGTATAGCAGTAAGTGGTCAAATTGGCAGTAATGTCATTACCGCCAACTTTCCCACTACACCAAACATTGGGGGTAGTTCCCCTGGTCGAATTACCTCTGCCAGAATTTCCTCTGGCAGTAATTCCTCCAATAATAGGCAGAATTAGAACCAGGGCTAATTCCATTTGCAGAATTTCCTGCGAAAATCTAAAACCCATTTCTGCCACATTACAAGTCCCAAATCAGCAGAATTGCCTCCAAAAACTGGTGGTAATTTAGCAAAAAACACAGCACAGTTATCTCTACCAAAAAGGTTGAGATAAATACATACAGGTATCAAGGATCAAGGCACAGGTGCACCAGAACCAATCAGGAGAAGTATAAAAGGGCCACACCTACACAAATACACATCCAAGCAACATGCAACCAGAAGCAGACATTGATTATGGACTCTTCAAGCTGCTGCTATACATCCAGCTACAGCAGAATGGTTGAGCACAGCAGGGATTGAGACAGGCACCACAAAGGCACAGGAGACATATGCAGCAGAGGGCCCCCATCCCATGCGGATGTCCATCCCATGCACACTGGCGGACAGCCAGTTAGTGACCCTATATCGACTGGCCCGTCCCATCATCACAGAACTGCTCATCCTGATACAGGCAGAACTACACAGTGCCATTGCCATCAGAACTTCCATCCGCCCTGCTGAAGCTTGTGGCAGTCTTAAACGTCTGTGGCATGGGTCGATGCCAGCACACAGTTGTGACACTGCATGGGTTGGCACAGCCCACCTTCTCCAAGGTGATGGAACAAGTCCTGGATGTGCTCATGAGGCATGCCCATCTGCACATCTCCATGCCCATCACCCTGGTGCAGGTGCATGTAGCAAAGGCAGGTTTCTACAACATTGCCAATTTCCCCAATACCATAGTGGCATTGGATTGCACACATGTGGCATTGGTCTTCCCCCCAGGCAACGGAAGAGGCAAACCGGGACAGGAAACAGTACCACTCTGTGAATGTTCAAATGACCTGCGAAGCGGCCCTCACAATCAGTCACTGCTGTGTCCAATACCCTACGGCCACATAGGATTCCATGATACTGAGGAATAGCACCCAACCAGCATGCACGGAGAGGCACAGAGTACAGCTCACCTGGCTTGTGGGTAAGTAGCATTCAGACCTGACTGCCAAAACCACTGACACACACCTGGGGCACGTAAGTAGTAGCAAAGTAAAACAACCACAAGTCCCATGATGCAACAACAGAAATGCACAGAACAGGCCTAGAACCCTGCAAGGCAGCACAACGCAAACAGAGCAACGTCCCACCCATGAAAGCATTTCCATGGACCCTACATGGCATATTGCGACACCATAGTTTCTTTTGATATGGGACACATGCAGCCCATACATGCAATGAATGCACATGTCTCCATTGCATTGTACTGGTTCTGGGGCTGCTGGATGGGTCCTCTGAGGTAGGTATCTCCCTTTGTTCCCTGGGAGATGTTTAGGAGTGGGATCTTGCTTCCCTCTTGGAAATCTGGGCCTTCCTTCACTGGCGAGAGCTGTAAGGCAGACTGTACCTTCAACCAGGGTCCAAATGAGTCCTTCTTCTTACACCTTTCAAAGTCGTGCGATGATCTACCAAAAGAGGGGCTCAACCCTCTTTTAAAGCCAAATGGGCCCCAGTGATTGATGCAGACTAAGCCTACCTTAAGGAACCAATCCTGGGTCCCCACCAACAATCTTCTGTTGTGCATGAGGTCACAACCAGAGTGCTTTGCAACAGGAAAGTTAACGGGTGACAACATGTACTACTAAAGTTACACCCATCTTCCCGTCTGCTGTGTGTCTCTTGATCAAAGTGCAGGTCTCCATAAAAGTTTGAAGATTGTGGCGAGAACAGACTTTCTGTCTCCATCAATTCACACACTTCTTCCCTCTGAAAGGGGGCCTCTGTGCAAGAGTTGCCTACTGTAAACAGTTGTCCCAGGCATTCCATTCACTGCCCTTTATACAGAGTGATGGGAGCTAGCTTCAAGTGGACACATTGCATATCAAAGAGGTGTTGGTGTTTCCGGTCCCTTGTGCTCTGTGAACGGGCACCTTCGCAGGCCTGCTTCAATTAACTCTCATCAGTATGTGCTGCCATCACACAGAACTACAATAGAATAAGGTGTGTCCATGGAGCCTTTGATATTTTAATTAGGCTGGCCATGTCCGGAGGAAGGTGTTGCCTTCCCCCTTCTTGAGATGCTTTGATTTTCCCGTGGCTGTCACATTCCAGCTGAACATGACAGGGAGGACTACACCTGTAGGCTGTGTGTTCCCAGAGTATACTTGACTGTGTTTGTGGTGCGGCGAGCATAGGAAAATGTGTGCAGATTAGCCCCCCCCCACATTTTCTGCGGTTAATCTCCCAGCATTCCATTTCTTCCAAAATTTCAAAAAAAGCCCAGGCAAGCACACACTCCCTGTGTGGATGGTTGAATTCCTCACAAGTGTACAGGGTACTGGGGTGAACTGTGGGTGATATGGTGAACTTTGGTTCAGTGCTGGGTTGAGCTAGAGTAGGGAGTGAGTGGAGTGTGCGTTGGTGAACTAGGGTAGGCAGTGGATTTGGTTTTCTGAGGTGAGACAGGGTAAGTGAGGTTTCCTGGGGTGAGCTAGGGTGAGTGGGTAATGGGTACCTGAATGAGATAGACTGGGCAGGGTGCTGGGTCAGATAGGGAGAGTCATTGAATTGAGCTAGGTTGAGATAGGTTGGATAGGTGTGTCTAATGGGGATGCTGGTGTGTGCTGGGGTCTTTTGGTTATTGGAGGTTAGTGCTACTAGGTGGGTGAGTGGACATGCTGTGGTATGCTAGGTTGTGCGGTTTGGGGGAGCTAGGTTTGGTTCATTGTATGTGGGCTTCCGGGGTGATCTATGGTGAGAGGGTCTGGGGCGAGCAGGAGAAGGATGTGTTGTGGTAACCTAGAGTTTGTGGGGGATGCAGGAATTAGCTCTGTGTGGGGTACTCAGGTCAGCTGGAGTAGGTCAAAGGTGGTCATGTTGAAGGGTTCAGGATGAATCTAGTAAAGGTGGGTGGGGGGCTTCTGTGGAGAGCTCATGGTTACTTAGGTGAGCTTACGTGGTTGTGTGGGGTTGCTGGAATTATGTCTGATGGGTGGGTCTCTTGTTTGCAGGGATGAGCTTGGGAGGTGTTAGGGAGAATTCTCTTATAAGGCTAATTTCCCAAACCTAGTGAGTCCCCCAGCAGCTTTGCTGGATTTTTGGGTTTTGTTTTATTCTCCTGCTAAGAGTGAGACTCTTTTCCTCCCACTCTGAGGCATGATTTGAGGTATGTCTTTGACTTATTGTGTGCCCATGGGCTATGGGCTATTTTACTCCATAGGGTATCATCTGTTTTAGTGTATGTGTTACACAGCACCCTCAGTGCATTAACACAGGGGTGTCATAGTGACCCTCAAACATAGACTCCATACCCTGGGACTGACTACTGTCTCCCAGGGCATGTAAAGTCACCATTGGCTTTACTAGTCCAAAATTTTGAACAGAACCAGTACAAACCATCACATTGTGGAAGTACTGGAAGGGGATAATTAGATTGCCCCTGGGTCTGTTTCCAAGGGGGCACTGTCCAGTCCCCCCTTGTCGAGTTTCTGGCTGGTGGCAGTGGTTACCACGCGAAATATTCCACCAGAATATTTCCTATGGGATTTTCCCATTGGTTTTAAACGCACCACTTTTTGGTGCAATGTTAAAGATACCTCTGGTTTATTTATTTAATATAAAATTACTGGTTGGGTCTTTTCGCCAGAACTCTTTTCCAAAATGGCATTTGTGTCCGTCTCTGTAACTACAACCAAGGTCGGGCCCTTTGTTCCACTTTTTGGCAGGCTTCTCCACAGAAGCCCTCCAACTGGTGCCACTCTGTCTGGGTTCCACAGGATGTGTGGGAGGGGGAATTGGCAACCTGGACTGCATTGCCTTAGCAACTCAAGTCTCACTCTGTTCTGATTGGCCCAGTGGTGAGCCACCCGGCTCACCACTCAGCGTGTAAGCTCTCTTTGTGTAGCTGAGCGTGGGAGAGCGGTCGCCGGTGGCCCCGAGGGAACTGCAGGCCTGGAAGCCCTGCCTCGGCATCCGTGAGTGATTGTGTTTTGTTTTAAAAAAAAAAGAAAAGTTTCATCTGCGCTCGTAGCGCGTTGTTGTGCCTGCTCTCCCCCTCCCCTCCAACTTCCTGGTTCTCCTCTCCCTCCCGCCTCCCTGCCCGCCCCTCCCTCTGATTGGCTTCTGCCTGCCTCCCTTCTGGGCTACTCGACGCCCGCTCCCCCTGCTCGCTTCTTTGTGTAGCTGAGCGTGGGAGAGCGGTCGCGGGTGGCCCCGAGGGAACTGCAGGCCTGGAAGCCCTGCCTCGGCATCCGTGAGTGATTGTGTTTTGTTTTTAAAAAAAAAAAAGAAAAGTTTCATCTGCGCTCGTAGCGCGTTGTTGTGCCTGCTCTCCCCCTCCCCTCCCACTTCCTGGTTCTCCTCTCCCTCCCGCCTCCCTGCCCGCCCACCCCCCCTCTGATTGGCTTCTGCCTGCCTCCCTTCTGGGCTACTCGACGCCCGCTCCCCCTGCTCGCTTCTTTGTGTAGCTGAGCGTGGGAGAGCGGTCGCCGGTGGCCCCGAGGGAACTGCAGGCCTGGAAGCCCTGCCTCGGCATCCGTGAGTGATTGTGTTTTGTTTTTTTAAAAAAAAAAGAAAAGTTTCATCTGCGCTCGTAGCGCGTTGTTGTGCCTGCTCTCCCCCTCCCCTCCCACTTCCTGGTTCTCCTCTCCCTCCCGCCTCCCTGCCCGCCCACCCCCCCCTCTGATTGGCTTCTGCCTGCCTCCCTTCTGGGCTAGTCGACGCCCGCTCCCCCTGCTCGCTTCTTTGTGTAGCTGAGCGTGGGAGAGCGGTCGCCGGTGGCCCCGAGGGAACTGCAGGCCTGGAAGCCCTGCCTCGGCATCCGTGAGTGATTGTGTTTTGTTTTTTTAAAAAAAAAAGAAAAGTTTCATCTGCGCTCGTTGCGCGTTGTTGTGCCTGCTCTCCCCCTCCCCTCCCACTTCCTGGTTCTCCTCTCCCTCCCGCCTCCCTGCCCGCCCACCCCCCCCTCTGATTGGCTTCTGCCTGCCTCCCTTCTGGGCTACTCGACGCCCGCTCCCCCTGCTCGCTTCTTTGTGTAGCTGAGCGTGGGAGAGCGGTCGCCTGTGGCCCCGAGGGAACTGCAGGCCTGGAAGCCCTGCCTCAGCATCCGTGAGTGATTGTGTTTTGTTTTTAAAAAAAAAAAAGAAAAGTTTCATCTGCGCTCGTAGCGCGTTGTTGTGCCTGCTCTCCCCCTCCCCTCCCACTTCCTGGTTCTCCTCTCCCTCCCGCCTCCCTGCCCGCCCACACTCCCCCTCCCCTTCCTCTCCTCCCTCTTCCTATAACTACACCCTTTGGGGCAGCCCTCTGCCCGGCAGCCCCCTGCGGCTAAGGGCCCCAAGGCATAGGGTGACTCCTTCAGTTGCAGCTCCCTGTGTGTCTGCAGGTGCCCGCAGGGGACGCAAGGCGCCTGTACTTTGCCATTTCCACCTTCGCGCGGCCCACCCCACCTACACCTGGTCACTTCCTTCGCAAGGTGTCTTCACCTCACTGTGTTCCGTAGTTGAGGTAAACTTGGGTTTTTTCTCCCCTCGCAGGATTCTCTAACTTAGATGGCCTCTATACCTAATACTCATTCACTGTTCTGAAATGTGGTAAACTTGGGCTTGCCGCTCACGTCCTGCCTGCGTGCTTCTCGTATCGTCTGTCTTCCCGCCCCCACACTCCCTCCTACTCCATGGTGCTCTCTATCTCGCCTATCTTCTCTAACTGCTTCTCTATTGACTATCCTGCTCTCCTCACTAAATCTGGTAGGAAAAAGTTTAAAAAGGACATCCTGGTCTCCAACCCAGGCCTCCCTATCGCTGACACCTACACTAGTGCCTGCTCTAAGGAAACTCTCACTGACATCCTCTTTTTCGTGCCTTCACCTGACCTATGGACCCTTCATATGGTCTCTGTGCTCTCTCCTTTTTCCTCTTCTCCCATTAATGGGGGCACCCGTTGGGATGTCCTCTTGGCCCCCTTCCGCTCCTCTAAGGCCATCATTAATGTCTACGCTAATGGGACCGTCTTGGTCCAAGGCCCTCATGCCAACCTTCACCTCTTTGATAGACGCTTCCCTCGCCTCATCAACTTCCTTTCCTCCCCTGCTGTCCCCCCCCTGTCTTCGGCTACCTTGCCTCTACCCTCCCTGCCTGCCCCCTCTCGCACTCCCACTTCACCTCCTTCTTCTACACCTCCGCAGGGCGTACCTCTGATCTGTACCCCTCCGCGGAAGTCCTTCAAGGATGGCAACCTTCTCCACTTTGCCACTCTTAGCTCTCGCTCTGCCATCAAGCATTCCTCCGATATCTGTCGCCTTCTTGAGGAACTGGACCTTGACGTCCTCGGTCTCACTGAGACATGGTTCACAGCCAGCTCTGTCACGAGCTTTGACACACTCCTACCTGAAGGTTACAAGTTCCTCTCTGTGCCCAGGCCCAACCGTGCAGGGGGGGGTGTTGCCCTTATCTTCCCTGAGTGGATTCCTGCCACTGTCACTCCTACGCAGACCTACTCCTCTTTTGAATGTCTTGTCTGCCGACTCTCTCTCTCTCCTAGCCATTCCCTTACCGTGGCTACTATCTATCGGCCACCTGGTCAAATTTCCTCCTTCCTCTCTGAGTGGGCTGACCTCTCCTCCTCACTCCTGTCCTCTACCACTCAACTCCTCTTTCTTGGTGACTTCAACATCCACCTAGATGCCTCCTGTCCCCCCACTGGACTCTTTCGTGACCTCTGAGACTCTCTCTCACTCTCTATTCTCCCGTCTGGGCCTACTCATTCTGCAGGGCACACTCTTGATGCTCTGAGCTCTTCTGACCTTCCCCTCTCTGTCCCTCTCTCCACTCCTCTCCTCTCTCCTGGAGTGATCACTTTCTCCTATCCTCCCACCTCACCCTCCCTACCCCACAGGCAAAGCCACCCTCATCATTGCCACCCACCTTCTCGGTCATCGGACTGATGAAGCACGTGTCAGTTGCGGCTTTCGCTGCCACCTTCTCGCCCCCCCCCTTCGGCTGACTCCCACCCTGACACAGCCCTCTCCTTGCTCCACTCTGCTATATCTGATACTCTTGATATCCTTGCCCCTGTCATGAAAATCCGCCTGAAGCCCAAAGCCAAATGTAACTCCTGGTATGATTCGGATCTCGTCACCCTAAAACGCAAGTGCAGGGTGGCAGAGAGGAAATGGCGTGCTTCATGTTCATCCTCTGACAAACTGGCCTGCCGCCAGCTCCAAAGGCAATACCGTCTCTCTGTCCTCACCAAGAAGAGAGCCCTTATCCAAGCCCGCATCTCTGCGGCATCTAACAACTCGGCTGAACTCTTTAAAATCTGCAAGGAGCTTGCCAACCCTGCTGCAGTCTCTACCTCTCCTGTCCCCTCCCAGGCCCTCTGCACTGGCCTCCCACTTCATCTCTAAAACTCAGGACATCCTGTCCTCACTCTCCTCCTATCACCTCCCCCCTCTCTTCCCTGCTCTTCCTCTGGCCCTTCTGCAGCCACCCCTCCTCCCTCCTTCTCTGCCTTTCCCCTTTTTTTCTGCTGACAAGGTTTCCAGACAAGTCCGATCTATGAAAGTCTCGTCTAAACAGATTCACCCCTGTTCCTCCAAAACTATCAAGGACCACATCGACTCCCTGGCTCCTGCCCTGGCTGACTTTTGCAACCACTCCTTCGCCTCTGGAGTCTTCCCATCCCCCCTCAAGCACTCCCTTGTGCACCCTCTCCTTAAGAAACCCTCTGCCGACCCCTCCTGTCCGGCTAACTATCGCCCAATCTCCATCACTCCCTTCCTGGGCAAGCTCCTGGAGAAACTGGCCATCTCCCACCTTAACCTCCATGCTGAAGCTGTTGATAGTCTCCATGACCCTCAATCTGGCTTCAGAGCGGCCAGAAGCACGGAAACTGCTCTCCTGAACATCCGTGAGGACCTGCTCTTGAACCTCGACTCCAACACTCTGTGTGTTCTCATTCTGCTCGATCTCTCTTCTGCCTTTGACACTGTCAACCATGCCATCCTGCTCAACTGTCTCCGTGATAACCTGGGTATCACTGGTCAGGCTCTGGCGTGGCTGACCTCTTTCCTTTCCAATCGACCCTCCCAGGACCAACTTGGGTCCTTCCTCTCTGACATCTTTTTCTCCACCGGTGGCGTTCCCCAGGGATCTAATCTCTCTCCCTGGCTGTTCAACCAGTATCTGGCACTCCTTGCCCACCGCATCGCCGCCCTCTGCCCCAACTTTCAGTGCTATGCGGACGATACCCAGCTCATTTTCAGGCTACCCTCGGCCTCCTCCTCTCCCTCCTTCATCTCTGACTGTCTGTCTGCTATCCAGGAATGGTGTGCTGCCAATGACCTCTGCCTTAATGCTAGTAAGACTGAGATCCTACTCATCTGGACACCCACTCCCTCCTTCCCTGCAGCTCTCTGGCTGGCCTCTCTTGGCCCTCTTCCTGCTCCTACCTGCAAGGCAAAAAACCTCGGGGTCATCTTCGACTCCACACTCTCCTTCTCTCCTCATATATCTGACGTCTCTAAGAAGTAACATTACCAGCTGCACCTCCTCAGAGGTATTCTTCCCTTCCTCTCCTTCCCCCAGAAGCTCACTGTCTCCCGAGCCCTGGTTCTCTCGAAGCTGGACTACTGTAACAGCCTCTATCTTAATCTGCCTGCCTCCACTCTCCGCCCTCTGCAACTCATCCAGAACAGAACTGCGAGACTTGTCCTTGGCCTCAAGCCCAGGGACCGTATCTCTCCAGGACTGAAATCTCTACACTGGCTCCCAGTGGCTGCGAGGATTAAGTTCAAAACCCTCTGCATTGTCCACAAGGCCCTCTGGGGCCTGGGGCCTAAATACCTTCAACTCTCTCTTCCTAAATATCTTCCTTCCCGAGCCCTACGCTCATCCGTCTCCAACTCCCTCAGGGTCAGCCGCTTCTCGAAGCAACGAGCTGGGGGTAGATCTCTCTCCGCGGCAGGGGCCTCCCTCTGGAACAGCCTTCCTGCCTCCCTGAAACTTGAGGAGAACCATCTCCGGTTCCGGAAGCACCTCACAACCTTCCTCTTCACTTCTGCTTTCTCTCTCCCTCTCCCCTGCTAAATTCTTCACCAATACTGCACTGATTCTGCAACTGGGCCACTCTCACCGACCTCGGTCCTGGGCCCAGTCACTCTTCACTTGCACTGCCTCCCTGGCAAACCCTGCACTGCGGGACTGTCTCTGTATCACTACAGCCCCCCCCCAGCACTTGTCTGCACTTACCTTGCACCTGCCACCAGCTGGCCCTATTTATTTATTATTTTATTTCTATTCTACTTATTTGTACTGCACTCCCCCCCACCCCCCCTTCCCCTTGCACTTTTTCCCTTCCCCCTACCCCTGCACTTGCGCGGTCTGAATGTCACCTGGCCTAGTAGGATCGTTGTCTGTCTTCCCCTTGTTCCCCCCTCCCTGCCCCGTCGCGCCTTGAAACACTTGTGTATAGATGCGTTACAAATGCCTTATCATATCATATCATATCATACCAGCTAGGCTGTTGAATGGGGGTTTTCTGCATAAAAGCAGGGCTTTGGGGACTGGAACTTCAGAAGTCGCCACAGGACCTAAAAAATGTGAAGAGGGGAGAAGCTGAGCCCTGCTGCAACGACCTCAACACTTTCCCGACGACAAGAGAAGATCTTCTGCTGTAAAAGTCTTCTCCCTTTGAGCTGGTGGGGACAACCAGTTCGCCATTCACCTTCCAGGACGTCCCTTGATCGAATCGCCTGTGCCAAGCACCCCAGCGGCCGGATAGCCAAGCTTCACCACTGTGACCGCGAATAAAATGAACGCACCTTTTAACCGAACGAACTCCGCGGCTGGTCTCTTCCAAGGGCAGCCTACATCAGAGCTCTAGTTGCTCACATGAGCTTGACAGTATTAAATACGAGCCCAACAACCATGCGCGAGGCTCCATTTCATCAGTTCGGGCGGAAACGCCGGTAAGTGAAGGTCTTTCGCGCTGACCCCTAAAGATAATTTACCCTGGGGGGACACGCATGTGACCATCTCGCCTTTGTGAGTGTTTTTCAATTGACTAATTAGTCCTTTCCTCTTTTTGTCTCCCCCATTACACGGTGCCGCGTGGCTGTTTCATCTCTACCGCATTAGGTCCTTATTGCTTTGGCTGACAGCCACAATTGAATACGCATACGTGTCTATATAGGTATGATTTTTTATTTTATTCTTATTTTACAGATTGTCCATTTAACATGCTATTTAATCCCACCATATGTTAAGCGGCTAACTTAGATTTTTGTTCCGCTTACAGCGGAGCCGCAACATATAATTGTCGGATACTTATCTACCTTAATCAGGTAAGATTCTATACAATTAAACATGGCAATCTTATTTCTAGCGGCTTGCCTAATTATTGATATGGCCACTCTCAAATAAATACTCTGGTTTCTGTTTTTTGTCTTTGGTTTCTAAATTGGTATTTCTAGTGCTAAGCCTCCTCAGGTAAAAACTGATTCATTAACGACTTCCATTATTCAGATATAAGTATGAGTCTTGTGCTTACAGGGCCGTTCCCATCACTCACTCTCTTGCATATATCTTTTTCCTTTTTTCTTTTATATATGACATTGACTGTTTGGCTCGCCTCACCCAAACAACCTTTGGTCTATATATCCTTTCATGTCTATTTTTAATTTTAATTTTGTCATGTCATATAATTATACCTTGCAATGCATATTAATTGGTGTAAACTGTCTGTTAATATTGTGACACCTATTTTGCAATTTCGCTGCCACCCACATGCTTACTGTATGTTCTTTTGATCTGCATGATGCTTAACTGCTGTTTATTGTTTGTCAAAACTGTACATAACTTGGGTAATTTTCTCAGCTTTGGAAGAAGAGCTGTGCTCGAAACACATGTCGGCTGTTGTTTGATTCACATTAAATCATCTGCAACTAAGCACTTAAAATTGGTTGTGTGCGCAATTTCTGGGAGCAAACCAATCCGTATCATATCCTAAAGTGTATTTTAAATAAATAATTATATACTTTTGATACCAAGCTCTGGTCAGTGTTTGCTTGCTTTACTGTGTTTTGAGCCCTATCGTGTATCCTCTGTATACTACCCTAATCATCATGAGAGAGTTCTGACTGCTCAGCCACAGCTACCACGTAAATCTGGGTGGTGCAGACTGCTACCAATTGGGTTTACTGCTTACTCCTGTAGTCTTAATCTTCTTGCAGTGTTCCCCAAGGGAACTGCACAGGATTCTGCCTAACTGGAGGGTATGTTCTTAGTGGTTTTTTGGGTGAGATTGGGTGGTGCTTTGGCGAGCTAAGGTTTATTGGCATGGTGGGGTGAGATAGGGGTGGGTTTATGTTCTGAATGGGAGAGGCAGGATCTGTGTGTGGCTATTGTGATTTTTCTGGGTTGAGCTCAGGTTCAAATGTGGGTGGTGTTTGTATACGGGGTGCTGGGGTGAGCAAGGGTGGGCCAGGTTGAGTGGTTCTAGGGTGAGCTATGGAGAAAGGCATTGAGGTAAGGTTGGTATGGTTGCTGGTTTAGCTAGTGCGGTTATTGGGTGGTGCTTGGAGTAATCAAAACCCATCCTGTAGTATTGCGGAATCATCCTAGAGTTATCCCACCCACCCTGAAATTGTTATGGAGGCATCGTGGAGAGGTTTGAGTTCATCTCACCGTTTCTATTGAAGTAATCAGAAATTCATCCTGGAGTAGTTATTATGATTACTACTTGATGTATATATATGAGATCAGCAAGTTATGCAGAGATCTTTGCAACAGGAGCATGAAGCCCCTGGGCTTCCCTACAGCCATTGGCACTAGTAATGTCAAAGATGAGGCCAGGATTTCAAGCAGAAGTGTATGAGTCCTTGTTCTGGGGAAGAATATGGTTAAAATAACATATTCTATGGATGTACTCCACATTCCACTCAGGAAGATCTACAATCACATTTAAGCCTACTGTACCCTTCACAGATGAGAAAAACCATTTGCTTATCAGTCTGGTTGCAACCAAGGGGGTACTTCAGCACCCAAATGCAAGGCAATTCTCCTCTGAACAAGAGTACCAACAGCAACCCCAGACACATGTTTAGGCCTTGTTTGACCTAATCAGTGAGGTGAAGCTGTGCCTTTCTAAGGGGTTCCTATTTGGATTGCCCTTAGTTACTTAGTGTAAGACCCCCAAGTTTTACAAAATGTATATTATTGTGGGATCCCCTCTACTGAAGGCAAGCATGATCCACATTACCAGTGATATGGAGCAGGTCCCACCTAGGAGTGTCTACAACCATATTTGAGCTCACTGCACCCTTCACAGATGTCTTTACCATGCACATGTATCCACTGTTTTGTGTCACAGGTTTGTGAACCTGTGAACTGCAGTGGCACACTGATTTCTGCATCAGGTGCATTAAAATGCTAGACTTGCCCACTGAGAATGGAGCATCTGAGCTCCACTGTTTTCTCCACTTAACTGCCCACAAGAGTTAAGGAGAAAGACGTTGCAGACTTCCTGGAAGGGCATCAGCATGTGATTGTGAGAAAGACACAAATATGGCACCTGCTGCCATAATACAGAGCTGGGATCTTAACTTCCGTGTCACAGTAAAAGAGCAACCCCACCAGCACAGGGGAAATGCTGTGCAGAGCAGATAGTGCACAGAGGACTGCACAACTCTAGTGTCCATTCACAGCAAACGAAAGACGCATTAAGAAAGCGGATGTCCTGCCAGACAGGGGCGTTGCTAGGGGGGGGGGGGGCTAAGGGGGCTATAGCGCCTGATCTTTTGGTTGTAGCCCCGGATAGAATCTCTGGAGCTACAGCCAAAAGACTAGCTAGCCCCCAGTCCCAACTGTTCCGACATCAGCTTAGCCCCGGGTCTTTTCCAGACCTAGCAACTCCCCTGCTGCCAGACACTAAGAAGGCCATGTCAATGCCAATAATGGGAACGCGCCTAACACCAAAATGGCAGCTCACTGAGATTGCACGATTGTGCAGACAAGCAGCACCCTGGATGTGATTCCAGCATGTCGACCTCTCTAGGTACAGCAATACGTTTGGCGCAGTTGGTGCTTTGCTCTGAGTGAGTTACAATAACAAATCAAAATACAGTCACAGCCTGATTCCCCAGTGTTACTACAATGAAGAATTGAAACCATAACAAGAGAAGCACCTGAGAACTGCAGGATTGTCAGTGGAGTCACAGAAAAGGGAAAAGATCTGCGGGCTCAGCCTAGGCAGCTGGAGTCACTTCCAGTGCGTTTTCCTCTATCGCCTTAGCATCCTCTTGGACAGGTCCTTTGTTACCCTCCTGCCTCAATTCTTTCAGATAAAAATGATGCCTGGCGCAGAGGTTTTCCTAAATGATGTTGAACCAAGAGGGATCTCCCAGCTGGGCTGCAGACATGCTCACAACAGAAGATGCCGGGTTCAGCTTTATATTTGGAGTCAACATTTGGGGAGTGGAACTTGGATAAATATAATGGTCAAGTTGTGATTTACAGATAGTGCTTCATACCGATACTTTCCATTTCTAAGCACTGTGATAATTGGTGTCACCAGTGTTCCGCACTCAGGTCCTCAATCCATCTACGGGATGAAGGGCGTAGTCAAGTGACCGGTGTAGCAAAGCCATGTCCCACCAACATTGCCCATTAGCTCAAAGCCAAGCTAGTGCCACGCACTCCTTATACAGCCTATACAGAAGTATTTCTGGGATTAGGTTATTACAGTGTTTGATTTATTAACATTGTATTGGTGAAGTCAGATAATTTTTTTTATTATTCATGCCTTTTTTCTTCTGCGCTTATCGGACACATTTAGGAATGGTACAACTGTGTGACGAAGAGCATGCCAAAAGGTAAGCTTCCAAAGACCCAGCCTTGCTGTGTGCCTGCATATGTTTCTCTTTGAGCATATCCATCTTAATTTGCCTGTACCAGAGAGGACATGCTGATTCACTAAAGAACCCTCTTTAAATGTGTTTTCAAGCAATTATCTCTGCGGGAATTCAGAAGGAACAAGTGAGCTGCTGCCTTTATTTGCTCTCTTATTGTTTTAATTGAGTTTAATGAGAACATACTTGTGGAATCTGAATGTTGCCACGATTTAAGCATTACTTCACTTGCCCAAAACAATTGGAACCACCCGTAGTTGTTTCTTTGAACATCATATGGTGTTTCTTACTGTTGGCTAATGCTGCAAAGCCTGGTTTTAAATGTGCAGTTGTACATTAGGATTCTTAGTGCTTCTAAATATGATAAAATTGCCAAATACAACCAGCACGAGCAAAGATATTTCAGTTCCTCTGAATCAAACCTTCTAAATATGCTCACCCTTAAAATCTAGTACATTCTGTTACAGAAGTGCTTGTGCTTGGCTAAGATAACAAACAGATTCTGTCAATTATTACCTCATTATCACAGGGTAGTCATCATTGACCTATAGAATGACTCCTTACTGTCATTAGACCTGGGGTATTATACCACATCAATTATAATCATAATTAATAACTATCTACACTTATAGAATGACTCTTTACTGTCATTAGAGCTGAACCTGAGTTATTATACCAGATCAATTATAATCATAATTAATAACTATCTACACCTATAGAATGACTCCTTACTGTCATTAGACCTGGGGTATTATACCACATCAATTATAATCATAATTAATAACTATCTACACCTATAGAATGACTCCTTACTGTCATTAGACCTGGGTTATTATACCACATCAATTATAATCATAATTAATAACTATCTACACTTATAGAATGACTCTTTACTGTCATTAGAGCTGAACCTGAGTTATTATACCACATCAATTATAATCATAATTAATAACTATCTACACCTATAGAATGACTCCTTACTGTCATTAGACCTGGGTTATTATACCACATCAATTATAATCATAATTAACAATTATCTACACCTATAGAATTACTCCTTACTCTCATTAGACATGGGTTATTATACCACATCAATTATAATCATAATTAATAACTATCTACACTTATAGAATGACTCCTTACTGTCATTAGAGCTGAACCTGAGGTATTATACCACATCAATTATAATCATAATTAATAACTTTCTACACCTATAGAATGACTCCTTACTGTCATTAGACCTGGGTTATTATACCACATCAATTATAATCATAATTAATAACTATCTACACTTATAGAATGACTCCTTACTGTCATTAGAGCTGAACCTGAGTTATTATACCACATCAATTATAATCATAATTAATAACTATCTACACCTATAGAATGACTCCTTACTGTCATTAGACCTGGGTTATTATACCACATCAATTATAATCATAATTAACAATTATCTACACCTATAGAATTACTCCTTACTCTCATTAGGCATGGGTTATTATACCACATCAATTATAATCATAATTAATAACTATCTACACTTATAGAATGACTCCTTACTGTCATTAGAGCTGAACCTGAGGTATTATACCACATCAATTATAATCATAATTAATAACTTTCTACACCTATAGAATGACTCCTTACTGTCATTAGACCTGGGTTATTATACCACATCAATTATAATCATAATTAACAATTATCTACACCTACAGAATTACTCCTTACTCTCATTAGACATGGGTTGTTATACCACATCAATTATAATCATAATTAATAACTATCTACACTTATAGAATGACTCCTTACTGTCATTAGAGCTGAACCTGAGGTATTATACCACATCAATTATAATCATAATTAATAACTATCTACACTTATGGAATGACTCTTTACTGTCATTAGAGCTGAACCTGAGTTATTATACAACATCAATTATAATCATAATTAATAACTATCTACACCTATAGAATGACTCCTTACTGTCATTAGACCTGGGTTATTATACCACATCAATTATAATCATAATTAACAATTATCTACACCTATAGAATTACTCCTTACTCTCATTAGACATGGGTTATTATACCACATCAATTATAATCATAATTAATAACTATCTACACTTATAGAATGACTCCTTACTGTCATTAGAGCTGAACCTGAGGTATTATACCACATCAATTATAATCATAATGAATAACTTTCTACACCTATAGAATGACTCCTTACTGTCATTAGAGCTGAAACTGAGTTATTATACCACATCAATTATAATCATAATTAATAACTATCTACACTTATAGAATGACTCCTTACTGTCATTAGAGCTGAAACTGAGTTATTATACCACATCAATTATAATCATAATTAATAACTATCTACACCTATAGAATGACTCCTTACTGTCATTAGACCTGGGATATTATACCACATCAATTATAATCATAATTAATAACTATCTACACTTATAGAATGACTCTTTACTGTCATTAGAGCTGAACCTGAGTTATTATACCACATCAATTACAATCATAATTAACAATTATCTACACCTATAGAATTACTCCTTACTCTCATTAGACCTGGGTTATTATACCACATCAATTATAATCATAATTAATAACTATCTACACCTATAGAATGTCTTCTTACTGTAATTAGACCTGTGTTATTATTCCACATCAATAATAAATATAATTATTAATGATCTACACCTATAGTATGACTTCTTACTGTCATTAGACCTGTGTTATTATTCCACATCAATAATAAATATAATTAATAATTATCTACACCTATAGAATTACTCCTTACTGTCATTAGACCTGGGTTATTATACCCCATCAATTATAATCATAACTAACAATTATCTACACCTATAGAATGACCCCTTACTGTCATTATACCTGGGTTATTATACCACATCAATTATAATCATAATTAATAACTATCTACACTTATAGAATGACTCCTTACTGTCATTAGAGCTGAAACTGAGTTATTATACCACATCAATTATAATCATAATTAATAACTATCTACACCTATAGAATGACTCCTTACTGTCATTAGACCTGGGTTATTATACCACATCAATTACAATCATAATTAACAATTATCTACACCTATAGAATTACTCCTTACTCTCATTAGACCTGGGTTATTATACCACATCAATTATAATCATAATTAATAACTATCTACACCTATAGAATGTCTTCTTACTGTCATTAGACCTGTGTTATTATTCCACATCAATAATAAATATAATTATTAATGATCTACACCTATAGAATTACTCCTTACTGTCATTAGACCTGGGTTATTATACCCCATCAATTATAATCATAATTAACAATTATCTACACCTATAGAATGACCCCTTACTGTCATTAGACCTGGGTTATTATACCACATCAATTATAATCATAATTAATAACTATCTACACTTATAGAATGACTCCTTACTGTCATTAGAGCTGAAACTGAGTTATTATACCACATCAATTATAATCATAATTAATAACTATCTACACTTATAGAATGACTCCTTACGGTCATTAGAGCTGAAACTGAGTTATTATACCACATCAATTATAATCATAATTAATAACTATCTACACCTATAGAATGACTCCTTACTGTCATTAGACCTGGGTTATTATACCACATCAATTATAATTATAATTAATAACTGTCTACACTTATAGAATGACTCCTTACTGTCATTAGAGCTGAACCTGTGTTATTATACCACATCAATTATAATCATAATTAATAACTATCTACACCTATAGAATGACTCCTTACTGTCATTAGACCTGGGTTATTATACCACATCAATTATAATCATAATTAACAATTATCTACACCTATATAACTACTCCTTACTCTCATTAGACATGGGTTATTATACCACATCAATTATAATCATAATTAATAACTGTCTACACTTATAGAATGACTCCTTACTGTCATTAGAGCTGAAACTGAGTTATTATACCACATCAATTATAATCATAATTAATAACTATCTACACCTATAGAATGACTCCTTACTGTCATTAGACCTGGGTTATTATACCACATCAATTATAATCATAATTAATAACTATCTACACTTATAGAATCACTCCTTACTGTCATTAGAGCTGAACCTGACTTATTATACCACATCAATTATAATCATAATTAATAACTATCTACACCTATAGAATCACTCCTTACTGTCATTAGACCTGGGTTATTATACCACATCAATTATAATCATAATTAATAACTATGTACACTTATAGAATGACTCCTTACTGTCATTAGAGCTGAACCTGAGTTATTATACCAGATCAATTATAATCATAATTAATAACTATCTCCTTACTGTCATTAGACCTGGGTTATTATACCACATCAATTATAATCATAATTAACAATTATCTACACCTATAGAATTACTCCTTACTTTCATTAGACCTGGGTTATTATACCACATCAATTATAATCATAATTAATAACTATCTACACTTATAGAATTACTCCTTACTCTCATTAGACCTGGGTTATTATACCACATCAATTATAATCATAATTAATAACTATCTACACTTATAGAATGACTCCTTACTGTCATTAGAGCTGAACCTGAGTTATTATACCACATCAATTATAATCATAATTAATAACTATCTACACCTATAGAATGACTCCTTACTGTCATTAGACCTGGGTTATTATACCACATCAATTATAATCATAATTAACAATTATCTACACCTATAGAATTACTCCTTACTCTCATTAGACCTGGGTTATTATACCACATCAATTATAATCATAATTAATAACTATCTACACTTATAGAATGACTCCTTACTGTCATTAGAGCTGAACCTGAGTTATTATTCCACATCAATTATAATCATAATTAATAACTATCTACACCTATAGAATGACTCCTTACTATCATTAGACCTGGGTTATTATACCACATCAATTATAATCATAATTAACAATTATCTACACCTATAGAATTACTCCTCACTCTCATTAGACCTGGGTTATTATACCACATCAATTATAATCATAATTAATAACTATCTACACTTATAGAATGACTCCTTACTGTCATTAGAGCTGAACCAGAGTTAATATACCACATCAATTATAATCATAATTAATAATTATCTACACCTATAGAATTACTCCTTACCGTCATTAGACCTGTGTTATTATACCACATCAATTACAATCATAATTAACAATTATCTACACCTATAGAATAACCCCTTACTGTCATTAGAGCTGAACCTGAGTTATTATACAACATCAATTATAATCATAATTAATAACTATCTACACCTATAGAATGACTCCTTACTGTCATTAGACCTGGGTTATTATACCACATCAATTATAATCATAATTAACAATTATCTACACCTATAGAATTACTCCTTACTCTCATTAGACATGGGTTATTATACCACATCAATTATAATCATAATTAATAACTATCTACACTTATAGAATGACTCCTTACTGTCATTAGAGCTGAACCTGAGGTATTATACCACATCAATTATAATCATAATGAATAACTTTCTACACCTATAGAATGACTCCTTACTGTCATTAGAGCTGAAACTGAGTTATTATACCACATCAATTATAATCATAATTAATAACTATCTACACTTATAGAATGACTCCTTACTGTCATTAGAGCTGAAACTGAGTTATTATACCACATCAATTATAATCATAATTAATAACTATCTACACCTATAGAATGACTCCTTACTGTCATTAGACCTGGGATATTATACCACATCAATTATAATCATAATTAATAACTATCTACACTTATAGAATGACTCTTTACTGTCATTAGAGCTGAACCTGAGTTATTATACCACATCAATTACAATCATAATTAACAATTATCTACACCTATAGAATTACTCCTTACTCTCATTAGACCTGGGTTATTATACCACATCAATTATAATCATAATTAATAACTATCTACACCTATAGAATGTCTTCTTACTGTAATTAGACCTGTGTTATTATTCCACATCAATAATAAATATAATTATTAATGATCTACACCTATAGTATGACTTCTTACTGTCATTAGACCTGTGTTATTATTCCACATCAATAATAAATATAATTATTAATTATCTACACCTATAGAATTACTCCTTACTGTCATTAGACCTGGGTTATTATACCCCATCAATTATAATCATAACTAACAATTATCTACACCTATAGAATGACCCCATACTGTCATTAGACCTGGGTTATTATACCACATCAATTATAATCATAATTAATAACTATCTACACTTATAGAATGACTCCTTACTGTCATTAGAGCTGAAACTGAGTTATTATACCACATCAATTATAATCATAATTAATAACTATCTACACCTATAGAATGACTCCTTACTGTCATTAGACCTGGGTTATTATACCACATCAATTACAATCATAATTAACAATTATCTACACCTATAGAATTACTCCTTACTCTCATTAGACCTGGGTTATTATACCACATCAATTATAATCATAATTAATAACTATCTACACCTATAGAATGTCTTCTTACTGTCATTAGACCTGTGTTATTATTCCACATCAATAATAAATATAATTATTAATGATCTACACCTATAGAATTACTCCTTACTGTCATTAGACCTGGGTTATTATACCCCATCAATTATAATCATAATTAACAATTATCTACACCTATAGAATGACCCCTTACTGTCATTAGACCTGGGTTATTATACCACATCAATTATAATCATAATTAATAACTATCTACACTTATAGAATGACTCCTTACTGTCATTAGAGCTGAATCTGAGTTATTATACCACATCAATTATAATCATAATTAATAACTATCTACACTTATAGAATGACTCCTTACGGTCATTAGAGCTGAAACTGAGTTATTATACCACATCAATTATAATCATAATTAATAACTATCTACACCTATAGAATGACTCCTTACTGTCATTAGACCTGGGTTATTATACCACATCAATTATAATTATAATTAATAACTATCTACACTTATAGAATGACTCCTTACTGTCATTAGAGCTGAACCTGTGTTATTATACCACATCAATTATAATCATAATTAATAACTATCTACACCTATAGAATGACTCCTTACTGTCATTAGACCTGGGTTATTATACCACATCAATTATAATCATAATTAACAATTATCTACACCTATATAACTACTCCTTACTCTCATTAGACATGGGTTATTATACCACATCAATTATAATCATAATTAATAACTGTCTACACTTATAGAATGACTCCTTACTGTCATTAGAGCTGAAACTGAGTTATTATACCACATCAATTATAATCATAATTAATAACTATCTACACCTATAGAATGACTCCTTACTGTCATTAGACCTGGGTTATTATACCACATCAATTATAATCATAATTAATAACTATCTACACTTATAGAATCACACCTTACTGTCATTAGAGCTGAACCTGACTTATTATACCACATCAATTATAATCATAATTAATAACTATCTACACCTATAGAATCACTCCTTACTGTCATTAGACCTGGGTTATTATACCACATCAATTATAATCATAATTAATAACTATGTACACTTATAGAATGACTCCTTACTGTCATTAGAGCTGAACCTGAGTTATTATACCAGATCAATTATAATCATAATTAATAACTATCTCCTTACTGTCATTAGACCTGGGTTATTATACCACATCAATTATAATCATAATTAACAATTATCTACACCTATAGAATTACTCCTTACTTTCATTAGACCTGGGTTATTATACCACATCAATTATAATCATAATTAATAACTATCTACACTTATAGAATTACTCCTTACTCTCATTAGACCTGGGTTATTATACCACATCAATTATAATCATAATTAATAACTATCTACACTTATAGAATGACTCCTTACTGTCATTAGAGCTGAACCTGAGTTATTATACCACATCAATTATAATCATAATTAATAACTATCTACACCTATAGAATGACTCCTTACTGTCATTAGACCTGGGTTATTATACCACATCAATTATAATCATAATTAACAATTATCTACACCTATAGAATTACTCCTCACTCTCATTAGACCTGGGTTATTATACCACATCAATTATAATCATAATTAATAACTATCTACACTTATAGAATGACTCCTTACTGTCATTAGAGCTGAACCAGAGTTAATATACCACATCAATTATAATCATAATTAATAATTATCTACACCTATAGAATTACTCCTTACTGTCATTAGACCTGTGTTATTATACCACATCAATTACAATCATAATTAACAATTATCTACACCTATAGAATAATCCCTTACTGTCATTAGACCTGGGTTATTATTCCACATCAATTATAATCATAATTAATAACTATCTACAGTTATAGAATGAATCCTTACTGTCATTAGAGCTGAACCTGAGTTATTATACCACATCAATTATAATGATAATTAATAACTATCTACACTTATAGAATGATTCCTTACTGTCATTAGAGCTGAACCTGAGTTATTATACCACATCAATTATAATCATAATTAATAACTATCTACACCTATAGAATGACTCCTTACTGTCATCAGACCTGTGTTATTATACCACATCAATTATAATCATAATTAACAACTATCTAAACTTATAGAATGACTCCTTACTGTCATTAGAGCTGAACCTGAGTTAATATACCACATCAATTATAATCATAATTAATAACTATCTACACTTATAGAATTACTCCTTACTGTCATTAGACCTGGGTTATTATACCACATCAATTATAATCATAATTAACAATTATCTACACCTATAGAATTACTCATTACTCTCATTAGACCTGGGTTATTATACCACATCAATTATAATCATAATTAATAACTATCTACACTTATAGAATGACTCCTTACTGTCATTAGAGCTGAACCTGAGTTATTATACCACATCAATTATAATCATAATTAATAACTATCTACACCTATAGAATGACCCCTTACTGTCATTAGACCTGGGTTATTATACCACATCAATTATAATCATAATTAATAACTATCTACACTTATAGAATGACTCCTTACTGTCATTAGACCTGGGTTATTATACCACATCAATTATAATCATAATTAACAACTATCTACACTTATAGAATGACTCCTTACTGTCATTAGAGCTGAACCTGAGTTATTATACCACATCAATTATAATCATAATTAATAACTATCTACACTTATAGAATTACTCCTTACTGTCATTAGACCTGGGTTATTATACCACATCAATTATAATCATAATTAACAATTATCTACACCTATAGAATTACTCATTACTCTCATTAGACCTGGGTTATTATACCACATCAATTATAATCATAATTAATAACTATCTACACTTATAGAATGACTCCTTACTGTCATTAGAGCTGAACCTGAGTTATTATACCACATCAATTATAATCATAATTAATAACTATCTACACCTATAGAATGACCCCTTACTGTCATTAGACCTGGGTTATTATACCACATCAATTATAATCATAATTAATAACTATCTACACTTATAGAATGACTCCTTACTGTCATTAGACCTGGGTTATTATACCACATCAATTATAATCATAATTAATAACTATCTACACTTATAGAACGACTCCTTACTGTCATTAGAGCTGAACCTGAGGTATTATACCACATCAATTATAATCATAATGAATAACTTTCTACACCTATAGAATGACTCCTTACTGTCATTAGAGCTGAAACTGAGTTATTATACCACATCAATTATAATCATAATTAATAACTATCTACACCTATAGAATGACTCCTTACTGTCATTAGACCTGGGTTATTATACCACATCAATTACAATCATAATTAACAATTATCTACACCTATAGAATTACTCCTTACTCTCATTAGACCTGGGTTATTATACCACATCAATTATAATCATAATTAATAACTATCTACACCTATAGAATGTCTTCTTACTGTCATTAGACCTGTGTTATTATTCCACATCAATAATAAATATAATTATTAATGATCTACACCTATAGAATTACTCCTTACTGTCATTAGACCTGGGTTATTATACCCCATCAATTATAATCATAATTAACAATTATCTACACCTATAGAATGACCCCTTACTGTCATTAGACCTGGGTTATTATACCACATCAATTATAATCATAATTAATAACTATCTACACTTATAGAATGACTCCTTACTGTCATTAGAGCTGAAACTGAGTTATTATACCACATCAATTATAATCATAATTAATAACTATCTACACTTATAGAATGACTCCTTACGGTCATTAGAGCTGAAACTGAGTTATTATACCACATCAATTATAATCATAATTAATAACTATCTACACCTATAGAATGACTCCTTACTGTCATTAGACCTGGGTTATTATACCACATCAATTATAATTATAATTAATAACTATCTACACTTATAGAATGACTCCTTACTGTCATTAGAGCTGAACCTGTGTTATTATACCACATCAATTATAATCATAATTAATAACTATCTACACCTATAGAATGACTCCTTACTGTCATTAGACCTGGGTTATTATACCACATCAATTATAATCATAATTAACAATTATCTACACCTATATAACTACTCCTTACTCTCATTAGACATGGGTTATTATACCACATCAATTATAATCATAATTAATAACTGTCTACACTTATAGAATGACTCCTTACTGTCATTAGAGCTGAAACTGAGTTATTATACCACATCAATTATAATCATAATTAATAACTATCTACACCTATAGAATGACTCCTTACTGTCATTAGACCTGGGTTATTATACCACATCAATTATAATCATAATTAATAACTATCTACACTTATAGAATCACTCCTTACTGTCATTAGAGCTGAACCTGACTTATTATACCACATCAATTATAATCATAATTAATAACTATCTACACCTATAGAATCACTCCTTACTGTCATTAGACCTGGGTTATTATACCACATCAATTATAATCATAATTAATAACTATGTACACTTATAGAATGACTCCTTACTGTCATTAGAGCTGAACCTGAGTTATTATACCAGATCAATTATAATCATAATTAATAACTATCTCCTTACTGTCATTAGACCTGGGTTATTATACCACATCAATTATAATCATAATTAACAATTATCTACATCTATAGAATTACTCCTTACTTTCATTAGACCTGGGTTATTATACCACATCAATTATAATCATAATTAATAACTATCTACACTTATAGAATTACTCCTTACTCTCATTAGACCTGGGTTATTATACCACATCAATTATAATCATAATTAATAACTATCTACACTTATAGAATGACTCCTTACTGTCATTAGAGCTGAACCTGAGTTATTATACCACATCAATTATAATCATAATTAATAACTATCTACACCTATAGAATGACTCCTTACTGTCATTAGACCTGGGTTATTATACCACATCAATTATAATCATAATTAACAATTATCTACACCTATAGAATTACTCCTCACTCTCATTAGACCTGGGTTATTATACCACATCAATTATAATCATAATTAATAACTATCTACACTTATAGAATGACTCCTTACTGTCATTAGAGCTGAACCAGAGTTAATATACCACATCAATTATAATCATAATTAATAATTATCTACACCTATAGAATTACTCCTTACTGTCATTAGACCTGTGTTATTATACCACATCAATTACAATCATAATTAACAATTATCTACACCTATAGAATAACCCCTTACTGTCATTAGACCTGGGTTATTATTCCACATCAATTATAATCATAATTAATAACTATCTACAGTTATAGAATGAATCCTTACTGTCATTAGAGCTGAACCTGAGTTATTATACCACATCAATTATAATGATAATTAATAACTATCTACACTTATAGAATGATTCCTTACTGTCATTAGAGCTGAACCTGAGTTATTATACCACATCAATTATAATCATAATTAATAACTATCTACACCTATAGAATGACTCCTTACTGTCATCAGACCTGTGTTATTATACCACATCAATTATAATCATAATTAACAACTATCTACACTTATAGAATGACTCCTTACTGTCATTAGAGCTGAACCTGAGTTAATATACCACATCAATTATAATCATAATTAATAACTATCTACACTTATAGAATTACTCCTTACTGTCATTAGACCTGGGTTATTATACCACATCAATTATAATCATAATTAACAATTATCTACACCTATAGAATTACTCATTACTCTCATTAGACCTGGGTTATTATACCACATCAATTATAATCATAATTAATAACTATCTACACTTATAGAATGACTCCTTACTGTCATTAGAGCTGAACCTGAGTTATTATACCACATCAATTATAATCATAATTAATAACTATCTACACCTATAGAATGACCCCTTACTGTCATTAGACCTGGGTTATTATACCACATCAATTATAATCATAATTAATAACTATCTACACTTATAGAATGACTCCTTACTGTCATTAGACCTGGGTTATTATACCACATCAATTATAATCATAATTAACAACTATCTACACTTATAGAATGACTCCTTACTGTCATTAGAGCTGAACCTGAGTTATTATACCACATCAATTATAATCATAATTAATAACTATCTACACTTATAGAATTACTCCTTACTGTCATTAGACCTGGGTTATTATACCACATCAATTATAATCATAATTAACAATTATCTACACCTATAGAATTACTCATTACTCTCATTAGACCTGGGTTATTATACCACATCAATTATAATCATAATTAATAACTATCTACACTTATAGAATGACTCCTTACTGTCATTAGAGCTGAACCTGAGTTATTATACCACATCAATTATAATCATAATTAATAACTATCTACACCTATAGAATGACCCCTTACTGTCATTAGACCTGGGTTATTATACCACATCAATTATAATCATAATTAATAACTATCTACACTTATAGAATGACTCCTTACTGTCATTAGACCTGGGTTATTATACCACATCAATTATAATCATAATTAATAACTATCTACACTTATAGAACGACTCCTTACTGTCATTAGAGCTGAACCTGAGGTATTATACCACATCAATTATAATCATAATGAATAACTTTCTACACCTATAGAATGACTCCTTACTGTCATTAGAGCTGAAACTGAGTTATTATACCACATCAATTATAATCATAATTAATAACTATCTACACTTATAGAATGACTCCTTACTGTCATTAGAGCTGAAACTGAGTTATTATACCACATCAATTATAATCATAATTAATAACTATCTACACCTATAGAATGACTCCTTACTGTCATTAGACCTGGGATATTATACCACATCAATTATAATCATAATTAATAACTATCTACACTTATAGAATGACTCTTTACTGTCATTAGAGCTGAACCTGAGTTATTATACCACATCAATTACAATCATAATTAACAATTATCTACACCTATAGAATTACTCCTTACTCTCATTAGACCTGGGTTATTATACCACATCAATTATAATCATAATTAATAACTATCTACACCTATAGAATGTCTTCTTACTGTAATTAGACCTGTGTTATTATTCCACATCAATAATAAATATAATTATTAATGATCTACACCTATAGTATGACTTCTTACTGTCATTAGACCTGTGTTATTATTCCACATCAATAATAAATATAATTATTAATTATCTACACCTATAGAATTACTCCTTACTGTCATTAGACCTGGGTTATTATACCCCATCAATTATAATCATAACTAACAATTATCTACACCTATAGAATGACCCCTTACTGTCATTAGACCTGGGTTATTATACCACATCAATTATAATCATAATTAATAACTATCTACACTTATAGAATGACTCCTTACTGTCATTAGAGCTGAAACTGAGTTATTATACCACATCAATTATAATCATAATTAATAACTATCTACACCTATAGAATGACTCCTTACTGTCATTAGACCTGGGTTATTATACCACATCAATTACAATCATAATTAACAATTATCTACACCTATAGAATTACTCCTTACTCTCATTAGACCTGGGTTATTATACCACATCAATTATAATCATAATTAATAACTATCTACACCTATAGAATGTCTTCTTACTGTCATTAGACCTGTGTTATTATTCCACATCAATAATAAATATAATTATTAATGATCTACACCTATAGAATTACTCCTTACTGTCATTAGACCTGGGTTATTATACCCCATCAATTATAATCATAATTAACAATTATCTACACCTATAGAATGACCCCTTACTGTCATTAGACCTGGGTTATTATACCACATCAATTATAATCATAATTAATAACTATCTACACTTATAGAATGACTCCTTACTGTCATTAGAGCTGAAACTGAGTTATTATACCACATCAATTATAATCATAATTAATAACTATCTACACTTATAGAATGACTCCTTACGGTCATTAGAGCTGAAACTGAGTTATTATACCACATCAATTATAATCATAATTAATAACTATCTACACCTATAGAATGACTCCTTACTGTCATTAGACCTGGGTTATTATACCACATCAATTATAATTATAATTAATAACTATCTACACTTATAGAATGACTCCTTACTGTCATTAGAGCTGAACCTGTGTTATTATACCACATCAATTATAATCATAATTAATAACTATCTACACCTATAGAATGACTCCTTACTGTCATTAGACCTGGGTTATTATACCACATCAATTATAATCATAATTAACAATTATCTACACCTATATAACTACTCCTTACTCTCATTAGACATGGGTTATTATACCACATCAATTATAATCATAATTAATAACTGTCTACACTTATAGAATGACTCCTTACTGTCATTAGAGCTGAAACTGAGTTATTATACCACATCAATTATAATCATAATTAATAACTATCTACACCTATAGAATGACTCCTTACTGTCATTAGACCTGGGTTATTATACCACATCAATTATCATCATAATTAATAACTATCTACACTTATAGAATCACTCCTTACTGTCATTAGAGCTGAACCTGACTTATTATACCACATCAATTATAATCATAATTAATAACTATCTACACCTATAGAATCACTCCTTACTGTCATTAGACCTGGGTTATTATACCACATCAATTATAATCATAATTAATAACTATGTACACTTATAGAATGACTCCTTACTGCCATTAGAGCTGAACCTGAGTTATTATACCAGATCAATTATAATCATAATTAATAACTATCTCCTTACTGTCATTAGACCTGGGTTATTATACCACATCAATTATAATCATAATTAACAATTATCTACACCTATAGAATTACTCCTTACTTTCATTAGACCTGGGTTATTATACCACATCAATTATAATCATAATTAATAACTATCTACACTTATAGAATTACTCCTTACTCTCATTAGACCTGGGTTATTATACCACATCAATTATAATCATAATTAATAACTATCTACACTTATAGAATGACTCCTTACTGTCATTAGAGCTGAACCTGAGTTATTATACCACATCAATTATAATCATAATTAATAACTATCTACACCTATAGAATGACTCCTTACTGTCATTAGACCTGGGTTATTATACCACATCAATTATAATCATAATTAACAATTATCTACACCTATAGAATTACTCCTTACTCTCATTAGACCTGGGTTATTATACCACATCAATTATAATCATAATTAATAACTATCTACACTCATAGAATGACTCCTTACTGTCATTAGAGCTGAACCTGAGTTATTATTCCACATCAATTATAATCATAATTAATAACTATCTACACCTATAGAATGACTCCTTACTGTCATTAGACCTGGGTTATTATACCACATCAATTATAATCATAATTAACAATTATCTACACCTATAGAATTACTCCTCACTCTCATTAGACCTGGGTTATTATACCACATCAATTATAATCATAATTAATAACTATCTACACTTATAGAATGACTCCTTACTGTCATTAGAGCTGAACCAGAGTTAATATACCACATCAATTATAATCATAATTAATAATTATCTACACCTATAGAATTACTCCTTACTGCCATTAGACCTGTGTTATTATACCACATCAATTACAATCATAATTAACAATTATCTACACCTATAGAATAACCCCTTACTGTCATTAGACCTGGGTTATTATTCCACATCAATTATAATCATAATTAATAACTATCTACAGTTATAGAATGAATCCTTACTGTCATTAGAGCTGAACCTGAGTTATTATACCACATCAATTATAATGATAATTAATAACTATCTACACTTATAGAATGATTCCTTACTGTCATTAGAGCTGAACCTGAGTTATTATACCACATCAATTATAATCATAATTAATAACTATCTACACCTATAGAATGACTCCTTACTGTCATCAGACCTGTGTTATTATACCACATCAATTATAATCATAATTAACAACTATCTACACTTATAGAATGACTCCTTACTGTCATTAGAGCTGAACCTGAGTTAATATACCACATCAATTATAATCATAATTAATAACTATCTACACTTATAGAATTACTCCTTACTGTCATTAGACCTGGGTTATTATACCACATCAATTATAATCATAATTAATAACTATCTACACCTATAGAATGACTCCTTACTGTCATTAGACCTGGGTTATTATACCACATCAATTATAATCATAATTAATAACTATCTACACTTATAGAATCACTCCTTACTGTCATTAGAGCTGAACCTGACTTATTATACCACATCAATTATAATCATAATTAATAACTATCTACACCTATAGAATCACTCCTTACTGTCATTAGACCTGGGTTATTATACCACATCAATTATAATCATAATTAATAACTATGTACACTTATAGAATGACTCCTTACTGCCATTAGAGCTGAACCTGAGTTATTATACCAGATCAATTATAATCATAATTAATAACTATCTCCTTACTGTCATTAGACCTGGGTTATTATACCACATCAATTATAATCATAATTAACAATTATCTACACCTATAGAATTACTCCTTACTTTCATTAGACCTGGGTTATTATACCACATCAATTATAATCATAATTAATAACTATCTACACTTATAGAATTACTCCTTACTCTCATTAGACCTGGGTTATTATACCACATCAATTATAATCATAATTAATAACTATCTACACTTATAGAATGACTCCTTACTGTCATTAGAGCTGAACCTGAGTTATTATACCACATCAATTATAATCATAATTAATAACTATCTACACCTATAGAATGACTCCTTACTGTCATTAGACCTGGGTTATTATACCACATCAATTATAATCATAATTAACAATTATCTACACCTATAGAATTACTCCTTACTCTCATTAGACCTGGGTTATTATACCACATCAATTATAATCATAATTAATAACTATCTACACTCATAGAATGACTCCTTACTGTCATTAGAGCTGAACCTGAGTTATTATTCCACATCAATTATAATCATAATTAATAACTATCTACACCTATAGAATGACTCCTTACTGTCATTAGACCTGGGTTATTATACCACATCAATTATAATCATAATTAACAATTATCTACACCTATAGAATTACTCCTCACTCTCATTAGACCTGGGTTATTATACCACATCAATTATAATCATAATTAATAACTATCTACACTTATAGAATGACTCCTTACTGTCATTAGAGCTGAACCAGAGTTAATATACCACATCAATTATAATCATAATTAATAATTATCTACACCTATAGAATTACTCCTTACTGCCATTAGACCTGTGTTATTATACCACATCAATTACAATCATAATTAACAATTATCTACACCTATAGAATAACCCCTTACTGTCATTAGACCTGGGTTATTATTCCACATCAATTATAATCATAATTAATAACTATCTACAGTTATAGAATGAACCTTACTGTCATTAGAGCTGAACCTGAGTTATTATACCACATCAATTATAATGATAATTAATAACTATCTACACTTATAGAATGATTCCTTACTGTCATTAGAGCTGAACCTGAGTTATTATACCACATCAATTATAATCATAATTAATAACTATCTACACCTATAGAATGACTCCTTACTGTCATCAGACCTGTGTTATTATACCACATCAATTATAATCATAATTAACAACTATCTACACTTATAGAATGACTCCTTACTGTCATTAGAGCTGAACCTGAGTTAATATACCACATCAATTATAATCATAATTAATAACTATCTACACTTATAGAATTACTCCTTACTGTCATTAGACCTGGGTTATTATACCACATCAATTATAATCATAATTAACAATTATCTACACCTATAGAATTACTCATTACTCTCATTAGACCTGGGTTATTATACCACATCAATTATAATCATAATTAATAACTATCTACACTTATAGAATGACTCCTTACTGTCATTAGAGCTGAACCTGAGTTATTATACCACATCAATTATAATCATAATTAATAACTATCTACACCTATAGAATGACCCCTTACTGTCATTAGACCTGGGTTATTATACCACATCAATTATAATCATAATTAATAACTATCTACACTTATAGAATGACTCCTTACTGTCATTAGACCTGGGTTATTATACCACATCAATTATAATCATAATTAACAACTATCTACACTTATAGAATGACTCCTTACTGTCATTAGAGCTGAACCTGAGTTATTATACCACATCAACTATAATCCTAATTAATAACTATCTACACTTATATAATTACTCCTTACTGTCATTAGACCTGGGTTATTATACCACATCAATTATATTCATAATTAACAATTATCTACACCTATAGAATTACTCCATACTCTCATTAGACCTGGGTTATTATACCACATCAATTATAATCATAGTTAATAACTATCTACACTTATAGAATGACTCCTTACTGTCATTAGAGCTGAACCTGAGTTATTATACCACATCAATTATAATCATAATTAATAACTATCTACACCTATAGAATGACCCCTTGCTGTCATTAGACCTGGATTATTATACCACATCAATTATAATCATAATTGATAACTATCTACACTTATAGAATGACTCCTTACTGTCATTAGAGCTGAACCTGAGTTATTATACCACATCAATTATAATCATAATTAATAACTATCTACACTTATAGAATGACTCCTTACTGTCATTAGACCTGGGTTATTATACCACATCAATTATAATCATAATTAACAACTATCTACACTTATAGAATGACTCCTTACTGTCATTAGAGCTGAACCTGAGTTATTATACCACATCAATTATAATCATAATTAATAACTATCTACACCTATAGAATGACTCCTTACTGTCATTAGACCTGGGTTATTATACCACATCAATTATAATCATAATTAACAATTATCTACACCTATAGAATTACTCCTTACTCTCATTAGTCCTGGGTTATTATACCACATCAATTATAATCATAATTAATAACTATCTACAACTATAGAATGTCTTATTACTGTCATTAGACCTGTGTTATTATTCCACATCAATAATAAATATAATTATTAATGATCTACACCTATAGAATTACTCCTTACTGTCATTAGACCTGGGTTATTATACCCCATCAATTATAATCATAATTAACAATTATCTACACCTATAGAATGACCCCTTACTGTCATTAGACCTGGGTTATTATACCACATCAATTATAATCATAATTAATAACTATCTACACTTATAGAATGACTCCTTACTGTCATTAGAGCTGAAACTGAGTTATTATACCACATCAATTATAATCATAATTAATAACTATCTACACTTATAGAATGACTCCTTACGGTCATTAGAGCTGAAACTGAGTTATTATACCACATCAATTATAATCATAATTAATAACTATCTACACCTATAGAATGACTCCTTACTGTCATTAGACCTGGGTTATTATACCACATCAATTATAATTATAATTAATAACTATCTACACTTATAGAATGACTCCTTACTGTCATTAGAGCTGAACCTGTGTTATTATACCACATCAATTATAATCATAATTAATAACTATCTACACCTATAGAATGACTCCTTACTGTCATTAGACCTGGGTTATTATACCACATCAATTATAATCATAATTAACAATTATCTACACCTATATAATTACTCCTTACTCTCATTAGACATGGGTTATTATACCACATCAATTATAATCATAATTAATAACTGTCTACACTTATAGAATGACTCCTTACTGTCATTAGAGCTGAAACTGAGTTATTATACCACATCAATTATACTCATAATTAATAACTATCTACACCTATAGAATGACTCCTTACTGTCATTAGACCTGGGTTATTATACCACATCAATTATAATCATAATTAATAACTATCTACACTTATAGAATCACTCCTTACTGTCATTAGAGCTGAACCTGAGTTATTATACCACATCAATTATAATCATAATTAATAACTATCTACACCTATAGAATCACTCCTTACTGTCATTAGACCTGGGTTATTATACCACATCAATTATAATCATAATTAATAACTATCTACACTTATAGAATGACTCCTTACTGTCATTAGAGCTGAACCTGAGTTATTATACCAGATCAATTATAATCATAATTAATAACTATCTCCGTACTGTCATTAGACCTGGGTTATTATACCACATCAATTATAATCATAATTAACAATTATCTACACCTATAGAATTACTCCTTACTTTCATTAGACCTGGGTTATTATACCACATCAATTATAATCATAATTAATAACTATCTACACTTATAGAATTACTCCTTACTCTCATTAGACCTGGGTTATTATACCACATCAATTATAATCATAATTAATAACTATCTACACTTATAGAATGACTCCTTACTGTCATTAGAGCTGAACCTGAGTTATTATACCACATCAATTATAATCATAATTAATAACTATCTACAGCTATAGAATGACTCCTTACTGTCATTAGACCTGGGTTATTATACCACATCAATTATAATCATAATTAACAATTATCTACACCTATAGAATTACTCCTTACTCTCATTAGACCTGGGTTATTATACCACATCAATTATAATCATAATTAATAACTATCTACACTTATAGAATGACTCCTTACTGTCATTAGAGCTGAACCTGAGTTATTATTCCACATCAATTATAATCATAATTAATAACTATCTACACCTATAGAATGACTCCTTACTGTCATTAGACCTGGGTTATTATACCACATCAATTATAATCATAATTAACAATTATCTACACCTATAGAATTACTCCTCACTCTCATTAGACCTGGGTTATTATACCACATCAATTATAATCATAATTAATAACTATCTACACTTATAGAATGACTCCTTACTGTCATTAGAGCTGAACCAGAGTTAATATACCACATCAATTATAATCATAATTAACAATTATCTACACCTATAGAATAACCCCTTACTGTCATTAGACCTGGGTTATTATTCCACATCAATTATAATCATAATTAATAACTATCTACAGTTATAGAATGACTCCTTACTGTCATTAGAGCTGAACCTGAGTTATTATACCACATCAATTATAATGATAATTAATAACTATCTACACTTATAGAATGATTCCTTACTGTCATTAGAGCTGAACCTGAGTTATTATACCACATCAATTATAATCATAATTAATAACTATCTACACCTATAGAATGACTCCTTACTGTCATCAGACCTGTGTTATTATACCACATCAATTATAATCATAATTAACAAATATCTACACCTATAGAATTACTCCTTACTCTCATTAGACCTGGGTTATTATACCACATCAATTATAATCATAATTAACAACTATCTACACTTATAGAATGACTCCTTACTGTCATTAGAGCTGAACCTGAGTTAATATACCACATCAATTATAATCATAATTAATAACTATCTACACTTATAGAATTACTCCTTACTGTCATTAGACCTGGGTTATTATACCACATCAATTATAATCATAATTAACAATTATCTACACCTATAGAATTACTCATTACTCTCATTAGACCTGGGTTATTATACCACATCAATTATAATCATAATTAATAACTATCTACACTTATAGAATGACTCCTTACTGTCATTAGAGCTGAACCTGAGTTATTATACCACATCAATTATAATCATAATTAATAACTATCTACACCTATAGAATGACCCCTTACTGTCATTAGACCTGGGTTATTATACCACATCAATTATAATCATAATTAATAACTATCTACACTTATAGAATGACTCCTTACTGTCATTAGACCTGGGTTATTATACCACATCAATTATAATCATAATTAACAACTATCTACACTTATAGAATGACTCCTTACTGTCATTAGAGCTGAACCTGAGTTATTATACCACATCAACTATAATCCTAATTAATAACTATCTACACTTATATAATTACTCCTTACTGTCATTAGACCTGGGTTATTATACCACATCAATTATATTCATAATTAACAATTATCTACACCTATAGAATTACTCCATACTCTCATTAGACCTGGGTTATTATACCACATCAATTATAATCATAGTTAATAACTATCTACACTTATAGAATGACTCCTTACTGTCATTAGAGCTGAACCTGAGTTATTATACCACATCAATTATAATCATAATTAATAACTATCTACACCTATAGAATGACCCCTTACTGTCATTAGACCTGGATTATTATACCACATCAATTATAATCATAATTGATAACTATCTACACTTATAGAATGACTCCTTACTGTCATTAGAGCTGAACCTGAGTTATTATACCACATCAATTATAATCATAATTAATAACTATCTACACTTAAAGAATGACTCCTTACTGTCATTAGACCTGGGTTATTATACCACATCAATTATAATCATAATTAACAACTATCTACACTTATAGAATGACTCCTTACTGTCATTAGAGCTGAACCTGAGTTATTATACCACATCAATTATAATCATAATTAATAACTATCTACACCTATAGAATGACTCCTTACTGTCATTAGACCTGGGTTATTATACCACATCAATTATAATCATAATTAACAATTATCTACACCTATAGAATTACTCCTTACTCTCATTAGACCTGGGTTATTATACCACATCAATTATAATCATAATTAATAACTATCTACACTTATAGAATGACTCCTTACTGTCATTAGAGCTGAACCAGAGTTAATATACCACATCAATTATAATCATAATTAATAATTATCTACACCTATAGAATTACTCCTTACTGTCATTAGACCTGTGTTATTATACCACATCAATTATAATCATAATTAACAATTATCTACACCTATAGAATAACCCCTTACTGTCATTAGACCTGGGTTATTATTCCACATCAATAATAAATATAATTATTAATGATCTACACCTATAGAATTACTCCTTACTGTCATTAGACCTGGGTTATTATACCACATCAATTATAATCATAATTAACAACTATCTACACTTATAGAATGACTCCTTACTGTCATTAGAGCTGAACCTGAGTTAATATACAACATCAATTATAATCATAATTAATAACTATCTACACTTATAGAATTACTCCTTACTGTCATTAGACCTGGGTTATTATACCACATCAATTATAATCATAATTAACAATTATCTACACCTATAGAATTACTCATTACTCTCATTAGACCTGGGTTATTATAGCACATCAATTATAATCATAATTAATAACTATCTACACTTATAGAATGACTCCTTACTGTCATTAGAGCTGAACCTGAGTTATTATACCACATCAATTATAATCATAATTAATAACTATCTACACCTATAGAATGACCCCTTACTGTCATTAGACCTGGGTTATTATACCACATCAATTATAATCATAATTAATAACTATCTACACTTATAGAATGACTCCTTACTGTCATTAGACCTGGGTTATTATACCACATCAATTATAATCATAATTAACAACTATCTACACTTATAGAATGACTCCTTACTGTCATTAGACCTGGGTTATTATACCACATCAATTATAATCATAATTAATAACTATCTACACTTATAGAATGACTCTTTACTGTCATTAGAGCTGAACCTGAGTTATTATACCACATCAATTACAATCATAATTAACAATTATCTACACCTATAGAATTACTCCTTACTGTCATTAGACCTGGGTTATTATACCACATCAATTATAATCATAATTAACAATTATCTACACCTATAGAATTACTCATTACTCTCATTAGACCTGGGTTATTATACCACATCAATTATAATCATAATTAATAACTATCTACACTTATAGAATGACTCCTTACTGTCATTAGAGCTGAACCTGAGTTATTATACCACATCAATTATAATCATAATTAATAACTATCTACACCTATAGAATGACCCCTTACTGTCATTAGACCTGGGTTATTATACCACATCAATTATAATCATAATTAATAACTATCTACACTTATAGAATGACTCCTTACTGTCATTAGACCTGGGTTATTATACCACATCAATTATAATCATAATTAACAACTATCTACACTTATAGAATGACTCCTTACTGTCATTAGAGCTGAACCTGAGTTATTATACCACATCAACTATAATCCTAATTAATAATTATCTACACTTATATAATTACTCCTTACTGTCATTAGACCTGGGTTATTATACCACATCAATTATAATCATAATTAATAACTATCTACACTTATAGAATGACTCTTTACTGTCATTAGAGCTGAACCTGAGTTATTATACCACATCAATTACAATCATAATTAACAATTATCTACACCTATAGAATTACTCCTTACTCTCATTAGACCTGGGTTATTATACCACATCAATTATAATCATAATTAATAACTATCTACACCTATAGAATGTCTTCTTACTGTCATTAGACCTGTGTTATTATTCCACATCAATAATAAATATAATTATTAATGATCTACACCTATAGTATGACTTCTTACTGTCATAAGACCTGTGTTATTATTCCACATCAATAATAAATATAATTATTAATTATCTACACCTATAGAATTACTCCTTACTGTCATTAGACCTGGGTTATTATACCCCATCAATTATAATCATAATTAACAATTATCTACACCTATAGAATGACCCCTTACTGTCATTAGACCTGGGTTATTATACCACATCAATTATAATCATAATTAATAACTATCTACACTTATAGAATGACTCCTTACTGTCATTAGAGCTGAAACGGAGTTATTATACCACATCAATTATAATCATAATTAATAACTATCTACACCTATAGAATGACTCCTTACTGTCATTAGACCTGGGTTATTATACCACATCAATTACAATCATAATTAACAATTATCTACACCTATAGAATTACTCCTTACTCTCATTAGACCTGGGTTATTATACCACATCAATTATAATCATAATTAATAACTATCTACACCTATAGAATGTCTTCTTACTGTCATTAGACCTGTGTTATTATTCCACATCAATAATAAATATAATTATTAATGATCTACACCTATAGAATTACTCCTTACTGTCATTAGACCTGGGTTATTATACCCCATCAATTATAATCATAATTAACAATTATCTACACCTATAGAATGACCCCTTACTGTCATTAGACCTGGGTTATTATACCACATCAATTATAATCATAATTAATAACTATCTACACTTATAGAATGACTCCTTACTGTCATTAGAGCTGAAACTGAGTTATTATACCACATCAATTATAATCATAATTAATAACTATCTACACTTATAGAATGACTCCTTACGGTCATTAGAGCTGAAACTGAGGTATTATACCACATCAATTATAATCATAATTAATAACTATCTACACCTATAGAATGACTCCTTACTGTCATTAGACCTGGGTTATTATACCAGATCAATTATAATTATAATTAATAACTATCTACACTTATAGAATGACTCCTTACTGTCATTAGAGCTGAACCTGTGTTATTATACCACATCAATTATAATCATAATTAATAACTATCTACACCTATAGAATGACTCCTTACTGTCATTAGACCTGGGTTATTATACCACATCAATTATAATCATAATTAACAATTATCTACACCTATATAATTACTCCTTACTCTCATTAGACATGGGTTATTATACCACATCAATTATAATCATAATTAATAACTGTTTACACTTATAGAATGACTCCTTACTGTCATTAGAGCTGAAACTGAGTTATTATACCACATCAATTATAATCATAATTAATAACTATCTACACCTATAGAATGACTCCTTACTGTCATTAGACCTGGGTTATTATACCACATCAATTATAATCATAATTAATAACTATCTACACTTATAGAATCACTCCTTACTGTCATTAGAGCTGAACCTGAGTTATTATACCACATCAATTATAATCATAATTAATAACTATCTACACCTATAGAATCACTCCTTACTGTCAATAGACCTGGGTTATTATACCACATCAATTATAATCATAATCAATAACTATCTACACTTATAGAATGACTCCTTACTGTCATTAGAGCTGAACCTGAGTTATTATACCACATCAATTATAATCATAATTAATAACTATCTCCTTACTGTCATTAGACCTGGGTTATTATACCACATCAATTATAATCATAATTAACAATTATCTACACCTATAGAATTACTCCTTACTCTCATTAGACCTGGGCTATTATACCACATCAATTATAATCATAATTAATAACTATCTACACTTATAGAATGACTCCTTACTGTCATTAGAGCTGAACCTGAGTTATTATTCCACATCAATTCTAATCATAATTAATAACTATCTACACCTATAGAATGACTCCTTACTGTCATTAGACCTGGGTTATTATACCACATCAATTATAATCATAATTAACAATTATCTACACCTATAGAATTACTCCTCACTCTCATTAGACCTGGGTTATTATACCACATCAATTATAATCATAATTAATAACTATCTACACTTATAGAATGACTCCTTACTGTCATTAGAGCTGAACCAGAGTTAATATACCACATCAATTATAATCATAATTAATAATTATCTACACCTATAGAATTACTCCTTACTGTCATTAGACCTGTGTTATTATACCACATCAATTACAATCATAATTAACAATTATCTACACCTATAGAATAACCCCTTACTGTCATTAGACCTGGGTTATTATTCCACATCAATTATAATCATAATTAATAACTATCTACAGTTATAGAATGATTCCTTACTGTCATTAGAGCTGAACCTGAGTTATTATACCACATCAATTATAATCATAATTAATAACTATCTACACTTATAGAATTACTCCTTACTGTCATTAGACCTGCATTATTATACCACATCAATTATAATCATAAGTAACAATTATCTACACCTATAGAATTACTCATTACTCTCATTAGACCTGGGTTATTATACCACATCAATTATAATCATAATTAATAACTACCTACACTTATAGAATGACTCCTTACTGTCATTAGAGCTGAACCTGAGTTATTATACCACATCAATTATAATCATAATTAATAACTATCTACACCTATAGAATGACCCCTTACTGTCATTAGACCTGGGTTATTATACCACATCAATTATAATCATAATTAATAACTATCTACACTTATAGAATGACTCCTTACTGTCATTAGACCTGGGTTATTATACCACATCAATTATAATCATAATTAACAACTATCTACACTTATAGAATGACTCCTTACTGTCATTAGAGCTGAACCTGAGTTATTATACCACATCAACTATAATCCTAATTAATAACTATCTACACTTATATAATTACTCCTTACTGTCATTAGACCTGGGTTATTATACCACATCAATTATATTCATAATTAACAATTATCTACACACATAGAATTACTCCATACTCTCATTAGACCTGGGTTATTATACCACATCAATTATAATCATAGTTAATAACTATCTACACTTATAGAATGACTCCTTACTGTCATTAGAGCTGAACCTGAGTTATTATACCACATCAATTATAATCATAATTAATAACTATCTACACCTATAGAATGACCCCTTACTGTCATTAGACCTGCATTATTATACCACATCAATTATAATCATAATTGATAACTATCTACACTTATAGAATGACTCCTTACTGTCATTAGAGCTGAACCTGAGTTATTATACCACATCAATTATAATCATAATTAATAACTATCTACACTTATAGAATGACTCCTTACTGTCATTAGACCGGGGTTATTATACGACATCAATTATAATCATAATTAACAACTATCTACACTTATAGAATGACTCCTTACTGTCATTAGAGCTGAACCTGAGTTATTATATCACATCAATTATAATCATAATTAATAACTATCTACACCTATAGAATGACTCCTTACTGTCATTAGACCTGGGTTATTATACTACATCAATTATAATCATAATTAACAATTATCTACACCTATAGAATTACTCCTTACTCTCATTAGACCTGGGTTATTATACCACATCAATTATAATCATAATTAATAACTATCTAAACTTATAGAATGACTCCTTACTGTCATTAGAGCTGAACCTGAGTTATTATTCCACATCAATTATAATCATAATTAATAACTATCTACACTTATAGAATGACTCCTTACTGTCATTAGAGCTGAACCAGAGTTAATATACCACATCAATTATAATCATAATTAATAATTATCTACACCTATAGAATTACTCCTTACTGTCATTAGACCTGTGTTATTATACCACATCAATTATAATCATAATTAACAATTATCTACACCTATAGAATAACCCCTTACTGTCATTAGACCTGGGTTATTATTCCACATCAATTATAATCATAATTAATAACTATCTACAGTTATAGAATGACTCCTTACTGTCATTAGAGCTGAACCTGAGTTATTATACCACATCAATTATAATGATAATTAATAACTATCTACACTTATAGAATGATTCCTTACAGTCATTAGAGCTGAACCTGAGTTATTATACCACATCAATTATAATCATAATTAATAACTATCTACACCTATAGAATGACTCCTTACTGTCATCAGACCTGTGTTATTATACCACATCAATTATAATAATAATTAACAATTATCTACACCTATAGAATTACTCCTTACTCTCATTAGACCTGGGTTATTATACCACATCAATTATAATCATAATTAACAACTATCTACACTTATAGAATGACTCCTTACTGTCATTAGAGCTGAACCTGAGTTAATATACCACATCAATTATAATCATAATTAATAACTATCTACACTTATAGAATTACTCCTTACTGTCATTAGACCTGGGTTATTATACCACATCAATTATAATCATAATTAACAATTATCTACACCTATAGAATTACTCATTACTCTCATTAGACCTGGGTTATTATACCACATCAATTATAATCATAATTAATAACTATCTACACTTATAGAATGACTCCTTACTGTCATTAGAGCTGAACCTGAGTTATTATACCACATCAATTATAATCATAATTAATAACTATCTACACCTATATAATGACCCCTTACTGTCATTAGACCTGGGTTATTATACCACATCAATTATAATCATAATTAATAACTATCTACACTTATAGAATGACTCCTTACTGTCATTAGACCTGGGTTATTATACCACATCAATTATAATCATAATTAACAACTATCTACACTTATATAATGACTCCTTACTGTCATTAGAGCTGAACCTGAGTTATTATACCACATCAACTATAATCCTAATTAATAACTATCTACACTTATATAATTACTCCTTACTGTCATTAGACCTGGGTTATTATACCACATCAATTATAATCATAATTAACAATTATCTACACCTATAGAATTACTCCTTACTCTCATTAGACCTGGGTTATTATACCACATCAATTATAATCATAGTTAATAACTATCTACACTTATAGAATGACTCCTTACTGTCATTAGAGCTGAAACTGAGTTATTATACCACATCAATTATAATCATAATTAATAACTATCTACACCTATAGAATGACCCCTTACTGTCATTAGACCTGGATTATTATACCACATCAATTATAATCATAATTGATAACTATCTACACTTATAGAATGACTCCTTACTGTCATTAGAGCTGAACCTGAGTTATTATACCACATCAATTATAATCATAATTAATAACTTTCTACACTTATAGAATGACTCCTTACTGTCATTAGACCTGGGTTATTATACCACATCAATTATAATCATAATTAACAACTATCTACACTTATAGAATGACTCCTTACTGTCATTAGAGCTGAACCTGAGTTATTATACCACATCAATTATAATCATAATTAATAACTATCTACACTTATAGAATTACTCCTTACTGTCATTAGACCTGGGTTATTATACCACATCAATTATAATCATAATTAACAATTATCTACACCTATAGAATTACTCCTTACTTTCATTAGACCTGGGTTATTATACCACATCAATCATAATCATAATTAACAACTATCTACACTTATAGAATGACTCCTTACTGTCATTAGAGCTGAACCTGAGTTAATATACCACATCAATTATAATCATAATTAATAACTATCTACACATATAGAATTACTCCTTACTGTCATTAGACCTGGGTTATTATACCACATCAATTATAATCATAATTAACAATTATCTACACCTATAGAATTACTCATTACTCTCATTAGACCTGGGTTATTATACCACATCAATTATAATCATAACTAATAACTATCTACACTTATATAATGACTCCTTACTGTCATTAGAGCTGAACCTGAGTTATTATACCACATCAATTATAATCATAATTAATAACTATCTACACCTATAGAATGACCCCTTACTGTCATTAGACCTGGATTATTATACCACATCAATTATAATCATAATTGATAACTATCTACACTTATAGAATGACTCCTTACTGTCATTAGAGCTGAACCTGAGTTATTATACCACATCAATTATAATCATAATTAATAACTATCTACACTTATAGAATGACTCCTTACTGTCATTAGACCTGGGTTATTATACCACATCAATTATCATCATAATTAACAATTATCTACACCTATAGAATTACTCCTCACTCTCATTAGACCTGGGTTATTATACCACATCAATTATAATCATAATTAATAACTATCTACACTTATAGAATGACTCCTTACTGTCATTAGAGCTGAACCAGAGTTAATATACCACATCAATTATAATCATAATTAATAATTATCTACACCTATAGAATTACTCCTTACTGTCATTAGACCTGTGTTATTATACCACATCAATTATAATCATAATTAACAATTATCTACACCTATAGAATAACCCCTTACTGTCATTAGACCTGGGTTATTATTCCACATCAATTATAATCATAATTAATAACTATCTACAGTTATAGAATGACTCCTTACTGTCATTAGAGCTGAACCTGAGTTATTATACCACATCAATTATAATGATAATTAATAACTATCTACACTTATAGAATGATTCCTTACTGTCATTAGAGCTGAACCTGAGTTATTATACCACATCAATTATAATCATAATTAATAACTATCTACACCTATAGAATGACTCCTTACTGTCATCAGACCTGTGTTATTATACCACATCAATTATAATCATAATTAACAATTATCTACACCTATAGAATTACTCCTTACTCTCATTAGACCTGGGTTATTATACCACATCAATTATAATCATAATTAACAACTATCTACACTTATAGAATGACTCCTTACTGTCATTAGAGCTGAACCTGAGTTAATATACCACATCAATTATAATCATAATTAATAACTATCTACACTTATAGAATTACTCCTTACTGTCATTAGACCTGGGTTATTATACCACATCAATTATAATCATAATTAACAATTATCTACACCTATAGAATTACTCATTACTCTCATTAGACCTGGGTTATTATACCACATCAATTATAATCATAATTAATAACTATCTACACTTATAGAATGACTCCTTACTGTCATTAGAGCTGAACCTGAGTTATTATACCACATCAATTATAATCATAATTAATAACTATCTACACCTATAGAATGACCGCTTACTGTCATTAGACCTGGGTTATTATACCACATCAATTATAATCATAATTAATAACTATCTACACTTATAGAATGACTCCTTACTGTCATTAGACCTGGGTTATTATACCACATCAATTATAATCATAATTAACAACTATCTACACTTATAGAATGACTCCTTACTGTCATTAGAGCTGAACCTGAGTTATTATACCACATCAACTATAATCCTAATTAATAACTATCTACACTTATATAATTACTCCTTACTGTCATTAGACCTGGGTTATTATACCACATCAAGTATAATCATAATTAACAATTATCTACACCTATAGAATTACTCCTTACTCTCATTAGACCTGGGTTATTATACCACATCAATTATAATCATAGTTAATAACTATCTACACTTATAGAATGACCCCTTACTGTCATTAGACCTGGATTATTATACCACATCAATTATAATCATAATTGATAACTATCTACACTTATAGAATGACTCCTTACTGTCATTAGAGCTGAAACTGAGTTATTATACCACATCAATTATAATCATAATTAATAACTATCTACACCTATAGAATGACCCCTTACTGTCATTAGACCTGGATTATTATACCACATCAATTATAATCATAATTGATAACTATCTACACTTATAGAATGACTCCTTACTGTCATTAGAGCTGAACCTGAGTTATTATACCACATCAATTATAATCATAATTAATAACTATCTACACTTATAGAATGACTCCTTACTGTCATTAGACCTGGGTTATTATACCACATCAATTATAATCATAATTAACAACTATCTACACTTATAGAATGACTCCTTACTGTCATTAGAGCTGAACCTGAGTTATTATACCACATCAATTATAATCATAATTAATAACTATCTACACTTATAGAATTACTCCTTACTGTCATTAGACCTGGGTTATTATACCACATCAATTATAATCATAATTAACAATTATCTACACCTATAGAATTACTCCTTACTCTCATTAGACCTGGGTTATTATACCACATCAATCATAATCATAATTAACAACTATCTACACTTATAGAATGACTCCTTACTGTCATTAGAGCTGAACCTGAGTTAATATACCACATCAATTATAATCATAATTAATAACTATCTACACTTATAGAATTACTCCTTACTGTCATTAGACCTGGGTTATTATACCACATCAATTATAATCATAATTAACAATTATCTACACCTATAGAATTACTCATTACTCTCATTAGACCTGGGTTATTATACCACATCAATTATAATCATAACTAATAACTATCTACACTTATATAATGACTCCTTACTGTCATTAGAGCTGAACCTGAGTTATTATACCACATCAATTATAATCATAATTAATAACTATCTACACCTATAGAATGACCCCTTACTGTCATTAGACCTGGATTATTATACCACATCAATTATAATCATAATTGATAACTATCTACACTTATAGAATGACTCCTTACTGTCATTAGAGCTGAACCTGAGTTATTATACCACATCAATTATAATTAATAACTATCTACACTTATAGAATGACTCCTTACTGTCATTAGACCTGGGTTATTATACCACATCAATTATCATCATAATTAACAATTATCTACACCTATAGAATTACTCCTCACTCTCATTAGACCTGGGTTATTATACCACATCAATTATAATCATAATTAATAACTATCTACACTTATAGAATGACTCCTTACTGTCATTAGAGCTGAACCAGAGTTAATATACCACATCAATTATAATCATAATTAATAATTATCTACACCTATAGAATTACTCCTTACTGTCATTAGACCTGTGTTATTATACCACATCAATTATAATCATAATTAACAATTATCTACACCTATAGAATAACCCCTTACTGTCATTAGACCTGGGTTATTATTCCACATCAATTATAATCATAATTAATAACTATCTACAGTTATAGAATGACTCCTTACTGTCATTAGAGCTGAACCTGAGTTATTATACCACATCAATTATAATGATAATTAATAACTATCTACACTTATAGAATGATTCCTTACTGTCATTAGAGCTGAACCTGAGTTATTATACCACATCAATTATAATCATAATTAATAACTATCTACACCTATAGAATGACTCCTTACTGTCATCAGACCTGTGTTATTATACCACATCAATTATAATCATAATTAACAATTATCTACACCTATAGAATTACTCCTTACTCTCATTAGACCTGGGTTATTATACCACATCAATTATAATCATAATTAACAACTATCTACACTTATAGAATGACTCCTTACTGTCATTAGAGCTGAACCTGAGTTAATATACCACATCAATTATAATCATAATTAATAACTATCTACACTTATAGAATTACTCCTTACTGTCATTAGACCTGGGTTATTATATCACATCAATTATAATCATAATTAACAATTATCTACACCTATAGAATTACTCATTACTCTCATTAGACCTGGGTTATTATACCACATCAATTATAATCATAATTAATAACTATCTACACTTATAGAATGACTCCTTACTGTCATTAGAGCTGAACCTGAGTTATTATACCACATCAATTATAATCATAATTTATAACTATCTACACCTATAGAATGACCCCTTACTGTCATTAGACCTGGGTTATTATACCACATCAAATATAATCATAATTAATAACTATCTACACTTATAGAATGACTCCTTACTGTCATTAGACCTGGGTTATTATACCACATCAATTATAATCATAATTAACAACTATCTACACTTATAGAATGACTCCTTACTGTCATTAGAGCTGAACCTGAGTTATTATACCACATCAACTATAATCCTAATTAATAACTATCTACACTTATATAATTACTCCTTACTGTCATTAGACCTGGGTTATTATACCACATCAATTATAATCATAATTAACAATTATCTACACCTATAGAATTACTCCTTACTCTCATTAGACCTGGGTTATTATACCACATCAATTATAATCATAGTTAATAACTATCTACACTTATAGAATGACTCCTTACTGTCATTAGAGCTGAAACTGAGTTATTATACCACATCAATTATAATCATAATTAATAACTATCTACACCTATAGAATGACCCCTTACTGTCATTAGACCTGGATTATTATACCACATCAATTATAATCATAATTGATAACTATCTACACTTATAGAATGACTCCTTACTGTCATTAGAGCTGAACCTGAGTTATTATACCACATCAATTATAATCATAATTAACAATTATCTACACCTATAGAATAACCCCTTACTGTCATTAGACCTGGGTTATTATTCCACATCAATTATAATCATAATTAATAACTATCTACAGTTATAGAATGACTCCTTACTGTCATTAGAGCTGAACCTGAGTTATTATACCACATCAATTATAATGATAATTAATAACTATCTACACTTATAGAATGATTCCTTACTGTCATTAGAGCTGAACCTGAGTTATTATACCACATCAATTATAATCATAATTAATAACTATCTACACCTATAGAATGACTCCTTACTGTCATCAGACCTGTGTTATTATACCACATCAATTATAATCATAATTAACAATTATCTACACCTATAGAATTACTCCTTACTCTCATTAGACCTGGGTTATTATACCACATCAATTATAATCATAATTAACAACTATCTACACTTATAGAATGACTCCTTACTGTCATTAGAGCTGAACCTGAGTTAATATACCACATCAATTATAATCATAATTAATAACTATCTACACTTATAGAATTACTCCTTACTGTCATTAGACCTGGGTTATTATATCACATCAATTATAATCATAATTGATAACTATCTACACTTATAGAATGACTCCTTACTGTCATTAGAGCTGAACCTGAGTTATTATACCACATCAATTATAATTAATAACTATCTACACTTATAGAATGACTCCTTACTGTCATTAGACCTGGGTTATTATACCACATCAATTATCATCATAATTAACAATTATCTACACCTATAGAATTACTCCTCACTCTCATTAGACCTGGGTTATTATACCACATCAATTATAATCATAATTAATAACTATCTACACTTATAGAATGACTCCTTACTGTCATTAGAGCTGAACCAGAGTTAATATACCACATCAATTATAATCATAATTAATAATTATCTACACCTATAGAATTACTCCTTACTGTCATTAGACCTGTGTTATTATACCACATCAATTATAATCATAATTAACAATTATCTACACCTATAGAATAACCCCTTACTGTCATTAGACCTGGGTTATTATTCCACATCAATTATAATCATAATTAATAACTATCTACAGTTATAGAATGACTCCTTACTGTCATTAGAGCTGAACCTGAGTTATTATACCACATCAATTATAATGATAATTAATAACTATCTACACTTATAGAATGATTCCTTACTGTCATTAGAGCTGAACCTGAGTTATTATACCACATCAATTATAATCATAATTAATAACTATCTACACCTATAGAATGACTCCTTACTGTCATCAGACCTGTGTTATTATACCACATCAATTATAATCATAATTAACAATTATCTACACCTATAGAATTACTCCTTACTCTCATTAGACCTGGGTTATTATACCACATCAATTATAATCATAATTAACAACTATCTACACTTATAGAATGACTCCTTACTGTCATTAGAGCTGAACCTGAGTTAATATACCACATCAATTATAATCATAATTAATAACTATCTACACTTATAGAATTACTCCTTACTGTCATTAGACCTGGGTTATTATATCACATCAATTATAATCATAATTAACAATTATCTACACCTATAGAATTACTCATTACTCTCATTAGACCTGGGTTATTATACCACATCAATTATAATCATAATTAATAACTATCTACACTTATAGAATGACTCCTTACTGTCATTAGAGCTGAACCTGAGTTATTATACCACATCAATTATAATCATAATTTATAACTATCTACACCTATAGAATGACCCCTTACTGTCATTAGACCTGGGTTATTATACCACATCAAATATAATCATAATTAATAACTATCTACACTTATAGAATGACTCCTTACTGTCATTAGACCTGGGTTATTATACCACATCAATTATAATCATAATTAACAACTATCTACACTTATAGAATGACTCCTTACTGTCATTAGAGCTGAACCTGAGTTATTATACCACATCAACTATAATCCTAATTAATAACTATCTACACTTATATAATTACTCCTTACTGTCATTAGACCTGGGTTATTATACCACATCAATTATAATCATAATTAACAATTATCTACACCTATAGAATTACTCCTTACTCTCATTAGACCTGGGTTATTATACCACATCAATTATAATCATAGTTAATAACTATCTACACTTATAGAATGACTCCTTACTGTCATTAGAGCTGAAACTGAGTTATTATACCACATCAATTATAATCATAATTAATAACTATCTACACCTATAGAATGACCCCTTACTGTCATTAGACCTGGATTATTATACCACATCAATTATAATCATAATTGATAACTATCTACACTTATAGAATGACTCCTTACTGTCATTAGAGCTGAACCTGAGTTATTATACCACATCAATTATAATCATAATTAACAATTATCTACACCTATAGAATAACCCCTTACTGTCATTAGACCTGGGTTATTATTCCACATCAATTATAATCATAATTAATAACTATCTACAGTTATAGAATGACTCCTTACTGTCATTAGAGCTGAACCTGAGTTATTATACCACATCAATTATAATGATAATTAATAACTATCTACACTTATAGAATGATTCCTTACTGTCATTAGAGCTGAACCTGAGTTATTATACCACATCAATTATAATCATAATTAATAACTATCTACACCTATATAATGACTCCTTACTGTCATCAGACCTGTGTTATTATACCACATCAATTATAATCATAATTAACAATTATCTACACCTATAGAATTACTCCTTACTCTCATTAGACCTGGGTTATTATACCACATCAATTATAATCATAATTAACAACTATCTACACTTATAGAATGACTCCTTACTGTCATTAGAGCTGAACCTGAGTTAATATACCACATCAATTATAATCATAATTAATAACTATCTACACTTATAGAATTACTCCTTACTGTCATTAGACCTGGGTTATTATATCACATCAATTATAATCATAATTAACAATTATCTACACCTATAGAATTACTCATTACTCTCATTAGACCTGGGTTATTATACCACATCAATTATAATCATAATTAATAACTATCTACACTTATAGAATGACTCCTTACTGTCATTAGAGCTGAACCTGAGTTATTATACCACATCAATTATAATCATAATTTATAACTATCTACACCTATAGAATGACCCCTTACTGTCATTAGACCTGGGTTATTATACCACATCAATTATAATCATAATTAATAACTATCTACACTTATAGAATGACTCCTTACTGTCATTAGACCTGGGTTATTATACCACATCAATTATAATCATAATTAACAACTATCTACACTTATAGAATGACTCCTTACTGTCATTAGAGCTGAACCTGAGTTATTATACCACATCAACTATAATCCTAATTAATAACTATCTACACTTATATAATTACTCCTTACTGTCATTAGACCTGGGTTATTATACCACATCAATTATAATCATAATTAACAATTATCTACACCTATAGAATTACTCCTTACTCTCATTAGACCTGGGTTATTATACCACATCAATTATAATCATAGTTAATAACTATCTACACTTATAGAATGACTCCTTACTGTCATTAGAGCTGAAACTGAGTTATTATACCACATCAATTATAATCATAATTAATAACTATCTACACCTATAGAATGACCCCTTACTGTCATTAGACCTGGATTATTATACCACATCAATTATAATCATAATTGATAACTATCTACACTTATAGAATGACTCCTTACTGTCATTAGAGCTGAACCTGAGTTATTATACCACATCAATTATAATCATAATTAATAACTATCTACACTTATAGAATGACTCCTTACTGTCATTAGACCTGGGTTATTATACCACATCAATTATAATCATAATTAACAACTATCTACACTTATAGAATGACTCCTTACTGTCATTAGAGCTGAACCTGAGTTATTATACCACATCAATTATAATCATAATTAATAACTATCTACACTTATAGAATTACTCCTTACTGTCATTAGACCTGGGTTATTATACCACATCAATTATAATCATAATTAACAATTATCTACACCTATAGAATTACTCCTTACTCTCATTAGACCTGGGTTATTATACCACATCAATCATAATCATAATTAACAACTATCTACACTTATAGAATGACTCCTTACTGTCATTAGAGCTGAACCTGAGTTAATACCACATCAATTATAATCATAATTAATAACTATCTACACTTATAGAAGTACTCCTTACTGTCATTAGACCTGGGTTATTATACCACATCAATTATAATCATAATTAACAATTATCTACACCTATAGAATTACTCATTACTCTCATTAGACCTGGGTTATTATACCACATCAATTATGATCATAACTAATAACTATCTACACTTATAGAATGACTCCTTACTGTCATTAGAGCTGAACCTGAGTTATTATACCACATCAATTATAATCATAATTAATAACTATCTACACCTATAGAATGACCCCTTACTGTCATTAGACCTGGATTATTATACCACATCAATTATAATCATAATTGATAACTATCTACACTTATAGAATGACTCCTTACTGTCATTAGAGCTGAACATGAGTTATTATACCACATCAATTATAATCATAATTAATAACTATCTACACTTATAGAATGACTCCTTACTGTCATTAGACCTGGGTTATTATACCACATCAATTATATATCATAATTAACAACTATCTACACTTATAGAATGACTCCTTACTGTCATTAGAGCTGAACCTGAGTTATTATACCACATCAATTATAATCATAATTAATAACTATCTACACTTATAAAATTACTCCTTACTGTCATTAGACCTGGGTTATTATACCACATCAATTATAATCATAATTAACAATTATCTACACCTATAGAATTACTCCTTACTCTCATTAGACCTGGGTTATTATACCACATCAATTATAATCATAATTAATAACTATCTACACTTATAGAATGACTCCTTACTGTCATTAGAGCTGAACCTGAGTTATTATACCACATCAATTATAATCATAATTAATAACTATCTACACCTATAGAATGACCCCTTACTGTCATTAGACCTGGATTATTATACCACATCAATTATAATCATAATTAATAACTATCTACACTTATAGAATGACTCCTTACTGTCATTAGACCTGGGTTATTATACCACATCAATTATAATCATAATTAATAACTATCTACACTTATAGAATGACTCCTTACTGTCATTAGAGCTGAACCTGAGTTATTATACCACATCAATTATAATCATAATTAATAACTATCTACACTTATAGAATGACTCCTTACTGTCATTAGAGCTGAACCTGAGTTATTATACCACATCAATTATAATCATAATTAATAACTATCTACACTTATAGAATTACTCCTTACTGTCATTAGACCTGGGTTATTATACCACATCAATTATAATCATAATTAACAATTATCTACACCTATAGAATTACTCCTTACTCTCATTAGACCTGGGTTATTATACCACATCAATTATAATCATAATTAATAACTATCTACGTTTATAGAATGACTCCTTACTGTCATTAGAGCTGAACCTGAGTTATTATACCACATCAATTATAATCATAATTAATAACTATCTACACCTATAGAATGACCCCTTACTGTCATTAGACCTGGGTTATTATACCACATCAATTATAATCATAATTAATAACTATCTACACTTATAGAATGACTCCTTACTGTCATTAGAGCTGAACCTGAGTTATTATACCACATCAATTATAATCATAATTAATAACTATCTACACTTATAGAATGACTCCTTACTGTCATTAGAGCTGAACCTGAGTTATTATACCACATCACTTATAATCATAATTAATAACTATATACACCTATAGAATTACTCCTTACTGTCATTAGACCTGGGTTATTATACCACATCAATTATAATCATAATTAACAAGTATCTACACCTATAGAATTACTCCTTACTCTCATTAGACCTGGGTTATTATACCACATCAATTCTAAGCATAATTACTAACTATCTACACTTATAGAATGACGCCTTACTGCCATTAGAGCTGAACCTGAGTTATTATACCACATCAATTATAATCATAATTAATAACTATCTACACCTATAGAATGACTCCTTAATGTCATTAGACCTGGGTTATTATACCACATCAATTATAATCATAATTAATAACAATCTACACCTATAGAATGACTTCTTACTGTCATTAGACCTGTGTTATTATTCCACATCAATAATAAATATAATTAATAATTATCTACACCTATAGAATGAATCCGTACTTTCATTAGACCTGGGTTATTATACCACATCAATTATAATCAGAATTAATAATTATGTACACCTATAGAATGAATCCTTACTGTCATTAGACCTGGGTTATTATACCACATCAATTATAATAATAATTAATAATTATCTACACCTATAGAATGAATCCGTACTTTCATTAGACCTGGGTTATTATACCACATCAATTATAATCATAAGTAACAATTATCTACACCTATAGAATTACTCCTTACTCTCATTAGACCTGGGTTATTATACCACATCAATTATAATCATAATGAATAACTATCTACACCTATAGAATGACTCCTTACTGTCATTAGAGCTGAACCTGAGTTATAATACCACATCAATTATAATCATAATTAATAACTATCTACACCTATAGAATGACTCCTTACTGTCATTAGAGCTGAACCTGAGTTATTATACCACATCAATTATAATCATAATTAATAACTATCTACACCTATAGAATGACTTCTTACTGTCATTAGACCTGTGTTATTATTCCACATCAATAATAAATATAATTAATAATTATCTACACCTATAGAATTACTCCTTACTGTCATTAGACCTGGGTTATTATACCACATCAATTATAATCATAATTAACAGTTATCTACACCTATAGAATGACCCCTTACTGTCATTAGACGTGGTTTATTATTCCACATCAATTATAATTATAATTAATAACTATCTACACTTATAGAATGAATCCTTACTTTCATTAGACCTGGGTTATTATACCACATCAATTATAATCATAATTAATAACTATCTACACTTATAGAATGACTCCTTACTGTCATTAGAGCTGAAACTGAGTTATTATACCACATCAATTATAATCATAATTAATAACTATCTACACCTATAGAATGACCCCTTACTGTCATTAGACCTGGGTTATTATACCACATCAATTATAATCATAATTAATAACTATCTACACTTATAGAATGACTCCTTACTGTCATTAGAGCTGAACCTGAGTTATTATACCACATCAATTATAATCATAATTAATAACTATCTACACTTATAGAATGACTCCCTACTGTCATTAGAGCTGAACCTGAGTTATTATACCACATCACTTATAATCATAATTAATAACTATCTACACCTATAGAATTACTCCTTACTGTCATTAGACCTGGGTTATTATACCACATCAATTATAATCATAATTAACAAGTATCTACACCTATAGAATTACTCCTTACTCTCATTAGACCTGGGTTATTATACCACATCAATTATAAGCATAATTAATAACTATCTACACTTATAGAATGACGCCTTACTGTCATTAGAGCTGAACCTGAGTTATTATACCACATCAATTATAATCACAATTAATAACTATCTACACCTATAGAATGACTCCTTACTGTCATTAGACCTGGGTTATTATACCACATCAATTATAATCATAATTAATAACCATCTACACCCATAGAATGACTTCTTACTGTCATTAGACCTGTGTTATTATTCCACATCAATAATAAATATAATTAATAATTATCTACACCTATAGAATTACTCCTTACTGTCATTAGACCTGGGTTATTATACCACATCAATTATAATCATAATTAACAATTATCTACACCTATAGAATGACCCTTTACTGTCATTAGACCTGGGTTATTAATCCACATCAATTATAATTATAATTAATAACTATCTACACTTATAGAATGAATCCTTACTTTCATTAGACCTGGGTTATTATACCACATCAATTATAATCAGAATTAATAATTATCTACACCTATAGAATGAATCCTTACTGTCATTAGACCTGGGTTATTATACCACATCAATTATAATCATAATTAATAATTATCTACACCTATAGAATGAATCCGTACTTTCATTAGACCTGGGTTATTATACCACATCAATTATAATCATAAGTAACAATTATCTACACCTATAGAATTACTCCTTACTCTCATTAGACCTGGGTTATTATACCACATCAATTATAATCATAATGAATAACTATCTACACCTATAGAATGACTCCTTACTGTCATTAGAGCTGAACCTGAGTTATAATACCACATCAATTATAATCATAATTAATAACTATCTACACCTATAGAATGACTCCTTACTGTCATTAGAGCTGAACCTGAGTTATTATACCACATCAATTATAATCATAATTAATAACTATCTACACCTATAGAATGACTTCTTACTGTCATTAGACCTGTGTTATTATTCCACATCAATAATAAATATAATTAATAATTATCTACACCTATAGAATTACTCCTTACTGTCATTAGACCTGGGTTATTATACCACATCAATTATAATCATAATTAACAATTATCTACACCTATAGAATGACCCCTTACTGTCATTAGACATGGGTTATTATTCCACATCAATTATAATTATAATTAATAACTATCTACACTTATAGAATGAATCCTTACTTTCATTAGACCTGGGTTATTATACCACATCAATTATAATCATAATTAATAATGATCTACACCTATATAATGACCCCTTACTGTCATTAGACCTGGGTTATTATTCCACATCAATTATAATTATAATTAATAACTATCTACACTTATAGAATGAATCCTTACTTTCATTAGACCTGGGTTATTATACCACATCAATTATAATCATAATTAATAATTATCTACACCTATATAATGAATCCTTACTTTCATTAGACCTGGGTTATTACACCACATCAATTATAATCATAATTAATAATTATCTACACCAATAGAATGAATCCTTACTGTCATTAGACCTGGGTTATTATACCGCATCAATTATAATCATAATTAATAATTATCTACACCTATAGAATGAATCCTTACTTTCATTAGACCTGGGTTATTATGCCACATCAATTATAATCATAATTAACAATTATCTACACCTATAGAATTACTCCTTACTCTCATTAGACCTGGGTTATTATACCACATTATAATCATAATTAATAACTATCTACACGTATAGAATCACTCCTTACTGCCATTAGAGCTGAACCAGAGTTATTATACCACATCAATTATAATCGTAATTAATAACTATCTACACCTATAGAATGACTCCTTACTGTCATTAGACCTGGGTTATTATACCACATCAATTATAATCATAATTAATAACTATCTACACCTATGGAATGACTTCTTACTGTCATTAGACCTGTGTTATTATTCCATATCTATAATAATTATAATTAATAATTATCTACACCTATAGAATTACTTCTTACTGTCATTAGACCTGGGTTATTATACCACATCAATTATAATCATAATTAACAATTATCTACACCTATAGAATGCCCCCTTACTGTCATTAGACCTGGGCTATTATTCCACATCAATTATAATTATAATTAATAACTATCTACACTTATAGAATTAATCCTTACTTTCATTAGACCTGGGTTATTATACCACATCAATTATAATCATAATTAATAATTATCTACACCTATAGAATGACCCCTTACTGTCATTAGACCTGGGTTATTATTCCACATCAATTATAATTATAATTAATAACTATCTACACTTATAGAATGAATCCTTACTTTCATTAGACCTGGGTTATTATACCACATCAATTATAATCATAATTAATAACTATCTACACCTATAGAATGAATCCTTACTTTCATTAGACATGGGTTATTATACCACATCAATTATAATCATAATTAATAATTATCTACACCTAGAGAATGAATCCTTACTTTCATTAGACCTGGGTTATTATACCACATCAATTATAATCATAATTAACAATTATCTACACCTATAGAATTACTCCTTACTCTCATTAGACCTGGGTTATTATACCACATTATAATCATAATTAATAACTATCTACACTTATAGAATCACTCCTTACTGCCATTAGAGCTGAACCTGAGTTATTATACCACATCAATTATAATCATAATTAATAACTATCTACACCTATAGAATGACTCCTTACTGTCATTAGACCTGGGTTATTATACCACATCAATTATAATCATAATTAATAACTATCTACACCTATGGAATGACTTCTTACTGTCATTAGACCTGGGTTATTATACCACATCAATTATAATCATAATTAACAATTATCTACACCTATAGAATGACCCCTTACTGTCATTAGACCTGGGCTATTATTCCACATCAATTATAATTATAATTAATAACTATCTACACTTATAGAATGAATCCTTACTTTCATCAGACCTGGGTTATTATACCACATCAATTATAATCATAATTAATAACTATCTACACCTATAGAATGACTCCTTACTGTCATTAGACCTGGGTTATTATACCACATCAATTATAATCATAATTAATAACTATCTACACCTATGGAATGACTTCTTACTGTCATTAGACCTGGGTTATTATACCACATCAATTATAATCATAATTAACAATTATCTACACTTATATAATTACTCCTTACTGTCATTAGACCTGGGTTATTATACCACATCAATTATATTCATAATTAACAATTATCTACACACATAGAATTACTCCATACTCTCATTAGACCTGGGTTATTATACCACATCAATTATAATCATAGTTAATAACTATCTACACTTATAGAATGACTCCTTACTGTCATTAGAGCTGAACCTGAGTTATTATACCACATCAATTATAATCATAATTAATAACTATCTACACCTATAGAATGACCCCTTACTGTCATTAGACCTGGGTTATTATACCACATCAATTATAATCATAATTAATAACTATCTACACTTATAGAATGACTCCTTACTGTCATTAGACCTGGGTTATTATACCACATCAATTATAATCATAATTAACAACTATCTACACTTATAGAATGACTCCTTACTGTCATTAGAGCTGAACCTGAGTTATTATACCACATCAACTATAATCCTAATTAATAACTATCTACACTTATATAATTACTCCTTACTGTCATTAGACCTGGGTTATTATACCACATCAATTATATTCATAATTAACAATTATCTACACACATAGAATTACTCCATACTCTCATTAGACCTGGGTTATTATACCACATCAATTATAATCATAGTTAATAACTATCTACACTTATAGAATGACTCCTTACTGTCATTAGAGCTGAACCTGAGTTATTATACCACATCAATTATAATCATAATTAATAACTATCTACACCTATAGAATGACCCCTTACTGTCATTAGACCTGCATTATTATACCACATCAATTATAATCATAATTGATAACTATCTACACTTATAGAATGACTCCTTACTGTCATTAGAGCTGAACCTGAGTTATTATACCACATCAATTATAATCATAATTAATAACTATCTACACTTATAGAATGACTCCTTACTGTCATTAGACCGGGGTTATTATACGACATCAATTATAATCATAATTAACAACTATCTACACTTATAGAATGACTCCTTACTGTCATTAGAGCTGAACCTGAGTTATTATACCACATCAATTATAATCATAATTAATAACTATCTACACCTATAGAATGACTCCTTACTGTCATTAGACCTGGGTTATTATACTACATCAATTATAATCATAATTAACAATTATCTACACCTATAGAATTACTCCTTACTCTCATTAGACCTGGGTTATTATACCACATCAATTATAATCATAATTAATAACTATCTAAACTTATAGAATGACTCCTTACTGTCATTAGAGCTGAACCTGAGTTATTATTCCACATCAATTATAATCATAATTAATAACTATCTACACTTATAGAATGACTCCTTACTGTCATTAGAGCTGAACCAGAGTTAATATACCACATCAATTATAATCATAATTAATAATTATCTACACCTATAGAATTACTCCTTACTGTCATTAGACCTGTGTTATTATACCACATCAATTATAATCATAATTAACAATTATCTACACCTATAGAATAACCCCTTACTGTCATTAGACCTGGGTTATTATTCCACATCAATTATAATCATAATTAATAACTATCTACAGTTATAGAATGACTCCTTACTGTCATTAGAGCTGAACCTGAGTTATTATACCACATCAATTATAATGATAATTAATAACTATCTACACTTATAGAATGATTCCTTACAGTCATTAGAGCTGAACCTGAGTTATTATACCACATCAATTATAATCATAATTAATAACTATCTACACCTATAGAATGACTCCTTACTGTCATCAGACCTGTGTTATTATACCACATCAATTATAATAATAATTAACAATTATCTACACCTATAGAATTACTCCTTACTCTCATTAGACCTGGGTTATTATACCACATCAATTATAATCATAATTAACAACTATCTACACTTATAGAATGACTCCTTACTGTCATTAGAGCTGAACCTGAGTTAATATACCACATCAATTATAATCATAATTAATAACTATCTACACTTATAGAATTACTCCTTACTGTCATTAGACCTGGGTTATTATACCACATCAATTATAATCATAATTAACAATTATCTACACCTATAGAATTACTCATTACTCTCATTAGACCTGGGTTATTATACCACATCAATTATAATCATAATTAATAACTATCTACACTTATAGAATGACTCCTTACTGTCATTAGAGCTGAACCTGAGTTATTATACCACATCAATTATAATCATAATTAATAACTATCTACACCTATATAATGACCCCTTACTGTCATTAGACCTGGGTTATTATACCACATCAATTATAATCATAATTAATAACTATCTACACTTATAGAATGACTCCTTACTGTCATTAGACCTGGGTTATTATACCACATCAATTATAATCATAATTAACAACTATCTACACTTATATAATGACTCCTTACTGTCATTAGAGCTGAACCTGAGTTATTATACCACATCAACTATAATCCTAATTAATAACTATCTACACTTATATAATTACTCCTTACTGTCATTAGACCTGGGTTATTATACCACATCAATTATAATCATAATTAACAATTATCTACACCTATAGAATTACTCCTTACTCTCATTAGACCTGGGTTATTATACCACATCAATTATAATCATAGTTAATAACTATCTACACTTATAGAATGACTCCTTACTGTCATTAGAGCTGAAACTGAGTTATTATACCACATCAATTATAATCATAATTAATAACTATCTACACCTATAGAATGACCCCTTACTGTCATTAGACCTGGATTATTATACCACATCAATTATAATCATAATTGATAACTATCTACACTTATAGAATGACTCCTTACTGTCATTAGAGCTGAACCTGAGTTATTATACCACATCAATTATAATCATAATTAATAACTTTCTACACTTATAGAATGACTCCTTACTGTCATTAGACCTGGGTTATTATACCACATCAATTATAATCATAATTAACAACTATCTACACTTATAGAATGACTCCTTACTGTCATTAGAGCTGAACCTGAGTTATTATACCACATCAATTATAATCATAATTAATAACTATCTACACTTATAGAATTACTCCTTACTGTCATTAGACCTGGGTTATTATACCACATCAATTATAATCATAATTAACAATTATCTACACCTATAGAATTACTCCTTACTTTCATTAGACCTGGGTTATTATACCACATCAATCATAATCATAATTAACAACTATCTACACTTATAGAATGACTCCTTACTGTCATTAGAGCTGAACCTGAGTTAATATACCACATCAATTATAATCATAATTAATAACTATCTACACATATAGAATTACTCCTTACTGTCATTAGACCTGGGTTATTATACCACATCAATTATAATCATAATTAACAATTATCTACACCTATAGAATTACTCATTACTCTCATTAGACCTGGGTTATTATACCACATCAATTATAATCATAACTAATAACTATCTACACTTATATAATGACTCCTTACTGTCATTAGAGCTGAACCTGAGTTATTATACCACATCAATTATAATCATAATTAATAACTATCTACACCTATAGAATGACCCCTTACTGTCATTAGACCTGGATTATTATACCACATCAATTATAATCATAATTGATAACTATCTACACTTATAGAATGACTCCTTACTGTCATTAGAGCTGAACCTGAGTTATTATACCACATCAATTATAATCATAATTAATAACTATCTACACTTATAGAATGACTCCTTACTGTCATTAGACCTGGGTTATTATACCACATCAATTATCATCATAATTAACAATTATCTACACCTATAGAATTACTCCTCACTCTCATTAGACCTGGGTTATTATACCACATCAATTATAATCATAATTAATAACTATCTACACTTATAGAATGACTCCTTACTGTCATTAGAGCTGAACCAGAGTTAATATACCACATCAATTATAATCATAATTAATAATTATCTACACCTATAGAATTACTCCTTACTGTCATTAGACCTGTGTTATTATACCACATCAATTATAATCATAATTAACAATTATCTACACCTATAGAATAACCCCTTACTGTCATTAGACCTGGGTTATTATTCCACATCAATTATAATCATAATTAATAACTATCTACAGTTATAGAATGACTCCTTACTGTCATTAGAGCTGAACCTGAGTTATTATACCACATCAATTATAATGATAATTAATAACTATCTACACTTATAGAATGATTCCTTACTGTCATTAGAGCTGAACCTGAGTTATTATACCACATCAATTATAATCATAATTAATAACTATCTACACCTATAGAATGACTCCTTACTGTCATCAGACCTGTGTTATTATACCACATCAATTATAATCATAATTAACAATTATCTACACCTATAGAATTACTCCTTACTCTCATTAGACCTGGGTTATTATACCACATCAATTATAATCATAATTAACAACTATCTACACTTATAGAATGACTCCTTACTGTCATTAGAGCTGAACCTGAGTTAATATACCACATCAATTATAATCATAATTAATAACTATCTACACTTATAGAATTACTCCTTACTGTCATTAGACCTGGGTTATTATACCACATCAATTATAATCATAATTAACAATTATCTACACCTATAGAATTACTCATTACTCTCATTAGACCTGGGTTATTATACCACATCAATTATAATCATAATTAATAACTATCTACACTTATAGAATGACTCCTTACTGTCATTAGAGCTGAACCTGAGTTATTATACCACATCAATTATAATCATAATTAATAACTATCTACACCTATAGAATGACCGCTTACTGTCATTAGACCTGGGTTATTATACCACATCAATTATAATCATAATTAATAACTATCTACACTTATAGAATGACTCCTTACTGTCATTAGACCTGGGTTATTATACCACATCAATTATAATCATAATTAACAACTATCTACACTTATAGAATGACTCCTTACTGTCATTAGAGCTGAACCTGAGTTATTATACCACATCAACTATAATCCTAATTAATAACTATCTACACTTATATAATTACTCCTTACTGTCATTAGACCTGGGTTATTATACCACATCAAGTATAATCATAATTAACAATTATCTACACCTATAGAATTACTCCTTACTCTCATTAGACCTGGGTTATTATACCACATCAATTATAATCATAGTTAATAACTATCTACACTTATAGAATGACCCCTTACTGTCATTAGACCTGGATTATTATACCACATCAATTATAATCATAATTGATAACTATCTACACTTATAGAATGACTCCTTACTGTCATTAGAGCTGAAACTGAGTTATTATACCACATCAATTATAATCATAATTAATAACTATCTACACCTATAGAATGACCCCTTACTGTCATTAGACCTGGATTATTATACCACATCAATTATAATCATAATTGATAACTATCTACACTTATAGAATGACTCCTTACTGTCATTAGAGCTGAACCTGAGTTATTATACCACATCAATTATAATCATAATTAATAACTATCTACACTTATAGAATGACTCCTTACTGTCATTAGACCTGGGTTATTATACCACATCAATTATAATCATAATTAACAACTATCTACACTTATAGAATGACTCCTTACTGTCATTAGAGCTGAACCTGAGTTATTATACCACATCAATTATAATCATAATTAATAACTATCTACACTTATAGAATTACTCCTTACTGTCATTAGACCTGGGTTATTATACCACATCAATTATAATCATAATTAACAATTATCTACACCTATAGAATTACTCCTTACTCTCATTAGACCTGGGTTATTATACCACATCAATCATAATCATAATTAACAACTATCTACACTTATAGAATGACTCCTTACTGTCATTAGAGCTGAACCTGAGTTAATATACCACATCAATTATAATCATAATTAATAACTATCTACACTTATAGAATTACTCCTTACTGTCATTAGACCTGGGTTATTATACCACATCAATTATAATCATAATTAACAATTATCTACACCTATAGAATTACTCATTACTCTCATTAGACCTGGGTTATTATACCACATCAATTATAATCATAACTAATAACTATCTACACTTATATAATGACTCCTTACTGTCATTAGAGCTGAACCTGAGTTATTATACCACATCAATTATAATCATAATTAATAACTATCTACACCTATAGAATGACCCCTTACTGTCATTAGACCTGGATTATTATACCACATCAATTATAATCATAATTGATAACTATCTACACTTATAGAATGACTCCTTACTGTCATTAGAGCTGAACCTGAGTTATTATACCACATCAATTATAATTAATAACTATCTACACTTATAGAATGACTCCTTACTGTCATTAGACCTGGGTTATTATACCACATCAATTAGCATCATAATTAACAATTATCTACACCTATAGAATTACTCCTCACTCTCATTAGACCTGGGTTATTATACCACATCAATTATAATCATAATTAATAACTATCTACACTTATAGAATGACTCCTTACTGTCATTAGAGCTGAACCAGAGTTAATATACCACATCAATTATAATCATAATTAATAATTATCTACACCTATAGAATTACTCCTTACTGTCATTAGACCTGTGTTATTATACCACATCAATTATAATCATAATTAACAATTATCTACACCTATAGAATAACCCCTTACTGTCATTAGACCTGGGTTATTATTCCACATCAATTATAATCATAATTAATAACTATCTACAGTTATAGAATGACTCCTTACTGTCATTAGAGCTGAACCTGAGTTATTATACCACATCAATTATAATGATAATTAATAACTATCTACACTTATAGAATGATTCCTTACTGTCATTAGAGCTGAACCTGAGTTATTATACCACATCAATTATAATCATAATTAATAACTATCTACACCTATAGAATGACTCCTTACTGTCATCAGACCTGTGTTATTATACCACATCAATTATAATCATAATTAACAATTATCTACACCTATAGAATTACTCCTTACTCTCATTAGACCTGGGTTATTATACCACATCAATTATAATCATAATTAACAACTATCTACACTTATAGAATGACTCCTTACTGTCATTAGAGCTGAACCTGAGTTAATATACCACATCAATTATAATCATAATTAATAACTATCTACACTTATAGAATTACTCCTTACTGTCATTAGACCTGGGTTATTATATCACATCAATTATAATCATAATTAACAATTATCTACACCTATAGAATTACTCATTACTCTCATTAGACCTGGGTTATTATACCACATCAATTATAATCATAATTAATAACTATCTACACTTATAGAATGACTCCTTACTGTCATTAGAGCTGAACCTGAGTTATTATACCACATCAATTATAATCATAATTTATAACTATCTACACCTATAGAATGACCCCTTACTGTCATTAGACCTGGGTTATTATACCACATCAAATATAATCATAATTAATAACTATCTACACTTATAGAATGACTCCTTACTGTCATTAGACCTGGGTTATTATACCACATCAATTATAATCATAATTAACAACTATCTACACTTATAGAATGACTCCTTACTGTCATTAGAGCTGAACCTGAGTTATTATACCACATCAACTATAATCCTAATTAATAACTATCTACACTTATATAATTACTCCTTACTGTCATTAGACCTGGGTTATTATACCACATCAATTATAATCATAATTAACAATTATCTACACCTATAGAATTACTCCTTACTCTCATTAGACCTGGGTTATTATACCACATCAATTATAATCATAGTTAATAACTATCTACACTTATAGAATGACTCCTTACTGTCATTAGAGCTGAAACTGAGTTATTATACCACATCAATTATAATCATAATTAATAACTATCTACACCTATAGAATGACCCCTTACTGTCATTAGACCTGGATTATTATACCACATCAATTATAATCATAATTGATAACTATCTACACTTATAGAATGACTCCTTACTGTCATTAGAGCTGAACCTGAGTTATTATACCACATCAATTATAATCATAATTAACAATTATCTACACCTATAGAATAACCCCTTACTGTCATTAGACCTGGGTTATTATTCCACATCAATTATAATCATAATTAATAACTATCTACAGTTATAGAATGACTCCTTACTGTCATTAGAGCTGAACCTGAGTTATTATACCACATCAATTATAATGATAATTAATAACTATCTACACTTATAGAATGATTCCTTACTGTCATTAGAGCTGAACCTGAGTTATTATACCACATCAATTATAATCATAATTAATAACTATCTACACCTATAGAATGACTCCTTACTGTCATCAGACCTGTGTTATTATACCACATCAATTATAATCATAATTAACAATTATCTACACCTATAGAATTACTCCTTACTCTCATTAGACCTGGGTTATTATACCACATCAATTATAATCATAATTAACAACTATCTACACTTATAGAATGACTCCTTACTGTCATTAGAGCTGAACCTGAGTTAATATACCACATCAATTATAATCATAATTAATAACTATCTACACTTATAGAATTACTCCTTACTGTCATTAGACCTGGGTTATTATATCACATCAATTATAATCATAATTGATAACTATCTACACTTATAGAATGACTCCTTACTGTCATTAGAGCTGAACCTGAGTTATTATACCACATCAATTATAATTAATAACTATCTACACTTATAGAATGACTCCTTACTGTCATTAGACCTGGGTTATTATACCACATCAATTATCATCATAATTAACAATTATCTACACCTATAGAATTACTCCTCACTCTCATTAGACCTGGGTTATTATACCACATCAATTATAATCATAATTAATAACTATCTACACTTATAGAATGACTCCTTACTGTCATTAGAGCTGAACCAGAGTTAATATACCACATCAATTATAATCATAATTAATAATTATCTACACCTATAGAATTACTCCTTACTGTCATTAGACCTGTGTTATTATACCACATCAATTATAATCATAATTAACAATTATCTACACCTATAGAATAACCCCTTACTGTCATTAGACCTGGGTTATTATTCCACATCAATTATAATCATAATTAATAACTATCTACAGTTATAGAATGACTCCTTACTGTCATTAGAGCTGAACCTGAGTTATTATACCACATCAATTATAATGATAATTAATAACTATCTACACTTATAGAATGATTCCTTACTGTCATTAGAGCTGAACCTGAGTTATTATACCACATCAATTATAATCATAATTAATAACTATCTACACCTATAGAATGACTCCTTACTGTCATCAGACCTGTGTTATTATACCACATCAATTATAATCATAATTAACAATTATCTACACCTATAGAATTACTCCTTACTCTCATTAGACCTGGGTTATTATACCACATCAATTATAATCATAATTAACAACTATCTACACTTATAGAATGACTCCTTACTGTCATTAGAGCTGAACCTGAGTTAATATACCACATCAATTATAATCATAATTAATAACTATCTACACTTATAGAATTACTCCTTACTGTCATTAGACCTGGGTTATTATATCACATCAATTATAATCATAATTAACAATTATCTACACCTATAGAATTACTCATTACTCTCATTAGACCTGGGTTATTATACCACATCAATTATAATCATAATTAATAACTATCTACACTTATAGAATGACTCCTTACTGTCATTAGAGCTGAACCTGAGTTATTATACCACATCAATTATAATCATAATTTATAACTATCTACACCTATAGAATGACCCCTTACTGTCATTAGACCTGGGTTATTATACCACATCAAATATAATCATAATTAATAACTATCTACACTTATAGAATGACTCCTTACTGTCATTAGACCTGGGTTATTATACCACATCAATTATAATCATAATTAACAACTATCTACACTTATAGAATGACTCCTTACTGTCATTAGAGCTGAACCTGAGTTATTATACCACATCAACTATAATCCTAATTAATAACTATCTACACTTATATAATTACTCCTTACTGTCATTAGACCTGGGTTATTATACCACATCAATTATAATCATAATTAACAATTATCTACACCTATAGAATTACTCCTTACTCTCATTAGACCTGGGTTATTATACCACATCAATTATAATCATAGTTAATAACTATCTACACTTATAGAATGACTCCTTACTGTCATTAGAGCTGAAACTGAGTTATTATACCACATCAATTATAATCATAATTAATAACTATCTACACCTATAGAATGACCCCTTACTGTCATTAGACCTGGATTATTATACCACATCAATTATAATCATAATTGATAACTATCTACACTTATAGAATGACTCCTTACTGTCATTAGAGCTGAACCTGAGTTATTATACCACATCAATTATAATCATAATTAACAATTATCTACACCTATAGAATAACCCCTTACTGTCATTAGACCTGGGTTATTATTCCACATCAATTATAATCATAATTAATAACTATCTACAGTTATAGAATGACTCCTTACTGTCATTAGAGCTGAACCTGAGTTATTATACCACATCAATTATAATGATAATTAATAACTATCTACACTTATAGAATGATTCCTTACTGTCATTAGAGCTGAACCTGAGTTATTATACCACATCAATTATAATCATAATTAATAACTATCTACACCTATAGAATGACTCCTTACTGTCATCAGACCTGTGTTATTATACCACATCAATTATAATCATAATTAACAATTATCTACACCTATAGAATTACTCCTTACTCTCATTAGACCTGGGTTATTATACCACATCAATTATAATCATAATTAACAACTATCTACACTTATAGAATGACTCCTTACTGTCATTAGAGCTGAACCTGAGTTAATATACCACATCAATTATAATCATAATTAATAACTATCTACACTTATAGAATTACTCCTTACTGTCATTAGACCTGGGTTATTATATCACATCAATTATAATCATAATTAACAATTATCTACACCTATAGAATTACTCATTACTCTCATTAGACCTGGGTTATTATACCACATCAATTATAATCATAATTAATAACTATCTACACTTATAGAATGACTCCTTACTGTCATTAGAGCTGAACCTGAGTTATTATACCACATCAATTATAATCATAATTTATAACTATCTACACCTATAGAATGACCCCTTACTGTCATTAGACCTGGGTTATTATACCACATCAATTATAATCATAATTAATAACTATCTACACTTATAGAATGACTCCTTACTGTCATTAGACCTGGGTTATTATACCACATCAATTATAATCATAATTAACAACTATCTACACTTATAGAATGACTCCTTACTGTCATTAGAGCTGAACCTGAGTTATTATACCACATCAACTATAATCCTAATTAATAACTATCTACACTTATATAATTACTCCTTACTGTCATTAGACCTGGGTTATTATACCACATCAATTATAATCATAATTAACAATTATCTACACCTATAGAATTACTCCTTACTCTCATTAGACCTGGGTTATTATACCACATCAATTATAATCATAGTTAATAACTATCTACACTTATAGAATGACTCCTTACTGTCATTAGAGCTGAAACTGAGTTATTATACCACATCAATTATAATCATAATTAATAACTATCTACACCTATAGAATGACCCCTTACTGTCATTAGACCTGGATTATTATACCACATCAATTATAATCATAATTGATAACTATCTACACTTATAGAATGACTCCTTACTGTCATTAGAGCTGAACCTGAGTTATTATACCACATCAATTATAATCATAATTAATAACTATCTACACTTATAGAATGACTCCTTACTGTCATTAGACCTGGGTTATTATACCACATCAATTATAATCATAATTAACAACTATCTACACTTATAGAATGACTCCTTACTGTCATTAGAGCTGAACCTGAGTTATTATACCACATCAATTATAATCATAATTAATAACTATCTACACTTATAGAATTACTCCTTACTGTCATTAGACCTGGGTTATTATACCACATCAATTATAATCATAATTAACAATTATCTACACCTATAGAATTACTCCTTACTCTCATTAGACCTGGGTTATTATACCACATCAATCATAATCATAATTAACAACTATCTACACTTATAGAATGACTCCTTACTGTCATTAGAGCTGAACCTGAGTTAATACCACATCAATTATAATCATAATTAATAACTATCTACACTTATAGAAGTACTCCTTACTGTCATTAGACCTGGGTTATTATACCACATCAATTATAATCATAATTAACAATTATCTACACCTATAGAATTACTCATTACTCTCATTAGACCTGGGTTATTATACCACATCAATTATGATCATAACTAATAACTATCTACACTTATAGAATGACTCCTTACTGTCATTAGAGCTGAACCTGAGTTATTATACCACATCAATTATAATCATAATTAATAACTATCTACACCTATAGAATGACCCCTTACTGTCATTAGACCTGGATTATTATACCACATCAATTATAATCATAATTGATAACTATCTACACTTATAGAATGACTCCTTACTGTCATTAGAGCTGAACATGAGTTATTATACCACATCAATTATAATCATAATTAATAACTATCTACACTTATAGAATGACTCCTTACTGTCATTAGACCTGGGTTATTATACCACATCAATTATATATCATAATTAACAACTATCTACACTTATAGAATGACTCCTTACTGTCATTAGAGCTGAACCTGAGTTATTATACCACATCAATTATAATCATAATTAATAACTATCTACACTTATAAAATTACTCCTTACTGTCATTAGACCTGGGTTATTATACCACATCAATTATAATCATAATTAACAATTATCTACACCTATAGAATTACTCCTTACTCTCATTAGACCTGGGTTATTATACCACATCAATTATAATCATAATTAATAACTATCTACACTTATAGAATGACTCCTTACTGTCATTAGAGCTGAACCTGAGTTATTATACCACATCAATTATAATCATAATTAATAACTATCTACACCTATAGAATGACCCCTTACTGTCATTAGACCTGGATTATTATACCACATCAATTATAATCATAATTAATAACTATCTACACTTATAGAATGACTCCTTACTGTCATTAGACCTGGGTTATTATACCACATCAATTATAATCATAATTAATAACTATCTACACTTATAGAATGACTCCTTACTGTCATTAGAGCTGAACCTGAGTTATTATACCACATCAATTATAATCATAATTAATAACTATCTACACTTATAGAATGACTCCTTACTGTCATTAGAGCTGAACCTGAGTTATTATACCACATCAATTATAATCATAATTAATAACTATCTACACTTATAGAATTACTCCTTACTGTCATTAGACCTGGGTTATTATACCACATCAATTATAATCATAATTAACAATTATCTACACCTATAGAATTACTCCTTACTCTCATTAGACCTGGGTTATTATACCACATCAATTATAATCATAATTAATAACTATCTACGTTTATAGAATGACTCCTTACTGTCATTAGAGCTGAACCTGAGTTATTATACCACATCAATTATAATCATAATTAATAACTATCTACACCTATAGAATGACCCCTTACTGTCATTAGACCTGGGTTATTATACCACATCAATTATAATCATAATTAATAACTATCTACACTTATAGAATGACTCCTTACTGTCATTAGAGCTGAACCTGAGTTATTATACCACATCAATTATAATCATAATTAATAACTATCTACACTTATAGAATGACTCCTTACTGTCATTAGAGCTGAACCTGAGTTATTATACCACATCACTTATAATCATAATTAATAACTATATACACCTATAGAATTACTCCTTACTGTCATTAGACCTGGGTTATTATACCACATCAATTATAATCATAATTAACAAGTATCTACACCTATAGAATTACTCCTTACTCTCATTAGACCTGGGTTATTATACCACATCAATTCTAAGCATAATTACTAACTATCTACACTTATAGAATGACGCCTTACTGCCATTAGAGCTGAACCTGAGTTATTATACCACATCAATTATAATCATAATTAATAACTATCTACACCTATAGAATGACTCCTTAATGTCATTAGACCTGGGTTATTATACCACATCAATTATAATCATAATTAATAACAATCTACACCTATAGAATGACTTCTTACTGTCATTAGACCTGTGTTATTATTCCACATCAATAATAAATATAATTAATAATTATCTACACCTATAGAATGAATCCGTACTTTCATTAGACCTGGGTTATTATACCACATCAATTATAATCAGAATTAATAATTATGTACACCTATAGAATGAATCCTTACTGTCATTAGACCTGGGTTATTATACCACATCAATTATAATAATAATTAATAATTATCTACACCTATAGAATGAATCCGTACTTTCATTAGACCTGGGTTATTATACCACATCAATTATAATCATAAGTAACAATTATCTACACCTATAGAATTACTCCTTACTCTCATTAGACCTGGGTTATTATACCACATCAATTATAATCATAATGAATAACTATCTACACCTATAGAATGACTCCTTACTGTCATTAGAGCTGAACCTGAGTTATAATACCACATCAATTATAATCATAATTAATAACTATCTACACCTATAGAATGACTCCTTACTGTCATTAGAGCTGAACCTGAGTTATTATACCACATCAATTATAATCATAATTAATAACTATCTACACCTATAGAATGACTTCTTACTGTCATTAGACCTGTGTTATTATTCCACATCAATAATAAATATAATTAATAATTATCTACACCTATAGAATTACTCCTTACTGTCATTAGACCTGGGTTATTATACCACATCAATTATAATCATAATTAACAGTTATCTACACCTATAGAATGACCCCTTACTGTCATTAGACGTGGTTTATTATTCCACATCAATTATAATCATAATTAATAACTATCTACACTTATAGAATGAATCCTTACTTTCATTAGACCTGGGTTATTATACCACATCAATTATAATCATAATTAATAACTATCTACACTTATAGAATGACTCCTTACTGTCATTAGAGCTGAAACTGAGTTATTATACCACATCAATTATAATCATAATTAATAACTATCTACACCTATAGAATGACCCCTTACTGTCATTAGACCTGGGTTATTATACCACATCAATTATAATCATAATTAATAACTATCTACACTTATAGAATGACTCCTTACTGTCATTAGAGCTGAACCTGAGTTATTATACCACATCAATTATAATCATAATTAATAACTATCTACACTTATAGAATGACTCCCTACTGTCATTAGAGCTGAACCTGAGTTATTATACCACATCACTTATAATCATAATTAATAACTATCTACACCTATAGAATTACTCCTTACTGTCATTAGACCTGGGTTATTATACCACATCAATTATAATCATAATTAACAAGTATCTACACCTATAGAATTACTCCTTACTCTCATTAGACCTGGGTTATTATACCACATCAATTATAAGCATAATTAATAACTATCTACACTTATAGAATGACGCCTTACTGTCATTAGAGCTGAACCTGAGTTATTATACCACATCAATTATAATCACAATTAATAACTATCTACACCTATAGAATGACTCCTTACTGTCATTAGACCTGGGTTATTATACCACATCAATTATAATCATAATTAATAACCATCTACACCCATAGAATGACTTCTTACTGTCATTAGACCTGTGTTATTATTCCACATCAATAATAAATATAATTAATAATTATCTACACCTATAGAATTACTCCTTACTGTCATTAGACCTGGGTTATTATACCACATCAATTATAATCATAATTAACAATTATCTACACCTATAGAATGACCCTTTACTGTCATTAGACCTGGGTTATTAATCCACATCAATTATAATTATAATTAATAACTATCTACACTTATAGAATGAATCCTTACTTTCATTAGACCTGGGTTATTATACCACATCAATTATAATCAGAATTAATAATTATCTACACCTATAGAATGAATCCTTACTGTCATTAGACCTGGGTTATTATACCACATCAATTATAATCATAATTAATAATTATCTACACCTATAGAATGAATCCGTACTTTCATTAGACCTGGGTTATTATACCACATCAATTATAATCATAAGTAACAATTATCTACACCTATAGAATTACTCCTTACTCTCATTAGACCTGGGTTATTATACCACATCAATTATAATCATAATGAATAACTATCTACACCTATAGAATGACTCCTTACTGTCATTAGAGCTGAACCTGAGTTATAATACCACATCAATTATAATCATAATTAATAACTATCTACACCTATAGAATGACTCCTTACTGTCATTAGAGCTGAACCTGAGTTATTATACCACATCAATTATAATCATAATTAATAACTATCTACACCTATAGAATGACTTCTTACTGTCATTAGACCTGTGTTATTATTCCACATCAATAATAAATATAATTAATAATTATCTACACCTATAGAATTACTCCTTACTGTCATTAGACCTGGGTTATTATACCACATCAATTATAATCATAATTAACAATTATCTACACCTATAGAATGACCCCTTACTGTCATTAGACATGGGTTATTATTCCACATCAATTATAATTATAATTAATAACTATCTACACTTATAGAATGAATCCTTACTTTCATTAGACCTGGGTTATTATACCACATCAATTATAATCATAATTAATAATGATCTACACCTATATAATGACCCCTTACTGTCATTAGACCTGGGTTATTATTCCACATCAATTATAATTATAATTAATAACTATCTACACTTATAGAATGAATCCTTACTTTCATTAGACCTGGGTTATTATACCACATCAATTATAATCATAATTAATAATTATCTACACCTATATAATGAATCCTTACTTTCATTAGACCTGGGTTATTACACCACATCAATTATAATCATAATTAATAATTATCTACACCAATAGAATGAATCCTTACTGTCATTAGACCTGGGTTATTATACCGCATCAATTATAATCATAATTAATAATTATCTACACCTATAGAATGAATCCTTACTTTCATTAGACCTGGGTTATTATGCCACATCAATTATAATCATAATTAACAATTATCTACACCTATAGAATTACTCCTTACTCTCATTAGACCTGGGTTATTATACCACATTATAATCATAATTAATAACTATCTACACGTATAGAATCACTCCTTACTGCCATTAGAGCTGAACCAGAGTTATTATACCACATCAATTATAATCGTAATTAATAACTATCTACACCTATAGAATGACTCCTTACTGTCATTAGACCTGGGTTATTATACCACATCAATTATAATCATAATTAATAACTATCTACACCTATGGAATGACTTCTTACTGTCATTAGACCTGTGTTATTATTCCATATCTATAATAATTATAATTAATAATTATCTACACCTATAGAATTACTTCTTACTGTCATTAGACCTGGGTTATTATACCACATCAATTATAATCATAATTAACAATTATCTACACCTATAGAATGCCCCCTTACTGTCATTAGACCTGGGCTATTATTCCACATCAATTATAATTATAATTAATAACTATCTACACTTATAGAATTAATCCTTACTTTCATTAGACCTGGGTTATTATACCACATCAATTATAATCATAATTAATAATTATCTACACCTATAGAATGACCCCTTACTGTCATTAGACCTGGGTTATTATTCCACATCAATTATAATTATAATTAATAACTATCTACACTTATAGAATGAATCCTTACTTTCATTAGACCTGGGTTATTATACCACATCAATTATAATCATAATTAATAACTATCTACACCTATAGAATGAATCCTTACTTTCATTAGACATGGGTTATTATACCACATCAATTATAATCATAATTAATAATTATCTACACCTAGAGAATGAATCCTTACTTTCATTAGACCTGGGTTATTATACCACATCAATTATAATCATAATTAACAATTATCTACACCTATAGAATTACTCCTTACTCTCATTAGACCTGGGTTATTATACCACATTATAATCATAATTAATAACTATCTACACTTATAGAATCACTCCTTACTGCCATTAGAGCTGAACCTGAGTTATTATACCACATCAATTATAATCATAATTAATAACTATCTACACCTATAGAATGACTCCTTACTGTCATTAGACCTGGGTTATTATACCACATCAATTATAATCATAATTAATAACTATCTACACCTATGGAATGACTTCTTACTGTCATTAGACCTGGGTTATTATACCACATCAATTATAATCATAATTAACAATTATCTACACCTATAGAATGACCCCTTACTGTCATTAGACCTGGGCTATTATTCCACATCAATTATAATTATAATTAATAACTATCTACACTTATAGAATGAATCCTTACTTTCATCAGACCTGGGTTATTATACCACATCAATTATAATCATAATTAATAACTATCTACACCTATAGAATGACTCCTTACTGTCATTAGACCTGGGTTATTATACCACATCAATTATAATCATAATTAATAACTATCTACACCTATGGAATGACTTCTTACTGTCATTAGACCTGGGTTATTATACCACATCAATTATAATCATAATTAACAATTATCTACACCTATAGAATTACTCCTTACTGTCATTAGACCTGGGTTATTATACCACATCAATTATAATCATAATTAACAATTATCTACACCTATAGAATGACCCCTTACTGTCATTAGACCTGGGCTATTATTCCACATCAATTATAATCATAATTAACAATTATCTACTCCTATAGAATGACCCCTTACTGTCATTAGACCTGGGCTATTATTCCACATCAATTATAATTATAATTAACAACTATCTACACTTATAGAATGAATCCTTACTGTCATTAGACCTGGGTTATTATACCACATCAATTATAATCATAATTAATAATTATCTACACCTAGAGAATGAATCCTTAATGTAATTAGACCTGGGTTATTATACCACATCAATTATAATCATAATTAATAACTATCTACACTTATAGAATGACTCCTTACTGTCATTAGAGCTGAACCTGAGGTATTATACCACATCAATTATAATCATAATTAATAACTATCTACACTTATAGAATGACTCTTTACTGTCATTAGAGCTGAACCTGAGATATTATACCACATCAATTATAATCATAATTAATAATTATCTACACCTAGAGCATGACCCCTTACTGTCATTAGACCTGGGTTATTATTTTAGTTAAGGGAACTGGATAAGTAACAAGAAAAAAGAAGCCTTATTTGGGAGGATAGCCCAAGCACACCATGCTCACCTTGGAAACAGGACAATGCCATGCACGCAATGCAATGCACTCAATGGCCCGCATTTGGAAAAAGTTGTGTTTGCAGAATGGGAGGGCACTTTTAGCTTTCCATATCGGTCACATATCTGTCACATATCTGTCACTTTTGAACATGCTAATTGTGCATAGGTTCAGTGACTACATTTCCTCTGGCGAACTTTCTAATAACAATGACATTTTTACATGTTCACCTGTGTTTGGAAATTGCTAACAGAAATGTTAATGCCAAGCAGAGTACATTACGTCAGTGAGAAAACCTACAATGGATAAACTACACTTTTTCCAGGTATATTTTTCAGCATTTGTTTATACCCTTTGTGCCCGATCGAGAAACCCCATAATTGTTGAAAGTGTGACAGAATCAGAGACAAGAAAATGACCCATGCAGACGTTTATTGAATGGAAGAAGGAAGACAGCCCCATGTGGTTAATCACATGGTGACTGTCAACTTATCAACATAACCATGCCCAAAGCAATGTTGCTAGACGAGCAAATAGAACACGCCACAAAAAGCAAACAACGAACGTCAACTCCCACACACAGTGCAAGCCCAAACTCCAAATTCTCATCATGCTCAATGTATGTTTAGCAGGTAAACACAACGGTATCCAAGCACAAACACATAACTCACTCAATGAGCATAACACCAGAAATGAAAAGCGCAAAAAGATTTTGCAAGAATAAACATATGCTAGCATCAATGCCTTTCCTACATCAACATGGCAAGAGAACACAATGTACGCCCGATGAACAAAAGGACAACGAAGGCACAAAAGTGTGACTTTGACCATATCCCATTCATTCCACCCCACTAAGACAAGCAATCCATATTAGTGCCATGACCCCCTCTCTAATGCCATTGCAAGGAAGCACCTGCATGAAGGACTTGAGCCACAAAGGGAACAATCCCTGCCCACCCAACACAGTGTAGCTATGTCTGGCATCACATTGCCCCCACCCACCGATCTGCTAATACCAGCATGCTACCTCTCATACAGTGTAATGCTAGAGGATGTCACATGCCATGAAATTGCTCACTGCACTGCGCATGTATGCACCAGATCCCTGCAGAGAGACATGGGCGACGTTTTGGGCATCTGAACGAGGAGTAGTTAGCACCCTGATTAGTGCTTTGACTTCTCCCCTCAGTCTTGCTGGCAGAAGCACCACAACATCCATGTTTACCACCCAATGTCATTCCAATGTAGACACCACCTGCTCAACAATAGTGTCAGCAAACACATCCCTTCGTACTATCAGTGGGGTGGACTGGCACGCACCTGTGTGCATACAGAAGCCCACCAGTGGACCCGGAGAGCGCACCGTGCTGCAGGAGCAGCACCACCTACAGCTGCCTGCACTGCAGTAAGGCCAAGGGCCCCCACCATTTACATGCCCATTTTGGGCATTATCTGCACATTGCGTGCATCTGAAGAAAAAAATGGGGAAAATGCCTGCACGGGTAGCGCAATGACTACGCTGGCCACATGCCCCTGAATGAAGGCAGCCACACAGGGAAAAGCCTCTGTCCCTGCTCGCCACCATTGAGGACCACGAGGGTTCCATCCATTCCAAGATGGCCACCGCCATCATTTTAATGTAATTGTATGCCGCACTGCCTGCCAGCAGCCCGCCCCACCAGCTGATTGGGTGTTCCACGGCTCAAGTAGCCAATCTCGATTCACCGGAAGGCAAAGCCAGCCCATAACAAAGGCAAGAAACTAAGGCACAGGTCCTGTCCAAGCCTGTCCCTGCCGCATGCCAGGAACGCTGCTCCTTTGCCCTAAGGAGCTACCATCTACCAAACGACGCTCCCGCTAAAGGTACTGTGCTCGAGAACCCTGCATCTCCGCCAATTGTTCATTGATGCCCTCACGTGGTTACTCTAAGGCTGTCATTGAAGCCTCCCCTTCATTTGACAATTGTGCCTCACCAGTATCTAACTCAGTATGGTGAACTGCACTGAGCACTCCTCCCTTACCCACTCTGCCACCCCTTATTTTGGGTACTTCTGTGTATTTACGTATATTAGCAAACAAAGCCACTCTGCTGCCACTGTTTAGCAAATACAGCCTATGTTGCCCTTTGCTTTGCCATACCTAGCCAGCTGCATACTCCCCCAGCAACCGCTATATCTGCCTATCTGCATCCACCCAGCCTAAGTGGGTCTAACTTTCCCATTGTGTATGCTCCTAGCCTACGTTGAATTTGCCCATTGTGTATGCTCCTAGCCTAAGTCTAACGTACCCATTGTGTATGCTCCTAGCCTAAGTTGAATTTGCCCACTGTGTATCCTCCTAGCCTAAGTTGAATTTGCCCACTGTGTATGCTCCTAGCCTACGTTGAATTTGACCATTGTGTATGCTCCTAGCCTAAGTCTAACTTACCCATTGTGTATGCTCCTAGCCGAAGTCTAACTTACCCATTGTGTATGATCCTAGCCTAAATTGAATTTGCCCACTGTGTATGCTCTTAGCCCACGTTGAATTTGCCCATTGTGTATGCTCCTAGCCTAAGTCCAATCTGCCCACTATATAGGCTCCTAGCCTAAATCCAATCTGCCCATTTTAGGCTTTCCGCACCCTACGCGCCTACCCCTAGGCCACACCCACTACACTAAACATGGCCTCCCACCACGCCAACAGGCCTCCATGCTCTGACTCCATTCCTCCTACTCCGTTCTTACCAGCCTTAATCACATATGAGCGCCATAACCACCTCCCCACAGCCACCCCACCCACCAACGCTATCACTAAGCCCAACCCAGTGCCAGTATTAAATCACACACACCACCAGTGCCCATAAGAAACACCAGATTAGGAACCCGCAAAACAACAACACACACCAAAACTCACAAACTCACACTGCAGACACTCATCCCACCTATTACAATACTCCTACTTCGAAAACCCCAGCATCCCACCACCAAACACCACATCAACATTGCTAAACCCAGCACACATGAACCCTCCCAAATCCAACTTGCTCTCATTAATGCCAGATCATTACAAGCCCATGCCACAGAAATACACGACTTAATCTCCGACCTCAAGTTAGACGCCCTAGCCATTACAGAAACCTGGCTTCATGAAGCTTCTGGACCAGCCATATGCTAGTCCCTTCCCCACGGGTGCATCATCCTCCGTCAAGACAGACCAACACACAAAGGTGGAAGTGTGGCCCTAATAGTCAAAGAAACACTGAAGGCTAGACAAATTAAATCGATCACATCTGAAAACTTTGATGCCCTATCAGTAAAAATCTCCTTCACACCTAACAACACCATGACAATGCACCTTATCTACCGGCCTCCAGGCCCACTCCTGAACTTCCAAGCCGACATCCTACACCTCATAGGTAACAACCTCAAACCAAATACTAAAGCCATACTCCTAGGAGACCTGAATCTCGGATTCAATGACACAAAAGACAAACACATCAAAACCTTCGCTAAAGCCCTTCTGGATTTACAATTCATCCAAAGAATTCACTCTGCCACTTGCACCAAAGGCTGCATACTAGACTGGTTAGTCGACCACAACTGTAGGGTAGATATCAGCTCAATCACCACACAACCATGGACAGATCACCACCTAATCCACTTCTACATTCCAACGAATGCATCAATCATTCAAAACCCCCCATGCCAGCTGCCCTAGCCAGATCTAAAAAAACTACTGACTAAAGAGAGAATTTGGCCACTCCTAGAAATCTCAGCATTAGCATCACCCATCTCTAATAACGCCAAAGAACTAGTCGAACTTTACAACACCACTTTAAAGAGGTCTTCGACACAATTGCCCCATTAGAGACCAAAAAAGCTAAAAAAACTCTTCCACGCCAACTCATGGTTCAACCAAGACCTACAAGACCTAAACACACTCAAAAGACACGCTCTTAAAAAATGGCAATCCTGCCACTCTGCGTAACTCATACCTAACTATTGCTAAACAATATAAAAACACCATAGCCAAAGCTGCTACATACAATACCAGAATCAACAATGCCCAATCTCACTCAACAGAACTATTCGCCATTTTCAATGAACTAGTCATTCCTCCCACATTCAAACATCAAACAGTCAAAGATGAGAAATGGTGTAATGACATTCAGAAGGCTATGCTTGACAAAATAGACCCACTCCAAAAGAAAATCAAAGCCATCCTTGACAATCTACCGAAGTCCCCTCACAAATCGTGGACCTCTCCTAACCACATACACCCAATCCAACTTGATAGCAACCCACCACCGCCATTCCCTTTTAGAAAGGTAACCACTCCTGAGGTCTTACTCATTATGAAACAAATAAAACCCTCACTCTGCAAAGGGGACATCTGTCCAGCAAACCGAATTAAAGACTGCGCTGAGTCACTAGCGCTGTTCATTGCAACCTTTATGAACGCATCATTTGCCACTGGCTCAGTACCCTCCTCTCTCAAGGAAGCCCGGGTTCGTCCACTGCTAAAATAGCCCACCCTAGATCCAGAATCACCTAACAACTACAGGCCAATCACAATAGTGCCATTCTTGCTGAAAATCCTGGACAAGGCTGATTATCTACAGATACAAGCCTACCTTGAATTACACAACATCCTAGGCAAGAGACAGTCTGGTTTTCATCCACGCCATGGCACAGAGTCAGCTCTACTCGACTTAAAAAACCAACTCTTAAGAAATATGGATAAAGGCAAATGTGCCATCCTCCTACTCCTTGACCTGTCGGCGGCGTTCGACCTAGTCGACCATGTAATCCTAAAAACACACCTCACCAACACAGCTCACTTCTCCACTGAGGCCACAACATGGATCTCATCCTTCCTGGAGGGCAGAGCTATGGGGTCTACTCAGACCAAGCCACAGCCACTCCCTCCCCTATTAACTGTGGAGTACCACAAGGTTTCTACACCTCTTTCACACTATACAACCTATTCACACTCCCTCTATTCAACGACTTAGAAGAATTCGGCATAACATTCACCAATTATGCCGACGATACACAAATTCTACTCCCTTTATCTGGTGATTACGAGCAAGACCTAAAAACCCTACAAAACACATATGTTATCATCCAGGCCTGGATGGCAGCCAATGGCCTCTGTCTCAATGGAGACAAAACAGAGATCCTACTGGTTGGACCAAAAGAATCCCTCAGTAAACTAGACAACAAATACAGTAACTTCTTAATTGAAAACTCTGTTATCTCAGTCTCCACTTCTGTAAAAACTCTGGGAGTATACCTAGAGTCAACCCTGTCCATGGACAGACATGTTAATTACATCTCCGCCTCAGCCGCATTAACAACTAAAATAATCAATGCATAAAGCCTCACCTATCCGCTGCAAACTGCCTCAATATCGCTAGGTCCACCATAGGTGCCACATTGGACTATTGCAATATCCTCCTACTGGGCACTTCAGCCAAAAACATTAAAAGACTTCAAGTCACACAGAACAACGCCTTGAGAGCAGCCCTCAATATTCCTAGGAGGGAACACATCTCCCTAGCAATACAAAATGCCCACTTGCTCCCAGCCCAAGAGCGCATCCAATTCAAGACTCTCATCATTACCCACTGATGCATATCCCAATCTGCCCCTAGCTACTTTACTGAACGTATACAACCAGTCCAGACACTCAGACCCAAAAGGGACCTGTACGCAAATCAACTCTCAGTCCCCAAGTTCAACAGAGCCAAAGCTGGCGGTTCGAGTTTCGAAAGTTCTAGCTCCAAAATCTTGGAACTCTTTAACTTCCAAACTTAGAGATGAAACATCCCTCATGGCCTTCAGAAAGGCACTGAAAACCACCTTATTTAAGTGAATCCTACTTAAAACACCACCTCAATGTGAATAATGGCTGTAATTTACAACTGTACCTACGCTCACTGTTCCCATGTAACCTCAGAACGTTAGCTATGCCTGTAACCATATTCCCACTGTCTTCGTTATATTCACCTATGCCAAGTACAATCTCTTGTAACAGCGCCACGATGCCCAAGGGCAGCTGTGCGCTTAAACAATGCAAATAAAATAAAATAAAAATAAATAAATACCCTTTCAGTAACATGCTGGTGCCATATGCTTAATCCTCACCTGGCCTCGTAAAGTCAGATGGACCCTAATAATCAAATCCTGTTACTAATGAACACATGTAGACTGATCTGCAAATTTGCATGCTGTGGAGAGTAGGGAATTACAGCACAGGAAACATGGACTCCAGACCTATTGGAGTAACTAACATCTTTAAGACTCCCCTGCTGCAGGTTGCAAGCTCTCACATTGCATAAGCACCCATATCTCACTTCCCTCATGAATACGCGCACCATGTGTTGCCTGCTGTGCACACAATAAGGTCCTCACATCTTGTAACCTCTTGTAACACAGAGATACTTTGCTTCTGTGCAAAGAAGGGGCGGGGCCTGATCAATGTACTGATTTTCATTATTTGTCTTGACTGGGCCATTTCATACCTACATACTCATTGGGCCCCTTCTTAGCTGTGTCCTCTGCTTCTCTGTTGACTCTATATCCAGTTTGACATCTCTCTCAAACTCAACCTGTCTCCTTTGTCATGTACTCAAGGAGCTCCCAACCTCACCCATTATACGTCTCTTGACACTGACAACATCAGGTCCCCTCCACGATTTCCCATCAGCCTGATTCCCTTCCACCCTAATGGACAGGTTGTCTTAACCTGTGCCCTCCTCACCTTCCAGACGCATAATGCTCTTCAGGTGGTGGATTGTTCATCAATGTTGCTACCATTATTATGTCAAGGTCTGTGCTCATTGACCAGGCAATGATTGACATAAGACTGTAATGGACTTTGCTGCCAGTCCCTAAGAACACAGTCCCCAAAAGAGCAGCATATCGAGTTTCCTTGTCCAACATGTTTCTGGGAATCATGAGAAATGATGGGGGGTTAGGGGGTGGGCTTAAATATAATTAGTCTCCAGAGCTGCTTGGACGATCTTCCATCTGAGACACAGCTTCCTCGACTCCCACCATGCCTGGAATGATGAGGGAGGGAGTAGCTGTTGTCTTCAAATATGTCTGGTCGAGGAATGAGAGATGAGTTGTAAGAGATTTGCACAAAAATAAAAGCAACGCTTCACTTCCCAAACATTAGTCCGTCAGGCATAAAAATTTGCAATGAGGCAAGTCCCGATACCCTTCCTGGTAACGGCCAGGGTAGCATGCACGATGATGTGAAGGGTTGGAATGGTCGTTACTCAGGACGTGTACATCATTACCTGCACCCCACTTCGATTATCATAGTCAACTCTATAAAGGCACATTATGGCAGTGACATTTAAGGATGTTTTTAGCAGTGGACAATGCTTTGTATGTCTAACCACATTCATCTCAACCATTTCGTGTCCATAGACCACGCCCACATGTTATGTTATAATGACATGGGGCCACCCACACTTGCATGTTTCTGACATCCCTGTTTGAACGTATCATAAGGATGCAGTGACACAGCTCCACTTGGTCCTATGTTACATGGTCTGGGGCACTTTCTGGGCTATTACGTTTGATTGTGGTGGTTTGCAAATGTGGATGGATGCTGGCCTCACTGCATGTAGACAGGAATGGTGCCGGTGCATTCTGACAGGGCTTTTGGTTAAGGCTTAGGGTTGTGGTGGACCTCATTAGTGGTCACGTGTGGGCATGCATGTGTGTTCTCCTGTGTGGACTGTAGGCTTTTTAATTGGATGACATCTAATTCAGGATAAAATTTCACCCACTCCAAACAAGAGGCAACATTTTTCATTTATTTAATAAAGTTCTTTTTATGACTCTGGGACACCCAGTTTAATAGCATTGATTCCTTAAAGCGTTCCTCCCATGTCAGGCCAAGAAACACACAGGTGGTCTATTTATTAACACAAAATAAATAATTTAATCACTTTAAAGATTAGCACATTATTTTCTCATCAATGGCCAATGATAAGAAATAGTCCAACACACAATTCACTTCAATTTCCACTACTATAGTCATGGAAATAGAGACTTTTGTAACACACACATCAACATAGGTATTTATACATTTAATTCAACATTGGTGTACATGCACCATGGATTAAATGCATGAGAGTCCAGGAGGAATCCTTCACTTGTGAAAAAACAACACATTAGCTTAAAGTATCCCTGCCTATCCAATTCTCTCTACTTCCCCTCTATTCTTAATAGGATATGATATGATATGATAGTTTATTTATATAGCACCTATACACAATGTGTTTCAAAGAGCTTCAAGGCAAAGGAGGGAACAAGGGAAAATACAATGACATTCTTACAGGTCATGAACAGTAAGGATGTGAAATGAACTATCATACTCAGCCTGATGACATTTCAGATAGTGCAAGAGCTAAGACATAGATAAGGAAGGGAGGGGGAGAGTGGGAAGGAAATGGAAACAGACAGGCGACTACCGTTCTAGGCCTGACGACATTTCTGGTAGAGCTGGAGAAAACAAAAGATGAGGGAGAAGGCTGCAGAAAGGGAGGGGAGTAACAAAATAAGCGACTATCATACTAGGCCTGATGACATTTCAGATAGTGCTGGAGGGTGGGGGAAGGGGAGGAAAAAAACAAGTATGGGGAGAGTGCTGGAGACAGGCGAGGTTAATATCATGCTAGGCCCAGGGACAATTCTGCTAGAGTAAGTGCATAGAAGAAAGTAAGGGGAGGAGGGGAGGAGGAAAGAACTGTAAAGGGACTTCAATTCAGCACTCCAACTAAGTCAATGCCTAGTCTGGGATGCCCAAGGGAAGCTCTTATTTATATATTTTTAGACAAGTTCATAGATCTGGATGATAAACCCTTGTATAACACCCCTCTCTTTGAATCCCCCTGACCTCACTGAGCCAAGAAGTAGGTTTGTTTTGCAAATTAAAAGATTTATTTAAAAAATTAAACAATATATATATATCACACTTTTATGAATAAATTAATATTTGATAGCACACTTATGAATATAATGTTGATCAACAATGGGTAATGTTACAATTGCACACTCTTCAATCAGTGAGGAGTTAGTATAGAAAGGATAAGGTAGCAGAGAATACTTTTATGGTTTCAAGGAAAAGCAATGATGGAAAGAATGCAGCACAGCAATATACTGATATGGTTTCAACAAGAGATAATATGATCACTTTTTCTTTTGACAATTCACTCCCCCCCATGCAATATAAGGAGATGGAAGGGGAGCACACAGTTTTCAGGAATACAATCAAATGCAATACAAATTCCAGTTCCCTCCTAGCAAGCTTAGAGCAACCGGTATGCTTTAAAACAGGCAGAAATACTTTTAAATGTGATTTGCAATGAAGTGAAAAATATGCTAAAAATTATTTTAATTCCCTATACGAGATTCAGGCTAGGTGATAGCTACTTAAGATTGTTTCAGGTCAACACTATCAGTGATTCATGAATGATTATCAGGTTGAAAACGGAGTTCAGCAGTTGCAAGCAAAAGGACAGCAATTTTTGCCAGGTGGAGAATTTGAGTCAAATTGCAATTCGCAGCACTTTTTCCGACTGCGTAAAGCGCGATTACGGAAAAACTATAAGCTTGGAAATGAAAGTTAAATCTCGTTCCTAGCACGTATGGTTCAAAAGATACGGACGATTTAGTGAAGGTAGATTCTCAGAAATAAAGTAAGATTCAAATGACAAATGACACTTTCACAGGTTTGAAATCACAGAATGGACACACGATTTCTATGATGCAGTTTGGACAGGTTAAAATAGTTTGACTAGGATTACTTTAAACTAAGAGATTGGTTCTGCACAGCTTTCAGTATACTCACTCCTAATTTTGGAAGCAATGGGCCTCGTCACAGATCTGGTCAGGTTTAGACTGTACTTCTGGTGGGTGGTTCTGAAGTCACAGCTATCTGGGTCAGCTCTGCTCTGCGGGTCTGGGTCTCTGGTTCTGGCAAAAGTTCTTGGCACTGCACAGCGGTCTGGTCAGGTCTGGTCTGTGGTTCTGGATACAGCTCTGCTTTCTGGGTCTGGTTCTGGTTCTAGCAAAAGTTCTTGGCTAGAATCAAACAACACAGCCCGGCTGTTGAATAGTTTGGTTAGGTTGCTGGATTCTGAGGCCTCTGAAGGATTCATCTTGTGGACCAGGCCTCTCTGCTACAAGTTCTGAAGTCTGGACTCTAAGTTCTGGTTCTGGAGTCTTCTGGCTTTGCAAGAAATCAGTTTGAAGTGGAAAGTGAATGTCCCTCTCTCAGTCTCAGTGGCTCTTTTTATGTCTTTTGAAAATGGGTGGGAAGACTGACTTTCTATGCCCAACCCTCTGTGGATCCTGATAGGCTAGAGGATTCTCTGTCGCCTGACTGGGGAACTGAATTGTGAGTCACCCTGTGTCATCAGGCATCATTTTTATGGCATACAGAAAGAACACTCCCCTTGACACTTTGAACACAAATCTATTTTTGATTCCAATGCATATTTATCTATGTACAATTTTTCTAATATTATATGTCCGGTTAACATATTTTCTGTAGCGCCAAACCATCCGATCCCTGTCTTTGTAACATGTTGTGTTCACTTCTGACAGAATTCTGCCGTTTTCATTCAGAACACAATCTATAAACTTTTCCAGAATTTACACAAATGTGCGCAAGGAATATGGGCATCAGATGATGAAGTATCAGATTTTTAACATACAGACATTTGGAGTAATACCCTATTTTCCGCTACTACCCCCCAGAACATTCCACAGAGTCCTAACACCTCTAAAATGTGCACAGAAAAATCACAGGAATAATGATATTATTGATATAATTTTGACAATTTTGTACTATCAATTATCCATCTTTCTAAAATTATGCTCTGGTGCAAATGGGTGTGGTTAAGTCCCCAAAGCACATGGGGGATTTCTGGTTTGTCCACTTCCTCCAAGCTCAGCTGGCTCACAGAGGCAGTGCCCCTCCCATTTCCTTCCAAGAGGAAGCCATTTACGACCCCCTGATTTAGCATTTGCTTGGAGCAAAGGGAAGTTCATTGTTCTGTTTCCCTGCAGTCCCAGGTACCCCTCCCCTGATTCAATCAGAGAGGTGTAATCTCCTTTTGGTGGGGCAGCAGAAGGCAGACCAGGCCTGTGAATGCAGTTGCTGGGCAAGTTTCAACTCCTGTCAGGGGTAGTTGACGGGCAGAATTCAATCTCCTTAAGCCAGGCTTCAGCCAAAGGTCACTTTTGTTCCCATTTTTCTTCATTCAAATCAAACGTACAGTTTTGACACATGCAGCTAGAACGCTGATTCTAAGTTCAAAACCATGACATTTAAGCAGTTGCAAACTATGTGACACTCAAAAGTAGGTCACTCATTTATTTTAAACATTTCGATTTTAGTGGCTTTAAATCCCATTTCGCTAAAGCTGCTGACATCCACAGCTCAGCCAGTTTGGTTATGAACATTATTTTAGGCTCTTCATCTTTCCAGATTTGGTATGCACACAAGACTTCATTCTACCAGACGTCCGCTGGTGTTTAGTAAGATTTTTGAATATCTTGCAATGTTTAAAATAGGCATTTTGAGCTTGCATTCAGAAAAACAAAGGTGATTTCAAAGCGCTTTTTGAGCTAACAGGCACTGCTGTTTTTCCTTTGGCACCACGTTTCACTCATGGCGCTTCTGGCCCATCACGCTCGCACTGGTGGGTGGTGACCATTTTGGTGTGCACAAAAACTGTGCGGTTTTCCTGGATTCTGGTGCAATTGTGGGCTTTTCGGCCTTCTTAGATTTTCTAAGCCCACAGCACCAAATGTTGCAGCATAATAACTTGAACGTGGGTCGATACACCTGACAAGCCCCCCGCCCGACTGCACTTTGATTTCGAGTCGATGGGGAGTCGGTTGCAAAGGATGTTTTGACCCACGCGCTGGGATGTCCGCATCATCTTCTTCCGATTCTGCAGATGGCACAGTTCAGCATCTTTTCCTCCATCAGGGTGGATCGGTCGATTTTCCTCGCTGGTCCTGATGGGAGTTTCGGGAGGTACCTCGGGCCCCTCGGATCTTTACTCCTGGTCCCCGGGTCATCCTCCTTGGTCAATCTCCATGGTTTATCTCTCCTAGGATGACAAAGCACAGCGGCAGAAACATATTTGTAGACATTTCCCCACCACTATTAATGGTGGGGCGAACATATACATTTTATACATCAGGATACATTTGCATTCAGAATCATAGAATTGTATAGGTTATATGTGGAATATTTTAGGGTTGGACTTGTATTACTCTGGAGCGGCCCCCTCTGAGATTGCAGAGGACTCCTCCAGTTGTTGCAGAGTGTGCCTGGGATGGCAACACTTTAGCTGATTTATATGGACCCACTTGTCTTCCCCTTCCGCCAAAATGCCTTTGGGGATGCACATCTTGTAGGTGACTGGGGAGATCTTGTCTACAATTTCAAAAGGTCCCTTCCATGTTGTTATGTCACACGGGAACCGGGGGTCTGCCGCTCTCTTCCCCTCCTGGCGAGTCTACCCGCGCATCTGCTTCCGGGGGCTCGCCGGGAGGGGAGTGGCGGGCTACAGGGCTGGCGGCCTTCGGCGCATGCGCGGAAGGCCTCTCTCTCGGCTCCGCGCATGCGCCGTGGGCCGAACTCATCTCCCTAGCGGGGCTTGCTTCTCAAGCCTCGTTATGGGTCCGCCGGCGTCCGGAAACGGAACGGTTTGCGTCCCAGGCCTTTCGGGCGCCGGCGGCCCATAAAGGAGGCCGCAATTCTCAGCGAGTCGCGTCTCAACGCGGTTCGCTTCGCTTGCCTCGTTGTTCCTGCCTGCACTTACCTGTGGCCTGTTCTGGGCCAGCTTGCCTCCTGCATTTACCCGTGGCCTGTCCTGGGTCAGCTTACCTTCAGTCCTTACCTGTGGCCTGTCCTGGGTCAGCCTATCTCCTGCCCTTACCTGTGGCCTGTCCTGGGTCAGCCTACCTCCTACCCTTACCTGTGGCCTGTCCTGGGTCAGCCAATCTCCAGCCCATACCTGTGGCTTGTCTTGAGCCAGCCTGTCTCCAGCCTTACCTGTGGCCTGTCCTGGGTCAGCCTACCTCCTGCCCTTACTTGTGGCCTGTCCTGGGTCAGCCATTCTCCAGCCCATACCTGTGGCTTGTCTTGAGCCAGTCTCCCTCCAGCCTTACCCGTGGCCTGTCCTGGGTCAGCCAGTCTCCAGCCTTACCCGTGGCCAGTCCTGAGCCAACCTACCTCCAGCCTTACCTGGGGCCTGTCCTGAGCCTGCCTGCCTCCAGCCCTGACTTGTTGTCGGCACTGGGTCTGCCCATCTTCATACTTACCCGGGACTTGCCCAGTACCAGCTAGTCTCCAGCTGTTCTCTCTCTTCCTGTTTTGCCTACCTCCGAACCCAATCCTGCAAACCTCTGGAGTTATCAGCACCAACCGGACTTTCTATCAGCTGTAATCCCTCACTGTTACATTGGTTCCGGAAGATTCATGATATCGACAATCGGCTCTACCTAAAGCTACAGTGTCACCATCTTGAGCCATCAACCCTCGAGTCACGCTCATCTGGACAGTACTTATCGTGACATTGGGGGTCGGTCCACCCTTCACCCAGTTCCTCTTTTGGGTGGCGGAGGGGCTGATTCCTCGTGCCGCCCATTCATCAGTTCCTGGACTCCAGACTGGCGACCTCAGCAAGACCAACCACCAAGAATACAGGTACGCGGTCCTCTCGGGCCGAGCAGCTTAACAGATTGAGACGCCTGCCTTCAGATTCGGAGATGGATGAATCGCAAGAAATGAGGAACGAATTGCTGGCACTCAGAGCTGAGATGACCGCCCTGCATCAAGAGAATCAAACATTACGCCAAATGATAACACAAGGAGCATCCAGTTCTTCTCAGACAGAGGGACCATTGGCTCACACAACACCCATCAAATTCGACGGCGATCCTAGACGGGTGGCAGAGTTTTGTAACCACTGTAGGATCCATTTCCTCTTCAGGTCCACGCACTTTAACAACGATAGGGCCAAGATTGGCTATATCCTGGGGAATCTAACTGGGAACGCATTGGCTTGGGCAACCCCGTTTGTGGTCACGAACAGTCCTATTTTGAATGACTTTGCTGCCTTCGAAAAAGCCTTTCTGGAAGTATTCCAGACGCCGAACCTGGCCTCCGTCGCACAGAATCAGTTGATGGACTACAAACAGGGAAGCAATGACGTCATCACCTACATCAGTCGCTTCCGGCTTTTGGCTACCGACTCTCAGTGGCCCGAAATTACACAGAAAACGCTGTTTCGTCGAGGCCTGAGAGAGGAGTACAAAGACGAATTACTCCACATCCCCGAGCCGGAGAGTCTTCAACTCTTGATAGATCAAGTACTTCGTATTGACCAAAGACTAACCGAACGAAAGGCTGAGAGACGTCGGTTCGACAGAAGCGGTTCCCGGACAACCAACTCGCCTGCTGGTTCATTTGGATCTACCGAGTCCGGATCTGAGCCCATGCAAGTAGGAGTCATGAGAGGGCCTTTGTCGGAAGAAGAGAAGAAACGAAGGAGGTCTTTGCGTCTGTGTCTTTACTGTGGAGCAGCTGGGCATTATCTGAGTATATGTCCTTTACTTCCACAAAAGAAGAAGTCGGGAAACTAGGAGACCTGTCGTTTATAGGAAGGGCAACGACAGGTCCCATCTCCTCCTCAGACCCTTCGGTTATTTGTTCCATTCGTCGGCCCATGCAACCAGTGGTGCTACAGACCCTAAAGGTCAGGATTAAATTACCAGACAGAGACCTGGAGATATCTGGTCTGCTGGATTGTGGGGCTTCCGGCAACTACATCGACGAAACATTCGTCGCCCGACATAAAATACCACTCGTTTCCAGGCCTACTCCCTTGTCGGTGGAGCTTATTGATGGTACCCCCTTGTCTTCGGGGCCTGTTAACCAGTTCACGGTCGGATTGGCTCTTCAGATTACTGATCATTACGAGGAACTCTCCTTTGATGTTATTAAGTCACCTAACTACAAAATGGTCCTAGGTCTACCATGGTTACAACATCACAATCCGTTGATAGACTGGAGAACTCAGACTTTAACCTTTTCCTCCGAAAGGTGTGCTCAAGGATGCAAGCTATCTGTTCCCACCATGACCATTTCGACTTCTCTAAAAACGGACAACATTGGGGTTCATCTATGTTCCACGTCTCTGGTTCCACAGGTATATGCCGATTTCAAACAGGTGTTTTCTGAACCCGGCAACATACCCCTTCCTCCACACCGGTCCTTTGATTGCTCCATTGACCTGTTGCCGAACCATGTCATACCTCATGGGAAGTTGTACGCGTTGACCCGTGACGAGAAGCAAGTTCTTCAGGCATATCTATCTGAAAGTCTAGACAAGGGGTACATTGTACCGTCAAAGTCACCTGCAGGGTTTCCCCTGTTCTTTGTAAAGAAGAAAGAAGGCACGTTGAGACCCTGTGTCGACTACCGACAGTTGAATGACATTACAGCCAAGGACCGGTACCCGTTGCCTTTGATACGTAGTATCCTTGAAACCCTGCATACTGCACGTATTTTCTCCAAATTGGACCTCCGTGGAGCTTATCATTTAATACGCATCAGGAATGGGGACGAGTGGAAGACAGCTTTCAAAACATCTTTTGGGCACTTTGAATATCGGGTTATGCCCTTCGGCTTATGTAATGCCCCCGCTGTTTTTCAGCGATTTATGGACCACATTTTTGGTGACCTGTTAGGATTATCCGTTTGGGTTTATTTGGATGACATACTGATATTCTCTAAATCCTTGGACGAGCATGTGGAACACGTTCGTGAGGTCCTTCATCGACTATCCATCAACAATTTGTTCGCCAAGGCAGAGAAATGTAGCTTTCACCAGACCAGTATCGAATTTTTGGGATTCGTTATCAATCAAGAAGGAGTTGGGATGGATCCCAAGAAGGTTCTAGCCATACAAGAATGGAAACATCCACACGATATCAAGGCTCTCCAACGATTTTTGGGATTCGCAAACTTCTACAGGCGCTTTATTCCACATTACTCGCGGATCTCGGCTCCCCTCACCAGTCTTACCAGCAGCAAGATCGCTTTCGAATGGAGTCCTGTGGCTTCCCAGGCTTTTGGAGTATTAAAGTCGGCTTTTATGGCTGCTCCCATCCTGCGCCATCCCCAGGAGGACTTGCCCTACATTGTAGAGGCCGATGCTTCCGGCTTCGCGGTCGGAGCAGTCCTTCTCCAGAAAGATCCAGCCACGCTAGTGGAACATCCAATTGCCTATTTTTCTCGCAAGTTGAGTCCCAGCGAACGAAACTACGCGGTGATAGAAAGGGAATTGTTGGCCATCAAGACCGCATTCGAGGAATGGAGACATTTTCTCCTCGGAGCCCGTTTTTCTGTAGAAGTGCGAACCGACCATCGCAATCTGCAATATCTTCGCTCTCTGCAATGTCGGACTCCTCGTCAAGCCCGGTGGGCCTTCTTCTTCTCTCCATTCGAGTTCCATGTCACTTATATCCCGGGAACTTCCAATATAAAAGCAGATGCTCTCTCCAGGTCCTTGGAAAATGTTGATGGGACGCAAGGTCCTGAACAGCCATTGATTTCTCCTCGCCATTTCCTGCTGGCTTTGTCCTCGCACCTTAAGTCCATCGCAGAAGCCACCCGGTTGGACCCCGAAAGAACATCCCTTCTTAGTCGTCACTCAGTTACTGAACGTGAGGGACTCTTGTTTTTTCAGAAGAGACTTTACATACCTAAAGGAGCCATTAGGAGAGGCGTTTTACATGGATTCCATGATTCACCCATAGGAGGACACCGTGGAGTCAGAGCCACTCGAGAGTTGGTTTCTCGACAGTTCTGGTGGCCAGGTTGGGCGACTGAGGTCCAGAAGTACATCGACAGCTGTCCAATATGTGCACAGTGCAAGGTTCCCAGAAAACGGCCATTGGGTTTATTAATGCCCACTGAAACAGCTCTCTATCCATGGCATACAATCGCTACTGATTTCATTGTGGATTTGCCCCCATCTGAAGGTTACACCTGTATAATGGTGGTCGTAGACTGCTTCACTAAACTGGCTCATTTCATCCCATTTCGGAAGATCCCTACAGCTACCCAAATGGCTTTGGCATTTCTGCATGACATCTACCGGCTGCACGGCCTACCAGAGAAAATCATATCGGATAGAGGAACCCAATTCCTTTCTTCATTCTGGAAACAGGTATGCGGTCATTTAGGAATACATAGAGCTCTAAGCTCTGGCTACCACCCACAGACCAACGGGCTGACCGAAAGGACCAATCAGACTTTGGAGGGGTACCTCCGTTGTTTTTCTAATGCCACACAAACTAACTGGAAAGATGGACTAGATCTGGCCGAGGTTTCTTATAATAACACCATCCATGCTTCCACCGGAGTCAGTCCATACTTCTGTTCCACTGGTTTACATCCTCGATTGATGCCCTTTCAACCCATTCCTTCCAGTACTGTTCCTTCTGCTGATGATCTAGTCAAACACATTCGGAATCAACAAGAACTGGCAAGCAAGATCCTAAGCGAGGCCAAAGATCGGATGAAGAGACAGGCAGACAGGAAGAGGAGTGTAGAACCCGACTTTCAGGAGGGTGACAAGGTGTGGTTGTCCTCAAAGAATTTGCCACTCCGCAATTTGCCCGTCAAACTGGCTCCTCGTTACTTGGGTCCCTTTGTTATTACCAAACGGTTGTCCTCCGTATCCTTTCGCCTACGCCTACCCTCTTCCTGGCATGTACATCCCGTTTTTCACGTGTCCCTGTTAAAGCCCTATGTGGTCGATGCTTATGGCCGCACTCCTCCCCGTCCGGCCTCTGTCATAGTGCAGGGTGTCCCGGAGTTTGAGGTACACGAGATCTGTGATGCCCGTTTCCGTAGAGGGGTGCTCCACTATTTAGTTGACTGGAAGGGGTACCCAGCCTGTGACCGTACATGGGAGCCACGCCAACATGTACATGCACCCCGGTTGATACGTGAGTTCTATGTACGGTTTCCCTGGAAACCCGGAGCTCCGGGCCTTCCTGGGAGGGGGCATAGTGTTATGTCACACGGGAACCGGGGGTCTGCCGCTCTCTTCCCCTCCTGGCGAGTCTACCCGCGCATCTGCTTCCGGGGGCTCGCCGGGAGGGGAGTGGCGGGCTACAGGGCTGGCGGCCTTCGGCGCATGCGCGGAAGGCCTCTCTCTCGGCTCCGCGCATGCGCCGTGGGCCGAACTCATCTCCCTAGCGGGGCTTGCTTCTCAAGCCTCGTTATGGGTCCGCCGGCGTCCGGAAACGGAACGGCTTGCGTCCCAGGCCTTTCGGGCGCCGGCGGCCCATAAAGGAGGCCGCAATTCTCAGCGAGTCGCGTCTCAACGCGGTTCGCTTCGCTTGCCTCGTTGTTCCTGCCTGCACTTACCTGTGGCCTGTTCTGGGCCAGCTTGCCTCCTGCATTTACCCGTGGCCTGTCCTGGGTCAGCTTACCTTCAGTCCATACCTGTGGCCTGTCCTGGGTCAGCCTATCTCCTGCCCTTACCTGTGGCCTGTCCTGGGTCAGCCTACCTCCTACCCTTACCTGTGGCCTGTCCTGGGTCAGCCAATCTCCAGCCCATACCTGTGGCTTGTCTTGAGCCAGCCTGTCTCCAGCCTTACCTGTGGCCTGTCCTGGGTCAGCCTACCTCCTGCCCTTACTTGTGGCCTGTCCTGGGTCAGCCATTCTCCAGCCCATACCTGTGGCTTGTCTTGAGCCAGTCTCCCTCCAGCCTTACCCGTGGCCTGTCCTGGGTCAGCCAGTCTCCAGCCTTACCCGTGGCCAGTCCTGAGCCAACCTACCTCCAGCCTTACCTGGGGCCTGTCCTGAGCCTGCCTGCCTCCAGCCCTGACTTGTTGTCGGCACTGGGTCTGCCCATCTTCATACTTACCCGGGACTTGCCCAGTACCAGCTAGTCTCCAGCTGTTCTCTCTCTTCCTGTTTTGCCTACCTCCGAACCCAATCCTGCAAACCTCTGGAGTTATCAGCACCAACCGGACTTTCTATCAGCTGTAATCCCTCACTGTTACATTGGTTCTGGAAGATTCATGATATCGACAATCGGCTCTACCTAAAGCTACAGTGTCACCATCTTGAGCCATCAACCCTCGAGTCACGCTCATCTGGACAGTACTTATCGTGACATTGGGGGTCGGTCCACCCTTCACCCAGTTCCTCTTTTGGGTGGCGGAGGGGCTGATTCCTCGTGCCGCCCATTCATCAGTTCCTGGACTCCAGACTGGCGACCTCAGCAAGACCAACCACCAAGAATACAGGTACGCGGTCCTCTCGGGCCGAGCAGCTTAACACATGTAGGCAGAAATTTCCACTGTTTGGCCTGGTTCCTATGGAAATTGTATAGATAGACCCGGTCTCCCACATTGTATTCTTTCCGAGTAGTCTTCAAATCATAGTGAGTGTTCATGCTATCGGCTGATCTTTCTAGGTTTTGCTGAGCATAGGCAAAAGCATGTTGGAGGTGTTTCCTTAAATTTTCAACATACTCATGAGTTGTGGAGGTATTGATCAATGTTTGCTCTTGGGTCCTGTAGAGCAAATGCTGGGGAAGCACCATCCTGCGTCCAGTTATCAGCTCAAACTGGGACATTTTAGTTGCAGGTGAAGGGGTAGATCTGATGGCCATTAGGACAAGAGGTAATCGAATATCCCAACTTGGCCCAGAATCTGCCACAAACTTTTTTAAGATGCTCACAATGGTTCGGTTGTAACGTTCTACTGCACCAGAAGAGGCTGGCCGGTAAGCAATGTGTAGCTTCCTTTTAACCCCCAGTATCTCCCACATCTTAGTCATTACATCGCTGGTAAAATGGCTACCTCTGTCTGACTCTATCCTTTGGGGTAGACCAAAACGTAAAAAGAAGTGATTGATCATCAGGACAGCTGCTGTTTCTGCCTTGCAGTTTGGGGCTGGGAGACATTCCACCCATTTAGTAAATAAGCATGTCACCGTCAACATTTACTTATTTCCCCTAGAGGATCGAATCACAGGGCCTATGAAGTCGACTTGCAAATCTGACCATGGCGGTGTCATCCCCATCTGTTGGAGAGGCGCACAGTGTGTGAGGGATGTTGGCTGAAATTGTGCACACACAAGACACGCCTTCAAGTATTGGTCGAGGTCCTGCCCCATGTGTGGCCAGTATGCAACCTCTCCTAAGATCTCAAGTGTTGTATGAAACCCCCTATGACCGGTGGTGGCCGCATTATGGGCGTGACTTAACATTAGGCTTCAGAATGAGGTAGGAACCACCTACTGATCATGACTAGCTTGGGATTTCCTTACCAACAAACCGTCTTGGATTCGGAACATTTTTGGACATTTCATCAACCTCTTTCCCAATGTAATCGGTATCCATCAGGGGAAAGTTGTCAGGGTCCTCAATGTGTTAGTAAAACTTACCAATTATTGGATCCCCCTTCTGAGCCGTAATCAAATCAGCATCTGGGGTCTCCTTACTCCATTGTGCAGTTGAAAGATCATTGTGAGCATTTGTCTGGGACCTAGTGATAGCAGTGACCTGGATTTCCCCAAACAAGGATTCAATCTCTATTAGATCCCCCTGGATGGCCCTGGTTTTGGCCAGCTGATCAGCTACGTCATTTCCAGTTTTGTCTGGTCCCTCTACTTTGGAGTGACTAAAGACCTTTTTCCAGTAGATGGTCATCCCATTCGAGGTGACCAGATCATCAATAGTTTGGATTAACTTCCCATGTTTCAAGGGTTTGTTATTAGCACATAACATGCCTCTGGTTTTCCAATTAACCAGGTGCTCCACGAACCCGTTCCGTACATAATCCGAATCTGTGATTATGACCAGTTTGTGGAGTTGATGTTGGACAGCAGTGAGGATGGCTTGATGCACAGCCATCAACTCTGTGCCATTGTTGGTCAAGTGGCACAGCGAGTAGAGCGCTCGCTTTGACATCTGTGCAGAGCCTGCTAACGCAGGTTCGAATCCCGGCAGGGCCAAACTCAGCCTTTCATCCTTCCGAGGTCAATAAATGAGTACCACACACTGTGGGTAATAATAAAAAGCGCTCAGTTACCTGAGGGTTCGTAGCACTATATAAATGCCAAATTATTATTTTTTATTAATTATTAACTCTGCCACCTGACTACTTCGGTGACCAATCTTGTACCCAGCGGAGGGTTCTGGGAACTCATTCACCCATGCATTCCCTACGCCAGCCACAAGTTCTTTTTCCCCGTCGTTGTCAACATGGTAAGAGCATCCATCCACATAGACAGTGGGCATTCCCTCACACTTGTCGTCTTCAAATACTTTGTGTGGGGAATTAAGGTATGCCTCCATGTTGTCCTTGATTTTTAGACTTTCGTCCTCGAAACAGTTTTCTCTGGCACAATCATGCAAGTCAGCCAGACATTGCGTGAGGGGACTCTTCTTGTTTTGGCCATATCTGACCTCCACAGGAAAGCCTTGCATTGACAGAACCCAGGAAGTAATTTGGGTTTTACTCACATTTCCGGCCCGGATTCTGTCACTTTGGAGATATTGCAGAGGCTGGTGTGGAGTCTCCACTATGATGTGTTCCCCCTGGATAAATGGGTGGTCGTTCTTCAATGCCCACGCCGTTGCCAGGAGTGCCTTCTCACAATTGTTGAATTTTTCCTCCACAGAGGATAAAGTTTTGCTCGCATAGGAGATTATTTTATTGACCTTGTCATGCTTTTGATATAATACTGCAGTCAAACATGTATTAGAGAACCCTGTCTCCAAGAAAAACTTGTTTCTGACAGGGTAAGCTAGGCAAGGCGCTTGTGAGAGGCTTCTTTCGAGCTGTCTTACTGCCTCGGATTGTTCTGGACCTCATTCCCACTTGACCCCCCCCCTTCAAGAGATGAATCAGGGATCTGGTGATCTCTGCGTAGAGCTCAATGAAATTTCTGCTGTAATTAGTCAGTCCAAGGAGGCTCCTTAGTTCCTACAGAGTTGTGGGGTCTTTCAGTTTCTGAAGTGCTTCCACTTTCTTTTCCTGGGGACAGAGACCCTGAGGAGTAATCTCATGCCCCAAGAAATTAACACTGGTTCTACACCACTGTGCTTTCTGAAAGGAAAGTTTTGCTCCAGCGGCCCTCAACTGTGTCAAAACATAATGGATCTCCACTATGTGTTCCTCCACAGATGAACCTTTGATGAGGACATCATCTACATAAGCCAGGTTACCCCTTGCACCCAGGTCGGGCATGGCCTTATGTAGGAAAATGTTGAATTAATTGCCGGAGTTGAGGTATCCGAAGGGAGTCCGGGTACATGTGTACTGCTGGCCCCCAAACTAAAAGCCAGCTTGTATTGGTCCTCCCTACTGACAGGCACAGTCCAGTATCCATTGGTTAGGTCTATTGCAGTAAATACCTGTGACCCCTGGATCTGGGCCAGCCCTTGGTCAATGTAGGGAAGAGGCCATCGGGAAGTATGGACCCGTTTGTTGAGCTCCCTAAGGTCGGCGCAGAGTCTCCATTGGCCGTTTGGCTTCAATATTCCCAGCACCGGATTATTGAAGGTGCTGTGGACTGGACAGATTATCCCCCGGGACTCAAGGTTCTTAATTATTTTAGTAAGGGACTCCATGGAAGCGAGACGCAAGCGATATTGCTTCACAAACACTGGAGTCATGCCAGGGTCCGTGGGAATTGTTGTTGTGTGGATGTCGGTGCGACCACAGTCATATGAGTCTACCGCAAAGAGATCTTGGAAATCCAAGAAAACTTGTTTCAACTTTTGCTTCTGCTCCAGAGTCACACAGGCATCAGCTAGGTTGACTCTCTCTTCAACCATCTGCCTGAAGCCTGGAAAGACTTCTGGTTTTGCTATCTCAGCGGCCTCCTCCAGCTGGGTGGAGAAGTCCCTGGTCAGGGTGCTGATTTGGACAGGAGGCTTCAGGTGGGAAAGGCAGCCCTCATGGACCTGAAAAATCACCTCATCCCTCCTGAAGTCACAAGTCACATCTTCATTACCATAAGGGCAGGAAGTGTACACCAGGAAGTTCCCCCCATGCCGGGTAAAGATCCTGTCTGGTGTTGTATTGTCATCACTGTGACTGTCAAAACAGTCCTTGGAGATTGGTCCTAATAGTTCATTTCCTAAATCAATGGAAAAATGTCGGTCATCAACCGCCATTCCAATAATGGTGCCTGCGGCTAGAGTAACACTCTTTAAGTCGCTGTTATCCACCTCTATTGGAATGGTGTCATGTTCTATGTTGACTAATGGTGTTGGGTTTACCCCTAACCCTTGCTGTTGGAGAAAAGCATTTAGATGAAATAAGCATCAGAGTTCAATTTTTGTCCTCTTTTAACTTTCACTTCCAGGGAGAATTGTCGGGTCCTTTCTGGGATAATGACTTCCTCTTTAATCTGAATTTCAACTGCATAAGGTAGCAATTGAGCCGACCTAAATGCTTTTTCTGGATCATAAAAGCCCATGGGATTATCCGCTAATCGGGACCAAGCTTTGAAGTATATTAGGTCCAAACTAATGGCAAAGCGATTGAGAATATCACTGCCTAAGTAAAAGGCGGCAGTGACGTCTCGCATGACCCAACAATTATGGACTATGCTATTGTTGCCAATGGAGATTTTGAGCATACACCTGCTTGGCAGGAGATGTTTGAAATTGGGTGTTTCTAGATCCATTTCCCATTTGTCTATCAGTTTGAATGTGGGAATGGCTGGATCTTTTGGGAGTTGGCGGAACATGGCTTCACTGATGAAGCTCTTACCGTTGTTCACACACACTCGGGCGAGAACAGAGTCCTTCCCATCATTTCACTGAACAGGGATGAACAACTGCTCTCCAATTTGTTGAATATCAGGCAGGCTCTGAGCTGATTTCACATCTTTCTGAACTATTGGAGTGGGAATGTCTGGTTGTGGATTAGTAAATAATTTCAGAGTGTTTCCTTCCAGTATGGAATACCACCTTAACTGGAAGGAAGGTTGATTTTCAGAAATTGAGAGGCCCCCATTCACCAGTCTGTTGTCCTACTGCTATTAATGTCACATCTGGAATGTGATTGTTCTGGAAGTGAAATTCTACTTGGTCAGATTTTTGTTCAACCATGTGGCATGTGCAGTTTAAACTAACATGGTTGACACTCTTTTTTAATTGTATTGGCCGGCTAGTCTGGATCCAGAGGACCTTGTTTACGCAATCTATTAGGGGTGACAACCTTCTCAGGAGGTCATTCCCTAGTAAACAAGGGGTGCCTTCTCGAGTCACTACTATGACCGGGTGTTTCACCTTGTGTCGCCCAATTTTGATGTCCAAATCTACAGTCCCCTCGACGGGAATTTCCTTTCCATCAAAGTTCTGAAGTTGTCCAGGAAGAGAGGTGAGAGGAATATGGTAATTCTCCCCCCTCCCTGAATTCAGTTCATCAAAGGCCTTTCTGGGCCGAAAGGTAGCTTGGGATCCAGAGTCCACCAGTGCCAAAATTGTACCCTGCCCCTGTAATTGACCGGGGCATAGTATCTTCCCTCCTTCTCCTCAAGGGGGCACAGATAATGCACATATTTGGACAGCTGGTGGGCTAATTCTTTAGTTTTAGACATTGCGAGAGAAGAGATCTGGCCAGAATTCTGTGGAGAGTCATGGGAATCTGCAAGAAAAAGTTGGCAACTGGAAATCGGAGCTGTTGTGGGTTTCCCTGGTTCCGGTTCTGGGCCGCCCCCCCCTTTTTGGAGGCAGTCACCAGAATGGGTTTGAACCAGGGGATTCTGATGCGGTTGGTTCTGGGATGAGATGATGGGCGGCGCTAGCTCAGTCCCCACATCTCCCCAGTCGGGATGTGAATCCCTTGGGACCAATGTTCCCTCTAAGCTGTGCGCATGTGTGCTTGCCCAGCTTCCTTCTGGGTGCCGCTCAGAAGATTTTTAGTAGCGCACACAGGCAATTCCCATCTATGCAAAAAGATGTAATAAGGCACAAGCCACAGCGTTACCTGGCAATTACTTTCTCTTAAAATTATTAACTAGTCATGATATTCTGGTGTAGCTCATTTACATTACTCTACTATGCAAGCGTGACCTTAAAAACCTAAAAACAGAATGCAACCACAAGAGGTAAAAACTCATTTGAAATAGTGGCTCCATGAACAGAAAAATCTAACTAAGATGTGCTTGCACACATTAACCAACTGCTGTTCCCTCCCCACCCATGAATCCTATTCTTTAGTCTACGATGCACTTACTCTAACCACTACCGAAAAACATATTTAGATATTACCAGACAACCTTGACTCTTTCTCTCTTGGCTCTGCAAAATGTTTCCAGACATGTACCTGCATCCACTTATTTTAATTTTTTTTGTAATTTGAATAGTGTTCAAGTACCAGAACCTCTGTTATTCATCGTGCCTTATAAAAAGTTCCTTTTTGGAAGGTCTTCCAGAGACTACCCTGGCACCCCTGGGATGTGTCCTGCATGCTGCAGCACGACTCATGAAAGGACTCTGGGAATTCAACCCTAACCTTCCTCTAACTGCACTGGCTCCCACTGCAAGCCTGTATCATCTTCAAATCCTGTTGCATCATCTCCAAGGCTGTCACCCTGAAGTCCCCTACCTACCTCACTGAGAAACTCAGCATCTCCGGAAGCCTGTGATCCACTAGAATTAAGGAAATGTGAAGGCTTGAACTCTGACGGTGCAGGAATGAAAAAAACAAGAGCAGCCTTCTCCAACTATGCTCGAAGACCCTGAAACCTCCTACCATTAACATCAGACTTACCCCATTGCTGCTACAGTTCAGGAAAGAGCTCAAGACCTTGCTCTTCAAGGAATAACTCCTCTGCAACACATAGGTCCATACACTCTCCACTCCCCATCGTACCTGAGACTATGTCCTCCCCCCACTGTCTCCTTCCCTTGTTGCTTGTAGATCTCTTGCTGCAAATTGGTCACTCCCACTACCTTGTCTCTGTTTCCCTCACTGTGTTCTTCCCCCTAGGATTGTAAAGCACTCTGTTGGTTCCCAAAGCCAGGACAGCGCTCAAAAAATACACTAATAATGTTAATAATAAAAGCATCACCCACACTATGTAACCTAATTATCATCTCAAATATCGGATACTGACTGTAGGTAAACAGGCTACTTGGATGTGTAACCTCATCCCATGCTTCCTATTCTTCATACATATGTCACGCAAGCGCTTTGAAGTGGTTCCTTGCATGTTAACACATTATAACACTCAAATATTAATTTGCTCTCTAAGAATTTTGAGTAGACCAATGTCATGCTCAGAGTCTCCTACTTTAACATTGCTAGGATTACTCTATAAGTGGAGAGCAACATTGCAATATCACTTACTTGGCCTGCAAGGGATAATGGGTATGGGCTATGCCAGGTATTAATCGTTTATAGTATTAGGGCAATTGATATTCAGACAGTAGAATGCTTTTCACACATTCTGCATCCTTTCTAAGTGTTCAGAGTTGCATTGGGCATAGACCTTAACAAATTATATTGTAATTCAATGTTATACATAACTATTTCACTTATTAGCTGTATAATCCTGCCCTACAATATAGGGGTGGAATAAGTTGCAAACAATCTTGTATGCTCTGTAAAATAATTGTGAACCTGCAGATTCATGACATTTTCTTAAAATGGATATACTATCATGGTGAGGCACTAAGTATATTTTGCTTGCAAAGTATTATGGGTATACAAATATCCCAGTGAGTGTTTCACTGCTACACTACCTCACGTTTTACAGTGCCCTGTCAACTAGTGTTAGAGGTGAGCACAGGAGGTGCGGAAGCGTACTGGTGAAAAGGCACAAGAGAACACTCCTTGCGGGTGATGATCAAATCAGTAATTTTCAAAAACCAAGTTTTGACAGTACGGTACAGTGTTAAAAATGTGTTTGCTCAAGGAAAGGAAACTCAACTCTAGAAACAGTCTAGAGAACTGAACTGTTTCTATCTATGCTCAGCTGCTGAAGGCATTTCAATTTAAACATTTGTCCTGTGTTTACTGACTGTAGCATCCCCCTGCATCTTGTTTAACTGATAACGATGTATTACAGAGGGAACCTGAGTTACAGAAGAAGGCTCTCAAGCTGTTGTACCGCTGAGCATTGATGCTACAAACCTAAAAGGCATAAATATGTGATTTACTTCAACAGGACTCTATTAGAAACCTCAGTAAGCCTCTTGTTGCATTTTGTCTAGGCTGTGGCAAGGAAGGGCAGCCAAAACTATAGGCTGTATTATGTATTATGTGCCCTGTCATTTTACTTCCTATGTCAGGGTTACAAGCAAGGCTCCGATAAGACTTTGCTTCCTACTTAGAGTGAAATGATTTTTCAGAGAGTACAAAAAGTAATTATCTTTGGCAACATGAATACTTTATGCGTATTAAAATATGTTCTTTGCCCTTAAAATCTATCTTGAGATTGGTCAGAAATATTATTAGAGTTCCTTCCTAAGCCACTGCTCTGCTGATCACTGATTTGAAAAAATATCAGTGGAGTTTTGTGGGCAGAAGCCAGGGGTTGGTTCCTATGTGTTCATAGTTTCCCATTTTTATTGGGCATATTTGCTCACTATTCCTAGAGAGGCACAGCTACACCCTACTGATGAGGTTCAACCAGACCGAAACACGTGTCGGGGGTTTCTGTTGGTACTCTTGTTCAGAGGAGAATTGCCTAGCATTTCGGTGCTGGACTGCCCCAGGGAAGGACAAAGACTGATGTGTTTAGGATATTTCTCCTCTGTGAAAGATGGTGAGCTAAAGACTCTGGGTAAGGCTCTTGTAACCAGGACTCATTTCTGCCAGAGAGTCTCCCAGGACCCCCTTTTTATTTGCATATTTTAAGTAACTTTTGGTCTCACCCTAAATTACTAAGGGAATCCAGACGTGAACCCCTTGCTCACTATTCTTAGAGAGGCACAGCTACACCCTGCTGATGAGGTTCAACCAGACCGAAACACGTGTCTGGGGTTTCTGTTGGTACTCTTGTTCAGAGGAGAATTGCCTAGCATGTCGGTGCTGGACTGCCCCAGGGCAGGACAAAGACTGATGTGTTTAGGATATTTCTCCTCTGTGAAAGATGGTGCGCTAAAGACTCTGGGTAAGGCTCTTGTAACCAGGACTCATGTCTGGCAGAGAGTCTCCAAGGACCCCCCCCTTGGTATTTGCAGTTATTCTGACACAATTTTACTTACAAAAATTACAAGAGGCATCTTCTCATGGCATTAAAATGGTACATGAACTCCTATTGACATGTTTTCTGACAAATTCCTTTTAATTGCCTTTATTCCATCTGCAAATATTGTATCCGGTCTGATTTTTGATAGTCACATCAGTTATGAAAAGCAATATTTGTTTTTTTGTAATACACCCAAGTGTTTTTCCAGTGACATAAAGCACACATATTACTCTGCACGCAAGTACTTTTGCTAGCTACTGTGGCATGTCTTGAGATCTTGAACGGGTTGATGAGTTCTCTTTATGATCACATATAAAATATTAATTTTTACCCTGTGTGTTTGGAAAAAGTGTTATAAGATGTACCTTTTATGCAGATTAGTGAAGTATTGCAGTGGTTTGGAAGGGGCACTTCCTTTCCAAACTCTCTTCGGAGATGGTAGCTTGCTAACTACGCATGCTCACAAAGTGGTTTACCTCGTGAATCAATTGTGCACATGGAAAATAAAGTGCGCATGAAAGGCAAGCAGTTCTGCACTTAGAGAAAAATAATTAGAGGGAACATTGCTTGGGACCCATCTCTCTTTGGGAGGAGTTCCCCCATCTCTGAAGGAGAAGACCCTTTTCCCAGGATCCTCTGATGATCCCTCTCCCTCAAATTGGAAGATCTGTACCTCCTCCACAAACTGGGTCTGTTTGGGTCCTTTGTTTCTCCTACCTCCTCTCTGCTCCTTGGGTGGCATACTTTCAGGGGTAGGAGATTTTGTTTCAGGTTCCTGGGTTTCCAGGGGCTGTTTACAAGTGGGGAAGGAAGCTTCCTCCAAGGCTTTACACCCCCCTTCCCCTTGTGCCTCCTCCCTGGGAACCGGTGGGTTATCGGGGTGCTGCCCACGTCATTGTTCTGGAGCACCAGGTCCAGAGTTTGGGGCATTCTGCGCAGGCATGCTCATCTGAGGGTTCTGTTGCACCCTCAGAATGTGACCCAGACCCGTGCCATACTTTGGACCTGGCGTTCTAACTGTGAAACCCGCTCAGGCTGATACAGGGTTCTATTTTCTCCCCTGGGATGATCCCAGAAAGGGTAGCTATCCCTTCTCTGGTAGTACCCCGGGTTGGGAAGATTTGGGTACCCCTCCACCCTTGGCCTCCCCTCTCCCAGATTAGGTGGTCTGGACTCAGGGAATTGGGGAAAGAATGACGGATGATTTTGGGGTTGGAAGTTGGGTGGATACCTAGGAAAAAAAGTTATGCCCAGTATTTGGAGAATTTCTGCCCTCCTGTGGGAAGTTAGTAGGGAAGTTCCCTGGGTTAGGTGCTTGGCTGGATCCCCCCCCCCTTGGGCTGGAGGAGTCCACACATAACCCAGGATGGGTCGGTTTCCCTTGCAACGGGGAATTACATAGTCCGGGGATGAGGGACCCCATTTGTGGGACTACCTCCTTGACTCCCTGTCTGTGACTGGCCCGATGGCCTTCTGGGCTGAGAATTATTCAGTGCAGGCAGGTTTTTAGGACCCCCATCTCCAAATCTAAAACGGGGGCAACCTTTACCTCTGCCACCTTGGCAGCAGCAAGGGTGCTGGTCGGTTTGGGACTTTTCTGGGCATTATTTTTATTTTCTAGGGGCTTCGGCATCTCATAGATTCGGGTGGCCTGTTCAATGACCCAGTCTAGTGATCTTTTCTCGTGAAAATCTCTCACTAGCTGGGTCATGATGTATTTGGGCAAAGTATGGAAAACGTATTTACAAACTCTTTACTGTCCGTGCGCACCCTTCTGGTAGTCTGCGCAAAAGCATGCTTCAATTCCTGTACAAATTCTTGTGGGGCCTGATCCTCCCCACATTGCAAATTGTAGGCTGCCTTGCGAGCCTCTTGGGGATTCCGGTGAACAGAAAAATGTTTCAAGATGGCCGCCCTATATGTGGACCATCTTGAATGGTTTTGGTCCTCCAGCCCCACAAAGAAACTGGAGTATTCTGGGGAGAATGTCCATTTTACATACTGAATGCAGCTACTGCTGTCCTAAAGTCTCCATCATTTGCTCGTAAACCTCCAATTGTTCCCAAACAGAATACTTAGCATTCTTGTGATAAGGGGTGATGACACTCCTTATTGCCTTAATCTGTTTTAAGGGGTCCTTAAGCAAGGTCCTTTTTTGCCTTATTGGCCTTGTTGGTTCGGGTAACCCTGGTCCATTCATCCTCTGACTCAGAAGCACTGCTCCCAGAGGTGCCCGTCTGATCTTCCAGGTTTTTCCGGATTCTGCGAGCCTGGGGATGGCTGGCAGAATGTGGGACCTGGTCTCCTGAGTCCTGTGACGCTCAGAGGAGTCTTCAGATCCCTCTTTGCTGCCAGGATTTGATGGGTACCTCCCCCCCACTGACCTAAGTGTGCAGAGGTTTTTAGGATGCCCTTAGTGGGCCTACTCTCCTGGGGTTCCCGACTAAATTGCACTGTATTTAGGTGCCCATACCTGGCTGGATAGTAATCTGCCATCCCTGTGGCCCTGTGCTCATGTGTGCCAGGGCACATCGGGGTGGCAGAGTCCAGGGACTGGGAGAGCTGAATACCTCTGGTACTAGGGCTCCTGAGGTTATGCTCAGGTGTTTCCCTTTCCCAGTGAACCTCATCTCTATCAGCCCCTGCTCCCTGTTGCCATGCAAGAGCCTGTGCTTTCAGTTCCTCAGCCAAGGCCTTACTAGGCTCTATCAGTCTCTCCTGCATGGCTACCTGTTGCTGGATCCTATCATTGTGCTGGCAGAGACCCTCATTCTCTCTCTGTGCTTCCTGATTATCTTGGAGTACTGGGCCAGTCTTTGCTGCAGGAGGGTTACCTCCTGAGTCCCATCCCTACTGGCCTGCTCCTTTCTTGCCAGAGCATCTTCCACCCTCCTGGTGTGCTCTAACAAGTTCTGATGATCTGTAGGGCCAAGTGATTTTCTTCAATGTTTTCTTTTAATCGGCAGACTTCCTGGCCTAATGTGCCCCTTTCCTGACTAAGACCCTGCATCTGTGCCGCCAGGTCGTCCCTCTGCCTTTGAAAGTCACCAGCTTTCTGGTGTTCTTCCTCAAATTCTGTCTGGGTATCCAGGTCTTTCAGAATCAGTTTGTTGCTCTCTGCCTTCACTCTATCTAGATGACTTTGCAGGGTGGCTACCTGCTCTGTGCATGCCCTGTTGAAGTCTCATTGTTGCTCCAGCTTTTTCTGGCTCTGCAGTAGGGAGTCCATACCTTCTTGGTACTCCTTCTGCAAGGCCAGAAATCTGGTATCCTGGTCTGACGTTTCCTGTTGCAGGATACCCATATCCTCTTTTATTTTAATGATATACTGCCTACTATCATTTTCTGACTCCTGGCTCCTCTGCAGCCTCTGCTCGGAAGAGACCAGGTCAGATTGGGCCTTCTCTAATGCCATCTGTTGCCTATTCGCCAGATCTTGGCCTTCAGCACATTTGTCCTGTGTGGCTCCCATATATAAATATAAATATGCCGCTATCCTGACAATCTTGTCATGCTCATCTTTGGCTTTAGGGGCCATATATAGTTCACTCAGGGCCACATGTAATGGACCCTGATCTCTCCATTGTTTGACCCTGTTGCAGTGATCTGGGGTGCGATTTCCTGGAACCACACCGGCTGGTCCTATTCCGTCCATTCGCCTCTCACAAATAGCTTATGTAAGAGGTGCGCTCTGGCTTATTTTGATATCTACCAAGGTCGTCATTCTGGAAATTGATTTCCTTCCTGACTTAGAGAAGTTAGTATTTTATTTTGCAAAACAGACCGTCTCCTTAGAGCGTCCTTCTTTTGAGGGGTGCTTTTACAGTGTAACACAGTGTGGTGATCCAACAGGATTTATGTATCCTGTCAGTTAGCACACTGTATTAAGCTGCACAAGTGGTAGATCTAACCCAGACGTCCCAGCTCCAGCCCTCACTCTGTTAAGTGACTTCAATTCAGCACTCCAACTAAGTCAATGCCTAGTCTGGGATGCCCAAGGGAAGCCCTTAGTTCATAGATCTGGATGATAAACTCTTGTATAACGCCCCTCTCTTTGAATCCCCCTGACCTCACTGAGCCAAGAAGTAGGTTTGTTTTGCAAATTAAAAGATTTATTAAAAAAATTAAACAATATATATATATATATCACACTTTTATGAATAAATTAATATTTGATAGCACACTTATGATAATAATGTTGATCAAGAATGGGTAATGTTACAATTGCACACTCTTCAATCAGTGAGGAGTTAGTATAGAAAGGATAAGGTAGCAGAGAATACTTTTATGGTTTCAAGGAAAATCAATGATGGAAAGAATGCAGCACAGAAATAAACTGATATGGTTTCAACAAGAGATAATATGATCACTTTTTCTTTTGACAATTCACTCCCCCCCTATGCAATATAATGAGATGGAAGGGGAGCACACAGTTTTCAGGAATACAATCAAATGCAATACAAATTCCAGTTCCCTCCTAGGAAGCTTAGAGTATGCTTTAAAACAGGCAGAAATACTTTTAAATGTGATTTGCAATGAAGTGAAAAATATGATAAAAATGATTTTAATTCCCTGTAGGAGATTCAGGGGAGGTGATAGCTTCTTAAGATTGGTTCAGGTCAACACTATCAGTGATTCATGAATGATTATCAGGTTGAAAACGGAGTTCAGCAGTTGCAAGCAAAAGGACAGCCATTTTTGACAGGTGTAGAATTTGAGTCAAATTGCAATTCGCAGCACTTTTTCCGAGTGCGTAAAGCGCGATAACGGAAAAACTATAAGCTTGGAAATGAAAGTTAAATCTCGTTCCTAGCACGTATGGTTCAAAAGATACGGACGATTTAGTGAAGGTAGATTCTCAGAAATAAAGTAAGGTTCAAATGACAAATGACACTTTCACAGGTTTGAAATCACAGAATGGACACACGATTTCTATGATGCAGTTTGGACAGGTTAAAATAGTTTGAATAGGATTACTTTAAACTAAGAGATTGGTTCTGCACAGTTCTCAGGATACTCACTCCTAATTTTGGAAGTAATGGGCCTCGTCACAGATCTGGTCAGGTTTAGACTGTACTTCTGGCGGGTGGTTCTGAAGTCACAGCTATCTGGGTCAGCTCTGCTCTGTGGGTCTGGGTCTCTGGGTCTGGCAAAAGTTCTTGGCACTGCACAGCGGGCTGGTCAGGTCTGGTCTGCGGTTCTGGATACAGCGCTGCTTTCTGGGTCTAGTTCTGGTTCTAGCAAAAGTTCTTGGCTAGAATCAAACAGCACAGCCCGGCTGTTGAATAGTTTGGTTAGGTTGCTGGATTCTGAGGCCTCTGAAGGATTCAGCTTGTTGACCAGGCCTCTCTGCTACAAGTTCTGAAGTCTGGATTCTAAGTTCTGGTTCTGGAGTCTTCTGGCAAAGCGCTTCGCAAGAAATCAGTTTGAAGTGGAAAGTGAATGTCCCTGTCTGGGTCTCGGTGGCTCTTTTTATGTCTTTTGAAAATGGGTGGGAAGGCTGACTTTTCTATGCCCAACCATCTGAGGATCCTGATAGGCTAGAGGATTCTCTGTCGCTTGACTGGGGAAATGAATTGTGAGTCATCCTGTGTCATCAGGCATCATTTTTATGGCATACAGAAATAACACTCCCCTTGTCACTTTGCACACAAATCTATTTTTGATTCCAATGCATATTTATCTATGTACAATTTTTCTAATATTATATGTCCGGTTAAAATATTTTCTGTAGTGCCAAACCATCCGATCCCTGTCTTTGTAAGATGTTGTGTTCACTTCTGACAGAATTCTGCTCTTTTCATCCAGAACACAATCTCTAAACTTTTCCAGAATGTACACAAATGTGCGCAAGGAATATGGGCATCAGATGATGAAGTGTCAGATTTTTAACATACAGACATTTGGAGTAATACCCTATTTTCCGCTACTACCCCCAGAACATTCCACAGAGTCCTAACACCTCTTAAAATGTGCACAAAAAAATCACAGGAATAATGATATTATTGATATAATTTTGACAATTTTGTACTATGAATTATCCATCTTTCTAAAATTATGCTCTGGTCCAAATGTGTGTGGTTAAGTCCCCAAAGCACATGGGGGATTTCTGGTTTGTCCACTTCCTCCAAGCTCAGCTGGCTCACAGAGGCAGTGCCCCTCCCATTTCCTTCCAAGAGGAAGCCATTTAAGACCCCCTGATTTAGCAATTGTTTGGAGCAAAGGGAAGTTCATTGTTCTGTTTCCCTGCAGTCCCAGGTACCCCTCCCCTGATTCAATCAGAGAGGTGTAATCTCCTTTTGGTGGGGCAGCAGAAGGCAGGCCAGGCCTGTGAATGCAGTTGCTGGGCAAGTTTCAACTCCTGTCAGGGGTAGTTGCCGGGCAGAATTCAATCTCCTTAAGCCAGGCTTCAGGGAAAGGTCACTTTTGTTCCCATTTTTCTTCATTCAAATCAAACTCATAATTTTGACACATGCAGCTAGAACACTGATTCTAAGTTCAAAACCATGACATTTAAGCAGTTGCAACCTATGTGACACTCAAAAGTAGGTCACTCATTTCTTTTAAACATTTCGATTTTAGTGGCTTTAAATCCCATTTCACTTAAGCTGCTGACATCCACAGCTCAGCCAGTTTTGTTATGAACATTATTTTAGGCTCTTCATCTTTCCAGATTTGGTATGCACACAAGACTTCATTCTACCAGACGTCTGCTGGTGTTCAGTAAGATTTTTGAATATCTTGCAATGTTTGAAATAGGCATTTTGCGCTTGCATTCAGAGAAACAAAGTTGATTTCAAAGTGCTTTTTGAGCTAACAGGCACTGCTGTTTTTCCTTTGGCACCATGTTTCACTCATGGCGCTTCTGGCCCATCACGCTCGCACTGATGAGTGGCGACCATTTTGGTGTGCGCAAAAACTGCGCGGTTTTCTTGAATTCTGGCGCAATTGTGGGCTTTTCGGCCATCTTGGATTTTCTAAGCCCACAGCACCAAATGTTTCAGCATAATAACTTGAACGTGGGTCGATACACCTGACAGAACAGAGAGTAAGCAGTCAAAAAGAGTGGAGAAGCAAGAGGGCAGAGTGAATAGAATTGCAGAAGTCAGAAGTAACACATCATGTTGCAAGCCTGGATACAAGATTAAGATGGGAATGGCATGATTCAGGGCCACCATGAGAAAGGTGATGCACCGTGAATCAATGAAGTCCAGAAAAGTCAAATCCAGCATTGGCCACAAGATGGTGATGGTGAAACCAGAATGTATCAGGACAGACTCCTGCAGAAGTATGCTGCAGGGGGGTGTAAGTAACTCTAATCAAGCAATCCCACTAAGTCATTGCCTCGTCTGGGACGCCCAAGGGAAGCCCTTATTTATATATTTTTATGGCAAGTTATAATCTGGATGATGAACCCTTGTATAACACCCCTCTCTTAGAATTCCCCTTGACCCCACTGAGCCAAGAAGTAGGCTTGTTTTGCAAATTTAAAAGGTTTATTTGAAAAAATTAAACAATACATATATATCACACTTTTATAATAAATTAATAATTGATATCACACTTATGAATATAATGTTGATCAACAATGGGTAATCTGACACTAGCACACTTCTTTACAATCAATGAGAAGTTGGTATAGGATGGATAAGGCAGCGAAAATACTTTTATGCTTTCAAGGGGAAAACAATGAGGAATGAGATGCAGTACAGAAATAACTTGATATGATTTTAGCAAAAGATAATATAATCACTTTTCTCTGGCAATTCACCCCCCCTCCTATGCAATGTAAGAAATGGAAGGAGAGCACGCAGACTTCAAGAATCCCAACAAAATGCAATACGAAACACAGTTCCCCCCAGCAAGCTTAGAGGAAAACAGGTAGAAGTTTGAAACACAGGCCCAAAATGCTTTGAATGTGATGACAATGAAGTGAGAAATGTGCTAAAAATGGTTTTAATTCCCTCTAGAGGTTCAGGGTGGGTGATATCTAGTTTATATTAGTTCAGGCTCACTTTAGCAATGCTCTATGAGTAACCAGCAGTTTAAAACGAGTTTTAGCAAAGGAAAGCAAGGAGCTGCTGATTTTTACACGTGGCTGAAATTGTGCAAAATGTCAAATCATGGCAAATTTAATCGCTTGCGTCGAGCGTGATTGCGGAGGCACTATAAGGAGTAGGAAGTCGTTGGAAAGCTTAGAATGTTAGCTTTAAGATGACAGTTAAAACTCGCGCCTAGCACAACGGTTTCGGAGATACGGATGATTTCGTGAAGGTAGTTTTTCGGATTTGAAATTTAAAAGTTCAAAATGGCAGATGACAGTTTTCAGCTTTAAAAAAGACAGAGTGACACACACGATTCCTATGAGATAGTTCTAAATAGGTTAAAATAGTTTTAATTAGATTATTTTACACTAAGAGATTGGTTTTGCACAGTGAGTACTCACAATATATTTTTGAAATAAGCCGTCAAGGTCTGGTCAGGTTGGACAGGACTTCCGGCGGGTGGTTCTGAAGTCCCGGCTACCTGGGTCAGCTCTGCTCTCTGGGTCTGTCAAGCACCCGTTCTGCTCACAACACTGCACAGTTCTGGTCTCTCTGGATCTCTGGTCTCTCTGGATCTCTGGTCTCTCGAGGTTGATGGATTTGAAGTCTGGAGTCTCCCGGCAAAGCGTCCCGCAAGAAAGTGGAAAGTGAATGTCCCCCCCTGTCCTGCACTGTCTGCTTTTAGGTGTTTAGAAAGTGGGTGTGTGCGTGGCATAACTGTGCCTGCCCCTCTCTACTTGTCATTGGCCCAATTCTCCCCTCTCCCATGATTGGGGGAAGGAAATGGATTGTCATCATGATGAGGTCTGTTTATGGGTCAGAAGATCCTCCCCTGGTCAATTTGCCCACAAATCTATATTTGATTCTAATACATATTTCCCAGATACACAAGTGGTTGACATTACATGTACATATTACAGATGAATTAAGACAGGTCTCTGTTCAAGCCCCATGTTCCTGCGAGCTGGGATTCAGAAACGACAACATTTTGCGCTTTTTGGTCGGTTTACCAATATCAGACATTTACCATAAATTACACAAATGTGCACAAGGAGTATGGACATCAATTGATGAAGTGTCAGATTTTTAACATGCAGACATTTGGAATAAGACCCTATTTTCTGCTCGCAACCCCCAGAATACATCACAGGGTCCTAACACCTCTTAAAATGTGCACGGAAAAATCCCACGAATAATATTATTTATAGAATTTTTACCAGTCCGCACTATGAGTTATCTATCTTTTTAAAATTATGCCCTGGTCAAAAAGGGCTGTGGCTTCCCACATCACATGGTGGAATAACTGGTTTATCCACTTCCCCCAAGCTCAGCTTGCTAGCATAGGCACTGCCCCTCCCAGTTTCTCCCAAGAGGAAGCCATTTTACGGCCCCCCCAATACAACATTTGCCTGAGTCCAGGACATGGCTTTGTTCAACTTCCTGCAGCCCCCAGTTGCTCCTCCCCTAACCCAATCAGAGAGGTGTCATCTCCTTTTGGTGGGGGCAGCAGGATGCAGCCAGGCCTGGGAAGAGTGGCTGAGCAGGTTTCTCCTGTCGGGGGTAGTTGTCAGGCAGAATTCAGCTAAATGTCACTTTAGTTCCCAGTTTTCTACATTCAAATCCAACTTACATGCAGTTATTTTTTATATATACATTAAATAATTACTTCCTTCAAGTCATTTCAGAATATAGTTTTACATTGTATCCACCTCTTAGCAAGTCTTTCCTTGGCCTGGTTTCGGTTCATTTGTTCAGTTTTACACAAAAGTCTGGTGGTTTTAAAACGCCGGCTTTCTGACAGTGGTGAGCACCAGTACTGGATCCATTTTTGACATTAAGAAAATGAATTCCCCACAGTTCTGGGTTGCTTTTGGCAATCAGCATTGCCATTCCCAATGGTTTCAGGCTACTGTGTGTGTAGCCCAATGGTGGTTTTAGGCAGTGCCCTCCTGTGCTCACAACATAGGCAAAAATGGGTGGTAGCCTATTCTTCATGTTTTCCCTGTGCACTCTCTGGGGAGTTCTGGCCATCATGATGTTTTCCATGCCAGTACTGCACAGTTTTATGGTAGGGCTTGGCTGCATGGGTGAAAACATCCCACAGGGGAGAGGGAGCAGGATAGAAGAATCAAGCAAAACAGGCAACACCCGTGTGCGAGAAGGGTTGCGGGGCACAAGGGAACATCACAGGGAGACCAGAGGGGTAGGGTTGGCCTGTGGAGACAGAGGGAGTAAACACATGTTGGTGCATGCTTACCTGCTGTCTGAGCAGAGGTTCGGGCCCTGGATCCTCCTGTATCCGAACAGGTTCAAACAGGAATTGCCCTTTTCTTTTTCTGTCCTTCACTTCAGACGCCGGTTGAGAGATGCCCTTGCTCTAAGAGTTAAGAGCAGGAAGGAAGAGGCAGGTCTAAAAAGGTCAGTGGGGCTTAGGCCAGGTGACCAAAAGCCACTTGCACCTGCTCCCCATCTGCAAAGGAAAAGAGGCTGGAGGGCTCCTTAAGGAGGGAAAAAGAGCAGCAACCAGGAAGGCACCAGGTGGGCGGGGCTTGCTAAGTGGGGAAAAAGAACGGCAACCAGGCAGGCACCAGGTGGGCGGGGCTTAGGCTAGATGACCAAGATCCACTCGCACCTGCTCCCCATCTGCAGAGGAACGGAAGTTGCAGTGCTCCTTAAGTAGGGAAAAAGAGGGGCAACCAGAAAGGCACCAGGTGGGTGGCGCTTAGGCCAGGTGACAGGAATGAACTGGCGACACAGAGGGCAAGTTGGCAAAGCGGTGGCCCAAAGACGGAAGCTTTTCCAAATGTTTGCAGCAACAAGTGACCACTTATCTACAAGCAGCTTACAAGTGGAGTAAATTAAGTAAACGATAGGCCATATTAGAACTAAGAACAATTTTTCAGGACGAGGAAGGAGACTTGACTCAGCGACATTGGATGCTGAGCCAACGGGATGTGGAGAGCGAACAGCCCTATGCTCCCTCTCCTCCTCCTCAAATAGCGGATGTAGACACAGTGACAGGAAGTAAGGGATTTTATCCCATAAAGGAGTTAAAAGCAGAAGCGGGCTACACCAATCCCACTTTCGCACCTAGCATATAGTGGCAGAGATACACTTGATGGTGCAAGGCAAGCAAGTCAATCAATGCAAGACATTGGCAGCGAATGTTGGGAGCGCAGGGAGAGGCAAACAAAGGTATAGGAGAATGACATGGACTTGGGGAAGGCCAGGAATTGATAGTAGCAAATAAATGGATAGGCAGACAGATATTGCTCAAACTGGATGGAAAAACAGCCACTGAGACAGGGCACCTGGGGAAGAAATTATCCAGTAGTAAAGACGCAGAGGTGAAAGCTAAAGGATGGGCTGAGATAATGAAGGAAGTGCATGGAAGGGAAAGGGAAGAAAGGGAGGAAAGTGAAAGATTACAAAAGAGAGAGGGAGTGAGAGGAAGCACAAGAAAAAGTAGAAAAGATGAGAAGAAAACAAAGGGAGCTAGAAGACATAGCAAGGAGAAAAGCAGAAGAAGAGTAGGAAAGGCAATTGCAAATAAGGATAGAGAAAAGGAAGTTAGAAGTCAAGCAGCTCGTCAAATAATGCTGATGCAGAGAAGAAGAGGAACACAGAAGCATGCGACATAGAAACAAAAGTAGAGATAGATGCTCTTCGAAAGCAGTATAGATTAAGATGGACTTGACACGTTTGGATGATGAGGATGATGAGGACAGGGATGGTATACAATGAAGGATGGGGGAACTCTATAGGAGGAGGAGAAGCAGCACAACTACCCCATGAGTGGCAGGAGTTCTGAACCCTTGTTGAGGGGGGTATGTGAAGATATAGACCGTAAAAGGAAAACGGCAGGAAGACACCACTTTAAGTAGACTTAACTTTGAGGATGACAGAGAAGGGGTCAGTGACAGTGGTATTGGGACCGTGGGGTCAGACGAGGATTCACAGGAGAGCGAGGAAATGAGGAGGAAAGACACTCTTGCCACTCCAGGTAAGCAAGCCCAGATAGAAACGCAGTATGGGGAGGTGAGGAAGGTACAGGCAGAGAAGAGGACATTGAAGGGTTACTGCCGCGTTCCCCGGGGGAGTCGCAGAGCACAGGCAATTTTGCTCCGTATGTGCTGAGGTTCAAGGCCCAGGACGGAAAATGACTTGAATGGCAAGAGCATTCACCGCTACTAAAGAAATGGGTAGACAGGATGGAGGGATGACACAGATGCAGTTCCCATTATTGGAAAAGGGTGGTGGGTGACCTCAGTATATCCCCTGGCAGCAAATGGACAAGGAAAATTTAAGATGCAAGCTGCCTTCATTGACTGCTGGGGCTGGCAAGTGGATTTATGAGATGGAAAGACTGACAGCAACGATGACGTTAGCGATGGGGGACATGAACAGTTTACTCTCAGCCATTCTTGGAGAGGTAGCTGACGATGTATGGAAGAGAGCAGTGTATTCTGGAGTGACTGCAAAAAACACTTTACGCCATTCAATAACTGCCTAGTGGCTGTATGGCAAGTTCTAAGGGTGCAATACCCAGACACTTCAGACATAAGCGTGAGCATGGCACGCAAAATGCGTGAGGATGAAGACCCACTTCAATATATTCAACACATTTAAGAGAAATGGCACCTTGAGACGAGAGAACCAAGGGACAAAACAGTGGGGTTATTTTGCAATTTATGGTTTCAGGGGTTACCCAACCGAGTACAAAAGCAGCTTAAGAAGCTGGTGGGGATGGAGGCTATGCCATGGTCAGAAATTCAGCTAACCATAGAGTACGATTGCAGGCTAATGCAAACAAATGTGATAAAGAAGCATGAGGAAAGGAAGCAAGAAGAAGCAAAGTTAGTGCAGATGAAATTATCTATGAAAACAATGGAAGGGGTGATGAGCATAGAAGGAGTAGTTGCTTCTTAGCATGCACAGAACAGACCATAGATGGCTGGGGAAGGTTTTGCAGGATGAGGGCATATGAATCAGTGGCCGAGGTGATGAGGAGGGAGTCCTCTGGAAAGAGGGTTCAGACATGTAATGCAGTAGAACGCAGGAGGATTTTATGGGGACAGCAAAGACCAATAGGAGGTCCCATACCATATTGGGTGCTTGGATAAACATGCCACATATCTCAAGTGTGTAGAAACAGGAGTGGGATGCATCAAAATGGGGGAATGCAGCAATAGCCCACATACCAGACAGAACAGACTGACTATTATGCTCTGTATCACACGTAGGTGCAGATGTATGCGCCGCAACAGATGCATACCCAAGACATGCACATAAACCAATATTAGCCCATGACACATGCATTACAGATGCAGGGACGCTTAACCATGACACTGGCAGACTCCAGGATGCTGAATCCCATGTGAAGAGTAGGGGGGACGACTGTTATGGGGCAATATATTTACAGGAACATGAATGTCATTATACCCACAATAGGACAGCCCACAGACAGACCTGATGTGTTCAATCCTATCTGTTACGCCTAATCCGGCTGAGGAACCAAGTATAGGGGTGACTATTGAGGACAAGACTTTTTCCTTTCTTGTGGATATGGGGGCAACTAGGTCCTGTATCAGTGAGGGAAGATACCCAATGGGCATTTGACCATGTCACTGTTATATTCCCTACAGACACCAGTGAATATAATGGGTAGAGACATGATGAGCCGACTTAACCTGCCCATTTCATTCACAGACAAAGGGATAGTGTGCTCAATGCCAGGGATTTATTACATGAATGTGAGGGAACTCATCCAACCTTATTATGGCTAGACAATACAGAGGGAGTGGCAGTAGACATCAAACTGTTTCATTTGAGTGGAGGTGTTGATAGCATGGCTCCCAGGGATGAAGGGTAGGCTTTTATGCATACCACATTAGTTCTTGTTTAGACCAGAGATTCCCTCAGATGAGAAAAAAGGAAAGGTGATCCCAACAGAATTTGAGGCAGTTATAGTGAGAGATGAGAGAATAGTATTGCATGGGACTGACAACACAGGAGGATCATGAAGGACTGTAATTGCAGTGGGTGAAGGATACAGGTTCACTGAATTGACATATGAGGAGTTATTTCAAGATGAATGATGAGATAGTGAGGAAGCGTTAGTAATATGCATTACATACTGGGTTGAAATACATTATAGGGAATTGCCGCAGAGAATGGCTTTGTTGTGAAAACCACCACCACCATTTCTCAAGGAAGACTTAGGGTGGGTACCCAGTGTCTTATGGACCAACAGTCTCTATGATGTGGGTTTGCTAAAAGGGATAAGGGCGGTCAAGATAAAGCTTAAACCAAGAGCTAATTTACCAAGGGCAAGACAGTATCCCTTATCAATGGTACCTGATGAGGGCATTTATGAGACAATTGCTGCATTAGTGAACCAAGGTATTTTGGTAGCTTCAGAATCGCAGTGTAACACTGCAGTGTATCTGGTGAAAAAGGCGACTGGGTGATTTTGGTGTTTTATCCAGGATTTGCATCCTTTGAACCAAATAGTAGAAGCAGAATTTCCATTAGTTCCGAATCCAGCGACAATTCTGTGCAGCATCCCAACAGAAGCTACACTCTTCATGGTGATAGACTTGAATAACGCCTTCTTTTCTATACCACTTCATGAAGGGTCGGAGGACATGACATAATTTCTATGTAGAAACCAGAAGTGGAAACATACAAGATTACCACAGGGATATTGTGAGTCACTTTCTATCTTCAATAGGGTCCTCCAGATGGATCTTGGCAACATACAGATAGAGAGCAACATCATAAAATACGTGGAATGTATTCTGATTAGTAGCAAAACAGAAGACCAGTGTCGGAATGACTCAGTATTATTGCTGACAGTATTGGCAGAAAGGGGTTACAAGGTGGACAAGCCAATATTGCAATATTGCCAAAAGGAAGTGCTATATGTAGGACAACTGATATCACAGGAGGGGTGGTGAAAAGTGACTACAGAATGGTGGAGGCGATCCGCATACTGCAGATGCCAAATGCAGTAAGAGAAATGCAGCAGTTGTTGAGCCTCTGTAATTATTGCAGAGCATGGGTGTTTGACTATAGCACATATACGAGACCCTTGTGGAACACGCTCAGGGATGCACAGAGTGAAGGGGCCCCTGAGGGACCCTCGTTTGTGGAAACAAGGCACAATCACCACACACAAACTGATAGACCAGACACAAGGTTGTATTCCCAAAATCTAGGGTTTATTGCAAAACAAATAGTCTCCTTTGGCCAACTGGTCCCACGCCCCACATGTGTCTATCAGACCTCGGGGGACACAAGAGAGCGAAATTCATACAACAGTTACATATATACAATACAAGCATCTAGTAATCAGTAGTGTCACAACTTATACCGCCCCTATTGCATTTCCTTTGAACTAGGCATGATGATTGACAATGGTGACGAGTTTGACACCTTCAAACATTCATTGTGTAACAGTTTGCAATTTTGTAAGCCCACAGACATTAAGTCTGTGTTTTAAAGATAACAATGCTTCTGTTTTTGCTATCTCCTAGTTTCTATTCATGTTCCGGGGGGTCAACTTACTCTCCAGGGCTGTACCGGGCTCAGGGAAAGGGGGCCGCAAAGAAGAGCATAATTCAAGTCATTTAATGTTCACTCTAGCGTTTCTACTGTGCTTACCGAGACAAGCTGACACCTGCTGTACTGATTAGAATGCCTTGCTGCTCACTCTCCAAGGATATGCGAGGGAGGGGACCGGACATTTCTGTCTGAGTTACTGTGTTATGTTTCAACATGCCACTCGCGGCCTTACATTGTGCACCAGTGAAGCAAAATAATATTTCAGCAAAGCAGTTTTACATGAGGCAAAAAGCAAATGTTAGAGAAAAACAAAATGGTGATTTCAGTCGCTTCAAAATGGCTGCACCTTAGTCAAGCTTATGGCTATATATTTCTAATACTAGATGCATGAGACGGTTGGTCTTTGGCCAACATAATACATAGCCTTATGATCGAGGGGTGTCTACTTTTCTAGATCGACAAGAGGGGCAATTGCAAGATGTCATGGACACACAAAATGACTGAAGTATTCGAGGAGGCAAAGAAAGCAATATGCATAGCTACAGTGTTTGGAATTCCAGACTATCATGATGAATTCATTTTGTTCTCACACTCCAATGGAGTAGTGATGACTGTAGTACTCACACAGAAGACTACCCTAGGGCACAAGCCATTGGATTATTATAGTGGACATTTAGATCCAGCAATAAGTGGACATTATCCTGGCAAACAGGCTCCTGCTGCTGCTGCATACATGGTAGAGAGGTCAGCGAATATTAGTATGCGGTGTAGCACCACACTTTACGAGGAGCACACCCTTTTTGCAATTCTCAAAAGACCCAATAGTACGTTGACTTCACAGAGGGCTTCGGGATATGAGGTCATTTTCTTGAATCCAGCAATCAAGGTAGTAAGGTGCAGGACTGTCAACCCAGCAATGTTTCTAGCTGAACCATTAGAGGAAGTTACTATGTACATGGAACAGTATGGCGACCTTCCCAAATTGGGAGAGAAGCCACTTGAGTAGGGAGAAGTGCTCTATATTGAAGGGTCATCAACAATAGACCAGACAACAGGGGAAAGACGTATGGGTTGGAAGTGGTGAGACTAAACGCAGACAGTACAGCAGAAGTAATTGCAAGTGCGAGGTTGCCTGCACATTTTTCAGTGCAAGCAGCAGAATTACTGGCTCTAATGATGGCATTTGAAGCGCGCAGGGACCAGGAGATTACAGTGTATTCAGGTTTGGACTACGTGATATTTATAGTACACTCTGGATGATGGCAGAGGAGGGACTTTTGTCATAGTGATGGCATACCAGGGCAGCACGCGTCCCCTATTGAGTAGGATCATCGACACGCTTCAACTCCCAGCAGCAATAGCGGTAGTAAAGTGCCAGGCCCACACGAGGGGGAAGACACAGTATCCCGGGGCAACAAAGCAGCCAATGCAGAAGCAAAGCATGCAACATATACCCCTGGAATAGCATATTTTGATACCCCATCAAACACACCTATCTGTGTCCACAACAAGATTCTAAAGGAAGGCTATAACCAGCCATGCAGATAATAGAGATTCAGGGAAGGTCTCCGGCGGAGGTGAAGACCTTATGGGTAAGAAGGGGTTGCTCAATGTCCCTGATGGCTGCTTTGTGGTGGCAGGAAAACACAGGCAAGCTAATACTCCCAACAGCATTATTGTAGGTTGCACTCATGCAACTGCACTATGCTACTCATATGGGTAAAGATGTACTTGCTGCTCACATTGGGGAAAGAGTGGTTCTGTCCAAAAATGGAGGAGCATATAGCTGCATTTATAGAAAATTGTGTTGTGTGTAAAAGGTTGACTGCAGGACATACCTGCCGTGTAGTGAGAGGAGCCATAACCCACACAATCAGGCCTTTACAATGTCTCCACATTGTCTATGTGAACATGATCGAGGTGTTTCAGGGCTACCTCAACATGTCAGTTGTTGTGTGCCTATTATCCTGATGGATTGAAGCTGGTCCCTGCTCAGGCCCCGAACGCCCTCAGAGCAGCAAAATTCCTCATTAGAGAGGTGTTTCCAAAATGTGGGGTGTGAGGTCCTGTGGTCTGACAATGGACCCCATTTCACAAATGAGACTTTCGAGCAAATCACAACCCTACAGGGGGTACAGCACGCATTCTACTGTACCTATCACCCACAGGCAAACATGAATTGTGAGTGTCCCAACAGCCTGCTCAAAGAAAAGATTGCTAAGATAAAAGCCACTTTAAAAGAGGGATGTCTTCACTGTTTGCCCCTAGCATTGTGCGCATTGCGCAATTAGCCCTGATCCGAATACCACTTAACACCTTATGATGTGGTAACAGGAGGGTGCATGCGACTTTCCCTAGCTCCTCCCACTAGAGCATTGACAGATGAAAATGCAACCTCTGATATCCTTGGAAATGAGATGCATGAATATGTGGCTTCTTTGAAGGCTAGTGCGTGTTTTATTTCTTGCCAACTGCAGGCTCTGGGGGAGAGGTTGAAGAACAGTGAGGAAGGTAAAATCCCAGACAAGAATTAAAGACTTCTGAAACAACTGTTACTGTTTCTCGGGGACACTGTCTTGCTGCAGATTTTTATAAGACTCTGGTACAAACCCAGGTCCAAGGGGCCTTATGTGGTAGAAAAAGCCACAGATCGGGCAGTGAATTTAAGTGGGAAAAAAGTGTGGAATTACTTTGGAGACATTAAGCCCTGCCGAGGTGACACCTCTTCCCGCCTAAAAGAAGATGATTTGATGCAGAAGAAGAAAAGACAAAGAAGAAGAACAGCCACTATGGATAACACACTCCAGAACCAAAGAGTTAGGGAAGGATAATGCACACACCTTGATTAGGCACATTATCTTTTCCTTACAATAAGTATTCGTCGAGAAAGTAAGACTGCCTGACCCATATGGTCTTCAATAGATGCAATCCCTTCCAGGATCTTTAGTTTCATGATACAAACAGAGACTGAACAAATGATTCCTCAACACAATTTGTTCATGCTTTTCTGTTATGTCTAGCCCAGACATACCCACAATTGACTTGTGGAGACCCATCAATTGTTACTCTGCTTGGTGATTCAAGAATCTGCATAGTGTGGGAGCAATTGTTCCTCGCAGCACTCGCTCAATAATATAGGCTTAGAGCTTGATCTAGCATACACTACCCGATGATAAAGCATTTTTTAGGCTCAAGAATAACAACATGGGAAATGTAATTCATAATGCTGTGATAACGTTCTGTGCTTTCTGCTGTCTATGTATTTACACTCCTTCTTGTACGAAGATTGTTGTTTTTCCAAGCACAAGATTTGACCTTTCTAGCGTAACCCTGATCCAGGCTGTTACGGAATCCATATCTGGGCAGATGATACGCACTGCTAAGGAAGTAAAGAGAGTTAAGCACAGTGCGGAAGTAGATTTTAACCTGGTAAATTCCTATATAATTGATTTTGCCTGAATATCAAAAAACAAGTGGTATAGCAGCATGGCCAAAGTGGGGAAGCAAGCAACAAAGGAGAGCTGTTATGTCTGCTCTCTCATCCCCTATGCCATGAGTGTGTCAAGAACATTTGTGGCAACTGAAATTCCAGTGGCAAGAGCACAGTGCTTCATGCATTTATCACTCTGTACCACAAGAGGACGATTTCAAGGGAGACGAGCAACACTAAGGTGGAAGTCCAAGAAGACGTTCCCGTACAAATATAACTACATAAAGACTCAGGAAATGTTGGACGATTACTGGAATACAGATAAAAGTATAGAATATATCACAGAGGGGCTGCAAAAAGGGGAAGTACAGATATTAATACAGAAAGAGTTACAGTTTCCCGAAGCAGGTCCCAGAGAAATAGGAGGAATGCCAGGATACTGGGAAAGGTCGGAGATGCTGGTGTATGGACAGGTATACACAACAGATGGATGGAAAGAAGGAGTGGTTGAGAGCAAAGCACATGCGCTCCTAATGGTTCCAGTGGAAGTAGCACAGCAAGAAGATGACAAGTGCCTCAAAGAATGGGAAGCAAGTGCCAAGTTGCTCACATCAGTAGAAAGCAAAGCTGGACCTATGCCCATCATGCCACTCAAGGGAGCTGCTTGTTGTTTACAGAATGATGGCAAAGTAGAGGTTGGGGAAAATAAATGATGTAAGCCGATTTCGAAGATACTAGTTATGAATGTTGAAACAGCAGTGCTCATGCACCACTACTGGTGCTGTGGGTCAAAAGCATACCTGCAGATGCAACCCACTGGGGGGGATCTGTTCACTCATGTATCTGAACACCCCAGCATTGGTAGTGTGTTGGGAAGACATACAAATAGAAGCGTTCCCCGAAATGGATAACAGCAAAAGAAAGAAGAGATCTTCAGGATTGACCAGAGTCAAAAGAGGGAACTATTCCTCATTGGATATAGAAAATGCATTGGATGCGATACCACCAGAGCACACGCTGTTCAGCAGAACTGAGATGTTTTTTGCATCTATCGTTCCAGCAATTCAAGCACGCAAGAATGTCAAATGGCTCCAGATTATGCGATGAGAGCTGATGCAGACAATAAACTCAACCATCAAGGCAAGATGTTCAACGCCATCAAGGAAGAGCTGAGAGCAGATCGGCATGGGCACTCCAGAGGAAATACATTTTAGATCTCCGCACAGGCATGGAGGGAGGCATTTGTGCCAAGATCAGGTCTTCTTACTGTACATTTCTTTCCTGCCAAAGACAATGGAACTTTTACAGAAGCCATTGCCTGTCTTTCTGAACTCCACATGAAGAAGGCAGAAACAAACACTGTAGGGAAGAGGAAGGCTGGCTATCGTATATATTCTTGTGGATGCCAGCATGAATGACCAATGGACTGAAAGTACTGGTTGCAGCTTTGATATTGGTGTTGCTGCTATTTTGTGTCATAAGGATAATCATCACGCAGTGTAAAAAGACAACCAAAAAGGCTTTCAGGATGAAAGTACTACTAGACGTAGACACTGAAGCAGATGAAGAAACAAAAACACAGAATGTACTGAAATTACAACTGACTAAGTGTCATCTGTTCCCGACAGGAACGGTGTTCCAGTTCCCATGCAACACCTGTTACTATTGGGGAAAATGGGTTTGGGGCAACCCTGATGGGGACTGCAGTTATGAGACCTGGAGCCTGGACGATCATGCAAAATATTAAAGGACATCTTGGAGAGATAACAAAGGTTTGGTTCCCGAACCTGCAGATAAACAGAGAGGGTCGTGTAGGTGGTGTGGTCAACTCATCGACCAGAGGGGGGGATTGTACATGGGGGGCCAGATATGGCCCTCATGCCCCCACACAACTCTCAACATGAAGACAATGAAACAAGAGATTTGCCTCACTCTTAGGCCCATCACGTGATCCTTGATGTATTGCAGGTGGGAGAGACGTTACTCTCTCAGACAGCCATTCAGATCATACCCATTCAATGATTTGCTCGACATTGAAATGACATCCATCAAGCAAGTTGACTGACTGCAAAACCAAAAATCAATGACGTCATCACTGACATCACCAGGTAGCTGCACTTATACATGAAGTACATATGCATCCATTCATTAAGTTACACAAACATGCACTAGTTTATTGCACATAGGCACAAACCACATGCTTATGACCCACAGAGGTATAAGATGCACACACATACATACTTCTAAATATTCATATCTTTTGCCAAAGCTGAAACCGCAAGACACCAAGTATTCATATATTTTGCTTGCACATGCTTAACTGCTACTAACAGGCAGAAGCCATAGGAAAAATATGGAAGCTATAGGTCTCTAAAATTAATGACAAAGGAGAAACAGGCTTTGTGTACATGGAAAGGATGACATGATTGCCGCAGCCAAAGGTGTGCCGAAACGTTGAACCCAGCAAAGTACAAGTGGAGACGGGAAAGTTCGGGTTACCAAGATAATGAGCCACCTGCAGGTAAATGGAGAAAGCTGTTCCCATCGGACCAGAGGAGAAAAGTTGCAAGTGTTGCTTGAGAACTGCCAACTGAATATACTCTCCCAGGCTTAGGTGATCAGAGATGGCAACATTAGGGAACATATTTCACCTTCACTCTCATTCCCATTGACTTGACAAGGTACACGCAGTCTGGTACCTGTCCAGGGTCCCAGCGATGGGGGGGTGCAATCTACCCAATCCAGTGTCACCTTTCATGTGGGGATATAATTTGTTGCAAGGGCCAATGGTCGATTTGCGACCCTGCAAAATTGTAGCTTACCCTTTATAGCTCCTATATGTATCTCACCCAAACTGACCAATGTGAATGTCTGATAGGTTTCTGGGATGGAACCTGAATTTGTGACGTCACAACGGGATAAAACCGAGTGACACAGGCTTAGAAGCTGAGAGCATCGGATAAAGTTTGTTTTCTTGGTGTGATCCATGTCATTTTTTGTTTGCTACTTTGCCCCATGGCTGAGTCTTCCGTTCTTGTGGCGGAGAGTCTTTGATGGGCCCATGTGTTCCCTGCTGATAATTGGGGGGACTGCTAGAGCGCCCCGGCCCTCATATATACAAGGGGTCGGTAGAAGGCTTTTTGAGGAGGTGGTGAACAAGGGAGTACTTGAGGACTGATAAGAAGGAGCAAGTGGCAAAGGATTGACTCAGAAATCAGACAAGGCTGGAGCATGGGTGGCAATGGTGTCCTTGATAGTTCTGGAGGACCTGGGGGGCACCTGTTTAGAGGAAAGTTTCATAGAGTGGACTTGTCTAGAGACCTCATCCAGTGATATGGGTGAGAAAGAAGAGAGTATGGGTGAAGGGGAGAAGGATCAAGTGGCAAATTAGTGACTCAGAAATCAGAGAAGTCTTGAGCAAGGGTGGCAATGGTGTCCTTGATAGTTCTGGAGGACCAGGGGACCACCTATTTGGAGGAAAGTGTCATAGAGTGGACTTGTCTAGAGACCTCATCCAGTGATATGGGTGAGAAAGAAGAGAGTATGGGTGACGGGGAGAAGGGGGCTAAGGGAAGACTGAGAGTGGGTGAGGGAGAAGGGAGGGGTGTAGGACAGGATGTCCTGAGTTTTGGTTATGCAGTGAGAGGCCAGTGCAGTGCAGAGGGTCAGGGATGGCAGAGGAGAAGTGGAGACTGCAGCAAAATTGTGGAGTTCGTTGCAGAATTTGATCAGTTCAGCTGTGTTGTTAGTGGCCCCAGAAGAGGAACACCCCTTACTAACTCCCTTTTCTACCCACAAATCCTAGCTGGCCCCACTTTCAACACCACATCTTACTCTGGTGCGGAATCACAATACAATTCCATAATTACTTTGTGCAAATTTGGGGGCATTCCTTTTACATACAGGGCTTTCCACAGGGCAGACCTTGGGATGCTATCAAAAGCTGCCCTAAGGTCAACAAATAAAAGATAGCGGCAACCCTCCAGTAGTTTACAAAGTAAACTGGAAGATTGCATCCAGGAATAAGATCATGGACTCAATCTTCCAGTTTAATTTGTAAAATGTTTCCAAAATATTACTACTCGCATTCAGCAAGGAGATCAGTCTTTAATTACCTGGTCCCCCGTTCACCCTTTTTATATACAGGTACTATTTCATTGATGTTCCATAATGGGGGTTTTGTCCCTATATGAAGAATTGCATTTTAAAAGTTTAAACAAATAGGCCCTCATTACGAGTTCGGCGGTAACCATGCTGCTATTGGCGGCATGGCTGCCGCCGAAATCGCTTCGGGGTCCGGGTCCTCGGAATGAGGACTTACCGGGCCATTCCGAGTTCGGAAGGCCCGGTAATCCCTCCTTCCAAGGACCCGGACACGGTCCTTCCCCATTCCCATTTCAGCCCCCAGAGGGCTGAATGGGAATGGGAGAGGGAGCAAAAAACGGCCATTACGAGATGGCCCGTTGTTTGCTCCCTCTTCCCCTCGCGGGACCCGGTAAGCACGCTTGGTTTCCCAGGCATTGCTTCCTGGGTCCCGCGAGGGGACCTCGTAATGCGGCGGTACGGAGTGAACGGCACCGGCACCTTTTACGGCGCCGTTCACTCCGTACCGCCAGGGTCGTAATGAAGCCCATAGGGTACCCATATAGATGCCTCACTTTTATAAAGATCAGCAGGCATAAAATCTGGGCCAGGAGCTCCCTTTCACCTTGCCACTCACTGCCTCATTAACCTCTCGAAGGGATATCGCCAATGTTGGGATATTAAGCTCTCTTGGGACCACAGTTTTATCTATTCCTTCAATACTTTGAAAAGCCGGTCAGGATTCCGGATAAAGTCCATGGAAGTGATCAAACCACTCTGCTTGTGGAATAACTCTCTTTTACACAATACTCAAAAATTCCTTGGAGTCTTTTTCCCGTAGCAAATTTTTCAATGAGTGCCATAAATTTGCTTGAACAAATATTTTTTCCTTGCAATAGTTAATTTGTAATTTTGCCATAAACTCTTGTATGGTTAATTGTGGCCCGCACCATGTATTCTTTAGTGCCTCCACCAGTTTTTGGTCGCCCTAAAATCCCTATCGAACCAACCCTCTCTTTCTACTTGTACTCTTTTTACCAGCCTACATGCTTTGGTAAGGTGGCTCGAAAAATGGTCGCTATTTCTATATCCAATTTAATCAAGGTCGAATCACTAACTACACCCTCCCCATAACTTCCCAAAAAACTGGCAATGGTTGCTGGTATGCTAAGGATAGCTTATCCCCATGGACCACATCATCCCATCTCCGTCTACGCCTATTATTTGAGGTAATAATTACCTCTGCTACCTCTGACTCCATCCTCTTATTACACTGGCCACTTAGGTCCAAACATAATAAATTATGATCACTCTCGCTTCTCTCATGGACCTTAAAGGAATTAATTTCACTCTGTAATTCCAAATGTATAAGGGTGTAATCAATAAAGCTTCTCTTGTTCCCCCTACTAAATGTTGCAGCTGGGAGAACATCTGGTTTGACTTACGCGGTAGCAGTATCGTAGCTCATGAGGTTTAACCAAGGCACGATTATTGCTTATTGAATAGTTTTTCTATAGAGGATAGATTTTTGCTTGGGTAGGAGATCACTGTGTTGACTTTGTAATGTTTTTGGTGTAACACCACCGTCAAGCAGTTATTTGAGAAACCAGTCTGTAAGAAAAACTTCTTATTTTTTGATGGGGTAAGTCAAACATGGAGCTTGTGACAGGCTTCTTTTCAATTGCTTTACTGCCTCAGATTGTGCTTATCCCCACTCCCACTTTAACCCGGCCTTCAATAAGCGGACCAATTATTTAGTGATCTCTGCATGATCCTCAATTAATTTTTCAACTATAATTAGTGAGTCCGTGGAGAATTTGCAACTCACGCAAAGTAGTCGGTCCTTTAATTTTAGTATGGTCTCAACCTTCATTTTCTGGGAATTGATAACCCCAGCTGTGATTTCATGTGCCAGAAAGATCATTCTGGTTTTACACCATTATGCTTTCTCGAAAGATAATTTAGCACCAGCTTTTTGCAACTGGGTAAGACCATACTATGATCCACATAAACCAGGTTTCCTCTTTCACTTATAACAGGAATGGCCTTGTGAAGGAAAATGTTGAACTTGTTTCCTGAATTGATGTACACAAGGGGTGGTTCTGTTAAATTCCATAATCTTTGGAGTTTTCGCACCATTAAGACAAACATATTGGAGATGACAGACTGAATGTGCCTCTATAGAGATGTTACATTGATACATTTTAATATGTCATTTTTAATCTGATGCTATGGGGCATGTTCCCTGGTTCTACAGCTATATGGCAGACCTGACATCAAAAAAGGTTCAAAAGATATTTGCTTAGATTGGTTCCTTGTATTGATCAAAAAGAAGGGAATAATGTGAGCTACATATCTGTAAGTACAAGTGTAATGTGGACACTGTCTCTTCCCCCTTGCGTATACCTAGTTCTTCAAATGTATTATATCATCTCATGCTCTCTGGGTCATCTAGATGTGGATTGACAATTTGAATTAAAACACTCTTGTACCTCAAATGTGTCTCTTATTTTATAATGCTTCGGTGTGCATTAAAATCCATTATTTTCAGACACTAGTAATCCTCCATTTATTTACATATTTATTTATTATTTATGTATTTTTGATTTAGGAAATGATTTAACCACGAAATGTAGGTAAATTATTCTCTACCTTTGAGAACAAAAAATGAACTTTGCATTGAGTTTCAACCTCATGTTTCCAGAAGGTAAGAACCACAGTTTGAATAGTTGGATCTCTTAATCTAAGCCCAGAGCCTTCCCTTCTCCTACTGAAGAAGATCATGACCTCACTTTCTTGTTCGATCGTCCTTTCTTATGTATCCTTAGGCCACAGATGTATGGAAAATGGTGGCAAAGTTCTTGAAAATGGGATCATAATGTCATCTCTTACACCTGAGATAGCTGACGGTCTAGGTAACAAAACAGATAGAGCCTACAGTTCTTATATTACAGCCAAGCAAGCCATCACCTTCACAATTAAAAGAATTGCATTGGCTGGTCATCATATTCAGTTTTCAGAAGATGCAGTTTTCAGAGGTAATTTCTATCTAGTGGGTGAAATGATGGCTTGCACATGCTTCAAGATGGCTAGAACTGGAAGGAACTATTGGTCAAGAGTCTTTCAAAGTTTTATACATTTGCACAGTTGCTCTGCGCAATGCCATAAGCGATAAACGGTGTGCCCAATTTAGTAAGCTATTCCAGTCGGATCTTTGAATGTAAAGAAACTAATGAAAAGTTATTTTGGTCAAATGTGCATTTGTGCAAGTATTTGAGCCCTAACTGGGTGTGCCCCATACTTGCATCTCCAATAATTTCCTGTTCCAGTAAGGTCGATGGTACAATAAGTTATTGATAATCCACTTGGCTTAATCAAATAGCCTTCCTCTTACAGCAACTACATCAATCTTGCCCTTCCAAAAACGATATCGAAATAGTGAACAAGACAGTGTACAAGTCGAGTAAATAAGAACATTTAGCTAGTGCCGGAATGATGGAAAGGATCTGGCTGGTTCCAGTTCTGGTAAAGAGAGGATAGCAAATTAAATATCCATCTTCTAGGATTCTTTGATAGTGAAGGCACAATAAATCCCCAAGATACTTCGATTGATGCTTAGCATGTCATATACATGCACACAGTATGTAACAAGGGGCTACCTGCTTCAGTTACTTAAACTCCCCCTAAGCCACAAACCCTTTTACATGTTACAGGGCCATTGTCTCCTGTGGACCCCCTGCTTGGATAAGGTTTTTAATCATTCAGACTGGATTAGGCCAACATCTAGCCTCTCCTGGACAGACAAACATCATTATTGATTCACTTGGAAACTGTCAGGGTTAACCACAGGGGGTGAAAATGTCATCCAGATGCAGGGTTTGTGGGTTGGTACATGGGATGGTATGGGAGCCACACGGGTGCGAACTGTGCCCAAAATCGTAAGTGTGACACTACCAAAAGGCCTCTTTGTTTTCCAGAAACTTCGACTCTCAAAGACCTGCTAACATACAGAAGCGTTGCAGGCATGCCTGTGCATGAGACTGAGACTCCTGCACAAGTTCCAGCACACCCACAGCCATTTTGGCTGGAGCCCTCTTTTGCCACGTCAAATCTGACATTGACTCGTCACAGCCTAAACAGAAATGCTTGCCTCAGGGGAAGACACCGACCCCCGGGAAAGGGTAGCTCCTCAGAAGCTGCTAAGAACCGAGGAGTAATCGGTAGATCTTCTCCTTCTGCAAGCAGCACCGAGTAAACGAACCTGACTGCATTTACACAGATAAGTGCATGAGCAAATGTGTCGGAACTGGGAATTTGGACACAACTTGTAGCACACAAAGGAATATGTCAAGAACTGGGAACTCTGAAATAACCAATAACACTTTAAACAGTTACAACGAATTGGGCCATAAAAATGCTTTGGGGGTAAGATTAACCAGGGAGGGTAGCCCTGATTACCATTGGCGAACATTTGTGCAAATGGGAACATGTGTGCGTGCATAGCTCAAAGTGTAAGAGTGAGAGAGAGGAAACTCAGTAGGAGTGTGAAGCAAAGCGCCTTAACTACATGACCACTCCCTAAAAACATTTTTCCCTTGCCGAGTTCACCTAAGGCTCTATGAATCCAACTACATTCAGCAATGGGTATTGTGGTGACCACTGCCCATGTGGAAGGACACAATCCTCAGCCTGACCAAAAAAATGGGCAGTGTTCAATTGCCTTCCACAAAAGCTAAATGTGCAACCCATCAGTTGATTAGATGTTATCAGCCTGCCACTATACTCGTACCTCTAGCTGGGTGAACGTAAACTATTTTATAACTTTGCAAGTTCAATTTATGATACAATAGAAGCACTTCTAAAAATATCCATACAGACATCTCAATTTGCTCTAAACATCAGGGGTGTACGTATAGCTCTCATTAAGATAAGAATGCAGTGGATGTATTATTCTGTGTTGTTTCAGTAACATGTGTGTGTTTGTCTTTATATCAATGTTGCTGCTCTGCATTTAACACACTGCACTGGAACGTGTGTCATCCTATTCCCACTCTGTGCGTTCTGTGGTTGATCCTGTTTCAACCAACGTGCACCTACACTTCTAAAAGGCAACATACTGTTGCAGTTCAAACTGCCCTTATTAATATCGAACCCGCTCTTGTTACCATTGGAATTTACAACCAATCACAGCGACATTTTTCATTTGTATCAAATACAATCTCTCACTTAATTTGAGGTACAACAATGGAGCGGAAACCGTCTTAGTTGTATCTTTATGGAAGGACATTAGAATGTTGTCACCTATTCAATGAGTTTGCAACTTTAGAGGCTGGATATTATTCGCTTTTTTGGCAGATTGTCTGCAGCTGCGCCACACTTCAGACATTCTTTTTTTGGTTCAGCAGACGTTTCTCTGATTCGCCACGACCGTTTTTTACATGGTGGCCATCTTAATTGTATTTATTTTGGAAAAAGTGATTTTAGCATCGTGATTTGTGTTGACTTCTGTGTGTTTAGGAGGCTGTTTAACTTTGTGGAGAAACTTGATCAGATTTTATTTTGGTCTGCCCAGCTCTTTGTGGTGACAGATAGTCTGTCTACCACTGCTATACCACCTCCCGCTTACACTCCACAGCGTATATATTTATGCATATATATGCAGAAGCGGGACCGCTGGTGCAGCGCACCAAAGTTATCCCAGACAGGACTTGGGCACCACAGAATACTGGTGTGCCTGGATTAATTACATATAGCAGGAACACCCTTTGCAACCTGCCCTCCCCCCGGGAGATGGCCTGACGGATGGAAACGGAGGCACCATCCCTTAAATCAATTCCCTTTGACAGGAGGGTACCTTTACTGGGCCTCCTTTGCAAATCTCGATCAATGGTATGTCAAAATTGGACAGTCATGAAGTCCTAGAAGCTCATGATCCTGACATACTGGGCCTCATTACAACCCTGGCGGAATGGCTTTAACAGCGCCGGTAAAGGTGCCAGCGCTGTTAAACCCATTCCGCCCTATTAAGAGGTTCCCTCGCAGGAGCCGCTCTGGACGTCTGGTCAGACCAGACGTCCTTTGCGGGTCCCACGAGGGGACCAGCAAGCTAACAACTGGCCCGTCATTAACGGGCCCGTTGTTAGCATCATCCCCATTCCCATTGAGCCCTGTTGGGCTCAATGGGAATGGGGATTAATTTTTACCAGGTCCATGGAATGGGCAATTACCGGGTCCGCCAAGGTCGGCATGACCCTGTAATTGCCCATTCCATGGACCCGGGAACATTTCATCACCGGCGGCAGCCGTGCCAGTGTCCTAATCAGGCCCACTGTGTATTACCGAGAAGTGGCTAAATCAGTCATGCTGTACCCACATCTTATTCTATTTTGCTAGCTGATAGAGACCCAGTTCATCTAGGTGGTGGGGTGGCATTTGTGTTTAAATGTAGTTTCGAATGCACAATCATCCCTGCCACCCATTCTATTAAAATGGAGTTCTTACTGGTCAGGCTGGCCTACTCTCCTACCACGACTATTTATTTCCTGATTGTTTATCGTCGCCCTTCTTGCGACTCTTTTTTTTCAGTTGCCTTTGCTGATTTTGTAGCTACCTCACAGCTGAAATACCCTTGTTTATTCATTCTAGGTGACTTTAATCTGTGGGTGGATGATTCCACTGACATTTTCACAGCTAATCTGTTGAGTACTATGACTGTTCTTCAGCTGAAGCAATTTTCTTCTGCCCCTTCTCATTTACAGGGACATACTTTAGACCTTGTCTTCCCAGAGGCCAACAATATGAAGATGAACTTTGCTATTCCTGTTGAATGGTCTGATCACTATATGATCCCTTTTTACTTGCCTTATTTTGACAACTGCTACGAGGCATCTCATTTTGTCATACACCAGTCATGCATGGAGTCGTGTGGATCCTAACGCTCTGGCCACCTCCATTACTACTCATTATACATTAATACTGTCGGCACCTGGGACGGACCCACTGTCTAATATACAGGAGGCCCTTTATTAGGGCCTCAGATGAGTTAGTACTTGGAAGATGGCGTAAGAAGCCTGTGCAATGCTTTGCTCCATGGTTCACCTCTCAACTGCGGATGCTTAAGCTTCAATACAAACAGGCAGAGTGGCAGTGGCGGCGTGCCTACCTTTAACAAGATAGAAACTTTCTCAAAACTGTCCATCTGGCTTACCTCAAGGTGATGTATGAGGCCAAGGTGACTTATTTCTCCAGTCATATACTATCTGCTAAGAATCAGACTCGAGAACACTTAGCATTTACTCTTGATCTATCTACACCATGATCAGCAGCATAAGCTATTGTAGCTTGTCAAACGTTATGCAATACACTTTCTGACATTTTTGTCAGAAAATAGCTAAACTTTGGGGCAATATTTCCGGTGCCACACTGGATTCATCTTCCTATCTGAACTCATCAGAAACTATGCCTATTAAGCTGAAAGATCAATTATTGATGTTTAACCCTGGCTACATAAGGCCAAGTTCAAAAAATGATTGTGCAACTAAGGTCCTCTTCCCCTCTTAATCCTATTGCCTTGAAAAAGATGAAGGAACTGGGTGTTGATATTGTTTTAACACTGACGGCAGCCCTGAATCATTCCCTGGCCACAGGGGTCATACCACGCCTAGCCATAATCACTCCCATCTTGAAGAAGCCAACATTGGACCCAGAAGTTCTTACCAACTTTAGACCAATCTCTCTTCTTTCATTTTTGATGAAGACTTTGGAAGCAGTGGTTGTGACTCAGCTCTGTGATTTCCCAGAAAGCTCCAGCATTCTGGATGTTTTCCAGAAAGCATTGTGCCTGGAATGGGTACGAAATCCATGCTTTTTTCTGCCAGAAATAATCTTACAATGAAGATGGACCAGAGAGGGGTGTGTCTGCTTATCCTGTTAGATCTGTCGTGGCATTCAACACAATTGATTATCTTATTTTGTGTTGAGGACTGAAATTGATATTTGTGGTCTAGGCACTCGTATCTGTAATTGATTTTATCTTCTTAGTGTAAGTGTATTTTGTATTTTACTGCGTGTTTGCACATTTTTATTTTATCCGTGCTTTCTAGCATTTATTTACAATCTTTGTACTGCAGTATCTATTCCTTTTAGCTAGTTCCTGATTGCTGTTAATTCTGTCTGCCTTTCACCTCGCTGCTCTTTGGCTCCACCCTCTGGCTCACCTAACTCCACAGAGCCACAGTCTGCATCCCGTTTAGTGGGTGTTAAATCAGCCGTGACTCGCAAAGCATAAAACGACATTTCCTAGGCCGCCTGGTGAGTCTTGCGCCTTTTTATTTGCATATCAGACACGAGAGCGCCGGCGAGGGACCACCAAGCGGTCCCTGGAGGTCCGTGAAGGGCCGGAAGTAAGAAGCTACTATCTGTGGCGATAATGGGAATTGTGGAAGTCCTTGTAGTAATAGCCACACCTAGGAACATTTTCGCAATTAATGCTGGTGGACCTATTCAATCTGAGGTAACTCTCACAGTTCAAAAAGTCCTTTCCAGCCAGGAAGAATCTTATATGCCCAAGACATTTATTCTGAATGATGCGGGGGTGGGCGGGATCTACTATGACGCCCCACCCTCCCCTTGTACGGTTGTTGCGTCTTCGCCGGTTTTACATGGCCAGGATGACCCGTCTGCTGTTCACTCCTCTATTGAAGACTAGTCCTCTAATTCATTGAGGCTGGACCTGGAGGCCACAGATATGACCGCTAGCCCAAAAGGCAAAGTAACTTTGGTGTCTGAATTAAAAATAGTTTCACTTAACACCTGCTCTCTGATTAAACACGCCACCGAGGTGGCTGTTCATTTTGAGGAGCAAAAAATGTATATTTGTGCTATAACTGAATTCTGGGGTCATGAAGCTGCGGGTACTTCTTTGGACATGGCTATTCCCAAGGGATACAGTATCGTTAGGCATGACAGGATTATGGGTAGGGGAGGGGGGGTTGCCCTTATCTACAGATCCTGCCTGTCCTACTGGGAAGTAAAATACCATCTTATTGAAGGCACTGAAATGAAACTTGTGAAAATAGGCCTGAATGCCGAGGCAACCGTTAATCTCTTGGTTTTATATAGACCTCCTGTGGTCATGAATGATTTTAATCCAACCCTTTCTAATTTTATTCTCCCTCTTCTCAAACTTAATACAACATTTGTGTTGCTAGGGTATTTAAATCTATGGCTGGGACAGGGTGCTGATAGCAGAGCTCTGGAACTTGAGGGCATGCTGTCCAATGTGGGTTTTATTCAAAAGGTTACTGTACCCACGCATATTAAAGGACATATGTTAGATTGGGTTGCCATCCTTAATGGTCCTATCAAATACTTGTCTGTATACCCATGCCCATGGTCCGACTTTATTCTGTTCACTTTACATTAATTTCAACATACCACACTAAAGTCAAGGGACGGACTATGCAGGCTACGCTGTCTAGACAGACAAGGAACCTTAATAGGTATTGTATGCATCCTCTCCTGAGCTCTTCCATAGAAAAGATCAATAGCCTAGTGTCTGCTGAAGAGCTGTCTAAAGCCACGACATCTTCCTTTGATAACATTACTAATTCTTTAGGCCTCCTCAAGATGAAACTAACAAAAGCTGTTCCTAGAAACGCTTGGTTTTTGGAAGAACTCAGGACATTTAAAACGTATATGCTTAAATGTTTTTATGCCTGGAAAAGGAATCCACCCCCTCCTTTTTAGTCACCTACAAAAGAGCTGTAAAAGACTATAAATATGCTATCACTAATGCAAAACAAAATAGCTTTAATAATAGAATCACCAACGCACAATGTGAAACCAAGGAACTAAAAATTTTAAAAGAGCAAGCAACACTTTTTAGGAAGGAGACCTCCACTATTATTAAGGACTCTGCATGGTGTTCTTCAATTCAGAAAGCAATGTAGGATAAGCTATACAAAATCAGATCAGACACCGTCAGTAAAAAAGTAATGTACTCTGATACTTCTGGAGTCTAAAACCAAGTGCGTCCGATTATTAACTCACAGGCCTCCGAGTTTAATTTTACCCCTATAACGGTTGATGAATTATCTATTATTATTAAGCAACTTAAGACCACTTTGTGCAAAGGTGACCCTTATTCTGCATTATTATTACATCTTACTCTGCCATCCTACTGGACGCCATTTGCAAGTTTATTAACTCTTCCTTTGCTGAAAATCTGGTGCCAATGGATATAGAAAAGGCATGGATTACACATATTATTAAAAGACCTAGTCTTCCTGAGGATAATCCATTGAATTTTAGACCTATCACCAACACCCCTTTTTTATTGAAGATACTCGATTGAATGGCATATGCCTAGATAACTGCCCATCTGAATTCCCATCCTATTCTTCATCCGCACCAATCAGGTTTCAGGCAGGGATATGGAACCAAGTCCGCACTCTTGGAATTGAAGTCTAGATTTGTAGACCATATGGACAGAGGTTTGCCATCCCTTCTCATGCTTTTAGACCTATCAGCCGCCTTTGACCTGGTGGATCATTCTATATTGATCCCCAGGTTGAAGAAGGTAGCAAACCTCTCCAATGGGGCTGCTATGGGGCTCTCTTCCTTTCTAAATGATGGGGAATGTAAGGCGAGGCGGAATCTCCAGCGACAATTTTAACATGTGGGTTGCCTCAAGGAGCTTGCCTCTTGCCCTATGTATACAATATTTTTACTGTTCTGTTTTTTAAACAACTTGATCTCAATAGTATAGAATTTACCAATTATGGTGACGATGCACAGTGTCTTATTCCATTGTCCGGCAATCATGAGAAGGACGAATGTCATCTTAATAAGATCTATTCTATTGTAGAAAACTGGATGATTGAGAATAACCTGGCTTTAAATAAGGACAAGACTGAGCTCATGGTTGTGGGCTCTCACAATTTGTTAAAAATATTGGGTCCAGATTATGAGAGCTTTGCCTAGAGGAGGTTAAAATCACTACACAAAAAAAAAGGTTAAAACACTTGGCTGGGTGTAGTGCTGAACCAACATCTTAATATTAAGGATCACGTCAGTTCCATTGTGTCATCGTCTGCATACTATATAAAACTCCTGACTCATATGCGCCCCTTCATTACCCAACAGAATGCAGAGAGTATTGCTACAGCAATAGTGGGCACACAAATAGATTACTGCTGCAGTTTGCTGACAGGTATCAATAAAGGAGAGTGCAAGGGATTGCAGGTTGTTGTGAACAGCGCAATCAGAGTGGTTACGGGCACCGCTCGTAGAGATCATATTTCAGAGGCTTGCTGTAACCTGCACTGGCTACCGGTTGAATCTAGACTTCTATATCGTCTTGTTCTTATTGTATATAAATATCGGCTGGGTAAGATGCCGGCGTACCTTCAGGCCCTGATCAATGAAAAGAGCCGCCGTAGGTACCTTAGTTCTAATAATACTGACCTGCTTAATGTTCCGAAATCCAACACAGTCAAGACCAGTTAACCGGCGTTCTTGCATGCGGCTCCTAGAATTTGGAATGGGCTACTGCCCCCATGCCCCCCTGAGTTCAGGCGTATTAAATATACAGAAGTTTTCAAAAAGAAACTCAAGACGTGGCATTTTAATTAACCTTTTCGTTTTTTCGTTTTTTAGCTGGTTTCCGTCATTTGGGGTGTCTATGTTTTTTGTGATGTATGTTCTTTTGGTGCCCTTATGCCTTCGGGTCCATGGACAGCACATTATAAATTATTAAAGTAAAGTAGTGCTTGGGTGGTTTTGATAATTTCTCACCAATCGGTCTCAGGTTCTCTCCCTCCCCTGTACACTTCTGCCTTGTCTACTCTTACCTGCGGGGTCCCCCAGGGCTATGTTATTTCCCCCTGCTCTTCAATGTCTAAGTCCTACCACTTGCTAGACTAATTCACTCTCATGGGTGTCTCTTCTACACTTATGCAGATGACACACAGTTGGTACTGCAGATACATTGCAAACTTGACTCTGTGGCATCCAGCCTTAGGACATGTCTATCCGAAGTAGACCATTGGATGAATGCCAATTGGCTTAAACATAATGCAGAAAAGACTGAGGTCATGGAAGTGGGTCATTCTCCAGACATAGAATGTTTGTGGACATTTGACCTTTACCCCCTTTCACTGGGGCCTCTTCCCACCCGTTTTCCTGGTCAAGAACCTAGAAATTAAGATTGCTATGTCCCTTCTGCTAAACATCAATTGGATGCCAGATGTGACTCCATTCATCTCAAAATGAGAACACTTAGAAGGGTGAACTGGTTTGTTCCCACCTGTCTGCTACCATCCTGAAGACACTGAATTACTGTAACTCCTCGCTCTAGGCCCAGCCTCCATTTTTGATCCAGCGGCTGCAGGTGCTGCAGAAATCTGTTGCACGTCCAGCAGGGGGTCTCCCAAAATTTGCTCATATCTCTTCTATGCTCGGGAGTCTCCATAGGCTCCCTGTAGAGGCATGGATTCTCTTTAAATGTATGTGCATTGTTCACAGAGCTTTTCATGGAACAGGAGCCCTATATCTGCACGATAAAATGATCAGATACGGACCTCCCAGGCAGTTGTGCTCGACCAATCAGTTGGTGTTAACTGTTCCTCGCTTTGCTCGGACCACTGTTGGGGGAAGTGCCTTCTCGCTGGCAGCTCCTACCCGGTGAAACTCTCAGCCTTCTTGTCTGTGCTCCCTCATGGGTCATCTTGCATTGAGGAAAGCACTGAAGACATTCTTATACCAGTAGATGAGGTATCCTGCCCCCTTCCACTTCTCACTGTTGGCTGTCCCTAACGCCAAGAAACACTTGGGTCTAAGCTGCGCTCTGTAAGTTCAGATTCATTCATTCATTCATCCTTGACCAGCAGCTCCCTGGTGCCTACATCTTTTAAGTTGCCTGCGAAATTTAACTTTTCCCTTTCTGCTAACAGCTGTTCATGTTGTCTTTCCATGGAGGCCATCCTGGAAAACTTTTAATTTCTATTCAGACTGATTTTCATGTTTGCATGAGAACGTTTAGTGTGTGCTAACAGTTGCTCATGGTATGCTCCTTTTTGTTTTAATGTTTGCAGGGCAACCACTTAGTGTGTCATGTGCTAACTTCAAAACTGATATGAAAACTTGCAACTCCACCCTACTGTCAGGTTCCAATTGGTTTAGAGCTCATCTCTACAATCACTTATAGAACTTAATTGCACCTAACCATTGCAAAGATCTCTCACAATTGATTGACACTTTGGGATGCAGGCATTGAAGTCCTGGATGTGCCTACTCCCATGGGCCCTAACACTAAGGTCCTAAGGGCCTCATTACGACCCTGGCGGAGTGGGTTTACGCCAGCGTTATTCGCGGCGGACCCGTCCGCCCTACTACGAGTTCCCGTAGCGCCATGGAGCGTTTTCCGCCTGGTTTTTCCGGGCAGAGAAATCCATGGCGCTACGGGACCTTGTTGTTAATTACGCCACCGTATTTAACGGTGGCGTAATTAACGCCTTCCCCACTCCCATTATACCCTATGGGACAAAAATGGGAATGGGGAAGGGTAAAATGGGGGATGGGGATTTACCGCCCCGCCAAGGTCGGAATGGGGCGGAAAATCCGCCAACCCCCATGGCGCTATCGGCAGCTTTCCGCCGTGCTCCATGGTGCATTTTGCACCGCGATTTCCGCCAGGGTCGTAATGAGGCCCTAAGTCATGGAACATTTTGCAGGGAAAATCAGGACTTTGCAGGCTATTCTGTGTGCAAAAACCCACTTCGTTGCTTCATGGACTCGCACAGGTCTGCCATGCCTCTGAGAGGAGTTGAGCACCCTGCACGTGACTCCTGCCGAGTGTGGGCTGGGCCTGCTCATAGAAATAAATAGGGGGTGGAAGATGCATATTCCCCATCCTCCACGCAGAATGAGGCCTTAGGTGGGCATGTCAAGGGACAGGCTGCATGAGGAACTTGCACACCCAGCACTACGGGAAACCAAGCGTATTCATAGAACTGGCCATGCAACATCACATCGGGGAAATCAGCATGCAAAGCCCTGCATAACACTGCCATGTGAAAGCAGGCATCAGGCCCCAATCTCATAGGAATCACAGCACAACGGCAAAGTCCCATCGGGAATTTAGGGGTGCATGCATGCAATTGGGGTGCTGTTCGCAGTTAGGGGTGCGTGTATGCAGAGTAGTTACGGAAAATGGTATGCATGTTGTCAGGGTGCTGTTAACAGTTACGGGAGACCCCACGCAGTGTGGCCGGGGTGCTGGCTTGGTTGCGGGGGACTCTACGCAGCATTACCATGGTGCATGAGTTTGCGGCCATGGAGCCTGCAAAGGTAGGTGTATGTGGCGGGATTTGCTTGCATGGGGGCGTGTCAGGGGTGTTCTGGCCACTTGCACATATAGGTTATTTTGTAGTAACTATTCCATGAATATGCAGAGCGCGCCCAAAATATTCTGCAAGCAGGGACGCGCAGAGTCGTTCTAGGCGCTCAGACTTTGCTGGATCAATGCACACTTTTCAAGAATCAGCCACTGTATTGATACAGCTTGTTAAACTGGAGGAATCCGGCAAGAAGCGCCTTATGAAAAAGTGATACTAGTATCGTTGACTCGCAGTTTTTTTTTTCTGCGTACATATTGTTTTCCAATCCCTGACTGCATCCCTATGATTTCCTGTGACCATTTCTCCTTAGTTCACTTGTAATACACAACTGAAGTTCAACACTTTTATTTACTTTCCCAGGGTATTCTAAGCTCCATGTGCTCTCCTGCCTTTTATACATTTGGCCCATGAGACATCAACTGCAGATGTTCTGAAATTGTGAAAATGTGTCCTTTTCAATTAAAAACAGAGGTATTCTTGCCAATGGATTCCCATCTATGATGCTATGTGTAATTATCTCGTGATTACTAGCATCTATTGTTCCTAGGAATTAAAAAAACATGAATGTTTTCTTCCTCTTTTTTACTACTGTATAAACTTCAAAACAGCTGGTCACATCATCATACATCAACATGCGCCCGGCCAACACCAAGGCGTGGGCAGCACGGTTACCAGATAGTGTCGCTGCGTGGAGAGAGTGGGAAGGGGGCATTAGCTTCTGATTAGTCCTATCGGCAACAGCAAAAAATAACAATATCACAATCGGTCACTCACAGAAACAAAGGGTCCCACATGCAGGCAACGGGTGCATCGTGTGTCGGCCAACATTTAATATGTCGATGAAAAGTATAACATGGTTTGCGCTTGCCTTCGTTATTGGAAATTTACTTCTACATGGTTAACGAAATTTGAAATGCCTTTCATGTCGAGTTCATCAGTTAACTCATTTTCCAGATGTTGCAAGATTTCAGATAGTGAAGGAAAATGGGACAGAATCTGAATGCGCCGTTGAATGGGGATGGCAAGGAGTACCCTTGGTAGCTTGGGAAATCTCCACATGGGAAGTTCAGTGCGGAGTGCCCACCCTTAAAGATTAGATGCCACCGCTGTTCACATCGACATCATCTGCATCCGCGTTTAATGCCCTTGCAGTTGCCCCACACGTCCTCGACCTTGCTTGTACCTCATTTAGAAGCCCTCACATTATGACAAAATAAATAACATTGCATGGGGCATATTTGAGAGGACAACTATTCTCAATGTTCACTTATTGTGGAAGTTCTAAAAGGGAAGAACATCATTAAATGTTGTTGGCACAGATTGGCAGATTTCTGTTCGAATTGAACTTTATTTTCGTAAATGTTGACACATGTATAATGCTAGATTTAGACATGATATTCCACTGGGGACACATCAGAAGTGTCCCCAGTGCCCATTATGCCCCCTCTTCAATGTCCTTATTGCTATTCGTTTGATCTCAGGGTGTGATATTCTGGCAAGCTGAACACATTTAGTGACAAATCAGAAAGCACAACTCTACAGAGGAAGCTCAGTATTTATGAATGGTGGCACAAAAGAGGATTTATGTATTTATTTTTATAAATAAAGATAAGAAATGACCTGCTATCAGTTTGGGATTTTGAGTAGGCATGGGAAAGGCACTTGCCTGGCACAGCCATAGTGGCATAACTACACATTTTTGGTAGAAATTACAAAATGGTGTGAGTATCTGGGCATTTAATTGCAGTGGCTGGCAAAAGCTTAAACCGTGTGCACAAGCCAAAAATGTTGGCTTTGCCAATGCTTGTTTGAAACAGGACTACAGTGGCTTTGCCAATGCTTGTTTTTAACAGGACTTCATTGAAGCACACAAGTGGCTGTAAATCGAGTTGCTGAAGGAAGGTCTGGTAAGACATTTTCATTGTAATAGTAGCGTGTTAACAACTCCAATTAAGTCATTGGGCCTCACTATGAGTATGCCGGTCCGGTAACAAGGGTGCCGGTTAGCTACCCGCATCGTTGTTACCGGACCGGCACACTCCAAGTTCTGCAGGCAGGTGCCTTTCCGCCCACCAGGTCTGACCTGCTGGGCAGAAAGGCACCCGCTCGCAGACGATGACGGAGGCACCGGCACTGTTATTCACAGTGCCGGTGCATCCGTCCTCCCCATTCCCATTTAGTCCTAAGGGACTCAATGGGATTGGGGAGTAATTTTTTCCGGCGCTTGGCAATTGGGAATTACCGGGACCGCCGGGCTGTAATTCCTCAGTAATTCCCCACTGCCAGGTGCCAGGAAATAAAATTGCTCCGGTGGCAGCTGTGCCGTATTTACCGTCACGGCTACTGCCAGGGTCGTAATGAGGCCCATTAACTCTCAGAAGGCTGCTTTGAACAAACACTGGCAGGTACTTTGAATGCAAAGCCTGATGGTAAGGATTGATTAAAACAAGCTCAAAGAGTTCTCATGAGGAGGTGTTTTGGGTGGGCAGAGGCAGGAATGGGTGACCATGACAACAGGGATTAGCATGGCCATGAGCAGGCAATTGGTGTGGACATAACCAAACAACACCTGGAGACTGTGTGTCCATCCTCATATGTCAATCCTGTGTGTACATCCTATTATGCCATTCCTCCCTATCTGTACTCCAATGCAATAGTTGTGGTTTATGGGTGTTGCAAGTGACACCTAATAGCCAAAGCTTAAAATGGGTGACAGTTTGTGGGACAAAAAGATCATGGAGGCTTCACACTTTGTGGGAATGTTATTCACATTAGACAATACATCAAATGGGAGGCAGGGCAAGTAAGGAGGACAGCTGTTATGTCCAATACAAGGGCAATTTTGGTTTGGAGTAGGGAGATTTTGCTGGGGTGGGCATTTTGGATATTCCTGCACCAGCGGAGGTCTTTAATGCAGTTATCAGGGGAAGGAGCTGGCGTTTCAAGTTCGCGTACTATGGCAAAAAGCTCTCTCATGCCTGAGTTTGCTTTTTCAATGCTCTCATTGTATGTGTCACCTTTAGATTGTAGAAGGACATGTATTTGTTTGTATTTTTTGGGTAGGGCAACAAAGTGTTTGTTGTTCTCGTCTGAAGGTATTTTTTTCCAGGCATTCCCAGCTGTTCTTTTTGAGGAGCGTAAGGCTTTGAGACTAGGGGTGTACCAGAAATTTAGGTGGGCTATTGGTTTGGGTTTGCGATTGCCCAGATGTGCGTTAATGGCTTCTAGGAGAGTTTGATTGTATAGCGTGACCTTGTTGAAGGGTCAGTGTTGGTATGTGCGTAGGCTGTTAGAGGTTGTAGCAAGGGAGTAGGTTGTCTGGAATAATGTTGCATGAGATTGTTGAGAGGGAGGCTGAAACCGGTAGAGTCAGGACATCTGATTGTGCTGCATCATTAATGGTGAAAGAGATGACATTATGGTCTGACCACGTGCAAAGATTGTTAGCTAGTACATTGGTGTTGCAGTTGAACTCTGCCAGCCAATCTAGCAGTCGGCCTTTGTCATGAGTAGGGCTAGAGATTTGGTGGAAGAAGCCTTGGGCTTTGATAGTGTTGGGAAGGGCTTGTGCCTGAGCATCCAATGGGTTGTTAAACATAGGTTGATGTCTCCTAAAAGGATGATTTCGGAGGAGGGATTGGTGTTGGTTGAAAGGAGATGCGCAATGTCTTCCTAGAAGGAGAGCATAGGGCCTGGAGGTCTGTAGATTAGGTGAATACTGAGGGGGGCTGCAGCTGATAAAGAGATTTTAGTTGAAAGCAAATCACCTGATGGTAGAGTTTGGTTAGGAACTTCTCTGATAGGTAAGTGTTTTTTGGTTATAATAGCTACTTCACCTCCTTTAGACACCAGTCTGTGTTTCCTGAGGATGGTATATCCATCTGGGATGGCCAAGGAAACGACTGGGCCAGCGGCTGGGTGCATCCATGTTTCTGTGAAAGCTAGGAGGTCTAGGTTATTGGAAGTGATAAAGTTGGATATGTCAACGGCATGGGCCAGGAGGGATCTAGCATTAATTAGGGCTCTATTAAGGTGGGTTATGGTATCCACTTTAGTGTCCTCAGAGGAACAATATAGGAGTATGTTCTGGGGTAGTAGTGATCGGGGTTTGAGTAAGTCTGGGGCTTTGGCGAGATTTATGGATGCTACATCTGTGGCTACTTCAGTGGTAGTGTCGGATATTTCTGGTACTGTGGCATCGTCGCAAATAAGAACATTGGTCAATGATAATCATAATGGGGCATCAGCATTAGGAACGTTGGGCTCTGAAGAGTGTATGTCAGAGTTCCAGTTGATGCTATTGGACTCAAAATGCCTCGGGTATCGTCAGTGGAGGGTTGCATATTTGTTTGCATTATTGTATATAATTGGATCGGTAGATCCTTCAAGAGCATGAACCAGTAAATCATAGTAATAATCAACTACGCTACAAGATATGCCAAGACCATCCCTCTCTGAGCTAGCACCTCCCAAAGGATCCTAAAACATACATCACCTACTGTATGTAGATGAGATTCCTCACTAACCAGAGTACTGATTTTAAGTCCATTAACACCAAGCTCATGGAAGAAGCTAAGGAGCTACTTCATGTTCAAGCTCAGCACACCTCCACACCTCCATATATTGATCTAATATCTATGGTGTGATAAAACGTTTCAACTAAAACCCTAAGAACGTTTTGAAAAGAGTTAGTGGCTGAGGGATGGTAAGAACTTGGGTGAGCTAGTGCCCTTGCTTTGTTTGCAGTATGAAAGTCTGCACAGGCATCCACAGGGCTCAACCCTTTTGAGTTAGTGTGTGAAAGACATTTTGGGGATGTACTTCATTGGTTGAAGGAGTTGTGGTAAAAGCAGGGATATCAAGGCACTAACTCTGACCACTTCATACACAGAACAAGGGACAGGAGGACTCTAGCCAGAGACATAGAATAACAAAGCCTGTTGCAGAATCAAGAGAAGCAGAACCACATACATGATGCAAAGATTAGTTTGTGAAAAGGATTAGTTGGGGACGAGGTTATGGTGTTATTACCCGTTATGGATAATAAGCTCTGGCCCGGTAACATAAGCCCTATATAGTCATGGAAGCTTTGGGGCACTGCCAGAGCATTTAGTCCTAATGTCACAAAGCATATAGTTTGGATGAAACAAACGTAAACGCATTGCACATGACAATGTACATTAGCTGCTTTTTTAAGACACTTAAGACCTCATTCTGAGCTTTAATGACAGGGAAATAATGCAGAAAATCTGCTTGAGTTTCTGTGGAGATATTTACCTCCTGCATTTGCAGGTGAGTATGGGTTTAGAAAGAGGTAGAGTCATCAAAATAAGGAGGGGCTAGATTGAAAAATGTAAAGAAATTTGCTACATGGGCAGTTAGTCAACATGGTGTCAGGTAGATGTGGAATGAGGGAGATTTTATAGAGTGTGAAAACATTTTGAATTTTGTTGAGGAAACAAAAGTGTAGAGAGGGATAATAGAGCAATAATCACGATGACTGAGTACGAGTGTTGAAATAAGAGTTTTAGGTGAGTGGTAGATTATAAATTGCAAGATTTTTCTAATATTAAGGACGTTGAGCTAGGAAGCAGTTGCATAGGAGGGTATGAAGTAATGGAGTTTTGGCAAGGTTGCAGGCATTGGAGGATAGTGTGATAAGTGGTCAGGGGAACTAAATAAGGTGATAAGAAGGAGTGGTGCAAGGTGCACAGGGAGGTAGATTACGCCAGTCTAAAAAGTGTTGAATGTATGATAGCAGAATGCCACCCAGTTTCCAATAGCTTGGAGACAGAACTGCAGGAGGAGAGGATGAACATGAAAGTATGAGAGGAGAAGACAATTTGGAGAAAGGAGTTTACCTAGCGCGGAGGAATAGAAAGTAAAGAGAATTGCCACTACAACAGAGGCTTGAGGGATTACGAGATACATGTAAGCGATAGAAGGCTGCACTGGTAAGTGCAGAACCCTGGCAGCCAAGGTGAGACATGGTTTGGAGGAGTGAGTGATAATCAACTGTGTGAAAGGCTCCCTACAGGTCAAGAAAAATGAGGATTGAGGAGAGTTTGGTGTGGTGATCAGTAGTTTGGAAGTTAGAGATGTGAGTTAGTGCTGTTTCCATTCAGTGATGACTATGGAAGCCATATTGGAGGTGGTAAGAGAGTTTGTTGATTTCAAAGTAGTTGGTGATCTGGTTGAAGACCAGCTGGGTGAGAAAATTAGGATGCTAATTGTTGGTCCTATCTTTGTCCAGGGCAATAGTGAGAGCAGAGAGAACATTCTTATGTGTAGGCTTCAAATCTCAGGGGAGAATCAGGGCACAATGCAATGGCTAGTAGAAGAAAACATTTTGAATGGGTAGTAGTTTTCAAAGAGAGATATGAGTGGAAATTGAGGAAGGCTGGCTGACTAGCAGAGGCTTGTTGTGACGAGCGAGCAAGTAGGAAGGACATGACTATACTAGATCCAGGGTATCAGGTTCCAACTAACTATTTAATTAGTGGAGCTTTGGAAGAAGAGACTCATGGAAGCACCATGACCTCGAAGTTAGCAAGTGAATGGTCAGCTGGAGCAGGCTGAATGGAAGAATATTTAAGGTGATGGAGGATGATAGAAAGACTTGGTCAAGGGAATTGCCAGGAGTACTTGAAAATCAGTGAAGTTGGGATGGGATATTTTTGGAAAGTTGAAATATCCTAAGAGGGCCATAGGAGCCTCTGTGGGAATGGACTCAAGAAGCATGTAAGTATTAGGGAAGGGGGGCTTTGGGGACCAGGAGGTCTGTAGACTTGGGGGATAGTGAAAGGGGTAGGAGTTAGCAGCTGAATAACATTGACTTTAAAGGAGAGGGGAGGAAAAGGATATGGAGGAAGTGCAGATGGGCAAGACTTGTTGATCATAGTTGTAACTCCTACCTCACACCTATCCAATTGCAGTGTGCAGTATCCGTGTGAATGATGGAGAGTGTGGATGTGTCATGAGGGGTTGTCCACATTTTGGTAACAGAAATGAACATTTGCTGGGGACTATTGGAGTCAGAATAATCAGTGGGGATTGTGGTCTTGTTACTAGTATCTAGAACGCAGAAACACATGGTCAAATTATAGTTACACAGGGTCGAATTTCAGTTACACAGGATGACCCACTCAGAGTAACTACTGCATGCATCAGTAGAGTTCCTGGGAAGAGGCAGTGGATGCCATTTTGAGTGAAGGGTGAGGATGGTAAGCCAGGCAACCAAGCCAACAGGTATGAACACTTGCCATCCACCCAGAGCCTTTCCACTCAACTGGCCATATGTGCACATGGAGATAGAAACAGTGAAGAGAGGCCTGTGTCATATGTTGCGTCCAGGACCAAAGGTAGGAAAACAAAAGATACAAATGAATAGGTCCAAGGGTGCTAGGCTCAGAACAACGCCTCCACATGTATTATCAGACTCTGCATTGCTAAGGAAGGAATCACTCTTCAATAGTATGTTATAGAGATAAATCTCATTTTTTTATATTAGAGTTGTGTGCAAAAAGGCATAAATCCAACATTTACAGAAATTAAGACATCAAAATGGTTTGCTAAAACAGAACGATCAGACAAAAAAAGAATTGAAAGATATTTACAACACACAGTGCCGAAAAAACATTTTTTGGGACAATCTCCAAATTGTGTGTGTGCAACAAACCCGACTCCTATTAGGGTTTGCCAAGAAATTCACATATTACAGTGTACATATTCAAGTCAACATTTGTGGAAAACACATAGAACAATGGTGGGTACACAAAATTATTTTTCTTGCGTAAATAGCATTAATGTGCTGTAATTTTGGGGGGAGTAGTGCGTCTACACCAGGTGTTTCAGCCGTTTCTAGGTGGGCTAGATGTGCCTCATCTTTAACACGTCCTTCATCAGGACGGAGTTCTGTGTAGATTGATGTCTGTGCTGCAGGGGAAGGAGACTACAGTCAGGGGGGTTGTCTGAGCCAAAATTATTTAGTTTGAGTGAATCACGTGTGGTTGATGTAAAATCAAAAAACACACATAGCTTACCTATGGGTTAATAGATTTCACAGGCGCTAAATTTGAGATCTGCTAGCTGCATGGGCTGGTCTCTGTATGATCCTGTTGCAAATGACAGAGAACGAGAGAAGCAAAGGGAGGTTGAAGCTAAACATGTCCCCGTTTATAAAGGCATAAACATTTTTTTTTATTATATGCAGGGAAAAAAGTCTTACCTCTCACTGGAGGTCGGAAAATGCTGATCCAGGGTGGTATCAGTGGGAAAACAGACCCGGCATGCACAGCTAAAGAATATATATGGCTCAAGGTGAGTGTGGTTACCTAGTAACAACTGTCTCATATATATAGCAGTAAGTGCAGGGTTTATTTTAAAGTACCTGTGAGGGTTTCAGCATGGGCAGCCTGTCTGCAAAAAAGTACGAGCTGGAGCTCCTCAGGCTGCTGAGTCACAGATGAGACTGCAGTGGCCTGACTGCAAAGCGTTGGTGACGCTGTTGCTAGGTCCCTGTAAGTATTCATATGTCGGCCATCTTGGAATGGCCCTAGGATCGAGTGAGAAACAGAATGATGGATTCTGCTCCATCCAGGGGGCACAAAAAAAGCTCAATCAATTATGGGTGTGATTGGTGTCAACGCGTGTCTAAAAAGTTAATTTAGACAATATTGTTGACAAACAGTTGTCATGGCAACCGTAAACATTGCGGAGTGGCATTGGTTTTTTATACTCTGAAACAACATAGCTAATGGCCCCATGAGGTTGTGATTACCGACAATACTTCATTTCAATATGTTGTGGCATGGATCACAAAATGTTTATGTGTCTCAGGAATCTCAGCAGAGAAAAACCGTAATTAAGTAAGTGGACAGTTTGTATTGTATTACTAACAGCCCGAGAGGGTGAGAATTAGGGCGTGTCACCTGGAAACTTAATACATAGTTTCATAATGACAGACAACATTTGGAATTAACAAAGAAAGTATAGTTTTTCATGTAGGTGATTTCATACATTGATCAAAAAAACATACAGTGCCATAATGTCTACTGACTTCTGCATTTCAAGAAATGAAAAATGATCATAGTGTTAAGATGTTCATAGCTCATACTCAATTGTTGGGCACATGTCATTACAGGAAAGACTTCCATTCAACTGACACATTTAGACCAGCCTGAACGGAGTTAAGTCTGTGGACCCACCGTTGTTCTAATTGGGTCAGCGTTTTGTTCAGATCCCCCCCACGCTTTGCTGGTTTCACTTTTTGGAGGACAAACCATCTTAGATCAGTATCACTATGGTTCTTACTGATAAAATGCTCTACTAGGGGCTTGTCTGCTACCTTGTTCCTGATACAGGAATGATGTTCAGAGATGCGCATTTTGATGGCACGTGTGGTTTTTCCTATGTAGAGGAGTTTGCAAGGGCATTGTATTACATATATGACACCCTTCGTGTTGCAGTTTGTAAAATCTTTCATTTTCCATTTAACTTGTGCATGTTCGAAAGATTTCTTTTGTAGGGTCAAAGGGCATGCCACACATTGACCACATTTGTGATGTCCAACTATCGGAGGTAAATCCCATAGTGTGTTCTGTGTTTGTGGGGGTGGCTCTATGAAGGTGTGTACTAGAGCGTCTCTTAGATTTCTGTTTTTATTGAAAGCAAAACATGGCACATTGTGCAGGGTGTCGCAGTGTTTCACCAAATGCCAGTTCCTCTTGATGGTTTTTTGGATCAATAGGCTGAAGGGTCCAAAAGTGGTGACACATACCAGTCTTCCCAAATCTTTTTTCGGTTTGTTTTCCAAACAGATTTCTCTAGGTGTATGTTTGGCTCTCTTTTTGGCTTGGTTGATGGCCTTTTTTGGATAGCCTCTCTCTGCAAGTCGTTGGGTTAGTCCTTCCGCATGTTGATGGAATTTGGCCAGGTCTGAACAATTTCTTCGTATACGCAAAAATTGTCCGTACGGTAAATTGTACTTTAATCCCATCGGATGATAACTTTGGAAGTGCAACAAAGTGTTGCGGTCCGTGGGTTTTCGAAACAACTCAGTTTTTAGTCGATTCCCGGTCTTGTAGATATGCAGATCCAAGAAATCTATTTAGTGGTGATCCCAATGCATGGTAAAATTAATGTGAGTATTTCTTAAGTTGATCCAACCGTGGAACTATTGTAGTTCCAAAGGTGTCCCCTGCCATATAATAATCACGTCGTCAATGTATCTCTTCCATAATGAGGTGTTTCTTAGGAAGGGGTTGTCTGGCGTGAAGACGTGGTTCTTTTCGTAGCGGGCCATATATAGATTGGCAATGTCCGGGGTGAAAGGTGTGAGTATGGGCGCTACTTTCGCCCCGGACATTGCCAATCTATATATGGCCCGCTACGAAAAGAACCACGTCTTCACGCCAGACAACCCCTTCCTAAGAAACATCTCATTATGGAAGAGATACATTGACGACGTGATTATTATATGGCAGGGGACACCTTTGGAACTACAACAGTTCCACAGTTGGATCAGCTTAAGAAATACTCACATTAATTTTACCATGCATTGGGATCACCACCAAATATATTTCTTGGATCTGCATATCTACAAGACCGGGAATCGACTAAAAACTGAGTTGTTTCGAAAACCCACGGACCGCAACACTTTGTTGCACTTCCAAAGTTATCATCCGATGGGATTAAAGTACAATTTACCGTACGGACAATTTTTGCGTATACGAAGAAATTGTTCAGACCTGGCCAAATTCCATCAACATGCGGAAGGACTAACCCAACGACTTGCAGAGAGAGGCTATCCAAAAAAGGCCATCAACCAAGCCAAAAAGAGAGCCAAACATACACCTAGAGAAATCTGTTTGGAAAACAAACCGAAAAAAGATTTGGGAAGACTGGTATGTGTCACCACTTTTGGACCCTTGAGCCTCTTGATCCAAAAAACCATCAAGAAGAACTGGCATTTGGTGAAACACCGCGGCACCCTGCACAATGTGCCATGTTTTGCTTTCAAGAAAAACAGAAATCTAAGAGACGCTCTAGTACACACCTTCATAGAGCCAACCCCACAAACACAGAACACACTATGGGATTTACCTCCGATAGTTGGACATCACAAATGTGGTCAATGTGTGGCATGCCCTTTGACCCTACAAAAGAAATCTTTCGAACATGCACAAGTTAAACGGAAAATGAAAGATTTTACAAACTGCAACACGAAGGGTGTCATATATGTAATACAATGCCCTTGCAAACTCCTCTACATAGGAAAAACCACACGTGCCATCAAAATGCGCATCTCTGAACATCGTTCCTGTATCAGGAACAAGGTAGCAGACAAGCCCCTAGTAGAGCATTTTACCAGTAAGAACCATAGTGATACTGATCTAAGATGGTTTGTCCTCCAAAAAGTGAAACCAGCAAAGCGTGGGGGGGATCTGAACAAAACGCTGACCCAATTAGAACAACGGTGGGTCCACAGACTTAACTCCGTTCAGGCTGGTCTAAATGTGTCAGTTGAATGGAAGTCTTTCCTGTAATGACATGTGCCCAACAATTGAGTATGAGCTATGAACATCTTAACGCTATGATCATTTTTCATTTCTTGAAATGCAGAAGTCAGTAGACATTATGGCACTGTATGTTTTTTTGATCAATGTATGAAATCACCTACATGAAAAACTATACTTTCTTTGTTAATTCCAAATGTTGTCTGTCATTATGAAACTATGTATTAAGTTTCCAGGCGACACGCCCTAATTCTCACCCTCTCGGGCCGTTAGTAATACAATACAAACTGTCCACTTACTTAATTACGGTTTTTCTCTGCTGAGATTCCTGAGACACATAAACATTTTGTGATCCATGCCACAACATATTGAAATGAAGTATTGTCGGTAATCACAACCTCATGGGGCCATTAGCTATGTTGTTTCAGAGTATAAAAAACCAATGCCACTCCGCAATGTTTACGGTTGCCATGACAACCGTTTGTCAACAATATTGTCTAAATTAACTTTTTAGGCACGCGCTGACACCAATCACACCCATAATTGATTGAGCTTTTTTTGTGCACCCCGGATGGAGCAGAATCCATCATTCTATTTCTCACTCGATCCTAGGGCCATTCCAAGATGGCCGACATATAAATACTTACAGGGACCTAGCAACAGCGTCACCAACGCTTTGCAGTCAGGCCACTGCAGTCTCATCTGTGACTCAGCAGCCTGAGGAGCTCCAGCTCGTACTTTTTTGCAGACAGGCTGCCCATGCTGCAACCCTCACAGGTACTTTAAAATAAACCCTGCACTTACTGCTATATGTATGAGACAGTTGTTACTAGGTAACCACACTCACCTTGAGCCATATATATTCTTTAGCTGTGCAAGCCGGGTCTGTTTTCCCACTGATACCACCCTGGATCAGCATTTTCCGACCTCCAGTGAGAGGTAAGACTTTTTTCCCTGCATATAATAAAAAAAAAAAATGTATGCCTTTTTAAACGGGGACATGTTTAGCTTCAACCTCCCTTTGCTTCTCTCGTTCTCCGCCATTTGCAACAGGATCATACAGAGACCAGCCCATGCGGCTAGCAGATCTCAAATTTAGCGCCTGTGAAATCTATTAACCCATAGGTAAGCTATGTGTGTTTTTTGATTTTACATCAACCACACATGATTCACTCAAACTAAATAATTTTGGCTCAGACAACCCCCCTGACTGTAGTCTCCTTCCCCTGCAGCACAGACGTCAATCTACACAGAACTCCGTCCTGATGAAGGCCGTGTTAAAGATGAGGCACACCTAGCCCACCTAGAAACGGCTGAAACACCTGGTGTAGACGCACTACTCCCCCCAAAATTACAGCACATTAATGGTGTTTACGCAAGAAAAATAATTTTGTGTACCCACCATTGTTCTATGTGTTTTCCACAAATGTTGACTTGAATATGTACACTGTAATATGTGAATTTCTTGGCAAACCCTAATAGGAGTCGGGTTTGTTGCACACACACAATTTGGAGATTGTCCCAAAAAATGTTTTTTCGGCACTGTGTGTTGTAAATATCTTTCAATTTTTTTTTTGTCTGATCGTTCTGTTTTAGCAAACCATTTTGATGTCTTAATTTCTCTAAATGTTGGATTTATGCCTTTTTGCACACAACTCTAATATAAAAAAATGAGATTTATCTCTATAACATACTATTGAAGAGTGATTCCTTCCTTAGCAATGCAGAGTTTGATAATACATGTGGAGGCGTTGTTCTGAGCCTAGCACCCTTGGACCTATTCATTTGTATCTTTTGTTTTCCTAGTTAACACTCCTGGGTAGAATAGGTTCCACACCAGGAGCCCTATTTTTTGATTCAGGACCAAAGGTAGCAATGTGTGGAACCCCCTGCCTTTGGTGGTGCTAAAGGATATGTAGATAGGCAATGAGCTCAGCATGAGCAAAGAAAAAAAGAATACGGTTGCCGGAGTGCAAACATGAAGCAGTATGTGTAGCAAGATGGGAGGGTGGGGAAGAGTGTGGAATTACATCTGTGCTCCAGGTGTAGTTGCTTTATATCCAGTTTAATACAGAACTTCATGCAGGAGTCCTCCAGCTATAAGCACTGTTATAAGAAAAGCCAGCCCCCATTCAAGACTGACTTTTAAGGCCATTTGCAGAAACTCCTGTCGGGGCCTGTGCGCTGAAGATCGCTGCACAGGAGCCCAACCGCCAGAAGAATACATGCCGCTTTCTAGATGGAACAAGCAACAACATGCAGGTAAGCCCGGCTGGGCTCTAAAACACATCCTCCATGAACGCTTTAAAGATGGCTGTCTGTACCCAAATGACCGCAGCATATGAAATGCCCTCAGTGGCAATCCCGCCCTCGCATGCATACTATTGGATGCCTTTGCATCAAATGCAACCTGCCCCTGGGAGCCACAGGCGAAGCCATCCCCCATTCAAGGCAGACTTTTAAGGCCATATGCAGAAGCTCCTTTCGGGACCTACTGTAATATATGTCCCTACTCGCCTGTCCAGTGAGACAATCACTTTGTATGTCTCTAAAAACCTCCCCTGACAATCAGCGATTGATCCCTCCATTTTCCTCCCCCCGTGCATTTTGTTTTTGCAAAGGTGCTCATTGCTCCGATTGTCACCCTCTCGTTGCCGTCCTCGAGTGCATCAGAATCCTGGCAGACGCGTTGGTCACACTGCACCGGGGTGCCAAGTCGCACCTACCGTCCCTCACCCAGTGCTTATCCTTGCTCCACGACTGCCCCCACTCTCCAATGAGCGGCATTACTCAGGGGACAACATTGCTTCCCGCTTGCCTGCCCACTGTCGCAACACCTAGGGGGATTTCCAACCTAACACCCACAGCTTCAAGACACCCACATCACGTGCCTGCAGGGCCCCACACATTGCTGCTTACTAGTGATAGACTTGCAACCCGCCCTGATACACATGTTGCGGTCTGTCCTTCTTTGCCATTTATAGTCTCTTGCCCGCTCCCAGCTTCCATGCCAGAAAAAGAAACCAATCCTCGCCCCCCACTGCCTGCACACGAGTGGTGCACTTCCCATATACCCAGCACTGTTCAGCCTAGCCTGGCTTCAAGCTCTCACTCCAGTCCTTACACACAAGACACAACAGGCAGTGACCACCATAGTGTTGAAACTATTGAATTACCGGCCACCTTTTCAGACACACACCTAGCAGGTAAAACAATACCATCACACTCAGGCTCCCACCCAAACATTCTCTGGGATCCCTCCAAAAGGGCAAGACATTTTAAAAATCATCCTACTCACCCATACTCAGATCAAACACAGTAAGCCTTTTTGGACACCTATAGATACCCCACTAAAAGGAGCATTAGTGACTACACAATCAATCACTGCTCACTCCCTTGATATCCTTGACCCCATCACCACGAATAATCTTGATTTACTAGCTGTTACTGAAACGTGGTTGCGCCCTGATTCTGGATCTAACCTATCTCTAGCAATACCCCCTAATTACACCATCTACCGTAAAGATAGAGCACCTGCCAAAGGCTGGGGGCTAGCGATCATAGTTAAATCCAAATAGAGTTGTATGGGTTACTGGATACTGTCTCCTCCCCTGCAACTATTAACACATCACAAGCAGAATCTATTTTATTTAAACAAATTATGCCTACAACTTTAGACCTTAGCGCTACTTACATGTCCCTGTAAAGGGAAACTCTCTATCCCTGGAAATAGCTGTCCCTAGTTAGGCGCTGCTGTATCGTCTATATAGGTGAAGGGGACAAAAGAGAACTCGTCCTATTCTGGCTCACTACTTTCTTAATCCTCTAAAAAGGTGCACACCGTGTGGGAGTCAACAATCCTTTTTATTTGTGTTGCTGCCACTTGGTGTGACTTATCATAAAATCACAACAATATGCAATCCAATGTTCATTGGTCTCATTTCCGCTATGTGTTATAAAAACAAAGGATGTCCTATAGCCAAGCTCATATATTCATTACTATGAGTCAGGTGGATCAGGTCATCACCCTGAGCCAATCTTTGTCAACAGGTTTCAGCGGGGAAAAACAGTTTGCCGCTTTCTTCAGGACTATCGATGATGCCTACTGGGGCATTCTATATGTACATAAAAAGGACAGTTGCATCATTTCGCTGTCACTCAATTGCTTTGTCTGGAGCGGGCGTCTTCCATTTAGATGGGACATCTCATCAATGCATCTGCTCCCTGCAAGGGAAAATGCATAAATCACGTACCTAGAAGACATCTGATTACTGTTAGCTGTATATTAGATTTCTCTTAGTTCCTCTTACCGAAATCCGTTGCCTACTGTAGTAGATCATCGGTTCGGTCTCTGTACTCCTTCTGCCGGGAGTCTTGGGTCTCTGTCAAACAAGTGATCTATGGTCAGGTTTTTCTGCATCTCTTGTTTCAAATTATTAGGTTTATAGTGGCTAGTGTGTTACAGCGCTTACACTTTCTGTCCGCTTGGTTTTATCAGTGCTGGAAATTCATGTGTTTTCTTTTCTCATCTTATTTCCCTTTCATAAGTGTTGTTCCATAAGGACTGTCGTGCCTAGAGAGTGTAAAAGGTAAGTATGTCAGCAGTGGCTACCAATATCCATGACGTGCCACTTTCTTACCAAAAAGGTCTGTGGCAGTTTTTAGAATTCTTGAATTCTTTTGACCCATCCTGGGGATCTCGTGATCACACTTGTGACAAAGAATGTATGTATGACTATACTGGGCTCTTCAAGCTCTGCGCGAGTTCTCACTGTATCGCGAGTTTGTTAAATGCGGATATAATTGACCCATGCTCCTAATGCTTTTCGCGGGGCATTTTTATTGTTGCTTACATCCTATAATGAGTTAACTGTGCTTCTTTAAGCTCTGCGCGAGGGATGTTGTATACCTAGTGCAGCTGGGTCTACAGACGCGGCGTCCGCCGTCTAATCATTCTGTTCTAGTTTAAATGTATACACTGAATTCACCTTGCTTGGGTCTCATCGCCTGTTATATTTCTCTTACCTCAAGCGTTGCAAGCACGCCGCCCGGATCCGTTTCCTCTGTATTCCGGCATCGTCCGCCATCTTGGGAGAGCCTGTTTTTTATAGTTACCCGGTCCACATATGGCGTGTTTAGTCCCTTTTCAATGTTTATTAACATTAGTCATGTTTCTAACCGGCATCTGTTTTCTATGCCTCTTAAAGGAACGTATGGCCATCATGATATGCTTTTGTTATTATGGTCTATAATATGTGATATTCTTACATATTTTCATGATACTGCGGATTTATTAAACGTGCGTGTAATTTAACTGGGCTCTTAGTGCTTCACGCGGGGCATTACTGATGTTGCATACATGGTGTGGTGGCTTTCTTTTATCACACATGCAACTTCACTGAGCTCTTTAAACATTGTGCGAGACATTTCAGATGTTATCAACCGTGTCTGGCAGGGTCCACAAGCTCGGCATGCGTTGTCTAGGCATACTGTTACTGTGGTTCTGCACCCTTTATTACATGGTCTTATCTGGGTGATGTCAGTCATGTTTCTAGTTTCTCACATTCATCCATTTTTGTTTAGTCTATACTCGCTCACTTCTGGACTGCTAGTGTTTGCCAGCATATTCCTTCATTCAGGCCAGTAATATGACCCTTTAGTCTAAATATCCACAATTGTTCTCGCTTTAACAACATTGCGGCCAGGTTTCCACTTCTCTTTGGTACTTTTACCTTCTCAAGGATAGTCCAACTCATCTCATTTTCAGAGTGTTTTTTCTGTAGGTAGTGTTCTACTAGTGGAGCATTGGTTCTTTTCATTCTGATGTTGGATCTATGTTCCTCAATCCTTGTTTATATTTTTCTAGTTGTCATCGCAATTTAGATTTTGTCACAGGGGCACTTTATTAGGTATACCACATTTGTGGTATTGCAGTTGGTCAACATCCTCTGTTCCCACGGTGTGTTGCAGCCAATTTCTACTGTTGTTGACCATTTGGTGAATGGACACGCTGCACAGGCGCCACACAGTGTGTGTCCCCTGGCCTTTGCTACATTCCACATTGTGGGTCGGTTTTCATTCTCTTCCTTGTAAGTATGTACCAGAATATCCCTTATATTCTGCCTTCTCTTGATAGCGAATGTGGGGGTGTCCAGTGTTACCTCACCCACATTAAGGATAGGCTATAGTTTTCAGACCTCCTTTTTGATGCGATTCACTATACGTGAATGACTGAAGACCGCCGTGATCTGGTTATCATCTCTTTTTCTCCTTGGGTGTTGTTCCAGCGTTATTTCTCTTGGGATATAGCGTGCCCTTTTCTTGGCGTGCCTTATAATTCTAGGGGAGTAATTTATTTCTTTTAGTTTTCTTGCCAAGTTATTTGCTTGAATGTCATATTCAGTTCTTGTGGAGCAGTTTCGCCTTAATCGTAGATTAATCATAGGTACATTTTCTTTAAGAGATCTCTGGTGGAAACTGTTGAATTCCAGTAATGAGTTGCGATCCGTTGTTTTTTGATAACTGTTGGCTCAATTTTTGCTCCCTCCTTAGGAGTTTCAAGTCTAGAAAAGTTGCTGTATCTTTACTGGATTCTTTACTGGATTCAAAGGTGAATTTCAAGAAGGCATTCTGTGTTTTCAGCCTTTCTCTAAATTCTTTTAGCATGTTCTCATTGCCCTCAAACAGCATCAGGACATCGTCAATATAACGTCGCCAACTCAGGATGTTGCTTGAAAATGGGTTGGTATGGTGGTAGATGACACTTTCTTCAAACTCCGCTACATATAGTTGGCTATGGACCGGGCAAAGATTGCCCCCATGGCCGTCCCCGAAATTTGTTCGAAAAATCTGTTGTCTATCATGAAATAGTTCTTAGTTAGGGCAATTTCTGCCAACTGCATAATGAAGCTGATTGGTATTTCTATCTCGGGTCTTTTGGCATTGAATGTTTTTTCTATGATTTTGAGGGTTTCCCCTTGTGGTATTCTGGAGTATAGTGACTCTATGTCCATTGTCACAATGTATATGTTGTCATTAGTTAGTACCAGATCTTCTAGGTAGTTGAGTACAGCAGTGGTATCTTTCGTGTATGATTTCATATGGGTTACTTCGTCCTTTAGAAAGAAATCAGAGAATTGAGATAAAGGATCTAATATAGAGCCTATACCTGACACAATCGGGCATCCTGGAGTTGGAATAGGGCTCTTATGTATTTTAGGTAATGCTTAAACACTTGGGATATTTGGGGCAGAGGAATTCTGCCTCTTTCTGACTGATATATCCCTCCATGAGGCCTTCTTCAATAATAGGATCAATCAGTCTTCTCAATGTTTCCGTTGGGTCACTTCCTAGTTGTCTGTAGGTTGACCTATCATTCACCAGAGTATTCACCATAACTTGATAATCTTTTTTGTCCATCAGCACAATAGCTCCCCCTTTATTTGTGGGCTTAATTACATAAGATCATTATTGTGTAATTCTTTAAGTGCTTCACTCTCCGTTTTCCTGAGGTTGATGAATGGTTTACTCTCTTCTTTCTCAATGATTTCAATTCTTTTCAGTAGGGCTTTCTCAAAACTTATTGACTCTGGGGTGATCGAATGAGGAGGTGGATAGAATTGAGCATTTGTTGTGGAGGTTGGTGGCACCTTTATTCGTGGGGGATGTATTGTTCGCGAAAAATTGTTTCAGGCAAATCTTCCTCATCAATTGCGTCACTTCTATTCATAATTCAAAATGATCATGTTTGCTTGTGGGGACAAAGGACAGTCCCTTTTGTAATATTCCCAGTTGTTCTTGACTCAATATTATATCAGATAGATTTACCACTAAAGAGTGGGGCATGGTTACATTATGCTTTATTCTGCGTTGTTTCCAATTCATGGTCTTGGGGTGTTTTATTCGTACCACCCTCTACCTCTGTTGCGGGTGACATGCAGTGTCCGATCTTGCCACCATCCACTTGATCTCCCGCGGCTTCAGGTCTGTTGAAAACCCTGTGCATTTCCATGCTAATTCTGTTGTTGATCCTCAAATCTGAGGGTTCTTGCCGGTCTTGTGGTGTCCTCATCCGAGCTCCCACTGGAAAAAGTCCAGTTATTTGGTCATGGTCTGTTGTACCGTTGGTATGGTCGTCCCCTCGATTGTCCACTGGTCTGGTTCTGGTTCCAGAATACCACAAGGGGAAACCCTCAAAATCATGTGGGAGGAGGGAGTACTTGTATTTAAGTTTCACAGAGATTGGATGCGTTATAGGGATGAATGAATACTGGTGGTTACTTGAAAGGAGTTCAAATGCATAAAGTTGGTTTAAAACTGGGATGAATCAATTTTCGGTGTGTACCTGGAATGTGAAGGGGTTAAACTGCCAGAGGAAAAGGAAGAAGGTAATGTCTAAACTTTGGAGTTGAAGTGGCTCTCTTGCAAGAAATGCACTTAATGGATGGTACTGGGAACCTATTGACCAATGCTAAATATGCAAGGGTATTTCTGAATTGCTACATGTCACATTCTAGAGGTGTAGGGGTCCTGTTGAGGAAAGGTTTCAATGGAAGAATTGACAAAGTGAGTATGGATAATGAGGGGCGTATTATCCTGATTGACTTGAAATGCAAGGGCAAAATGTTAACAATTGGGTCTATATATGGTCCATGTGTGGGAGGGGGGAAGCTTTTGGTTACACTGAAAGATATGTTGCGAGACATGAGAGGGGAGTCGATCATCCTAGGGGGTGATTTCAATTGTTTGATAGATCCTAACATGGATAGGTCTTCGACATGTAGTTTCACGGGACAGAAATCGAATAAAGAGTTTTGAGAATTTATGGAAATATTTGACCTGGTTGATATTTGGAGAAGCCTACATTGGAGGGATATAGAATTCTCATTTTTCTCACCAATGTATTATTCATATTCTAGGCTTGACTATATACTAATGTCACATAAACTAGTTGAGACCGTTCTAGAAGCGAGAATAGGAGAGCGGCATCTTTCGGACCATTCTATGGTGACAACAAGGTTGTCCTTCATTACAGAGCGAAGAGGAATTTACAGATGGAGGTTGAAGCCTTTTGTGTTGAAAAATGAAGATGTTTTAAAAGCCTTAAACATATTCATACCTCATTACTTTCAGGAGAATAATGGGTCAGCAGACAGTATGGTAGTGTGGGACTCCTTTAAGGCATCTATTAGGGGGGAACTAATTAACTGGACTGCTAGGGTGCGACGGATAGGGGATACTATACTAAAGGGTCTAGAGGAGGAACTAGGGAGTCTGCAAAAGAACTATGTGCTGACAAATGATGAGAATATTAGAGTTAAGATAGCGAGTGTCAAAGAAAATGTGAAATGTGAGTTGAATATGCAGGCTGAAAAGGGATTATATTCTATGAGGCAGAAATATTGGGAAGGAGGAGATCGTGGTGGCAAGGTATTAGCTAATAGATTAAAGAGTTATTCGGTAAGACTGTATATCCAGAAAATTGTAAACGGTCATGGAGGTGTGCTGGTCAAAAAGGATGACATTAGTGAATGTTTTTGTTTATTCTATGCAGACTTGTATACTGCGGACGTTGTCCCACAGGTAGAGGAATTGGATAGTTCTTTACTCTTCCCATCATCTCTGAGGAAGGTAGGAATTTTATGGAAAGTCTGTTTACTGTCTTGGAGGTCCTATCGGCGATTGGGGAACTGACAAGGGGGAAGTCCCCGGGGATGGACGGTCTAACAGTAGAATTTTATCAGGAGTTTGATGAGGTGTTGGTGCCTATACTGTGTAATTTGTATAATTATATTCTGGAGGAAGGAGAGTTGTGTGCAACAATGAGGGAAGCTATAATTACAGTGATTCTGAAACCAGGGAAGGATGCAACTAAGTGCTGTAACTATAGGCCAATTTCCTTGCTCAATGGTAACATTAAGATTTTTACTAAGGTCCTAACGGTTAGGCTGACTAAGTATATGGGAGGATTAATAGAACGATCTCAGTCTGGGTTTATGAAACAGTGTTATGGGTATGACAATGTCAGAACATTATTAGATATATTGAGTTTTCCTGATTCAGAGATCAAACATGCTTTGCTTGTCTTTTTAGATGCTGAGAAGGCATTTGATAGAGTAAATTGGAAGTTCTTACATCATACACTGTCAAAAATGGGATTTGGGCCTTTGTTTATTAAGGCTATTAAAGCTTTGCAGACTGAGATAACGGCTAAGGTATGGGTGAATGATGGATTTTCAGGATCGTTTCAACTGTTTAGGGGCACACGGCAAGGTTGTCCCTTGTCCCCCTTGTTATTTAATCTGGTATTAGAGCCTTTGTTAGCATATATTCGGCAACATAGGGGGATTAGGGTTTTGTGTGTGGGGGATAGAGAAATTAAGGTTTTAGCTCATGCAGATAATGTAGTAGATATTTTGAGTAATCCTGCAGAGGGGGGTCAATTGTTGAAAGGTGTTTTTGAAGAAGTGGGGATGTTAACAGGTTACCGGATCAATTGGGGGAAAACGGATGTATTTCCGGTAAGGGACTCGCCAAGGCAGGGGCAATTGTTAGACTGGAATTGTATATTGGAGAATGTAAGCGTAAAATACTTAGGTATTCACATTGTTCGCAACATAAAAAAGATAGTCGATTATAATGTAGAAAGAACTGTGGAGGTAATCCGAAAAGACATTAGGATATTGTCCATATGGGCTAAAATTAATGCAATTAAGATGCTTTTATTACCAAAAGTCCTGTATATTATTCAGTCATTGCCCTTACATTTTACAAAGGATGTACTTCGAAGGATATATAGATTATTCCAGGACTTGTTATGGGGGGAGGGGAAAAGAGCCAAAATTCCACAGTATATTATGGTTCGCAGTGTCAACGATGGAGGTTTTGGATACGCAGTTCTTAAGAATTATCGTAACGTTTTTTTTATTAAAAAAGATGTCTGGCTATTTTATTGGGGACTCATGCCAGATGCCTTGGTGGGTTCAGATTGAAATTCATACGTTTTGGCCGTATGACATGTCTGTATTCATTTGGAACATTACCTGGGACGGTGCAGAGTTTAAAAACAGTTTTGGCTACAAATGACGCATTGGCGTCACTGGAAGTGGGAAGTGGGCAGCGATTATTTGTTTATGAAGAGGCCTCACTTTGGCATAATCTGTGTCTCCAGATTAATAATAGAACGTTAAATTGGAGAAGTTGGGTTAGTAGAGGTATTTTAAAGGTTGGTGATGTTTGGAGCAATGAAGGGGTGGTTTCCTTTGAGGGACTAGTTGAGAAATTCGGACTGCATAATAGAGAGTTACGAAGGTACAATGAATTGGTGGATTTAATATCTGAAAGGATTCGGATGATGGATGCATCACTCTCACGGGAACCTGAAGTCCTCAAAGTATTGGCCTGTGGATCACAAAAGGTGTCAAATATTTTGAAAATTATGCAAACAGATGTACAGTGGTTGAACTCATGGGAAAAATTGAGGTTGTCATGGACGGATGAGCTGGGTAGAGAACTGACACAAGATGAATGGGAAAGGGACTGGAGAGTTTTGGTTAAAGCTAAAGCGGATTTACAACTTTGTTACACTCATCAGAGAATATTGAGTAGAACCTATTGGACCCCGGCCTGTATGTACGCTTTAGGAATGGTGGATGGTGATATTTGTTGGGGTTGTGGGAAAGAGAGGGGTAGTCTGCTTCATATGTTGTGGAGTTGTGAAAGAGTGACACATTTCTGGAGGGATTTGGTTGATAGGATTAACCAGGTTTGGGGCATCACCTATCCACGGAATCTGTTGCCAATCATTCGGCAATTACCAAGGAATGGTTGCAAATATGATTGGGTAACATCGTGTTGGATTGCCAAAGTTTTGTTAGTAGCTACTAAACAGATATTAAAGGTCTGGAAGACAAGGAAGAAACCAACAGTAGACGATTGGATTTTAGATGTGCTAGTTCTATCTAAATATGAGAAGACTATGGGCCTCATTATAACTCAAGCGGTCCGGAAATAACGGTGGCGGTAAACCCGCCGCCACCGTTGTTTCCGGACCGCCTGATCCCGACTCCTGCAGGCGGGAGGTGATGTTCCCGCCAGGTCTGACCTGGCGGGTTTAACACCGCCCGCCTGCAGGCATTACGAGATGCTGCCGGTATTTCCATGATCCCCATTCCCATCGAGTCCCTTAGGACTCAATGTGAATGGGGATTAACACCATTCCGCCTCCGTGATTCCCGGAAAATCGGGGTTGTAATGCCCCGTTAATTCTGGGAATCACGGAGGCGGAATGGTAAGACGAGTCTGGCGGTAACCAGGCGGTTTTACCGCCACGGTTACCGCCGGACTCGTAATGAGGCCCTATGTTTTATAAGCAATGCAAAGAAGCACGTCATGATAAACAATGGGGGAATTTCAATGTTTTTTATGGGTAATCCATCTTGATTGGAATTGTGTAATAGAATGGGTTTGCATCACGTCTAATGGATACGTTTTGGAGGGAGGGTGCTTGTGTTGTTATGTTCTCTTGTTTTGTGTTGTCTGTTATGTTTGGGAATGTCAGGCCACCTCTCATGGCTATGTTATTAAATGTGTTGGGGTTAATATGTATTTTGAGGTTATTGTTTATTGTTTTCTTTGATTCAGGTTTATGTTGTTACCTGGATGATAGCCTGCTGGCCTAGTAACATTTGCTTTGTACATGATATGTTTCTATCTTGTTGAAAATAAGAAATAAGGTTTTTAAAAAAAGAAAAAGAATTTGCAAGGCCTGTGAGGGCACGAAGGCACAAGACACACCATGTAGTCTTGGTGCAAAAAAACAATGTACTGGTTTACAATAGGAGCATGCAGGTTTTGACTGCAGCTTGTTGGTAGGGTTCTACCTGTTTTTACACCTGAATTTTTTAACCACTGATATTTTGCTGCCATTTATTTACCACCGGATTTTACTGAAGTTCTGTTGCTAAATATGAAAAGACACCCCCATGTCCTCCATTAATACCCAACATACACCTCTATGAACGCATTAGCCACTTTCCCAACATCCCTCTTATTTATTTTCCTTTTTTGAATGTTCGTTCAGTTTCATTGCAATGCATATTCTACACTGAAAAACGTGTGCAGTGAATATTCTGCAAAAAATAACTGGATGTTGTCGAGACCGGAGCACATGTGAGGTCAGGGAAAGTGAACTATAGGGAAATGCATTGGCTCCTTTGAGGTAACTTGCATCTGTGACATGCAGGCATGTATGACTGCTTAGCGCTGCCAAAAGTCAGGCTACTAGCAGCAGAATTCAAAGGCATAGAAATCAAAAGAACAGGTTTGGCTCATATATTCCTGATGACAAAGAGCCATCTGGCCAGCGTAACATACCCCTCTGAAAGTGATTACAAACATGTCGGCAGTTATTTTAATGTTATTTGTAGCAATCGTGCTTAGTTCTATTATCATCATATTGGCCCACCAGTCTTCAGCGTCACTGTTAAATGTTGCACACGCTTTCCAATTCTTGGGCAGTTCAGTAGAAATGTTTTACTGTTTTTTCCATGGCCCTGCATCTGCCTGACACCTGGGATTTCCCTGGGTTTCTCAGATCTCACTTTCTTTCTTTGATTCACATTACCATTTTCTTTTTAAAAAATGGCTAGATTTCCAGGAAAGATGTATTTGCCTAATTGACCGAGTGGCGCGTGGAGGTCTGGGTGTGGGGTGAAGCATCGAGTCCATTGTAATGTTAGTATGTCTTTAGATGTGCTGTTTTCCTAAATGTGGTCCTCATTCCTAGCTTGGTGTCACTGCGGGCAGATAATGTGATCAATTGGCACTCTCCCAAGTGTCTGTAATTCCCTATGATAAAGACCCATAGGACTCCATTGGGGGTTGAGGGAATGACCACTGGTGGTAATTCCCTATTATGAAGACCCATAGGACTGCATTGGAGCTTGGAGGAATGCCCACCGGTGGTAATTCCCTATTATGACGACCCATAGGACTGCATTGGAGCTTGGAGGAATGACCACCGGTGGTAGTTGCCTATTATAAAGACCCATAGAACTGCATTGGAGCTTGGAGGAAGGACCACCGGTGGTCATTCCCTATTATTAAGACCCATAGGACTGCATTGGAGCTTGGAGGAATGACCACCAGTGGTAATTCCCTATTATGAAGACCCATGGGACTGCATTGGAGCTTGGAGGAATGCCCACCGGTGGTAATTCCCTATTATGAAGACTCATAGGACTGCATTGGAGCTTGGAGGAATGCCCACCGGTGGTAATTCCCTATTATAAAGACCCATAGGACTGCATTGGAGCTTGGAGGAATGACCACCGGTGGTAATTCCCTATTATAAAAACCCATAGGACTGCATTGGAGCTTGGAGGAATGACCACCGGTGGTCATTCCCTATTATGAAGGCCCATAGGACTGCATTGGAGCTTGGAGGAATGACCACCGGTGGTAATTCCCTATTATAAAGACCCATAGGGCTGCATTGGAGCTTGGAGGAATGACCACCGGTGGTCAATCCCCATTATAAAGACCCATAGGGCTGCATTGGAGCTTGGAGGAATGACCACCACTGGTAATTCTGCCTGCCAAAAGTCCTCCATTTTCAAGCCCCCATCTGCTGGAGGTACTCCCTGCGTATGTCCTTCCAAGTCATAATTAGAACGAGAAAAGTGCTGATAATCCTATTATCGCCATTGTTTCCACCTGCATACTCAGAACAAGGTCCTTTGTGATTAAATTCCCTACCTAAATCTTCTCTGGTGATGCCTGTGCTGTCCCTTCACCAATCCCACTTTAGGGGGCTCTGCAAACCCATTCAGCTACTAGAACTGTGCACACCTTTCCACCTCATGACATCCCACATGGTGCGTCATGGTCTATAGTGGAACATGCTATAAGTGACATCCCCCCAGCAACAAAAGAAACTTATTTAATGTTGTTTTCTTTCACAACATAAAAGCAGGTGCCATAGTAATGCATGTCGTACATTCATTGGACAGAGGTGTGTTAGATTTGTTATGGCACAATATTTGAATTAAGCAAGGTATGCGACCCCACTTTTTTCTCAGAATTATACATGTGGGGTTCTAGAGATATCATATCGCAAATAAAGATTACACACTAAGTCAGGTGTAGGCATGTGCTCCAAAAGAGACAGGAGGCCTTACATTGTATTGCTCGCTAGAATGTCTAACATTAAATCGCGCATCTGCATCAATGATTGAGGGGTCTGCCATGGACGTCATTTAGGGGTTGCCAGGGGTCGCAACTGCGACCCCTGAGGTCTCCCTTGCTACCCCTAAATGAAAATCTAAAAAAAACATTTTATTTTGTATTTTTTTTAAATGACGCTCATTGGCTGTGGCCCGCAGCATGTGGCTCTTTGTTTCTGGAGTGGCTGGTTTGGTGATAGCTATAGCCGGTAAGATAGCTCCGTGGTTTGAGCGCTGGCTGTTGCAATGTGTGTGTGATCTGCAGGTTGCAGGTTCGACTCCCAGCAAGGTCAACTCAGCCTTTCATCCTGCTGGGGTTGATAAATGAGTACCAACACAGGTAGTGTGATATTGTATGTATATTTGTTCTATATGAAGCGCTTAAGCGTAAGTGCTATATAATAACACATCATTATTATTTGGTCATGGACGTCTGTTTGCATTTACAATAATTTGGTAATATGGGCCTATACTAATAATAATATGTAATATTAGCGATACATATGGTGATCCATTCTTGTATAAAATGTACCACTTTACAATGATATCATAACCATATTGTTCCTAGTGTACTTAGAAACAATGCTATGTGATGGCACTTCCTGTTTTGTTGAGTGGTGAAAGGTCATGTTCCATCTCTTCCCGTGATGTCACTTCAGGGTTGGGGCAAATGTCATCACTTTCTCTGCTGTCATCAGAGATCAAGGGTCGTGTGAAGTCACCTGTCATTTTGGTGAAATTACGTGCCTGGGTTCTGCTCACAAACACGTCCCTATTCCCTTTGCTGTTTTTCTATATGTACATAACTTGCAAACATTTCACGTACTATTTTACCCTAAAGACTCATGTGAGTTGGGTTTCTTTGAGAATATCTGTAACATGTGATTGCATCCCCTTTCAACACTCTCATTGGAAACTTTAAACATGATTTCTCCACTACCTCCCTACATTTTGGACAATAGATATATCGGGTATTGACCAACCTAGTTGATTATTTTTAGCCATATTTTGAAATGATCATATTTATTTGCACACCGATTTTCTCTTATTTACATGTATAACATTCTACTTATCTATTGTTAAAAAAAAATTCGTACGCCTATATTGTATATATGGTCTCTAGGAAACTGGGCAATAGATGAGGATACAATTTAGAAACAGTAAACATAGACTATGTCACGTATATGTTAGCAAATTATCAGAGCAATATTTTTTTTCTAATTCTCTAAATGCAAATCATAGCTTATGCAGGGGACCTGCCCTCCCCGTTATGCATAGCTTACTGTGGCAACCAAATGGCATGGAAAAAAAATCACTTGACTCATGGGGCAATCTATGAGCCAAATTTGCACGCCAGGAAAAATGATATTTCACTGAATGAGAAGTATACAAACTGTGGCGCGCTTTTTCCTTTGGCACACATCTAAGCAATGTATCAAAGTTGGTAGGAAGGGCTCTAGACCATGTGCTGAGTGCTGGACCCCTCCACATGCCAAGATAGCTTTTACATTTTGTTGTAAAAATATATCAATCTAAACTGAAAGTCATGTGAGTAACTATTCCCCAGGTTATAGTAGCTGGCCTTAGTAGTGTTGAGATGTTGGGTTGTTGGGCGAGTCAGAGGTGCTTTTTCAAATTCAATGCGTTGCCATCCTTTCCATATTTCGTATCACTTGAGGAGATGCAGCTGGTGTTAATGGATTTTCCCTCTATGTTATTTTTCCAAATTGTATTATTCTGTGGTCCAATTACTTACTGTTAGTGCTTGGGCTTCTGCTGAAATGCATACAAAATAGATGTTCATAGCTGGATACAGCCCTTCTGTTTCCTGATTTTCTCATTCCGACAGTTTGTAATGGCAAATCTTGATTTCGGTTAGCCCGCCAGAATCTGGTCCCTCGCTTCCCCACTACACCACTGCGCAAAGTTTTTTGCACATCCGGTCAAATGTTGGGTGCGCGCGGGCGCTACTGTTGCTTTCATTAATGGACCCGCTATCAAGCACTTGTCTTTTTTGAAGTGGAAGTCAGTTTTTTAAGCAGTTGTTTTAAGACTTCTAAACTTCATTTGTATTTTATTGTTCATGTTTGCCAACACATATCAGTACATCTAAACAAGTACCAACCATGTTAGCTCAAATGTTACGCAACAACATGTGTGGGAAGTGTACCAAATTTAGACGTTTTCCTCTGAAAATACAGAACAGTAACAATAGTATTCCCTACCTTTGTTTGAAAATTATTGAATACATATATAAAGAAAAGTGGAATGATGGAACAAAGACATAGTACATTAATCATGTTTCAGGAATTAGTAACAGGCTGTGACAAAAGGAGTCAGCAACATCCCGATGAAGAAACTTTCTTTGGAGAAAAACAGAAACCCAACAAGTATTTTCATCCCACCATATGGCTCATTGAGGGTCGAGAGCAGGCATATGTCTGTTTATGCTGTTTATAGTCATAAAGTCGAATGAAATAATATCGAAAGTCATAATGTCTAAAACAAAAAGTCAAAGATGGGGGGTTCCCATCCAACCCCCCCTTTTTTTTGTTTTACCCCTTTTTTTACCCCCTGAACCCAAAAAAAACATGTAAATTAAAAAATAAAAAATGTAACATTTTTTTCGACATTATTGTTTAGACATTTTTGCAACTCGATATTATTTTTTCGACATTATGACTGCACACCTGTTTATGCCCGAAGCAAAATGTGTTTCTGTGCAAAAGCTAAAGAAACCACCCCTGCAGGTCTGTCACTCTAAAACTAGCCATTGCCCCTCAGGGGACAGACCTTTGCCTGTCCCATCTAAACCCACTTCTCTCACCCCATCAGCCATTGCCCTTCTTGGCAGAGACCTTAGCCTGTCTCTTCCACACCACTACCCTCACCCCATCTATCAACTTGGTAGATCAATTTACAAACCATTCCTGCATTAAAACAGGCTTGGGCTAATAAATTGTTGCTCGATAATTCAAAATACCCAACAAATGCATGGCATTATCATGGATTGCAGACTAGACTTCTCGATTGATTGTGAGACATCTATACCCAACTCCTACCTGCCCATCCTTAGCATTTAGTCAAATCATTCCATGAGAAGAGGATGAGGAACATCCTGTATCTTTCAGAAATCCCTTCAAGTGACTCAGATTGTAGTTGCTAGGTAAGTCTGTGGCGTTGACCTCAGCAGTTGCAAAATTGCCCCATCCTATGAAATGTGCATTACCTGCATTAGTTGGTATTTCCCATTGGCTGTTACAGAATCTCATCTTGCTCGGACATCCTTGCTTTTCTCACAATCTCCAAGGATGATCTTTTAGTGAAGGGTGACTTTGTATCCACATATGCTGTCTGAACACTAATGGTAATGTTCTCTGCTGTGTGTAATTCTCTTATGTCACATTCCCACAATCGTGGCCCCACCAACACCAAAGGTCATTCCGATGAGCAGGTTTTCATTGAAGTATTAACATTTTCCCCCAATGAAGTGCTACCAGTGATCTGGTCAGCCACCACGCTCTTCTCATTTAGCTAACAGCAAGCATCTCATCTCGGGAGGATAGCTCAGGGGGCAACGTGATCACCTTGGAAACAAGCCAACACAAAACAAATTCCCGGGTCCGCACTTAGAAACCTCTGGGTATTAAGCATGTTATAAATAACCTATCATATCATATCATCCAAAACCTCTGTCCTCGTATTTCAGATGCACACATCTTTTGGTCCAGAGGCACCACAACGTGTGCGCACATCACCCTGTCCTTCATCCTTCTCATTCCTTTAGCCCTCACCCTGGCATCACTAGCAACCTTATCTACCAGAGCAATAAAAGGCTTTGCATTGTGAAACTTCCTGGCCACACCCAAACTAATTTAAACTAAGCAACATAATAGAGGTTATTTCATACATGAGCTCCAATCGCCTAAATCCCAGACTAGAACTCCGGAAACTGAATCGAGAAAGCACTACCCAGCTAAGGATAAATGTTTCTATAAAATCATCTTGACCCCTAACACAAGGCCTTCGCTTAGGCCAAAGGGTCCCTTTACACATAAAAACTGCTTCTATCAATAGTTACTGCTGTTTGTACTTCTTTCCATGACCTCGTAATTCCTAAAGGATTTGCAACAAAAGACCTCCCCAAAGCATCTGCTCTAGAATTGCTTAATTCCTGGATCATACAATTCTCAATAAAAGGGAGTCCATCTATCCAACTCATATCCTAGAGGTCTCTCCCATAACCTTCACCCTATAACCTTCACTGATCCCAATTGTTTTAATTCTCCAATCACCTTATCCAATCCAACTGCTTCAGTAGCTTATACCATCCCTGCCTCAATTCATATATCTGCTACACATCTCTTCTCCTCGTTCTCCCTCCATATTTTCTCTTCCTCCTTACGTGAAGGGACTTCCACTGATTTTTGAAAACATGCTGTTGTCAGCCTTCCCTTGATCCAGCTACAGACCTATCACCGTCCTTCTGTAGGTATTTCAATCTTCTGAGAGCATGGCTGCCCAAAAGCTCCAGGACCATGTTACTACTCGCACCCCCCCAAGATACATTTCAGTCTGGCTTTGTGGTATAGCCTATACGCAACAGACAATGGGACGCCAATTGGAGCTATCTGCTGTGTTCAACACAGATTGATACTAGAACGACTTGACTCCATGACTCAACCATTTTTCCTGGCCCATAACTGGTTTCACTCTTTATTTTAGAACAGAACTCAATAGATCCACATTAGGTCTTTCTCCACCACCCCATGTCAAGCTCACCTCTGGGGTCCCAGAAGGTTCACCTCGCTCCACTCTCCTGCTCATCCTCTACTGAAATGATGCGCTTCAAGGAATCCTACAGAATATTCACTTGTCTGATGGAAATCAAAAGATCATAGTTTCTAGCCAAAAAATAAAGATAACATTGAGATTGTCTTTCCCTGGTCCCTAAACTAATCAAAGACTATGGGGCTGATTTACAAAAGCATTTTACAATGGAACAATCACATTGAAAAATGCATCATAAATCACTGCGTTTGGCTCTTTGTTGCCTTTTCTCACTATCCTGCATGCATTGATGTATGGGATTTATGAATTACTAATCTAGTTGGGAAGCAACACAGTGCTGTACACAGAGGACACACCCAGCCCTTCTCTCCACCACTGAAGATTGGAACATCAGGGGTCTGACTTCACCCAGTCATACCCTTTCTTCCTCAAACAAACCAAGTAAGAAAAGCCTGACTTCTCCAACCGAGAGAGCTGAAACGCATCCTCACTTTCCTATCCAAAGGCAATACAATGACGACAGTTGGGGCTTTGCTTAACTTAACTTGATTGGTCTGCAGTAATTATGGAGGGCTTCCTCTTAATGCCACCAGGAAGTGGTAGATAATTCAAAATTCCATGGTTTCACTTTCCGTGTTTTATCTAGTTGTAGCCATATTTTGGGATTCACTCATGCATACATCCTCATTCATAAGTCTCTGCACAACCATGCTCCAGCTTTCTTTTGAAGAAAATCTGACCCCTTATTTCACTCCACTCACTTCTGTCTCTCAGCAAAGGAATCCCCACAGTTCCATGCTGTTGGGTGTCCTGACCCACGTTTGGACTATTATGCTGCAACATTTGGTGCTGTGGGCTTAGGAAATCCAAGATGTCGGAAAAGACCACATTTGCGCCAGGATCCAGGAAAACCATGCAGTTTTTGCGCACACCAAAATGGTCGCCTGACCTACCACCCACCAGTGCGAGCGTGATGGGCCAGGAGTGCCATGAGTGGAATGCGTGCCAAAGGAAAAATAGCAGTGCCTGTTAGCTCAAAAAGCGCTTTGAAATCACCTTTGTTTCTCTGAAATGCAAGCTAAAAATGCCTATTTTAAACATTGCAAGATATTCAAAAATCTCAATGAACACCAGCAGACATTTGGCAGAATGTAGTCTTGTGTGCATACAAAATCTGGAAAGATGAAGAGCCCAAAACAATGTTTATAACAAAACTGGCTGAGCTGTGGATGTCAGCAGCTGAAGTGAAATTGGACTTAAAGCCACTAAAATCGAAATGTTTAAAATAAATGAGTGACCTATTTTGAGTGTCACATAGGTTGCAACTGTTTAAATGTCATAGTTTTGAACTTAGAATCAGCATTCTAGCTGCATGTGTAAAAATTGTAAGTTTGATTTGGATGAAGAAAAACTGGGAACAAAAGTGACATTTGGCTGAAGCCTGGCTTGAAGAGATTGAATTCTGCCCGGCAACTACCCCCGACAGGAGTGGAAACTTGCTCAGCCACTACATTCCCAGGCCTGGCTGCCTTCTGCTGTTCCCACCAAAAGGAGATGACACCTCCCTGATTGAATCAGGGCAGGAGCACCTGGGAGCAGGGAAACAGAACAATGAGCTTTCCTTGGCTCAGGCAAATGTTAAATTAGGGGGGGGGTCGTAAATGGCTTCCTCTTGAGAGAAACTGGGAGGGGCAGTGCCTCTGTGAGCAACTTGAGTTGGAGGAAGTGGACAAACCAGAAATTCCACCATGTGCTTTGGGAAACCACACCCCTCTGGGCCAGAAAATAATTTTAAAAAGATGGATAATTCATAGCACGGACTTGTCAAAATTATATAATTAATATCATTATTCTTGTGATTTTTCTGTGCACATTTTAAGAGGTGTTAGGACTCTGTGGTATGTTCTTGGGGGTAGTAGTGGAAAATAAGGTATTACTCCGAATGTCTGTATGTTAAAAATCTGACACTTTATCATCTGATGCCCATATTCCTTGTGCATGTTTCTGTAATTTCTGGAAAAGTTTAGAGGTTGTGTTCTTGATGAAAAGGGCAGAATTATGTCAGAAGTGGACACAACATCTTACAAAGACAGGGATCGGATGGTTTGGTGCTACAGAAAATATGTTAACTGGACATATAACATTAGAAAAATTGTATGTAGATAAATATGTATTTGGATCAAGAATAGATTTGTGTGCAAATTGACCAGGGGTGGATCCTCTGACCCATAAACTACCTCATCACGATGACACTCCATTTCCTTCCCCCAATCAAGGGAGAGAGGAGAGCTTGGCCAATGATAAATTGTGAGGGGCAGGCTTAGTTATGCCCACGCACACACCCACTTTCAAAACACATAAAAAGAGACTGCTTGGACAGGCAAGACATACACTTTTCACTTTCTTGCGACGCATTTTGCCGGACCAGACAATATCCAGAAGGACCATCTCCAGAACCAGAGACCAGACCACTCTGCAGTGCCAAGAACTTTTTCTAGAACCAAAGACCAGACCGCTGTGAAGTGCAGAGCAGAGCTGACCCAGAGAGCTGTGACTTCAGAACCACCCGCCAGGAGTCCAGTCCAAACCTGATCAGACCTTGACGGCCTATTTCAAATTTATAGTGTGAGTACTCAGCTAGAACTGTGCCAGAACTAATCTCTTAGTTTAAAATGATCTGATTCAAAACATTTGAACCTGTCCAGAACTGCATCATAGGAATCGTGTATTCATTCTGTCATTTCAAAGCTGTAAAAGTGTAATTTTGTCATTCTGAAGTTTACTTTAATTTTGAAAAACTACCTTCACAAATTCGTCCGTATCTTTTGAATCGTAGGTCCTAGGAACAAGACTTAACTTTCCAATAAGCCTAAAACCGACTTTCTATTCCTTATAGTGATTCCGTAATCGCGCTCGACGCATTCGGAAAAATTGCCGTGAATTGTCATTTCGCTCAATTTCGTTTTCTGTCAAAATAGCCGCTTTTGCTTGAACCGCTTAAATTCGTTTTCAACCTGCTAATCCCTCATTGAGCATCGCAAGTGTGACTTGAATTAATCTTAAATAGCTATCACCTACCCTGAACCTCCTATAGGGAATTAAAAGCATTTGTAGCATATTTTACTTCATTGCCACCACATTTAAAAGGATTTGCCTGCTTTAAAATCATACCTGTTTTCCTCTAAGCTCGCTGGAGGGAACTGGAACTTTGTATTGCATTTTGTTTGTGTTCCTGAAAATTGTGTGCTCCCCTTCCACCTCCTTCTATTGCATAGTGGGGGAGTGAATTGTCAAAGAAAAAGTGATCATATTATCTTTTGTTGAAATCATATCAAGTTTATTTCTGTGCTGCATTTTTCCCTCATTGCTTTTCCTTGAAACCATAAAAGTATATTTTTGCTACCGTATCCTTCCTGTACTAACTCCTCATTGATTGTAAAGAAGTGTGCTAGTGTCAGATTATCTATTGTTGATCAACATTTTATTCATAAGGGTGATATCAAATATTAATTTATTATAAAAGTGATATATATATGTATTGTTTAATATTTCCAATACATCTTTTAAATTGCAAAACAAACCTACTTCTTGGCTCAGTGAGATCAGGGGGATTCATAGAGAGGGGTGTTATAAAAGGGTTTATCATCCAGAGTATAACTCGTCATAAAAATATATAAATAAGGGCTTTCCTTGGGCGTCCCAGACGAGGCACTGACTTAGTGGGATTGCTGAATTGAAGTCACTTAACAATATTAGGGGCTCGAGCCGGGGATTCTGGATTAGATCTATCACTTGTGCAGATTAATACAGTGTGCTAACTGACAGGATATATAAATTCTGTTGGATCACCACCCCGTGTTACACTGCAAAAACACCCCTCAAAGGAACGCTCTAAGGAAACGGTCTAAGAATGACGACCTTGGTAGATATCAAGATAACCAGAGAACACCTCTTACATAAGCTATTTGTGAGAGGTGAGTGGGCTCATCAGGACCAGGCGGTCTGGTTGCAGGCAATCGCACCCCAGATCACTGAAACAGGGTCAGATATATGGAGAGATCAGGGTCCCTTACATGTGGCCCTAAGTGAACTATATTTGGCCCCTAAGGCCAAGGATGAGCACAACAAGATTGCCAGGGTAGCGGCATATTTATATTTATATATGGGAGCCATACAGGACAAATGTGCTGAAGGCCAAGATCTGGCAAATAGGCAACTGATGGCATTAGAGAAGGCCCAATCTGACCTGGTCTCTTCCGAGCAGAGGCTGCTGAGGAGCCAGGAGTCAGAAAATGATAGTAGGCAGTATATCATTAAAATAAAAGAGGATATGGGTATCCTGCAACAGGAAAAGTCTGACCAGGATAACAGATTTCTGGCCTTGCAGAAGGAGTACCAAGAAGGATTGGACGCCCTACTGCAGACCCATAAAAAGCTGGAGCAACAAATGGACTTCAATAGGGCATGCGCAGAGCAGGTAGTCACCCTGCAAAGCCACCTAGATAGGCAAAAGGCAGAGATCAATAAACTGATTTTGAAAATCCTGGTTACCCAGGCAGAGTTTGATCAAGAACGCCAGAAAGCTGGTGCCTTTCAAAGGCAAAGGGACGGCCTGGCGGCACAGATGCAGACTCTTAGTCAGGAAAGGGACACCTTAGGCCGGGAAGTCTGCCAATTAAAAGAAAAAATTGCAGAAAATCACCTGGCCCTCCAGGGGCGGGGTGACCTCCAAAAAGAGTATCAGGACTTGCTAGAGCACACCAGGAGGGTGGAAGATGCTCTGGCAAGAAAGGAGCAGGCGAGTAGGGATGGGACCCAGGAGGTAACCCTCCTGCAGCAAAGACTGGCTCAGTACTCCAGGACCAACCAGGAGGCACAGAGAGAAAATGAGGCTCTCTGTCAGCACAATGATAGGCTCCAGCAACCGGTAGCCATGCAGGAGAGACTGATAGAGTCTAGTAAGGCCTTAACTGAGGAACTGAAAGCGCAGGCTCTTGCATTGCAACAGGGAGCAGAGGCTGACAGAGATGAAGTTCGCTAGGAAAGGGAAACACCTGAGCATAACCTCAGGAGCCCTAGTACCAGAGGCCTTCATCTCTCCCAGTCCCTGGACTCTGCCACCCCCATGTCCCATGGCGCATATGAGCCCAGGGCCACGGGAATGGCAGATTACTATCCAGCCAAAGGTATGGGGCTCATAGGCCAGTACCACCCAGGAATAGATGGGTGGGCATACGGGTATGGGCACCTAAGTACAGTGCAATATAGTGGGGAACCCCAGGAGATTAGGCCCACTAAGGGCATCCTGAAAACCTCTGCCCAGTTAGGTCAGTGGGGGGGGTACCCATCAAATCCTAGCAGCAAGGAGGAATCTGAAGACTCCTCTGAATGTCACAGGACAAAGGAGACCAGGTCCCCACATTCTGCCAGCCATTCCCAGGCTCGCAGAATCCGCGAAAACCTGGAAGATCAGACGGGCACCTCTGGGAGCAGTGCTTCTGAGTCAGAGGATGAATGGACCAGGGCTACCCGAACCAAAAAGGCCAATAAGGCAAAACGGGCCTTGCTTAAGGACACCTTAAAACAGATTAAGGCAATAAGGTGTGTCATCACCCCTTATCAGAAGAACGCCAAGTATTCTGTTTGGGAACACTTGGAGCTTCATGAGCAAATGATGGAGACTTTCCATTTGAAAGACAGCAGTAGCTGCATTCAGTATGTAAAATGGACATTCTCCCCAGAATACTCTAGTTTCTTTGCGGGGCTGGAGGACCAAATTCATTCAAGATGGTCCACCTACAGGGCGGCCATCTTGAAACATTTTTCTGTTCACAGAAATCCCCAAGAGGCTCGTAAGGCAGCCTACAATTTGTAATGTGGGGAGGATCAGGCCCCACAAGAATTTGTGCAGGAGTTAAAGCGTGCTTTTGCGCAGACTACAAAAAGGGTACGCACGGACAGTAAAGAATTTGTTAATATGTTTTTCCATGCCTTACCCAAATACATAATGACCCAGCTCGTGAGAGACTTTCACGAGAAAAGATCTTTAGACTGGGTCATTGAGCAAGCCACCCGCATCTATGAGGTGCAGAAACCGGTGGAAAATAAGAATCAGCCCAAAAACCCCAAAACCAACAGCACCCCTGCTGCTGCCAAGGTGGCAGAGGTAAAGGTTGCCCCCTTTTAGATTTGGAGATGGGGGGGCTAAAACCTGCCTGCACCGAATAATTCACAGCCCAGAAGGCCCTCGGGCCAGTCACAGACAGGGAGTGAAGGAGGTAATCCCACAAATGGGGTCCCTCGCTCCCCTGACTATGTAAGTCCCTGCTACAAGGGAAACAGACCCATCCTGGGTTACGTGTGGACTCCTCCAGCCCAAGGGGGGGGATCCAGCCAAGCACCTGACCCAGGGAACTTCCCTCCTAACTTCCCACAGGAGGGCAGAAATTCCCCAACCCAACTTCCAGCCCCAAAATCATCCATCCTTCTTTCCCCAATTCCCTGAGCCCAGACAACCTAATCCGTGAGAGGGGAGGCCAAGGGTGGAGGGGTACCCAAATCTTTCCAACCCGAGTTACTACCAGAGATGGGATAGCTACCCTTCGCGGGATCAGCCCAGGGGAGAAAATAGAACCCTGTATCAGCCTGAGCGGGTTTCACAGTTAGAGCGCCAGGTCCAAAATATGGCACGGGATCTGGGTCACATACTGAGGGCTCAACAGAACCCTCAGAAGAGCATGCCACCGCAGAAAGCCCCAAACTCTGGGCCTGGTGCTCCAGAACAATGACGGGGGCAGCACCCCGATAACCCACCGGTTCCCAGGGAGGAGGCACAAGGGGAAGGGGGTGTAAAGCCTTGGAGGAAGCTTCCTTCCCCACTTGTAAACAGCCCCTGGAAACCCAGGAACCGGAAACAAAATCTCCTACCCCTGGAAGTCTGCCACCCAAGGAGCAGAGAGGAGGTAGGAGAAACAAAGGACCCAAACAGACCCATTTTGTGGAGGAGGTACAGGTCTTCCAATTTGAGGGAGAGGGATCCTCAGAGGATCCTGGGAAAAGGATCTTCTCCTTCAGAGATGGGGGAACCCCTCCCAAGGAAAAATGGGTCCCAATGTATTACAACCCAGACTGGGTAGATGTGGGGTTTGAGCTGTCGCTGCCCTTCATCCTATCCCAGAACCAACAGCATCAAAATCCCCGGGTTCAAACCCATTCTGGTGACTGCCTCCAAAAAGGGGGGGCGGCCCAGGACTAGAAACAGGGAACTCGAATATCCTCTTTCAAGTTGTCAACTTTTTCTTGCAGATTCCCATGACTCTCCACAGAATTCTGCACAAATCTCTTCTCTCGCAATGTCCAAAACCAGAAAGTTAGCCCACCAGTTGTCCAGAAAATGTGCATTATCTGTGCCCCCTTGAGGAGAAGGAGGGAAGATACTATGCCCCGGTACAAGTACAGGGGCAGGGTACAATTTTGGCACTGGTGGACACTGGATCTCAAGCTACCCTTCTGTCCAAAAAGGCCTTTGATTAAATAAATTCAGGAAGGGGGGAAAAATGCCAGATTCCTCTCACCTCTCTTCCTGGGCAACTGCAGAACTTTGTTGGGAAGGAAGTTCCCGTTGAGGGGACTGCAGATTTGGACATTAAAATTGGACGACACAAGGTGAAACATCTGGTCATAGTAGTGACTCCAGAGGCCACCCCTTGTTTACTAGGGAATGACCTCCTGAGAAGGTTGTCATCACTAATAGATTGCGCAAACAAGATCCTCTGGTCTCAGACTAGCCGACCAATAAAATTAAAACAGAGTGTCAACCATATTAGTTTAAACGGCACATGCCACATGGTTGAATAAAAATCTGACCAAGTAGAATTCCACTTCCAGAACAACCAAATTCCAGACGTGACAGTAATAGCATTAGGACAACAGACTGGTGATGGGGGGACCTCTCTGTTTCTGAAAAATCAACCTTCCTTCCAGTTTAAGGTGGTATTCCACACTGGAAGGGAACAATCTGAAATTCTTTACTAATCCACAATCAGAAACTCCCACTCCTATAGTCCAGAAAGAGGTGAAATCAGCTCAGAGCCTGGCTGATGTTCAGCAAATTGGAGAGCAGTTGTTCATCCCTGTTCAGTTAAATGAAGGGAAGGACTCTGTTCTCCCCCGAGTGTGTGTGAACAACGGTAAGAGCTTCATCAGCGAAGCCATGTTCCGCCAACTCCCAAAAGATCCAGTCAGTCCCACATTCAAACTGATAGACAAATGGGAAATGGATCAGGAAATACCCAATTCCAAATATCTCCTGCCAAGCAGGTGTATGCTCAAAATCTCCATTGGCAACAAGAGCACAGTCCATAATTGTTGGGTCGTGCGAGACGTCACTGCCGCGTTTTACTTAGGCAGTGATATTCTCAATCGCTTTGCCATTACTTTGGACCTAATAAACTTCAAAGCTTGGTCCCGATTAGCTGATAATCCCATGGGCTTTGATGATACAGAAAAAGCATTTAGGTCAGCTCAATTGCTACCTTATGCAGTTGAAATTCAGGTTAAAGAGGAAGTCACCATCCCGGAAAGGACCCGACAATTCTCCCTGGAAGTGAAAGTTAAAAGAGGACAAAAATGGAAAAACCCTGATGCTTATTTTCATCTAAATGCTTCTCTCCAATAGCAAGGGTTGGGGGTAAACCCAACATCATTAGTCAACATAGAACATGACACCATTCCAATAGAGGTGGATAACAGCGACTTAAAGAGTATTACTCTAGCCGCAGGCACCATTATTGGAATGGTGGTTGATGACCGACATTTCGCCATTGATTTAGGAAATGAAGTGTTAGGACCAATCCCCAAGGATTGTTTTGACAGTGACAGTGATGACAATACAACACCAGACAGGATCTTTACCCGGCATGGGGGGAACTTCCTGGTGTACACTTCCTGCACTTATGGTAAGGAAGATGTGACTTGTGACTTCAGGAGGGATGAGGTGATTTTCCAGGTCCATGAGGGCTGCCTTTCCCACCTGAAGCCTCCAGTCCAAATCAGCACCCTGACCAGGGACTTCTCCACCCAGCTGGAGGAGGCCGCTGAGATAGCAAAACCAGAAGTCTTTCCAGTCTTCAGGCAGATGGTTGAAGAGAGAGTCAACCTAGCTGATGTCTGTGTGACTCTGGAGCAGAAGCAAAAGTTGAAACACGTTTTCTTGGATTTCCAAGATCTCTTTGCGGTAGACTCATATGACTGTGGTCGCACCGACATCCACACAACTTCCCACGGACCCTGGCATGACTCCAGTGTTTGTGAAGCAATATCGCTTGCCTCTCGCATCCATGGAGTCCCTTACTGAAATAATTAAGAACCTTGAGTCCCGGGGGATAATCCGTCCAGTCCACAGCACCTTCAATAATCCGGTGCTGGGAATATTGAAGCCAAACAGCCAGTGGAGACTCTGCGCCGACCTTAGGGAGCTCAACAAATGGGTCCATACTTCTTGATGGCCTCTTCCCTACATTGACCTAGGGCTGGCCCAGATTCAGGGGTCACAGGTATTCACTGCAATAGACCTGACCAATGGATACTGGACTGTGCCTGTCAGTAGGGAGGACCAATACAAGCTGGCTTTTACCTTCGGGGGCCAGCAGTACACATGGACCCGGACTCCCTTCGGATACCTCAACTTCGGAAATGAATTCAACATTTTCCTACACAAGGCCATGCCCGACCTGGGTGCAAGGGGTAACCTGGCTTATGTAGATGATGTCCTCATCAAAAGTTCAACCGTGGGGGAACACATAGCGGAAATCCGTTATGTTCTGAACCAGTTCAGGGCCGCCGGAGAAAAACTTTCCTTTCAGAAAGCACAGTGGTGTAGAACCCGTGTTAATTTCTTGGGGCATGAGATTACTCCTCAGGGTCTCTGTCCCCAGGAAACGAAAGTGGAAGCACTTCAGAAACTGAAAGACCCCACAACTCTGCGGGAACTACGGAGCCTCCTTGGACTGACTAATTACAGCAGAAAGTTTATTGAGGGCTACGCAGAGATCACCAGACCCCTGATTCATCTCTTGAAGGGGGGGGGTAAAGTGGGAATGGGGTCCAGAACAATCTGAGGCAGTAAGACAACTCAAAAGAAGCCTCTCACAAGTGCCTTGCGTAGCTTACCCTGTCAGAAACAAGGAGTTTTTCCTGGAGACAGGGTTCTCTAATACGTGCTTGACGGCAGTATTATACCAAAAGCATGACAAGGTCAATAAAGTAATCTCTTATGCGAGCAAAACTTTATCCTCGGTGGAGGAAAAATTCAATGATCGTGAAAAGGCACTCCTGGCAACGGTGTGGGCATTGAAGAATTACCGCCCGTTCATCCAAGGGGAACACATCATAGTGGAGACTCCACACCAGCCTCTGCAATATCTCTAAAGTGACAGAATCCGAGCCGGAAATGTGAGCAATTTCCGAATTACTTCCTGGATTCTGTCAATGCAAGGCTTTCCTGTGGAGGTCAGATATGGCCAAAACAAGAAGAGTCCCCTCGCGCAAGGTCTGGCCGACTTGCATGATTGTGCCAGAGAAAACTGTCTCGAGGACGAAAGTCTAAAAATCAAGGACAACATGGAGGCATACCTTAATTCCCCACACAAAGTCTTTGAAGAAGACTAGTGTGAGGGAATACCCACTGTCTATGTGGATGGATGCTCTTACCATGTTGACAACAATGGGGAGAAAGAACTGGTGGCCGGTGTAGGGAATGCATGGGTGAATGAGTCCCCAGAACCCTCCGCTGTGTACAAAATTGGTCCCCGAAGTAGTCAGGTGGCAGAATTGATGGCTGTGCATCAGGCCATCCTCACTGCTGTCCAACATCAACTCCACGAACTGGTCATAATCACAGATTCAGATTATGTACGGAACGGGTTCGTGGAGCACCTGGTCAATTGGAAAACCAGAGGCATGTTATGTGCTAATAACAAACCCCTGAAACATGGGAAGTTAATTCAAAACATTGATGATCTGGTCACCTCGAATGGGATGACCATCTACTGGAAGAAGATCAAGGGTCATTCCAAAGTAGAGGGACCAGACAAAGCTTTAAATGACTTAGCTGATCAGCTGGCCAAAACCGGGGCCATCCAAGGGAATCTAATAGAGATTGAGTCCCTGTTGGGGGAAATCCAGGTCACTGCTATCACTAGGTCCCAGACAAATGCTCACAATGATCTTTCAACTGCACAATGGAGTAAGGAGACCCCAGATGCTGATTTGATTCCAGCTCAAAAGGGGGATCCAATAATTGGTAAGTTTTACCAACACATTGAGGACCCTGAGAACTTTCCCCTGACGGATACCGATTACATTGGGAAAGAGGACCTAAGAGTGTTGATGAAATGTCCAAAGATATTCCGAATCCAAGACGGTTTGTGGGTAAGGAAATCCCAAGCTGGCCATGATCAGTGGGTGGTCCCTACCTCATTCCGAATCCTGATGTTAAGTCACGCCCATGATGCGGCCACCGCTGGTCATAGGGGGTTTCATACAACACTTGAGATCTTAAGAGAGGTTGCATACTGGCCACACATGGGGCAGGACCTCGACCAATACTTGAAGGGGTGTCTTGTGTGTGCACAATTTCAGCCAACATCCCTCACACACCGGGCGCCTCTCCAAAAGAGGGTGATGACACTGCCATGGTCAGATTTGCAAATCGACTTCATAGGCCCCGTGATTCGCTCCTCTAGGGGAAACAAGTACATGTTGACGGTCACATGCTTGTTTACCAAGTGGGTGGAATGTCTCCCAGCCCCAAACTGCAAGGCAGAAACAGCAGCTGCCCTGATTATCAACCACATCTTTTCGCGTGTTAGTCTACCCCAAAGGATTGAGTCAGACAGAGGTAGCCATTTTATCAGCGAAGTAATGACTAAGATGTGGGAGATACTGGGGGTGAAAAGGAAGCTACATATTGCTTACCGGCTAGCCTCTTCTGGTGCAGTGGAGAGATACAACAGAACCATTGTGAGCATATTAAAAAATTTTGTGGCAGATTCAGGGCCAAGTTGGGATATCCGATTACCTCTGGTCCTAATGGCCATCAGATCTACCCCTTCATCTGCAACTAAAATGTCACCGTTTGAGCTGATGACTGGACGCAAGATGGTGCTTCCCCAGCATTTGCTCTACAGGACCCAAGAGCAGACATTGATAAATGCCTCCACAACTCAAGAGTATGTGGAGAATTTAAGGAAACACTTTCAACATGCTTTTGCCTATGCTCAGCGGAATCTAGAAAGATCAGCTGATAGCATGAAGACCCATTACGATTTGAAAACTTCCAGGAAAGTATATAACGTGGGAGACCGGGTCTATCTATACAATTTCCAAAGAAACCAGGCCAAATAGCGAACATTTTTGCCTACATGGAAGGGACCGTTTGAAATTATAGACAAGATCTCCCCAGTTGCCTACAAGATCCGCATCCCCAAAGGTAGTTCGGCAGAAGGGGAAGACAAGTGGGTCCATATAAATCAGTTAAAGTGTTTCCATCCAGGCACACTCTGCAGTAACTGGAGGAGTCCTCTGCAATACCAGAGGGGGACACTCCAGAGTAATTCAGTTCCAACCCTAAAATATCCCACATATAGTCTCTAAAATATTATGATTCTTGAATGCAAATTGTCTCCTGATTAAAAAAAATGTATATGTTCTTGTCTCCTGATCAAAAAAAAATGTATATGTTCATGTCTTTGGATTTATAAAATGAATATGCCGCCCCACTATATCAATAGTGGGGGAGAAATGTCTACGAATAGGTATTGCCGCTTTGCTTTGTCATCCTAGGAGAGATGAAACCATGGAGACTGACCAAGGAAGACGATCTGGGGACTGGGAGCAAAGATCCGAGGGGCCCGGGGTACCGCCCAATACACCCATCAGGACCGGCGAGGAGAACCGATCGATCCACCCTGATGGAGGAAAAGATGCTGAACTTTGTCATCTGCGGAATCGGACGAAGATGATGCGGACATCCCAACGCGTGGATCAAAACATCCTTTGCACCCGACTCCCCCTCGACTCGAAATCAAAGCGCAGTCGGGTGGGGGGGCTTGTTGGGTGTCCTGACCCACATTTGGACTATTATGTTGCAACATTTGGTGCTGTGGGCTTAGGAAATCCAAGATGGCGGAAAAGGCCACATTTGCGCCAGGAACCAGGAAAACAGCGCAGTTTTTGCACACACCAAAATGGTCACCTGACCTACCACCCACCAGTGCGAGCATGATGGGCCAGGAGTGTCATGAGTGGAATGCGTGCCAAAGGAAAAACAGCAGTGCTTGTTAGCTCAAAAAGCGCTTTGAAATCACCTTTGTTTCTCTGAAATGCAAGCTAAAAATGCCTATTTTAAACATTGCAAGATATTCAAAAATCTCCAATGAACACCAGCAGACATTTGGCAGAATGTAGTCTTGTGTGCATACAAAATCTGGAAAGATGAAGAGCCCAAAACAATGTTTATAACAAAACTGGCTGAGCTGTGGATGTCAGCAGCTGAAGTGAAATTGGACTTAAAGCCACTAAAATTGAAATGTTTAAAATAAATGAGTGGCCTACTTTGAGTGTCACATAGGTTGCAACTGTTTAAATGTCATAGTTTTGAACTTAGAATCAGCATTCTAGCTGCATGTGTAAAAATTGTAAGTTTGATTTGGATGAAGAAAAACTGGGAACAAAAGTGACATTTGGCTGAAGCCTGGCTTGAAGAGATTGAATTCTGCCCGGCAACTACACCCGACAGGAGTGGAAACTTGCTCAGCCGCTGCATTCCCAGGCCTGGCTGCCTTCTGCTGTTCCCACCAAAAGGAGATGACACCTCCCTGATTGAATCAGGGGAGGAGCACCTGGGAGCAGGGAAACAGAACAACGAGCCTTCCTTGGCTCAGGCAAATGTTAAATTAGGGGGGGTCGTAAATGGCTTCCTCTTGAGAGAAACTGGGAGGGGCAGTGCCTCTGGGAGCAACTTGAGTTGGAGGAAGTGGACAAACCAGAAATTCCACCATGTGCTTTGGGAAACCACACCTCTCTGGGCCAGAACATAATTTTAAAAAGATGGATAATTCATAGTACGGACTTGTCAAAATTATATAATTAATATAATTATTCTTGTGATTTTTCTGTGCACATTTTAAGAGGTGTTATGACTCTGTGGTATGTTCTTGGGGGTAGTAGTGGAAAATAAGGTATTACTCCGAATGTCTGTATGTTAAAAATCTGACACTTTATCATCTGATGCTCATATTCCTTGTGCATGTTTGTGTAAATTCTGGAAAAGTTTAGAGGTTGTGTTCTTGATGAAAAGGGCAGAATTCTGTCATAAATGGACACGACATCTTACAAAGACAGGGATCAGAAGGTTTGGTGCTACAGAAAATATGTTAACTGGACATAAAATATTAGAAAAATTGTACGTAGATAAATATGTATTTGGATCAAGAATAGATTTGTGTGCAAATTGACCAGGGGTGGATCCTCTGACCCATAAACTACCTCATCACGATGACACTCCATTTCCTTCCCCCAATCAAGGGAGAGAGGAGAGCTTGGCCAATGATAACTTGTGAGGGGCAGGCTTTGTTATGCCCACGCACACACCCACTTTCAAAACACATAAAAAGAGACTGCTTGGACAGGCAAGACATTCACTTTCCACTTTCTTGCGACGCATTTTGCCGGACCAGACAATATCCAGAAGGACCATCTCCAGAACCAGAGACCAGACCACTCTGCAGTGCCAAGAACTTTTGCCAGAACCAGAGACCAGACCGCTGTGAAGTGCAGAGCAGAGCTGACCCAGAGAGCTGTAACTTCAGAAACACCTGCCAGGAGTCCAGTCCAAACCTGATCAGACCTTGACGGCCTATTTCAAATTTATAGTGTGAGTACTCAGCTAGAACTGTGCCAGAACTAATCTCTTAGTTTAAAATGATCTGATTCAAAACATTTGAACCTGTCCAGAACTGCATCATAGGAATCGTGTGTTCATTCTGTCATTTCAAAGCTGTAAAAGTGTCATTTTGTCATTCTGAAGTTTACTTTAATTTCGAAAAACTACCTTCACAAATTCGTCCGTATCTTTTGAATCATAGGTTCTAGGAACAAGATTTAACTTTCCAATAAGCCTAAAACCGACTTTCTATTCCTTATAGTTATTCCGTAATCGCGCTCGACGCATTCGGAAAAATTGCCGTGAATTGTCATTTCGGTCAATTTCGCTTTCTGTCAAAATAGCCGCTTTTGCTTGAACTGCTTAAATTCGTTTACAACCTGCTAATCTCTCATTGAGCATCGCAAGTGTGACTTGAATTCATTTTAAATAGCTATCACCTACCCTGAACCTCTTATAGGGAATTAAAAGCATTTTTAGCATATTTTACTTCATTGCCACCACATTTAAAAGGATTTGCCTGCTTTAAAATCATACCTGTTTTCCTCTAAATTCGCTGGGGGGAACTGGAACTTTGTATTGCATTTTGTTTGTGTTCCTGAAAATTGTGTGCTCCCCTTCCATCTCCTTCTATTGCATAGGGGGGGAGTGAATTGTCAAAGAAAAAGTGATCATATTATCTTTTATTGAAATCATATCAAGTTTATTTCTGTGCTGCATTTTTCCCTCATTGCTTTCCTTGAAACCATAAAAGTATTTTTTTGCTACCTTATCCTTCCTATACTAACTCCTCATTGATTGTAAAGAAGTGTGCTAGTGTCAGATTATCTATTGTTGATCAACATTATATACATAAGGGCGCTATCAAATATTAATTTATTATAAAAGTGTGATATATATATATATTTATTGTTTAATTTTTCCAATAAATCTTTTAAATTGCAAAACAAACCTACTTCTTGGCTCAGTGAGATCGGGGGATTCATAGAGAGGGGTGTTATACAAGGGTTTATCATCCAGAGTATAACTCGTCATAAAAATATATAAATAAGGGCTTCCCTTGGGCGTCCCAGACGAAGCACTGACTTAGTGGGATTGCTGATTTGAAGTCACTTAACAAGATATTGCCTTCGCTGCACAAGGAGAGAGATGTCTGGCACACAATATCCACCGGCCCATCTGACAAAGACACACACACAAACATTTGTGGTTCAGGTCTCTCCTCAAGAGCCACCTTTTCAGCCACTAGTCTCCATGTGCTATGGAATGCAGTACTAGAGGGAAATGCAGCCCACAGATGTTTACTGTGCAAGTTATGGCACTCACTCACAGCGTTCACCACCCTACCTCCTTTACTGTATTTTTTCCGTTAGGAGCTTTTGTTAACTTGTATCTCCTTTAAAGAGACAAACAAGTCCACTATTGTTTATTGAAGCAATAGCACAGCGATGTTTTACTTTCCATTAACCAAAGGTGTCAGTAACCCACGGCTCTCTCAGGACAGAGAGCTGTCTGGCCATCTAAGCACTGATGCACTCTATTTCCAGAGGTCTATGAACTTGATAATTATTGTATGTTTTAATCAGATGTTGCTTTTTTAACATGTTTTAGCGTATTCATTGAATTGTATTTGTTCTTGCATTGCACATGCGCGATGGAATAATCTGAAAGAAACATACATGAATGATAACAGTAGCAACCCAAACAACAATAGTGCAAAGCCCCCAAAATAAAAGACTTTTAAACCATAATAATTGTAAACAAATTAATCAGGAAGACTAGAGAAATCCTACCCCTTAAGAGAGCAAAGAGAATGCAGAACGTGGTGTACGGGAACTCTAGGTGATGACCATGGTTGATTAGGCAAAGGTAGTTGTAGCAATCAATGGTCAAAGGGATATTTCTTGAAGACACGGTAGAGCATATGATTTAAAAATCAGGATCCCAGAATGTGGACCGGGGAACTAGCCTTTAAAGTACCTTATTTAGTTGTATTTGGGGTTCAGGAGCATTGAGCCAGGCTTTTCAGTATCAAGACAGAGCCTGGATCCTTCCTGCTCTGGGCTGGAGTCAGTCATGGAGCAGCTTCAACAGGTTCCCACAATGAAGTGCTGTTCAAGAGCAGTGTCGGCGTGTGGGTAGAAGACACTGGGAATGAGGGGCGGTGTCAGGTCAGTGGCCTTGGTGACCTCATTGACCTAAGGGACAGTGAAGCAAGGACTTACCTCTGAAGACATTTAAGCTTGTACTGCTCCAACACCACACTGGGTCTCTACCAACATGCTGGCTTGGAGCTCAAAGATGTTGGTGATCCGGCATTGGTGTCAAGTTAGGAACGCCAGAAGACCTGGCAGGTATCAATGCCGAAGCTCCACCATCTCTGAATCTGAGTGAACTCGGAGATGCAGGGCAGTTCAGCATTTAGATCAAGGGTAACTCTGGTAGGTCCTTTGCTGCAGCTTGGAAGCCACTGAAGGTGGTCAAACTAGCATTAAGGCAGTTTGGAGATGCAGGGGGAACCAGGCTTCCCTTCCTTGGTTCTGCAGTGGCTTTGAGTCCCAATACAGTGTCTCCAGTAAAAATGCCAGTTCTTCTGTTGCACTCATACTCCATGGAGCTTGCCTAACACCTACAGGGATCCTTCAATTGCAGTGACACAGTCCTGGTTGCGGTAACCTATAGTTCAATTGCAGTGACACAGTCCTGGTTGCGGGCACCTAGAGTAAGGCAAGGGTCCAACAGCAGTCTCTCCCACTGCTTCAAGTGTATAATTAGGAGGCCCGGTTAAGTAGTAGGGGTGGCAAAGATCTGGATGGCAGGAAAGAGCTTGGTAGGTGGGCCTGGGGTGGCAGATGAGCGAAGGAGGTAGCACTGAGGGTGGGCTCCATCTGGAGAAGCTCACAAGAGCCTTCAGGATTCATGGCCACACTAGAAATAGTGACCAGAAGGCTTAGAGCCTGATTGGCTTCCAGGATTGCATTGTACTCCTGTTGTGCGAATATGAGTACAGGCATTACATTGTCTACACATGTGATGAATGCACTTTGACACCTTGTATGTTACAGGCTAGCTAGCGCATACACCCTGCCAGGCTTGAGAGATTGAGTGCCAGTAAATTGAATATTATTACATTGTGTTATTTACAGTGCTACATAATGATAAAAACACAGCACGGAAGCATTCTATGAATCGGTTTTTATTAATGCAATCAAAAATCAACAAGGATTCAGAGTCAGAAATAAATAATAGCATTCCATTCTCTCCAGTATGAACGGAAAAATAATCTATGTAAAGTGTTCAATAATATCACAAACTGTGCTAGACCATTTCTGTGCAGTACTAAGTTGAGGGGTGCAGTTTTTTTAGACCTGCCTTCTGAAGACACCTTTGATAGCCTACAACCCAAACCAGGAGGCGGTGAAGTGGCCCAGAAGGGCCGATAAAGACAGGACAGCAGTGAAGTGATACCCTGTGTTTATCTCTCCAAAAGAGGCCCCTAACCTTTGGAGAGAACATTCCACACTTCAACTGCTTCCTGGGTGAAATGCCCTGGCATCCGAGCACGCGGTGTAAGGGCCACGACTTCACTTGTTCCCAGGGAATATTTCTGAGAGACCAAATCCAGTGACTGCAAAGGAAAACACCTTTTGCGGTATTCAGGAAATGTGTGCACATTTTACCCAAGAATCATACACTTTTTTAATGTATGCAATGTTTATTATACTAATATATTCATAGCCAGTGTAGTGACTGATTTTGTTTTGTTCATTCATTTATTGTTTCTAAACGTGGGATAGTGATTCGAACCTGTGTTCCGCCGCGCTGTCTTGCTTTCAAGTCAAACGCGTGTCCCTGAGCTTTCCTTCCTCCTTTGTTAATTATAGTAATTTCTCTTTTACATTCGAATAACCGAACTGGAGCTGATTATTTGGAAACCTGTGAGAAGTGTGACGATACTGACCTCGCTAGTGCTCTCTCACCTTTGCAGCTAGTCTACGCCTATAACTGCTGCTCACTCATTCCTACCCCCACTTTACGGCCGCCCCCTCCCCATATCTCACAATGCTCTCATGCTGGCAGACCTGCTCTTTTATGTCCTTGAACTTTCAGCCCATCCGGGCACTCTACCATGCAACACAGACCCCTTACCGCTCACTCGAACTTACACTTACACCCACGACCCATATAATTTATGAGTGCTCGCCCTCCTGCCTTTCCCAATCGCACGTGCCTTGTCACTCCCACACTTACTCCATCCTCTCAACTGTGCATTGTCACCTTCACTGCTTCTTCTTCAATTTCAACACTGCCCTCTGGCCCTTGACACTCACAATCAAGGACCGCGACAAGACCTTTCCACTTTTTAGTTTGGACTATCGTATAACCGGAAACTATTGCAATGGAGTTCAGATAGGGAGGAAAGGCATAAGAGGAGGAACACATAGGGCCTCATTACGAGGTTGGAGGTGGCCTTGCCGGTTATGCCAGCAAGGTTACCTCCAAACTCGCATCCGGGTAATTGCCCTTTCGCAGGTGCTGGGCCCGTTACATCCCCATTCCCATTGAGCCCCACGGGGAGGGTGGTAGCACCGGTACCGTTAGTGACGGTACCGGTGCTACCATCATGTTCTGCTTGCGGGTGCCGGTACGGCAACCAGGTCAGACTTGGTGGCTGCAAGGGCACCCGCAAGCAGAACTCCGAGTATGGCGGTACGGTAGCAACGGTGCCGGTAGCGATACCGGCAATTTGTTGCCTTACCACCTAAATGTTTTTTGGTTATGTGCCGACCCATTTCCTTCACATGGTCTGCTAATCCCTATGCCTATGCCCATTCCCAGTTCCTGCTTGTTCCCGCCCAAAACACCTCCTCATGGGAACTCTTTGAGCTCACTTTAGTCACGCCTTACCATCAGGCTTTGAATTCAAAGTGCCAGCCAGGGTTTGTTCAAAGCAGTCTTCTGACAGTTAATGACTTAAACACCTTACTAGTGTAATAAAAATGTCTTGCCAGGCCTGCCTTCAGCCATTCCATTTATAAGCACTCTGTAAGTCCTTCACAGAAGTCCTGTTAAAAACAAACTGAAGTCCTGTTTAAAACAAGCATTAGCAAAGCCAACATTTGTGGCTTGTTCGTAAGTTTTAAGCGTGTGCCAGGCACTGCTATTAGATGCTACCCTTGGCATTTTGGTTAAATGACATTCCGGATTGTAACGTGGTGCCAGGTCAGAGGACCTCATGCCCCCAGACCAGTCAAGAGTGAAAAAAGCAAGGGGCAAGGGCCTATCTTGCCACCGTGTATAGAGTGGGGTGGGGGGTATTCTTGCCACTGCAGCGTGTGCTGAGAGTGGTTGGGCAGGAGTGCCCTATTTGGGGTTTAGTCTTATGCAAGGAGTAGGACTCGTGGGGTATCCTGCCCTCAGGGGTGTGCACATTGAGAGAGGAGGGCCCTCTCATTGTGTCAGGCATCCTCACCACCTGCCCTAGGCTAGAGACAAATTTAATAGTAGCCTCACAATTACACGAAATATTATCTGAAGGGAAATAGGGCCTCATTACGACCCTGGCGCTAATGGGTTAAAGGCGCCGTAAAAGGCTGCGGTGCCGTTAACCAATTAGCGCCTTACTATGAAGTCCCTTTGCGGGACCCGACCTGAACGGCTGGTCTAGACCAGCCGTTAAAGTAGGGACCCGCAAAGGGACCTTGGTGCTAAGTACGGTACCGCAATTTGCGGTAAAGTACTTAGCGCCTTCCCCAGTACCATTGAGCCCTATGGGGCAAAAATGGGAATGGGGAAGGGCCAATGTTCAATGGGGAATTACCGCCCCGCCAACCTCGGAATGGGGTGGTAATTCCCCATTGAACATTGGACGACTCGTTACGATACCGGCACCAACCATGGTGCTAATAGTGCCATGGTTTAGCGCCAGTATCGTAATGAGGGCCATTTTGTACTAGAAATACATTATCGTCCATAACAAGAGCAGTCACACAACAAGAAATACAACTATGGCAGAAACGCAATCAACAACTCTTAGGTAGAGGAATGGCTCACCTCACGGGCCTCTTCGGCCTGGCTGATGCTACCCTGCATGGGCATGATTCTGTTGTTGTAGCCTATATCCAACTGATGGCGCGTGCCCTTAGTGTTAGTGATGTGTTGTTTATATTCCTGAGCTGCGCAGGGGGGATACTGGGTTATTGAGGCTGCCCAATAGTAATACGAGCATGAAAACAATGTCCAGGCATCCTTTTTTGTGCGCTCCACCAACCTTTTTTATATTGGCAATTTGTGATTTCAATTTTTTGTGAAGCACTTTTGAATAGTTCTTATTTTCAGTACAGCTTTCGTTGCAAATTATGTTAATTTACATACATATATTTTCATCAATGTTCCTTCTTTGGAAGTAGCATGTGTTGCATTCATTTATTCAGTTCATGTTTCCTCACCTTGCTGATTAATACATTTTTGTTCCGCGCTGTATAGTGGCGCTTTCTAACAGTACATCATTTGTAGCCAATTGCATATATTGCGTTCCTATATTAAACTGGTATTCCCTTTGTTCCTCTCTGAATGTTAATACTTTCTAACAGTACATCTTTTGTAGCCAATTGCATATATTGCGTTCATATATGAAACAGGTATTCCCTTTGTTCCTCTCTGAATGTTGATACTAATAGTATATCATTTGTAGCGAATTGCATACGTTGCGTTCATATATTCCATTGATATTCCCTTTGTTCCCTCAACACGTGTTTCTCCATTTGTCTTTTAATGGTTCTTCAGGAGGGCTGGCTTTATATCATTTGTGATGTGTTGACTTCCGTGTATTCTATGATTCTATGTGCACGGAGTTTTGAGATGCAACTTGTGATACTTTGTCTATTTTGTTTATTCGCAGACTCGTGCCTTTCTGGGTTCACTAGGTTTTTCACCTCGTTACCATGGAAACCCCATCGGCATGATAACCTGCATGGGTCCCTTACCAGGACGAGGCTGATGCGTTGGCAGACACTCAGGTATCACCTATAGATGTAAGGTGCCCCCGCTTTAGCTACCTGGATAAGGGGTGTTCCATCAGATGTCCTCTGACCTGCGGTCCTGCCCATGTGACGAATCCAGAAAACATGCAACGTCTAGTACCAAACGAAAAGTGTCACTAAGCACGACTCCTGCCATGTTTTTTTTTTTTTTTTTTTTTTTATTTAGCTGAATTTAATCAACTTTTAAAAACAACATATTATGTACAATAGAATTGAGAAAGAGAAGAAAACAAAAATACGAAAAAACAACAACAAAAAAGAAAAAAACAGGTTCAAATACAAAAAATAACAAGCACAATAAGTACATTTCTATATGTGAATAAATAACAATTTTGACTTGGCTCATCCGATCATGTTCATTTGCTGAATTTGAAATATAAAAAAGTAAAAAAAATAAAAATAAGTTTTTAGTTAGCTGGCATCTCCCACTTTAAGACATTCTAGAAGGTTCACATCATGTAGAAAACGAATGACATTGATTCTAAGTGATATATTTTTACCTTCAAGTATCATTTGCCATAGTAAATCTGAAGACAAGGTAGCATATTCTTTGAGAGCAGGTTTGAGAAATTGAATTTGTTTCATATGTAAAGAAGTACATTCAGTGAGCAGATGTTTAAGTGTTTCTTTCTGACCAAGATCTTCACAATGTCTACAGCTATCATCAACCAACAATTTCCGTCTCTCTAATATCTCGCGTGTTGGACAAAGATTGAATCTTAACCTAGAAAATTCAATTCGATGTGTGACTGACGGGGACTTAAGTAGATATGGTTCCACTGAACCCTGTTTTTTATGAAACAGAAAATAATTTTTAAAGTCACGCAATTTTGCACAATGCTCTCGAGTTCTAATCCAGTCAGCATCAAACATCATAGTTTTTGCCTTATTTGGATTTTCAATTAGAGTTTGCAATGACACATCTGCTTCTGCTAGTGCATTAATCGCAATTAGGCGCCATTTTGACATGTGTAATTCTTTGCTAGTAAATATATAAGTTGACAAGGTGCCTATCAGCATCAAAGTGTTCATAGTCATTATACATTTGCGAAACAAACTAACAATAGACCAGAGGTGTCGAGTATATAAAGAAATTAAACCCAGTTCATGTCTAATCCAAGAGATAGAAATACAATTTGGAAGACCTAGGCATCGTCTCCAATACAAACTCTCCAGTCTATTCCAGAACGATTCGGGCATTAGTGCCTGTGTTTCCGAACCATAAAGGAGAATCGGAGTGACCTTTTGACAATAAAAAGTTACTGCTGGGATAATTGAGAACTTCCCCAGCCTTGCCTGGATGATCTTTATTTGTGCAAGCATCTGGGTCAATTTTCCAGTGATGGTATGCCAATGTGATTGAGTTCTAACATTAGAGATGGTCACACCTAAATAGGTGTATTGATTGACCACTTCAAGACTCCTGCCCTGTACAAAGCACACAAAAAGAAAAAAGTGTGCCAATCACCCAATCCTTACCTATTCAGACCTGCTGCAATGCTGCCCTCAGCCAGCCCCACACGCCTTGACTCACAGCAAATCACTAAGTTCAATAGCTGTGCTGAATTGACGTTCAGCTCGTTGGTGGTGCATTGTAAGGCCAGCCAGGCCGCACCTGCGGGTTGTATGCAAGCACACCAGAGCACGTGTGGTTCCCTAATGAGCCCGCAGTAATGCGCACGTGCAAGGATCAAATCACGGGGCACCTCCATCATGCCTAACTTGCATGGCTAACATATAACAAACAGTAAACGATTCCATATGGCTAAAGTTAGAAAATGGTTTAGGAAGCTGTCAGTGGATACTCAACTGATAGCTAAAACAGAATAAATCATACAATTTAACAAATAGACTATACCACCAGTCATGCTAGACTTCAGTTGTGCCTATTGTTGAAAGCACATATCACAAAGAAACTCAGAAATATATAGAGAAAATATATATTTATTTATAGAAGTGAACATGAATATGTGGCCATAACAAGTGGCCATATTCATGTTCACTTCTATAAATAAATATATATTTTCTCTATATACCATTAATGAGAGAATTTACACAGGTAGGTAAACAAATATCGACAAATCTCCACATATATGCAAAATACATTCAATTTTGATGGGAAAGGGAAAAAAAGGGGGGAACAGAGGGATGAGTAGAGAAGAAGAACATAACATAAACAATGAATTGTAACAGAAAACACTTGTTCTGATAGGAGTCTTTGAGGCCGATTCATGGAATTAATGTGCGCTGAAATGTTCCACGCAAGCGTGCGAATCGCAGTGCCAGTGCGAAAATCGCAGCGAAACCCGCGCAGAGCGATTCATGGAAGTCCGTGCGCGTGTAAATCCCAGGATGTGTGCCATAATTCTGCGTGGCGCTCGCTGGCGCACACGTCTACAAACAGCGTGCGCTACGTGCACAGCGAAATCGCACATAGCACGGTGCACACAACAAAAGTAGGAGGAAGAGGGGGCGTGACACGCGGAATGGGGAACAACTCGTGAAAATGTGGGCGTCACAGGGAAAGTACAGGAGGCAAGTGCACAGAACGGCCACACGCACGTTCAAAACGCATATTCATGGAATTGAACGGGGCAAAGGCGTGCGCCAAAAGAGACACGCTAATCAGGAAACACGTACGCCAGCAGGAAGCAGGTGTACGTGGACCCGCGCAGCATAAAAGGGCGCGCAAACAACAAACAAGCACAGACGCCTGAATGAATATACCGTTCCTAGCAGCAGTGGTCGTGGGATACCGCAGGAGGAGGAGGAGGATAGTCAGGCCCAGAATTTTTACACCCAGAATCAGCCTTTTTGGGATGCCTGATGACCAGGTGTATGGGAGGTACAGGTTTCCACCTCACATAATACTCGACCTGGTCAGTGAGTGGGAGGATGACCTCACATCACCCACCGTGTGCTCCCAGTGCTCCCAAGCACTCAGCCCCCTGCATAAGGTCCTCAATGTACTGCACTTCTTGGCCACTGGATCATTTCAGCGGACAAGTGCCATAGTGGGGGGGTGTCACAGTCCACGCAGTCACGCTGCCTACACCAGGTCTTGGCCATCATGACTGCACGCCCATCAGTCCGCAGGCACATATACCTGCCCAGAACACCTGCAGAAAGACAGGCTGTCGTCCAGGATTTTAACAGGGTGGCACACTTCCCCAAAGTGCTAGGTGCCATTGACTGCACCCATGTAGCTCTACGTCCTCCCAGGGCATCTGAGCACATCTATAGAAACCGCAAGCACTGGCATGGCATCAACGTCCAGGTAGTATGTGATGCCAAGGGAATCATCACCTCAGTATATGCCAACTATCCAGGGTCCACCCACGACAGTTTTATTTACATAATGTCAACCCTAAACCGGGACCTAGAAGCTGGGCGGCATGGCGATACATGGCTGCTCGGTGAGTATAAATGCCACAGCACATGCATGCATGTCAGATACTGAGTAATGCCACAACCCCATACCCATCATCACCTCCCCAGGGGAGAGTGCCTACCCTCTGAGCACCCACATGATGACGCCAATTCGGAACCCCACCACGCCACCCGAGGTAAGATACAACACATCCCACATTGCAACCCGGGGCATAGTGGAGCGCACATTCGGAGTGCTCAAGTCACGCTTTCGCTCCCTTGACCGTTCTGGCGGGCAGCTGTTATACGGTCCCCCAGTAGTGTGCAGGATCATAGTGGCAGCATGTGTCCTGCACAATGTTGCAACACGCCGGGGTCTGCCCATGGACATGGTGGTGCCCCCACATCCCCAACCACATGCACGGCCGCTGCGCATTTGAGGGCGGAAAGGGCACGGGGTGAGGCAGCCCGTATGCAGTTGGTGGCTAATTACTTTACCTAAAATCACACCCCTGTGGAGTGCACACAGCCCTGGCACATACCAGCTGATAATCAATGATGATGACATAAGGGACAGTCAACTGTCACAACCATACCAGCCTGAGATAGGTCACCTGGAAGTGTTACATTGTGTGCATCCCTACCTACTCAAACACCACCAATGCTGTGTCATCAAAAGACACACTTCTATGCTGCTAAAATCATTACCCCCTTGCAAAATACAACATGACAACAGTGCCATGTCACCCAACCCCTCCCCAGCACCGCCACCCAACACACCATGGCATGTCATGCTATGTGAGAGCAAACAAAGCAATCCCCAAAACATGACACAAGTGTCAAAGTACAGTGTCCCTAATGGAAACTGCCCACACACAATATGCTCCCAGTAATGTAGAACTAACAACACACATGACCAAATACTTACCAACAATACAATTCAGCTACACAACCTCAAACATAGCATAAACATGACAGTACTAAGTTAAAGTAGTAGTAGTCTTACAACCTGATTATGCCAGCACATTGGCCACTTCCAACTGTACAGTGCTGCTGCCACGCAAATGTCTAAGTGCACTGCTTACAACATGAACTCCATCTCCAAAGTAGACGGCCTTGTGAAGACATGAGTAATTAACCAGCAAATTAGGAGAAAGACATAGATGCATAAGCACATAGCAATACACCATGCAGTGTACAATTCAACAACAATATCCACTAGGAATGTATACACAGTATTGACTACAGACTGCCCACACAGCTCATGGGAATCTTACGTCACCATGTAAGTCACTGTCACTTGGGCACACCCTTTGCAAGCCCATGGAAACGGGAAGCAGGAGGGGTGTGTGTCTCACGGACCCAAGCATCTAACCCAAACTCAGGACAAGCCTGCATGTGCCCAGCCAGAATACAGTGGATGCCCACGGGAGCCACACAAGGCAACACACTGTAAAAAAAAAAGTAAAAATCAAAAATCAAAAATCAATGATGGCCATGTGGGGGGGGGGGCACCCAGGAGGTCCGAGGACAGGGTGCGCACCAACAGCCACCTGTGTGGATGTTGGGAAAAAAAACACCTCCATGAGCTCATGGCCTGCATGCCTATGCCACTGTGGGAGAACTGCTGCTGTCGCTCTCATCACCCTCTGCTGCTGCCACAGGAGGTGGTGCTGCCACAGGAGGTGGTGGTGCTATGGGAGGCAGCTCACGCAAAGCCCTAGTATGGTCCTCCATGGCAGCAAGCATGCGGGTGTGGAAGGTCTCGTTCTAGAGGATTATAGTGCAGAGATTCCCATGCAGCACCTGATGTGATGCCCAGATCTCCTCCCGAGTTGCCTGCATCTCAGCTGAGAGCGAACGTGTGAGCCGCTCCAGCTGCTGTTCTGTCCTCAAGTTAGTGGAAGCCTCAAGGGCAACAAGATTCTCCCTGAGGTGATGGAGTTCTACCCTCAGGGCTTCCCTGTGGCCCTGGGACTCTATTGATATCGATTGGCGTAGAGTCTCCAGTGCCGCCCGTCTGTCCCTGTTGGACGCCAACATGTCCTCCCTGTGTGATTGGCAAATGGAGTCTGTTGCCTGCTGTAGTTGCTCCATCTGCCTTTCAGGGGGGACAATGGAAGTGGCCACCCTCTCTATTGCTTGAGCCATCATCTCAACAGATGCTGCCTGTTGGCTTGCCATACCGTACATGGATTGTTCCCATACGGTATTGCTTGGTGGCGTACGGCCACCGCGTCGGCGGGCACCACACCTGTTTGGGGCAAGGTGATCTGCGCCTTGCTGTGCCGGCACTGCCTGAGGCTGCAGGACTGCATTCCCCCTCTGATCTGCTGGCCCAGGAACAGGATCAGATGTTGTGGAGTGTGACCCTGCATCCGTAACCGCCAAAGGCGGACTTACCAACACTGACATCCCCATAGAGGGTTCTACCCCTGGTGCAGGTGGGTTGGACAGAACAGAATCCCTGCCAGAAACACTTACCTGCGACACCACATAGGTCTCATCATCTGAATCAGCACCTGAATAGAGGTTTGGGGAGGTGCACCCAGAGGCACCCCTCGACAGAATGGTCTGCAGCAAGATTGGGTTCTCACCCACCACCACACCACGTCCCCCACTGGTGCCTGGTCGTGCCTGAGATTCCTCCTGGGTCTGCACCATCTCCTCAACCTCAACAACATCAGGTGAGTCATCCCCTGCAAAAACATGAAAGACAAAAAATGGAAACAGGCATTAGCACCATAGCACACAAATAGGCCTGACAAGCTACAGAACCAGTACATGATTTACACATGTCCCACATGACTATAACCCTCCCATGCATGCACTGTCACTGAGTTGGAAGGGGAGGCAAAAGGCAGACACAGATGACACCAAGATGGAAGAGCAACACATTTGCTGCATGCTGGGTAGCACTGCCATCACACATTGGCCTGTGAGTGGCATGTCCATATCACATACATGACACATGCCATCACCCAGATGGCATGTACCATAGCCATGGTACATTCCACAAGTACATCCATATGTCAGTGAATGAATACTGTCAGCCATCCATGTGAGATGGATATGATGAGATGAAAAATGCTACATAGTGTGACAAAATAGGCATGTGCCACACACTGCAACACATCCAGTGTACAAAAATACAGTGATTGCAGGCCGATGTACACATCAATGGTTGTGCACTTCAACATGACAGGAAACAACTATCATGTTCCACATTCAAACAGGCCCCAACATTTCCTATGAGCAGGCCAATACATAATTAGCCTGAATGGTCAAATCATTCACCTATCAAGGTAACACATGTGGGCCAATTCCGGGGTTCATCAATCACAGAAGCATGTCACAAATGTGACAATACGGCTAAGGAATGCGTAGCAAAAGTGGGAGAATTGAAACAATCAGCCTGAACAAACACTGAAAAATACAAACAATGTTGTTGCAAGATGCCACTTCAAGGGCAACTGCCGTAATGTTGCGCAAAATTACTAATGTGGGCAGAAGGGATACTGTCACACCCAAATCCAAGGCCGCTGAATGTTTTGGATGAAGCACATGGGTGACCCATACCACTCAAGCACACACACCCTCACCTGGCACTCAATCAGAACCCGTCACCCAAACAACATACACATGGATTACACACACATGCATGGGCACTCACCGGACAATGCATCATAATCAGGTAGTCCTCCCACACCTTGGATCTGTTCCTCTGTAACGAAGGCCCCAGCAACAGACGCATGTTCAGTGAGTTTGTTGTCCTCTTGTGGAGACCCACTGCCAGTCACCAGAGTAGCGGCATGATTTGACGCCAGCTTGTTCTTTGCTCTGCGTTTCAGGTCATTCCACCGCTTGTAGCAATCATCAGCTGTGCGCCTCACAAATCCAAGGGCACTTCTGCGGTCGGCGATGGTCTGCCAGTGTGCCTTACGTTGACCAGGTGTGGTCTTGCACCCTGCAGTCACCAGCATTCGGTGGCTATGTGCCGACACATAGGCCACAAGTGGATCAAGTTCAGGATCATTGAAGCAAGGCTTCCTTGAGGTACCGCAGTGTGTAGCCGTGTCTGGGGTCTCAGCCTGTCGTGCCAGAGCACCCTTCTTCCTCTTATTTAAAGGTGGAGCAGAGCCAGAGTGGCTTACGCCGCTCTGGTCAGTAGGGGCAGAATCACCGGTGGACTGGGTAGTAGGAGAGTGGGAATGCACAATGACCATTGGTCTTGAGTCTTGATGCAGGCATTGGTTGCAGGGTAACGTTGCAGGGGGAACGTCAGTTTGATGGACCGGGACTGACACTGTCCTGGCTGGGAGAGTCAGAGCTGGGGCGGATGAAGCTGCAGCTGCCCCTGCAGCCTCCCCACCCTGCATACTTGGGGCAGCAGATGACATAGCTGCCCCAGATCCATGTGGATTGGTGACAACAACTTGCACCGCCACACGTGGCCTAGACTTGCTGACCTGGAAGTCAGCCAGGGAGTCATCCTGTGCCAGGTCAGGTGCCACAATGGGCTGGTCCAACAGGGGCTGAGCTTGGATGGTGTCAGCCATGTTTCCCTCAACCATGGGGGGGGCATGGGTGTCCCTGATTGTTCCTCCACACATGGGGGCATAGGGACACCCTGCAAATCCCGGCCACGTCCCCTACCACGCCCAACACGCCCACCTCTTGAGGGTCGGCCACCTTTGCCTCCCTTACCGCTTGGTCGCCTCCCAACCATGGCACTGATGTTGTTGTGCGTATGGGAGTTGCAGTAAACTATTGTCCTGGGCAATTGAGGGTCAAAGGAGTAGGATACCAGATGGAATTCGTACCCTAGTGCTCTAACAAGACTGTCTGTGACCCCTGGGGGAAGATGACGGGTCACGCAACGCACAGGCAGCCCAAAATCAAAAATCAACGTGCACCCAACCCCTCGTAGACCACGTGCGTGAAAAAATGAACCCGCACTATGCTGTGGCACCCAGAAACACAAAAATAAGCGTACGCATAATACACGCAGCCTACAATGACCTCTGAAGGGGAACACGACACACGGGGCAAGCACAGTTGCTAAGTACATGCGGAGCTCACCGTCTGCCTGGAAAAAGAACGTGAAAAATATGCGCGTGTGCGCGTTGGCAACACCCCCACCAAAAGAAGAATTGTACGCTGTCTGAGGAGACAGGACAAAAGGAGAAGTGAACTCTGTTTGAGGAAACAGGCCCAACAAAAATTCCGAAAAGAACTGTCTGAGGTAACAGGGAGTATGAACTAGAAACGCTGTGAAGTAATTGCATGTGAACCGACAAGAAGTACAGATTTCACCCACTTGCTCTCCACGAAAAGCACGTACAAGGAAATGGCGTCCTACACGTAGCTTTTAAACCGGCCCACACGTACACGTCAGATACCCGTGTACGCGGGCGCTTTCCTCCAATTACACGCGATGACACTCGGACGCGCAGTTTTTCCACATGTGCTCTGTCATCACGTGCTATGAGGGAAACGCCCGCGCGCGTAATGTAACTTACGCGCTTACACGCTAAGGGCCTTTGGTCCAATGGAATCGCGTGCGAGTGCTAATGCACTTGCACGCTAATGCCCTTTCCTCGAATTACACGCTGACGTGCAAGATTTTCACGTTCCAAATCACTCCGTATCAAGCTGGCCACGCGAAAACACAAGGAAGACCACGCTCCTGCCCAGAAGGCTGAATTACTGCCCCCCAGAGCCCAGAGCATGCTCCCACCTGCTATCTGCTGCTGCCTGCCTGCCTGCTGCCCCCGTGCCCTGCCATTTGCTGCCTGCACATCAGCCAGGGGTGTAGTTGCTGTGACCACCCCTGCTGGAACCAAAGACTCCCGACTGGGATTCCATCGCTCCACAGCCCAGCCCCAGGACCCAGTTGCCCACCCACTCCTTCCAGAGAGGCAGAGGGCCACCAGCTTCAGTGCCACCGAAGTTGGTGTCCTGTTGGAGCAAGTCCTGGGGCAGTATGATGCCCTCTTTGGAAGTTCACGCGCCGACAAGGAAGGACGGACCAGGATCTGAATGGACATCGTGACTGCCATCAACGCGGAGGGGGTGGCAGTCCGCGACTTACAACATGTCAAGAAGCGCTGGGAGGACTTCAGGTCCAGGACCCTCAACAAGGCCCGGCGCCTCGCTAAGGCTGCGAATGCCAAGGGGCGCCGGGGCCAGCTGTCAGACCATCAAATGAGGGTCCTGGAACGCATATGCCCAGCGCTCTACGTCCATATCCTTGAGAGGCAGACCCGTCTGGAGTCGAGCGGTAAGTGTACATGCATGTTGATGGTATGCTGTGCGTGTCGTATTGTGCCAGTAGTGTGCAGGTTGCACATGTGTTTATGTAGGGCCATGTAGGGATGTGTATGAACATGGGCGTGTGCCTGCCACATGTGAGTCCTCTCAGGTGTGAGACACATTGATGGTGTATGTGTTTGTAAGCATGCTGGGCATATGCAGGTGTGGGAGCACACAGGTTTCAATCTCTCCGTATGTACATTGGCATGTATGTGTATTTCACAAGTGTGCAAATGTGATGCATCATGGATGCACGTGACACTGATATGGAGAAGGATGAATGGCAGATGTGACATGTATGGCGATCTCTTCACTGAAACAGTTGCAGGAGATGTAGACATGCATGTAAGTGTGGTGGCGTGTGTGCATGTCTAGTGCACTCCCTGTGTTTCATGTGATGTTTGGTTCACCTTTGGCTGCTCATGCTGTTGTATATGTATGGATGTTGCTGGCCGTTGTGATATGGCTGTGGAATAGCTCATGTGTGTGAGTTGAAATGACATGTGTGTTGGGGATTGCGATGCCATGTCTGAAGTTTGACACTGCCACTCATGTGGAACTGTCATGTGTACAGTGCCCTGATGCCTGTCTCCTATCTCTCCCTGTCTGCAGCGTCAATGGATGAAGAGGGCGGAGAGGGTGCTGTGGAGCACAGCAGCAAGGATCGCACCGGATCGCACCGCCAGCTGGAGACGCAAGGCCCGGCTCTCCTCCCAGGTTGTGATCTCGTTGGGGAGTGAGGAGTCCGGTGCCGCGTCCCAGGCCGCAGCTGCCGAGGGTAGGTCCAAGAGGCGGAGGTTGGAGTTGGTGGGGGGTTTGGTGGAGGAGGAGGCTGTGCAAGGGACAGACACGGGGTCTGGAGGTGGGGATTCTACTGGTGCTAGTGGTGCAGTGCAGGGGCAGGGACAGGAGGCAGCACAGGCCACCGCGGAGGTGCCTGTGTGTAATCCTGTCCCCGATCCTGTGACTGCATCATCCCGCACCAGCACGTACCCCACTCACACAGGGCCCTTTCGCGTGTGAAACTTCACCTGAACCCCAGGAATATTGGCCCTGTGCGAGCGGGGTACGTGTATTACGGGGTTCGCGGGAAGTCTCACACGCGAAAGGGCCTTGTGCAAGCGGGGTACGTGTATTACGGGGTTCGCAGGAAGTCTCACATGCGATTTTAGCAGGGTACGTGTATAACTGGGGTTCGCGGGAAGTCTCACACGCCATTTCAGCAGGGTACGTGTATTTCGGGGGTGCAGGGGAGTCCTACACGTGAATTGGCAGTGTGGGTCCTCCCAGGTGTTCCCTCTACACCCTCCACGGACCCTGCAGGCAGCCCACACCACAGGGGACTACCCTGCACCCCTGGTCATGTCCCGCAGGCAGCCCATCCACCATGGGCATGCCCCCCAGCCAAGCCACATGTCACCTTGCACTACTGATCAACAACGCTTGACCCCCAGCACCCCCACCCCCCAGCACTGAGGGGCACCTGCCAGCAGGCCCCCACTCATGTCCCCCAGCACCCCCACCCCCCAGCAGTGCAGGGCACCTGCCAGCAGGCCCCCACTTATGTCCTCTTGCACCCCCATCCCCCAGCAGTCAGGGGCACCTGCCAGCAGGCCCCCACTCATGTCCCCTTGCACCCCCACCCCCCAGCAGTGCAGGGCACCTGCCAGCAGGCCCCCACTCATGTCCCACTCATGTCCCCTTGCACCCCCACCCCCCAGCAGTGCAGGGCACCTGCCAGCAGGCCCCCACTCATGTCCCACTCATGTCCCCTTGCACCCCCACCCCCCAGCAGTCAGGGGCACCTGCCAGCAGGCCCCCACTCATGTCCCCTTGCAACCCCATCCCCCAGCAGTCAGGGGCACCTGCCAGCAGCCCACCACTCATGTCCCACTCATGTCCCCTTGCACCCCCACCCCCAGCAGTGCAGGGCACCTGCCAGCAGGCCCCCACTCATGTCCCACTCATGTCCCCTTGCAAATCCAAAGGAAATGTAAAAAAAAATCTCCATTGCTTCATGTTCATAATACATAAAATAAGAGAAATCAATCCATAGTCCAACTATTTACAATTCATTGTCCGGAAAAAATAGATCCATTGCTCCATGTCCATAATGCAAAACAAAAAGAAAATAAGGAATACATGATGAAACTATATACAATCCATGGTCCAAGGATGTAAAGGGTCCATGATTCCAACCAAAAAAATGAAACTTACCTACCTAACTACCTAAAAATATAACTATATACAAATTTGGGTGGCATTGTCCATTGACCACAAATAAAAGGAAAATGAAAAGGAAAGCTAACTCTAAAAAGTATTTACAAGGGCAGCGGGCTAGTCCGACAGCTCACTTTTGGATGTCCCGGGCCAGGGCATCATCAAACTCCTGCTCGATGTCCTGGAGGCGGTCCTCTTCCATGGCCCGAGGGTTCGCAGGGACGACGACATGTTCTCCTCCAACTCCCTGCGAATTGCCTCGAGGCACTCGGCCCGCCTCAGGACCCTCCGCATGGAGTTCTCCGCCCTGACCATCGTGAGCCGTGCCTGTTCTGCCCGCTGCCGCTCCGCATCTATAGCATGGCTTAACCGCTGCCACACGGAAGACACTTCCAGTCCTGGGTCCTCCTGCCCTCTGGCCGATGCCTGCCCCTCCGATGTTGATGGCCCCGAGCCATCATTGCTCCCACCTAGAGCCTGCTCCTTTTGCTGCTGTCCATGTGCCATGTCTGTTGGTGCCTGCACATCCTCCTTCAGCTGGTCTCCAGTTGTGGTGTCCACCCCTGCTGGGCCGCCGACTCCCGACTGTGGCAGGGATGTGAGCTCCACCAAGCTGGCTGTGTTTGTCGGGCCAGGTCCACAGGGGCCCTGGTGGAATCTGAGCCGGAAGACGGTGTGGAGAACGACTGGCGCATAGTCTCCACAGAGGAGGAGAGGTCCGCCAGAGTGCACGACATGTAGGGACCCATCAACCAGGACGGAGCCCATACGTTCGTGGGACCCCTCATCCGCAGGTAGTGGAGAGGCAGATGACATGGCACTCTCCCCTACCTGAGGACGGGCCTGGGACGGGGCCTCCCTGCTGGTGCATGGTGGTGCAGTCACAGGATCAGGGACAGCGACATGAACAGGCCCCTCTGCGGTGACCTGTGCTGCCTCCTGTGTTACAACCTGCTATAAACGTTGGTCTTTGTGGCCTCGCGGCAGGACGTGCCGTTCGGCATTCGTGAATCCCCCCAGCATGGTGACGTATCGTTCCTGCTATCCTGTGAGTGCCGGTCTAGTTGTTTCACGCACTTCTAAGACGTCGCCAGCGGGTCATGTGACCGGATATAAGGAACCGAGCGCTTTGCCTCTGCGCGTCACTACTCCTTTAGCCCAGACGCTTCGTAAGTTATCACCTTCTAGGGATCTTTATTCTCAGACTTATGTCATATTGCTAACTCTTTCCCTCTTGTGTGCTTTAGTATTTACTCTTCCAGAATTCAGGGATTCTTTGACTTCAACTGCCAAGACCTCCTGCCGAGTATCTCCGGACCTCTATCCGCATTCAGCCCAAGCACTTTCATTCTATGGTATTTACTTTAAGATCCTTTCCTCTCCTCTTTGCCTAACCCCGACATTCTACTAACCTTCCTCCTCTTCCCTACCTTCCAGGAGCGTTCCTTCCATCTCTCCCGTCTTCCGAGTTCCTGAAGTGCAAATTGTCTGCACAATAACATTCAAGCCAGATATAGGTAGGTGCAGAGATTCTGGGGAACTCTCCTCCTCCGACCTTTACCTCTCTCATCAGCTCTTTCTCATTTCTACAGAACCCATCCTTCCGAACTCGTACCTCAGCATCACAGTTCCCGCAAGATTTCAGGACATTGAACTCAGCCCAGAACCAGAGTCTTCAGTGCCGTGCAGGGTTTTTTTCCCATAGAGGGTTTCCCTGGGGGCACAGTCCTTCCTGCTCCTGGTTATTCAATCCGGGTGAGGAGGATTGGGCTTAAAGGGAAGCCTTCGCAATCATCAGTACCTTTGCCTTTCCTGGTTACTGCTGGATGTGCAGGTTAGTGTATTCCTCTTTAAATATCTTATCGCTATACAGATAACATCCTGGCCCTGGACTGCACCACTTGCACCAGTGGTACTACCCCCACCAGGCCCCATGTGCGGCTCAGTAGCGGGCTCCTCCTCCTCTGTAGAGACCACCAACCTGGATGTCTCCACACCGTCTTCCGCCATTGGAAGCCCCTGTGGGGGCTCACCCAGCCCTTCCGCCACGGCCGTTGTGGCATACGCAGCACCAGCCCCCTCGGTCCGGATGATGGTAATTCCTGAGAGGGTGGCTGGGCCTTGCGTCGCCGCCCAGTGGAGGCATCCCCGCCGCTTGGCTCCACAGCGCCGTCTCCGCCCTCTTCTTCACTTGACGCTGCGTAGAGGGAGACATAAAACACAAGCATCAGGGTACAGTACAAAATACCCTAGACAGGAAGCAATAACACATGAGTGGCACTGTCAAATGTCACTTCCATCCTGTCATTCCACAACACATGGGTGAATGCACACAACACACATGCAAAAACAGTCCTGGCGCCTGCAATCAACATCAACATCCATGTAGAAGGGCCCCTGTAAACCAAGATGTTGCCTTCAAAGTCACATGCAGCCATGGTGTTTCAAAGTCACACACACACTTCTCTGGCACACACACACACACATGTGCACCATACATGTACATGACATCAGCACCCATTCCTCACCCCCCTTCATGTCCAGGAACAGAGACAGCCATGCTTTCATGTGTGCATTCCGCATACAGCTCCCCATGTTGCATTAAAACACATGCACCAACCATGTGGTTCACACATAACTGGTCTCACATGCATGACCATGATGTCCCTGCACACACACATCCATACATGGCCTATGTCACACATACAGGCAAGCATCAGACTACCAGCAAACTGCAACATGCCCTGTCTCACACAGCAATGCTTGGCCACTTACCGCTCAACTCCGTACGGGTCTGCCTCCGAAGGATCTGGGCGTGTAGCGCTGGGCCTACGCATTCCAGGACCCTCATCTGGATGTTACTCATGCGTGCCCGGCCCCCCTCCGCGAGGCGCCGGGCCTTGTGGAGGGTCCTGGATCGGAAGTCCTCCCAGCACTTCTTGACGTGCTTGATGTCGCGGGTTGCCAACCCCTCCACGTTGATGGCAACCACTACATCGTCCCAGATCCTCCCCCGTCCTTCCTTGTTGGCACGTGATGTTCCGGAGAGGGCATCATAATGCCCCAGGACATGCTCCACCAGGACACCAACTTCGGTGGCAGTGAAGCTGGTGGCCCTCTGCCTCTCTGGCTGGGGGTTGCCAGTGGTGCCAGATGGAGATGTGCCCGACATGGCAACCCCAGAGGCATGAGTGGGTGGGCAACTGGGTCCTGGGGCTGGGCTGTGGAGCGATGGTATCCCAGTCGGGAGTCTTCTGATCCAGCAGGGGTGGACACAGCAACTGGACCCCTGCAGATGGCTGATGTGCAGGCACCAAATAGCAGGGCACGTGGGTAGCAGACAGTCAGGCAGCAGCAGATGGCAGGTGGGAGCGTGCTCTGGGCTCTGGGGGGCAGAAAATGGCCTTCAGGGAAGGAGCGTGGTCTTCCATGTGTGTATGCGTGGCCAGCTTGATACGGAGTGATTTGGCACGTGAAAAATGTGCACATCAGTGTGTAATTCGAGGAAAGGCCCTTAGCGCGTAAGCGGGTCAGCACACGTACGCGATTTCATTGGACCAAAGACCCTTAGCGCGTAAGCGTGTCTGTGACGTATCACACACGGGCGTTGCCCTTTCGCGTGTCAAACTTCACGCGAACTCCAGGAATACACGTACCCCACTCGCACAGGCCCTTTCGCGTGTGAAACTTCCCACGCACCCCCGAAATACACGTACCCGGATCCAATCGCGTGTGAGACTTCCCGCGAACCCCAGTTATACACGTACCCCACTCGAACAGGCGCTTTCGTGTGTGAAACTTCCCGCGAACCCCGTAATACACGTACCCTGCTCCAAACGCGTGTGAAACTTCACGCGAACCCCAGTTATACACGTACCTCACTCGCACAGGCCCTTTCGCATGTGAAACGTCCCGCGCACCCCCGAAATACACGTACCACGCTCGCACAGGGACCTTTTGCGTGTGAAACTTCCCGCGAACCCCGTAATACACGTACCCTGCTGTAATCGCGTGCGAGACTTCCCGCAAACCCCAGTTATACACGTACCCCACTCGCACAGGCCCTTTCGCGTGTGAAACTTCACGCGAACCCCAGTTATACACGTTCCCCGCTTGGCGTTTGCTGTTTGGCAGCCCTGTAAACTGGTCCAGGGTTAGCGCAGCCCTTTGCGCTGGATTGGGGATTTTGATGGCTTTTCCTTGCGTTAGGGGAGTTCTTAGGGGCGTATCTGGCGCTGCTGCAGGGTCGCTGTGCCACTCTGCGCCACGGCTGGTTTTGGAGACTAAAATCCATGAATATGCTGTGCGCGGAAATCGATTTTAGTGCACACGGCTGACGCAGACATTCGCACGCGCACACTGTGCGCCAGCCGCGTGCGCCACTTTTGTGCGAAATTTTATGAATTACCCTGCCTATCTCCCCATACAATTAATTGAACTGAGTTGGGCAAAAAACAGACTTTAATTAACTGGCCCTAACTAAATCGAAGATATGATTTATAAATTTAGATATAACATAAGTGGCAATTAAATGGTAGCCTTATTCATACAAAAAAAAGCAGAAAAGCGAACTGAAAAATTATGCAACGGACAAAGGCCATGTGCATAAAGCCTCATTTAGGCAAAGAACCAAAAAGCTAGAAGATTGTGCAACAAACTGAAAAAATGATGCACACAATTTCTTTTAATGAAACAAAAAGCTAAAAGATTGTACAACAGGCTGAAATGATGTACACTTGCATGGCTATACAGCACCAAACAAACGGGACAGCAGAGATCATGACTCCCAGTCATTGAAGCTGCAAAATTAAAAGTAAAAAGCATGCAAAAATGAATTGCAATTTGTAATTCCAATAATGATTATCAAAATGAACTGAAGCAATTCAAGCAAACAAAATATAATTTCATTATCTATGTATCCTTCCACCAAGAAAAGAGGCCCTGTGTCCCAGAGGCCTACTGGGGAAACTTCTGGTGTCCTAGTGAGCTAGTCCAGGCCTGGATACTGTTCAGGAGAAAATGTGAGATCATTTACCTGAGTCCAAAAGGAGACAAATCTCGAGATTATTCCAGCAGGATAGCTCAGGGGCAACATGTGCAGAAGTGCAGGTTCAAATCCAGGTCCCCTACTGTCCTATAAAAGATTAATTAATTACTTATCCTCCTGTAAAAAAGAGGACATGCATTCCTCATTCTAAAAATGAAGTTGGTAGACCCATGTTACATAGGATGAGCTGCCATGGACACCTTAGCTAATGAAGGTGGCCAGGTGATGGGCACGACCTGAATAATAATAATGATGAATGGTATTATGCAACTTACCGACTGCAAACATATTTTTAGTAGTGTGTTCCCAAAGAGATTATGGCGGAGCAGGAAAAAATTGTCGGTAACAAAATAACTGCCAATATTCCTGCTCTGCCAAACTACGAGTATGGCCCTGGAGTGGAGGATTTACCTCCATCATTATGCTAGAGTTAAATCCTCCAATGTTCTGCTGAAAAATGGCCAAAATCGGTGGAATTACCGCAGCAGAGTTATTGCAGCAGTAATTCCAACAAAAAGGCCCATAGAGTCCTATGGACTCATAAAAATTGGGAATTACACCACCACTGCCACTTGTAATCCGGCAGTAATATTGCTGGACCAAGTGGCAGTAACGGTAATTCAATTGTTCAGTGTTCCGGCGGATTAACTGCCCGAATACCGCCCAACTCTTAATGAGGCCTTCTGACTGTAATGTGAAAGCGAGAGGAATCATGCATGAATTTCTGTAACACTAATTCTTGAAGTGTTTTATTTTCCATAGTAATTGGCCTTGTGCATGCACGGGAACTAACCTATGCACACTTCTCTTGAAGACACATTCTAACAACACGTTTGCAGCCAGTGGCTTACAGCGCATTCCTGGAAAATCGTATATAATTGTCTGCAAGCAAAGAGTGCTATTTTGCCTGTTACCCCGTACACACATGTATTGATGCAATATGAATTTAAAGTATGTAAATGTTTTGTAAATGTATACAAATGGACACTTATGCTGATAGACCTGCTTTTAGGCTGTAGTGGGATTGTTTTTTTTGTATTCTGCTCAGCAATTTCACTCCCAGACTTGTTATCTGAAGTAATGATATATGTCTTCACTCTCATCCTTCATTAACAAATGTGCTCTTACTAAGGTAAGAAAAATTTACATTTGAAAGCGCAACTCTATTTGGTTTTTCCTTTCTAGGCCTTATTGTAGTTAGGTTACTGTGACAAAATTCCTTCTACTATGCAGAGCTTTGGGGTTGAGTAGCGAAAAAACCACTATGGTCAGTCAGATATAGGAGATGGACAAGAGGACATGTTTTTGGTTATACATTTTTATTTGGTAAACAAAATCCTGCTCTATATCCTCTGATCCTTATGCTAAAAGAAAGAAACACCTTTACATGTTTTCCTTTACTTTCTTTAAAAATTAATAAAATTGGTGTCCGCTGACAGTGCGCTGGGGAAAAAGTCTGGAAAACATCTTTTGGATTATTCAGTGGTGGAAAGAAGGGCTGGGGAGGGCGGGGAAGTAAAAAAAAAGATGATATGTGGCTATTTCTGTAGGTGCAAAAAGGTCAGGCAGGTGTCGTAACTGTCCGCGGACAACGCAGTACTTCGCACACAGCAACGTGAACGGACAGCGTGGGTAAGACATTTAGGGTTATTTGATGGCTGAAAGAGGGCATAGAAATGGTAGGGAAGTGGAATGAAGGTAATATGGAGCTATTTTTATAGGTGAAAAAAGGGTTTGGAAATTGCACCGAGTCGTGGTCAATTTCAGTGTCCGTGGACATAATTTTGATGGTTGAGGGTGAGTTTTATTACTTGATGCTGTATGGTACGTACTTCTTACATAGTTAATTGTATTGTGATGGTTGAGGCCAGTGGGCCGATTCTGGGGGCATGGCCACAGGCCATGACCCCAAAAATATGTCCACTGGCCACAACCACCACAGTAGTAATATGTGCATAGTAATTATGGGTAATGTAGTAGGAGTATGGCCAGAATCACCTAGTAGTTATATGTGTATAGTAATTATAGGTAATGTAGTGGGAGTGCGAAGTGTTTTTAATATGGAGGAATGATGTAATTTAACTGTATGTGGTACTTATGATTGTAGTACAATTGAGGATAGTGCTCATAGAATATGTGTTTGATTTTAATTGCTATGGTGACTTAGTTTTATAGCATTACGAAGCTGCATTCTCTGGATTATTTTCTGTGGAAAAAAACAGTACAATTTGTTAAACATGATAGTTTAAAAGCTGTAGTTGTATACACTGTTACATGTACTTTTTTTAGACCCTCATAAACAGTACATTCTAAGTACTATGTTTGCTACAACATCAATGTATGACACATTGCTGTTGTTTTGACATTAAATAATCATTGGTTAATTGGGAGTTAATAATCCGTACTGGATTAACAAACCTGATTACAGTTATGTGAGTGTAAGGGTGATAGTAACTTTGTATGAAGTATGTTGTGATTAAAGGAATGCTTGAAGTAGTTAGATGCTTGTTGGCGTATTCTAACTACATTAGATGCTAGAAGATGTTTTGTCGTATAATAATTGAGATGGCGTATTTGAAGTGTTTTGGAATGAAGGGTATATTTCAAGTAGTTAGATAATTATTGGCATTTTCTAACTAGATTGACTTTCAAAAGTAGTATTGTAGTATTATCGATGTAGTTAGATGCCTGCTGGTGTATTCTAACTGGTAATTGTACTATAGTTTAGTGACTTAACTTGGATTGAAGGAATATTAAGGAGTTATTTTTTAAATTTGCTGGTAACCTATGTTTTGGAGGTATCATTACATTCAAACCAACCAACCACTTCTTTTTTTGACATATGCTGTGTGGGGCCTGGAGTTGTTGCGGCACCATTGTGGTATACTATACCTAACGTTGCAAGGGTTTTCTTTCTAAGAGATACTTAGCCATGTGTGTAGCCTGTAAGTGTACATTTGTTTTTGATAGCATCTGCATTGTACCTTACAAGCATTAGTATGACATATTGGTTATGTGAGTTTATTTGTATGGTGGAACGATTGTCTGAGTTGCAAAAACTGCATAATATGCCATGATTTGCATTCTACAGAAGCTGGTGAAATGGAATTGATTCAGAATATAGATTGAATACATATACAAATTGTTCATTAGGGATGTGGTCTTGTGAAACATGGTTGCATAGAATGCATATATGTGTCCACGTATATGAAATATGGAAGATTTCATTTATAGGTATTTTTTAGTTTCCAGTAACCTGCGCTCACTTAGACTCTAAATGCTTATTTGCCGACTATGCACAATATGCCCACTTATTTATCACTCTAAGCCTACATTGTAAAAACTGGACTTAGGTGTTCCATTACTATACGGCTAATACTTTAACACTTCTGAGTGTTATTCAGTGACAGCCCCCACTACATAACCGGAATCCCGATCTACATCCGACTGCGCACTCTGCATTTTGCTGTACACTTACACCTCGCCTTTCCGCATTGCAAATATGAATCAAGGTGATCCATTGAACTGCTGCCTTTCTGGCTCCCATTGCTAAAATTGAATCTAGGTGATCCATTGTTTGTGCTTACTGAACTGTTGCCTTCTGGCTCCCATTGCTAAAATTGAATCTAGGTGATTCATTGTTTGTGCTTACTGAACTGTTGCCTACTGGCTCCCATTGCTAAAACTGAATCTAGATGAGCCATTGTTTGTGCCTACTGAACTGCTGCCTTTCTGGCTCCCATTGCTAAAATTGAATCTAGGTGATCCATTGTTTGTGCTTACTGAACTGCTGCCTTTCTGGCTCCTATTGCTAAAATTCAATCTAGGTGATCCATTGTTTGTGCCTACTGAACCGCTGCCTTTCTGGCTCCCATTACTAAAATTGAATCTAGGTGATACATTGTTTGTGCTTACTGAACTGCTGCCTTTCTGGCTCCAATTGCTAAAATTGAATCTAGGTGATCCATTGTTTGTGCCTATTGAACCGCTGCCTTTCTGGCTCCCATTGCTAAAAGTGAATCTAGGTGATCCATTGTTTGTGCTTACTGAGCTGCTGCCCTTCTGGCTCTCATTGCAAACGTATACCTATCATGTACAGTACTTGCTTAGCCCCCATTGTATTACACTTGGTTTCCATGCATCTTACTGTGTCAGAACTGCTAGTTCTAAGCTGCTACGTATACTGACTGACAGCAGTCCCACTGCATAACTCCTAATTAGCTCCATGTACACAATGTATCTCCCACTGCTTTACACTGTTCTACTAAGATCACTTTTATATATTATCAGATTACAGCATCCCAATATCACACTCAACTTACTTCCACTAGTGCCAGCGCACAACTTCCTTAAACAGATCGACATGATCACTATACCTTGTACTGTACTACAGAGGAACCTCAAACTATGTGCTAAATTCCCAAGGCTCTATGACCCTTTAACCAAGTCAGCACAAAGCAATGCCACTATTAGTCCTCGTAACGCTAGCCATTCCCAGCACCCGCTCCAACTTAACAGCAGACTTTTCTGAGAGCCAGTCATCGCCCGAAAGGTATTCATAAAATTCAGCCATCACTTTTGAAACCAGTACAGCCTGAGACAAAGGGCGCACTTATAAAGGCACGATCTATGGTAGCCCACGCAACAGAGATCGCCGACCTACTACACAATGAAGATTGAAACTTCCTAGCTGTGACCGAATCTTGGCTCCACCCAGCAGCTGGTCCAGCAATTATGCTAGCCTTACCAGACGATTATACCTTACTAAGACTTGATCGTACCACCTCTCGAGGTGGAGGTCTTGCCATAATAGCTAAAACTAAACTAACATTGAAAATCTCTCCTCCCCACAACACAGGTTCATGTGAATCCCTAACTGCTAAGTTAACCTTAACTAATACGCAGTCTGTATCTATTCACCTTATATACCGACCTGCCGGCCCTTTAGGATCTTTTGAAGAGAACCTTACAAATATCCTATCAAACAATCTCAAGAACTCCTCCCAAAGCATCCTACTTGGAGACTTTAACCTTGGTTTCAGCGACCCCGCAGATGCTAATGCCACTCTAATTAACAAAACCTTAGAGGAATTAGGCTTTAAACAGAAGATCACAGCTCCTACTCACATCAAAGGCAGAACTCTTGATTGGTTAGCTGTGCATAATTGCCCAATTTTGGTCTCATCTATAATACCACAGCCCTGGTCTGACCATTACTTGATCACATTCTCCCTAGAGCTATACCTTCGCAATCTGACAGTATAGCTCCAGCTGTCCCGACCAGAAACAAAAGAAACATTACTCCTGAAAACCTTATCCCCTTGATCCTACCTACTCTCAATGCCATTCCAGACCACACAGATCCCTCCATTATGGTAGACCTGTATAATAAACTAATGCTATCTTCCCTTGATGACATAGCACCTATGAAGATGCGAAAGAGTAAACCTCGCAAACATATGAATACCTGGTTCTCTCCCCATCTTAAGGCTATCAGACAGGAGAAACGACGCTGCGAAAAAATCTGGAGGTCAGATCCTACAGAAAACAATAAGAAAAACCTGAGCAAACTAGCCTCCCAGTACAAAAAATAAATTATCTTGGCTAAACAAACTTCCTATAACCTTCGAATTTCTCAAGCCAAATCTAACACTAAAGAGCTTTTTGTAATTCTGAAAGAGGCAGAATCCCCTGTACAGACGCCTGACTTTCGCATTAAGGATAAAAACTGGTGCACAGGTATACAAAATGCTCTAGCTAATAAAATCACCTCCTTGCAAACTAAGATTAGTCTAAAAAAAAGACTCCCTTCTCTCCACCTCCAAACCTAGCATCACTAGCTCCTCATTGTCACAATTCAACTTGACGCCTACTCCTGTGCTGACTCCCCATTTCAACTTCCGTGAAGTATCCACCAAAGAGGTTGAAAATGTTATTCTCACTCTCAAACCTTCGAATTGCCATGGGGACCTATGCCCTGCACAATTGATAAAAGATGCAGCTCGTGAACTTGCACCATTTATCACCAAACTAATAAATACATCCTTCACATCAGGCACCATACCTAATAATCTGAAACAATCTTGGGTCCTCCCACTCCTTAAAAAACCTAATCTAGATCCTTCCACCCCCAAAAATTACTGTCCCATCACCACAGTGCCGTTCCTACTCAGAATCCTTGATAAAATGGCATACCAACAAATCCAACACTACCTTGAACACTACCACCTTCTAGGAGTCCGACAGTCAGGCTTCAGACCCCAGCACGGAACTGAGACTGCACTCATAGATCTTAAGGCACAGATAGATGAGCTGTGAGACGAGGGTAAGACAGCATTACTGTTGCTTCTTGATCTTTCAGCTGCATTCGATCTGGTCGACTATGAGATCCTTTGCAATCACTTACAATCGGCAGCCCACTTTTCCCAAGAGGCAACCGACTGGATCCAATCCTTTCTTAACAACCGCACTATGCAAGTCTTTTCCCCACTAGCAGCTGCTGACCCAACGCCTATCACCTGCGGTGTGCCTCAGGGCTCTTGTGTCTCCCCCACCCTGTACAAAATGTTTACGAAGCCCCTTTTTGATGATCTAGATGGCCTGGGTATCACCTACACTAATTATGCTGATGATACCCAGATCCTCATCCTGCTGACGGGGGATTATGACAAGGATTTGGCCTTTGTAAATAGAGTGTACCTCATCATCCAGGCATGGATGGCCTCACACGGGCTATGCCTGAATGATGACAAAACAGAACTCCTCATCTTAGGCACTACATCCAACATTAATAAACTAGACCAAAATTACTCTTCCTTTGTAATTGACAACAACAACATCACCGTAGCCAAGGAGGTCAAAACCCTCGGCTTCTATTTAGACTCCACACTTAACTTCAGAAAACAAGTTAATGCTATGGCGTCCGCCACATCTTATACATGCAAACTTATTAGAGCAGCCAAACCATTCCTCTCTCCCACTAACTGCATCACCCTAGCCAGAGCTTTGATCCTGTCCAAGCTGGATTATTGTAATGCTCTATATGTAGGCTGCAACAAATACATCACAAACAAAATCCAAATTTTACAAAATAATGCTTTAAGAGCTGCACTAAGCCTCCCGAAGAAAGCCCACATCTCAGAGACTAGAATATCTGTCAACTGGCTCTCAACAAAAGACAAAATATTCCTTAAATCTGTCTCTCTGACTCACAAATGCCTCCACCAAGCTGCCCCTCAATACTTGATAACGAGATTCACTAGACCAGCATCCTGCCGCCCTTCCAGAAAGGTCAACTCTAACCTCCTTCTAGTGCCAAGATTCAAACGCACTATGTCGGGAGGGAATAGCTTTCCTGTCAAAGCAGCACAATTCTGGAACTCCCTACCACCATCCATCAGGGAAGACCTTCCCTACCGTCAATTCAGATCTAATACCATCCTCTGTCTCAAGGAACATGACACCTAACGCTCTTCCTTGCCGCGCTATACTTAATTACTGTAAATTGTGTTTAACTATGCACATCTACTGATCCTCTATGTTTAGACATATCATATAACCTGTAAATATTGTATATGTCCTGTAATTATAATTTCAGGTATCGGCTTTCATTGTTCTTAATGTTTTCCAGCAATGTAACCTCAGTTGGACTCCATCTATTGTGCTCCCTGTAAGCTAAGCTTTACAATCCTCTTGTTGCTTTTGCGCCCTGATACCCTTGGGTTAGGCGCGCACTACAAATAATAATCAAACAAACAGTACTCGTGGTAAGTGTATTAGGAATTTGTGTGGATCTTCCTGTGTGTTTATGATAAATTTTACCATTCCTGCATAGAGGTCGTATTCTTGCCTTATACCTGAGACATTGCAATTGCTGTCAGGATTATTTCTGGCATTTTTATGAAGGATGAACATTTGCAAACACAACTGGTCCAAGACGTTTAAATGTCGTGAACAATTGGTGGCAACTGAAAGATTCATTGTCACATTAGCATAACAGCTTACTCCTGTTGTGTTGCTGAACTTAGTTGGACCAGAGAGTTCTGTTTGTGGATCGTTTGAAGGGCCTGCAGATTTTCCTGGAGAAGAGACATTTGTGTCTTTCTTTTCTGTTTTGTGGTTCTATTGTTTGATGTAGAAGGAGTTGGTCATTGTTTTTTAGCAGTATTGTTGTGAGATCTCCTATAGCTTCTGTTTGGTTTACTTGTTGATTTAAAGGTTTATTTTTTTGAGGTATAGAGTACATATCTAGATGGGGGGTGTATAGTGCCCATAGCCTTTTGTATTCCAGGATGCAAAGAATGTAAGCATGGATTTTGTTTGCTTCAAAGTTAACTAGGAATATACCATTGAGGGTACGCAGATGTGGCAGTGCTACCTAACTCCTACCTTCTTTAAATACTCTGCTGCCAATGTCAGTCAGTGCTTGATCTAGGGTTAGACCTTGTGATTTGTGAATATGATATGATATGATATTTAATTTGTATCGCGCTCGTACACAAGTGTTTCAGAGCTCGACTAGGTAAGGGAGGGGAACAAGGGAGAACACAGCACAACATAAAAACAATCTTACTAGGGCCAGTGACATTGAGAACGTGCAAGTGCATGGAAAGGGAAAAGGGAAAAAGTGCATGGAAGGGGTAGAGTGGAAAGTGCAGAGCCGAGGAGCACAGATAAATAAAATAAATAAAAATAAATAGAAAATGGAGGCAAACTGTGGTAGTGCAGCCAGCAAGTGGCAAGTGCTGTGTTTAAGGCAGCAGACTGGGTAAGTCTGAATAAGTGCAGAAAAAGAAGAAAAATGGGGGGGCTGTATGGGTACAGATACAGTCCCCAGTGCAAGGGGTGGCCAGGAGGCAGTGCAGGAAGGTGGCAGGGTGAGCAGGTACCTGGGCCCAGGGGACAGAGGGTGGCCAGGTGCACAGTGCCAAGAGAGCAGATCAGCATGGGAGAAGGGGAGCAAAGGCAGAAGCAAAGAGGAAGGTTTTGAGGTGCTTCCAGAAACAGAGATGGTTCTCCTCAAGTTTTAGAGTGGCAGGGAGGCTGTTCCAGAGGGAGGACCCAGCCGAAGATAGAGATCTACCCCCATCTTGTTTCTCTGAAAAACAATTGACCCGGAGGGAGTTAGAGGTAGAGGAGAGAAGAGCTCGAGAGGGCAGGTGTTTGCGGAGGGATAGCTGAAAGTATTTTGGACCCAGACCCCAGAAAGCCTGTGGACAATGCAGAGGGTTTTGAATTTAATCCTTGCATCCACTGGGAGCCAATGGAGAGATTTCAGAGCTGGACAGATACGATCCCAGGGCTTGAGGCCAAGGCCCAGTGTCGCAGTCCTGTTCTGGATAAGTTGTAGAGGGCAGTGAGTAGAGGCAGGTAGAATTAGAAAGAGGCTGTTACAAAAGTCCAACCGAGAGAGAACCGGAGCTTGGGAGACAGTAAGCTTCTGAGGGAAGGAGAGGAAAGGAAGAATACCTCTGAGGAGGTGCAGTAGGAAGTTTGACTTCCTATAGTGACAGCATATGCAAGAGATAGAGAAAATTGCTGTCTGTGTACATACATGTCTTTGAAAAGAAGGAAACATGCGATTGTCCAGCCAATTTTTTTTTTTAACTTATACAAGTTTGTCAAAGTGGATGTTGACAAACTGAATGTTTTTGTCATGTGGAAATGTTTGGAAGCCAAGAACTGTACCAATTGCTCCATTTACTAAACCTTGTTCTAAGTCAAGGTTACATTTTAGAATCACTCTGCAGTTTACACTCATACAACGTCAATATTTTCTCTAATCGAGCTGTTTTGGAAATACATTTCTCTAAGCTATTTAGTCATGCTGTTGCTTGTTAACACATAGGAAGTGTGATGCCATGCACTTCTAGTTTGTCTGTAGAGCTGAAATGCAATGTGGGTTGCATTTATATTTTCAACATTGTCACATTGAATTAACTACAACTTGCAAGGGTTGGCATTAAGAACATACATTTTAGGTTTAGTTGAGTTAATTGTTCTATGACATCAGGAGCAGATGTGTTTCATCCATATAGCTCAGGTTTAGTCTACCAATTAAGATGGATTTTTCATCTTTAGTAAACAGACTGGTTCTAATGCTTTTTAAAATGTTAGCATGGTTGAGGTCTGCAGACTGACACAGGTTTTGATTTAGTTTTCTGTAATGAAAAAAATGGTGACAGTGATTCACATTTCCAATGCTGCCAAGGGTATTGCAGCAATGTTTGTGTCCTAATGTTTTGAAAATAGGTTGACAATTCACTGGCGTTAACTGTAGGAGGTCTCCGAAAACAATAACAGGTTTTCCTCTAAACAGTTCTTCGTAGTTGTTTTTAGGACTAGCATTCTGAGATGAATTAAAGCCAAAATGAGGTTGGAAACCATGCTTACTTCATCTATCAGGAGCACTTTCATTTCTTTTAGAAAACTTCAGTAGCAGCTTCTGCTGATAATTTGTAGTATTGTAATTTGTTTTGATGTTCTACAGGGAGGCGCAGTAGTCGGTGTAAAGTTACACCCCCTATGTTGTAAGCAGCAAAACCTCTGTGGGCTATTAGCCCACTACTGTGGACCAAACGGTTCTTGTTTGTTAAGTTTTAGAGATATTTGCTGATTATTTGAATTAAGATTTTTTTTACCAGAACCAGCTTCACCACTTACATACAGGTACAGAAGATTATAATTTTTACAGATACAGGTTTTAGTTTCATGTTTAAAACTATGTTCAATTACTTGTGTTCAGTTTCTGATGAGTCTTGAATAATTTTGGTGGTTTCTCTTAAGTTTACCTCTATGTTTTTATCTTTCTAGTATTCATTGTTTTCTTTTAGATATTGTAGGGCTTGTCTAACTTTGTTTAAACTGTCTAGTTGTTGCCAAATCCTTTAGTCCTTTGTTGGTACACCATTAACTAGTACAATCAAAGATTGATCTATTGGCCGTTGTACTCCAAGAGTTTGTACATTTTCTTTTAGATCTAATGGCAAATATACAACTTTGCCACGGATGCCCTTTAGAAACTCGGATATAGGTAATTTGGCTGATTTTGGTTGAAGGCGTATTATAGCTTGAAATGGGTGCACTGTTTGTATTAAAATGCCCTCATACAAGTTAAGTTATTGGAGAGCTTTTGGAAGTTTCAATATTTCTAAGTTACTAGTGACAGCACGTGATGGCATTTGGTTATTGTCAAGCTTTGTGTTGCAGTACATGCAAACTGTTGAGCAATCAGTTATTTTGTATTTAGTTTCAGCTGTTAGATATAAAGCTAATTGGAACCATTGGGATTCTTCATTGTTTTCTATTTTGTAGGCTAGATCTACTATTTGTGTTCTCTTTTTATGAAACGTTCTGCGACAACAGATGCATATTTGGTCTGGTATTCCAGCAGATGTGTTTTGAAACTTAGCTATTTCTATTTTGTATGTCTTTATTAGGACATTGGTGATTTTTGGTAATGTTTTCTGAAGGTACCACATATTCTACGTCAACCTCAGTTCGAAAGTATTTACGTTGGATGTGCTCTATTTCTTGAAGCAGTTCTTTGGCTGTTCCATGTAGGAGAATGTTACTTAAATTTTGCAGTTCTAGAACAGGACTTTTTGCATAGTATAATCGATGCACAAGATTCCGTATAGTAGGATGCTGTGTTGTTAACATTTTGATGCGGTGGAAGTGCTTTTGCAAGCAGTTCGTAAAATGCAGGCTAATGAATGTCCTCACGACCAGTGTGGCTGTGCACTGGACAGGAGTCAATGGTTTGTAAAGTTTTCATTTTACATTTGTCTTTTAGTTTCACATAGTGATTGAGGAATTGTCGTAAAGATTTAAAGGATTGTTGGCATACATTACATAATGAGCTGCATGTCCATTTGTACACTGGCCAGTTTGTTTGGGTGAAGGGAACATTTGGGTCAAAGTTTATTGGGTACTTTTTTTCTATAAGGGTTTCGTTTGCCAAAATGGTGTGTTCCACCATTTCATACCCTCGGCCATTATTGTCTATGGCAATTGTTTTTTGTTGTTCTTGTTTATAAGCTTCTTCATTGAAATATGGTTCTGTGCTGCTTGTGTGAATCCATTCACCATTACAGTGTATTGACACTGCATGTGCATGTTTAGAAGTCGTTTTTGTAATTTATTGATTCATTTAGTTGGTAGTTTCATTCTGTTCAAAAGCAATATAAACAATGTTCTCTTTGGATTAGTCTCCTGTGGTAGTTTTTAAGGGAAGATTGTGGCTTTATATCTGTTTTTATAAGATTGTGAAGAAATGGTGGAACATTTTCTGTAAAATACATTATTTGGATTGCTTTACCGTGACTATGTTAACAGTGGGGGTAGAGGGTTAGGTTAGTTAGTAGGTCTGCTTTTCTTTGTGCATATTGTTTTTACTTTTAGTTTTTGCAAGAGTGGCCTTACCTTTTTTTGTCATGGCTGGTTTAGTTTTGTTGAGTGAGGTTACTAGTTCTTTTGATTTAGTGTTTTCCATAAATTGTTTTAGAGGTGGATGACTACATGGTGTAGTTTTATTCTTATCAGCTCTGTTTTTTCTTTCTTTTCTATGGAGTAAATTTTTAGTAGGCATTTTGTTGTGTCTGTTGGGAAAAGAGAAAGTTTGCCCTGGAAAGTTGTTCAATGCATATGCATGTATGGTGAATAGGTTTGTAGGTGTGATTGTTGAGATGAATAGAGTGCTGTTTGATTGTGAGGTGGTATACTAGGTGTGGTTGGGAGGGCTGTGAGAGCCAGAGTCTGCAGAGGTGGGATGGTTGTGGGTTAGTGAGTAAGGCAGTGGTGGTGTGATAGAATCTGTAGGGTCATTGTGCTGTTTTGAGTAACGGATTGGGTGTTGCAATGGTGGTGTGTAGATGGGAATAGTAAGAGTGTGAATGGTGGAATATAATGGGCTAGAGTGAAAGAAATGTTGGTTTGAAAAGAGCAGTTTGTGGTAATATATAGTGGAATTGAGCTGCTGTAATTACATATGTATATATGATACATTATTGTACTTACTTTGTTGGATGTGAAGGGTATTCATTTTTCGGTTGTTGTCTTCGGTAATGTGCTTCTTTCCTGTAATTGTAAAAGAAAGTTAGTGGGAATATGTGGTGATGGCAAAGTACTTTTAGTAAGCAAGGTTGATATTTATGAAGGAAGGAGGAGTGGTGGGGAATAACAGTTAATAATAATACAATTAGTGGATGGTTAAAAATGCTTGCTCTCACTTCAAGATGGCCGCCGGGGAGGGAGGACGTGTGTGAGCCGAGCTCCGTCTCCCCTCCCACGTGCCTCTGCAGCAGCCAACGAAATATGGTACTCCCGAGGTCTTAGCATGGGTATGAGCCCTTGAAGCTCCCGCAGAGAGAACGCCTCAGTACATTGCCCCCGGAGGCGATCTCGCTGCGACGTGGGAAGCCTCCCCCGCCGTTTTCAACAGCCGAAGTACCCCCCAAGGAGAAGCGACCAGGCCGGAAGGGAGACCTGCCCCCTCCGACTCCCTCTCAGCCAGAGAGTCTCTCGGGGCCGCGGCGCCGTCTTCTGAGCCGGGCCCGAGAGCAGCGACAACTCCCATCACGACCGGGGGGCGTCCGGTGGAGGAGAGCAGGACCGTGACAACTCCTGCTCGGAGGCGGGGGAGCGATCCCTGGCCCCGTGGGAGCGCTATCGGATTGAGCCGGCCCTGCGAGCCGCACAAGTGGATCCACGGCAGGCGTACCCTGCGAGCACGTCTGCTCGGGTTGCGCCCTTCCGCCGCCCCCTCTGCCGGCCCATCAGTCGGTGCCACTGGGGAAACGGACTGAGAGCACGGGGAGCCACCACCCCCTCTGCCTGCTTACCAGTCTGTGCCGCTGGAGAGGCGGACTGAGAGCAAAGGGGGCGCCTCCGCCTTGGGTGCCCTGAAGCGCCCCCCAGGAAGGCTATGGGTTCCGGGGCCCGCGACCACAACACCTCCCCGTCGGGTGATCGGCAGCGCTCCAGTCCAGCATCGGAGGCCGCCTGCGGAGGAGGGGGGGCCGCGCCCTCCCAAACAGAGGGGTAAGATCTCGGCTGCCACAGCTTGCAGGAGGGCCCCCCCGGGGGGAAAAAGAACTTGTGAAGTCCCCGGCACCGTCCCGTGGACCTCATCTGCCAGGGGAGAGCGGTGGGGGACTTGATCTGGAGGTGGGACAGATCCGAATCTAAAGATCCCGGCGGGGGGGACCTGAAACGCCACAAGATGGCCCTCATACAGTAGAGTATCGCACAGGCCCAGATGTCAAGGCCAAGAGGAAAGCAGGGACAGTCGAACCCCTCATCTCAGTGTCAGAAGCAAGACCAGAGCCTGGTCCACCTCTGGGGGGGTGACAAAGGGAACCCAGATAAAGCAGGAGCGCACAAAGCATCAAGTGACACCCAGGTGGAAGCAACTCCCCACGGCGAGATGGCCACGAAGGAAGATCTAAAAACGTGGTTCGGGGAGTTCCAGCTGCAATTTCTGGACTCAATGAACTTGCACCTAGACGCTATGAAGAACGTATTTAAATCGGTACTCCAGGAATTAAAAACAGAAGTCGCTGGCCTGGGTGAAAGAACAGACACCCTGGAGAAAGTCGCTCAGAACATGGAGGAAGAAATGCAACAGGTGGCAGAAACGCAGGAACAACTGGTCCGCCTAACGCATAATCTGGAGATCCAGTGGGAAGACTTGAAAAATAGATCGCAACGGTCTAACATCCGGATCAAGAACATGCCAGAGACGGTTGAGGACAAAGATCTTAAATCGGCGGTGCAGCAAGTTTTCCTTGATATCCTCGACTTGCAGGAGGAAGAAGAGATACCGATCGACCGAATACACAGGGTGGGCCCAAGGAGAACAATGACACAAGGAGACCGCCCGAGGGACGTGCTGGTGGCTCTCACGAGGTACGCACAAAAGGAGCAGATCCTAAGAAAGGCCAGGGCAATGGACCATATCCGAATGAATGGAGAGGAGGTACAATTCTACCAGGATATTGCTCTGTCAACTCTCCTGAAAAGAAGAAACATGGCCCCTATTACAAAGGAACTCACTTCGCATCAAATTAAATACAAGTGGACGTTCCCTTTTGGTCTATTATTCACATGGTATGGAGTGCAAAAACGAATAACCACCAGAGAGGAAGGACAGACAATACTAAATCTACAAGACCAGGATGACGACTCCCCACAAGCAAGTGGCACGGCCCCCTCCGCAAGCAAGAGCAGGGGGGAATGGAAAACGGTAAACAGAAGGATGAGGCGCCCAAGTAAAAGGAAATGAAGATCAACAGAGGGCTTCGAAACGTGGAGCATTAACAAGATTGAGCAGAGCACAAGGAGACTCGAAAATGACAGCAGAAACCGAGAGGCCGAAGTAACAGGTGCCGGGAGGGGGGGAGTGAGGACCCGGGGAACACTGAAGTCATGTGGAAGGGTTTAGGACTCCCTTCAAGGTTATCCCTGATTGTGTTGGAGGGTATGAGGCACACAGTGACACGCCTGAGCGATTATAGAGAATCATGCCATCCTCAGGGCAGATGGGGGAGGGAGGAGGGACACGCGCCAGTTGGGGGTTATGCAATTCTTAGGGGGGGGGAAAGGGTGTTGGGGACAGGGGAAGACTGTGCATAACTCAAAAGCAGAGAACGGGAAAAGCGACTATGAGACAGGCCTGATAATCCACAAAACCCAATGGGGATGAAGATCTTGACACACAATGTCAGAGGCCTTAACTACCCAGTTAAACATAAAAAAGTCAAACATTCTATCAAGCAGGGCACTTATGACATAATAATGCTTCAGGAGACACACATTAGGGACCAGGACAAACAGAAAGTGTGTCTCAAGGGATTCAAGCAAATACTCCAAGCAAACGCACAGAACAAAACAGCAGGTGTCCTTATAGCGCTCAAAGACTCATTACACGCACAGGTAAAGACCGTATGGAGAGATAAACAGGGAAGGTGCCTGATAGTCACTCTAACAATCGAATGTATGCCCCTCACAATGGCCACAGTCTACGCCCCAACCTCAGGTCAGGAGGGCTTCCTAGGAGATATCCTGAACAAAATAGAACAGCAGGCCACATTGGACATTATATTGGGGGGGGACCTCAACATGGCGTGGGACCCATCCCTGGATAGATCAGGACCTAGACAACGAGATCAGGGCACCCAGTCAAAAAACTTAAAACAGAAGTTCATGCACCTTGGGCTGGCAGATGCATGGCGGAACAGGAACCCCACACAGAAAACCTTCTCTTATTATTCACACGTTCATAACACCGCTTCGAGAATAGACTATCTATGGGTTTCAGTGGGGCTCCTAGGTAGGATAAAACAGAAAGAGATTGAACCCATTACACTCTCAGACCATGGCCCCCTGTGGACCGACTTTAACTCGTCAAAACACCATCACCGTTTATGGAATTGGCGCCTTCCAGAAGATATAATTAGGGATCCGGTGTTGAGCCAGACGATAAGAGAACACCTACTAGAATACTTGGCCAACAATGTTCTCCCCGGAACAAACAAAGGAACCCTCTGGGACGCCCATAAGGCGGTAATGAGGGGTCATTTTATAGCGCTTAAAGCACAGAAAGAGAAAGCGCATCGTCAATGGGAGAAAGAATTAGAAGGAAAAATAGGGGCTATACAGGCGGAACTGATTCAGACACCCACCAGGAAACTTATGCGCACGATGAGACACGTTCAGGGCCAGCTGGAAGCACTCAGAACGAAAAAGCAGAAAGGGCACTGCTTTACACGAAACAGTGGTATTATGTGAAAGCAAACAAAGCTGACAAGCTGCTAGCGAGACAGCTGAGAGGAAAACTGCAGGCGCAGACAATACGAGCTCTAAAAGATGAGTCAGGCCAACTTAAAACACAGACAGTAGAGATAGGAAGGATACTAGGTAGATTTTACCAAAAATTGTACTCCACTGACCACCCGAATGAGGAGCAGCAAGAAGCCTTCTTAGCTGGGGTCCACCTTCCCAGATTGACAGTAGAAGACAAACAAGCCTTAGACAGGGATATCTCCATAGAAGAAGTTTATGCAGCAATACAGTCCCTCCCGAATACCAAAGCCCCGGGCCCAGATGGGTACACAGCCATATACTACAAGACATACAAGGATATCCTCGCCCCGATACTAACATCCCTGTATAACACATTTGGGGAGAAGGGAAACCTGACACAAACGATGAACGAAGCAAAAGTCCTGGTCTTTCACAAAAAAGGGAAAGAGGAACAACTTCCCACCGCTTATCGCCCGATAGCATTAATTAATCTGGATGCTAAATTGTACACTAAGATTCTGGCGACTAGGCTGGGACCAATCCTCCCCAAGCTAATTCACCAGGACCAGTCAGGATTTGTTCCAAATCGTCAGACACACGATAATATTAGAAAGGTCCTTCACCTGATCAAGAAGATAGGCATTAAACAAACCCCGATTAATAAGGGGGGTCCTGGGAGTCCCTCTACCAGACATTAGTCCTGGTTGCGAGAGACTTACCCAGAGTCTTTAGCTCACTATCTTTCACAGAGAAGAAATATCCTAAACATATCAGTCTTTGTCCTGCCCTGGGGCAGTCCAGCACCGAAATGCTAGGCAATTCTCCTCTGAACAAGAGTACCAACAGCATCCCCAGACACGTGTTTCGGTCTGGTTGAACCTCATCAGTAGGGAGGAGCTTTGTCTCTCTAAGAATAGTGAGCAAGGGGTCCACGTCTGGATTCCCCTAGTAACTTAGGGTGAGACCCAAAGTTACTTGCATATGCAGATTAATAAGGGGGGTCCTGGGAGTCCCTCTACCAGACATTAGTCCTGGTTGCGAGAGACTTACCCAGAGTCTTTAGCTCACTATCTTTCACAGAGAAGAAATATCCTAAACATATCAGTCTTTGTCCTGCCCTGGGGCAGTCCAGCACCGAAATGCTAGGCAATTCTCCTCATCTGCATATTTAAGTAACTTTGGGTCTCACCCTAAGTTACTAGGGGAATCCAGACGTGGACCCCTTGCTCACTATTCTTAGAGAGGCACAGATCCACCCTACTGATGAGGTCCAACCAGACCGAAACACGTGTCTGGGGTTTCTGTTGGTACTCTTGTTCAGAGGAGAATTGCCTCGCATTTCGGTGCTGGACTGCCCCAGGGCAGGACAAAGACTGATATGTTTGGGATATTTCTTCTCTGTGAAAGATAGTGAGCTAAAGACTCTGGGTAAGTCCCTCGTAACCAGGACTAATGTCTGGCAGAGGGACTCCCAGGACCCCCCTTGTTAAATCTGCATATTTAAGTAACTTTGGGTCTCACCCTAAGTTACTAGGGGAATCCAGACGTGGACCCCTTGCTCACTATTCTTAGAGAGGCACAGATCCACCCTACTGATGAGGTCCAACCAGACCGAAACACCTGTCTGGGGTTTCTGTTGGTACTCTTGTTCAGAGGAGAATTGCCTCGCATTTCGGTGCTGGACTGCCCCAGGGCAGGACAAAGACTGATATGTTTGGGATATTTCTTCTCTGTGAAAGATAGTGAGCTAAAGACTCTGGGTAAGTCCCTCGTAACCAGGACTAATGTCTGGCAGAGGGACTCCCAGGACCCCCCTTGTTAAATCTGCATTAAACAAACCCCAGCAGCATTGGTAGCCCTAGACGCCGAGAAAGCGTTTGACCGAGTAGAATGGTCCTACCTTTTTCCGGTCCTCCAGAAAATGGGAATGGGCAAAGGCTTTGTAGACAAGATCAAGGCCAACTTCAACTCCCTGTCCATAAGGATAGCAGTGAATGGTAGGATTTCGGATAGGGTAAACCTAGAAAGAGGGACGAAGCAAGGGTGCCCGCTTTCCCCCCTTCTTTACGCCATTTATTTGGAACCACTTTTGGCGAGAATAAGGGACTTTCAGGAGGTGAAGGGTATCGAGATGGTGGGGCTGGCTCATAAAGCGGTAGCCTACGCTGACGATATGTTGGTGGCCATAGGGGACCCAGAGACGTCCCTTCCACATCTAATGGAAATCATAGAAAGCTTTGGAGAGATATCCGGGTTGAAAATAAATAGGCAGAAATCGGAGAAATTGATTCTGGCCGGGAATAGAGAAATAATAGGTAAAGCCGCCACAGATTGCCAACTGAAAATTGCCAACACGGGCATCAGATATCTAGGTATCACTCTCACAGAACGCATAGACAAATTATACGCCCATAACTACCCACAGATCCTTGAAAAAGTCAAAAATGACCTGCTAAAATGGAACCCGCTATCGATTTCCTGGTGGGGGAGAATCACGGCAGTGAAAATGACAATTCTCCCCAAGCTAAGTATTTGTTCCAGGCGCTCCCGATAAAACCCCCCCAGGCTTTTTTCAAAACACTCCGGAAGTTGGTATCTAAATTTGTCTGGCAGAACAAAACCCCTAGAATCTCAAATGCGGTATTGACAGCACACAGAAGGGAGAGGGGCTGCTCAATGCCACACTTCAAGAAATACTACGAAGCGGCCCAACTCTGGGTAGTAAGGGATTGGATTTCGGAACAGGGGGAGAAAATCTGGGAGGCGCAGGATAGGGCGGTGGCAACAACTTCCACCAGGCATCTGCTTTGGATCAATAAAGGATTCCGACACCCTAACATTAACATTAGTGAGATAATGAAGACGGTAATGGGGGTATGGGACGCCGTCACGAAAAATGAAACCCTGACCAAGGATCCCGCCCCGTTCATGCCAATATTTGGAAATCCCGAGTTTCCCCCGGGTTTGGAAAAGGGCTCCTATCGCAAGTGGGAAGAAGAGGGGGTGCAGGATGGTGGGGGATATGCAGCATGACCAACAGATCAGGTCCTTCGAGAATTGCAAAGCACTTCTGAACCTAACAAAAAAAGATAGATATAAATACGAACAGTTACAGCACTGGTTGAGTACCACACGCATAAAGGAAGCATTGACCAGGGAATTGACCCCCTTCGAGAATTATATTATGACGCACACTGGATCCCGCAGGTTTGTCTCCATCACTTATAAATTTATAAATGCACTAAAAGAACCTACTGTATGGCAATATATGAAGAAATGGGAGAAAACCCTGGGTCTCGGCCTTTCTAAAGAGAGGTGGGAATACACATGGGTTCTAATGGCAAAATTGACACGAGCCATCCAAACGAGGGAAATGTGGGTGAAGATAATGGTGCAATGGCACTATACCCCAGAGAGACTACACTCGATGTTTGCAAACTCGCCGAACACCTGTTGGCGTGATTGTGGTGGGAAAGGTGACTGGAGACACATCTGGTGGGACTGCCCGAAGATAAGCCCATACTGGGGAGAGATCAAAAGCCAAATGCATGGGATGTTCCCGGGCTCAGAACACCTGGGAGAGGAAATATGGCTGGGGGGCTTTTGGGACCCAAAAGACAAAACGTTAACCACTTCTCAGAAGAGACAATTTATGGGCCTCCTACTAGGAGCTTGGTTGGAAATTGCAAGCAACTGGAAATGCAAATCCCCACCTGTGGCTGTAGACTGGACCCGGAGGGTATGGTCTCACCTGGCACTGGAACTAATAACTTATAACATTCAAGGGGTTCATGGGAGATTCAGAAATGACTGGGGAGGGGTATTGGAATTTCTTCAGAAAGACTACAAAGAACAATGGTGCCCACATAATATAAGACTTCTGGACTTATTTACGTGAAGGAAGAAAAGAACTTCCCAGAGATGATATACAGGGGCTGAGCTATGCACGCTCGGGGGGAGGGGGGAATGCGGGGGATGTTTACTTTTCATATGTTCCTATTTCATTTCTTTTAATGTTGCCACTGTAAAGTTTGTCTGTTGTCTGAGAAAACAAATAAAAACACGTTTAAAAAAAAAATGCTTGCTCTTAGGAGCATTTTCAAGAAAGTTAAGAAATGCGTACGTGCATTTGTAGAATCTCTGTAACGTTTTGTAAAAGAGAGGAAAAGTTGATGGAACAGCTTTCTAGTACACTTTGAAATGGCAGTGGGTGTATGGAAGTTTGATATGTTAGGAGTATATGCATACTTGCCAACATGATGCATCATAATCTGAAGGTGTTTTTGTAGTCCTAGAGTTTTTGTTTGCATTCTGGGACTTGTAATTCCACTTTTCCCATTGTGAAAGTTGGAGTACAAGTCACAGAATGTAGAGAAAAAGTATGACTCGGAAAACGCGTACCCCGCTCGTGCCAGCGAAATCACGTGTAAAACTCCCCGCCCACGCCTCCGAATATGCGTAACCAACTCGTGCTAGCAAAATCACATGTAAAACTCCCTGCGCACCCCTCCGAATACGTGTACTCCGCTCGCGTCAGGTAAAATGCATGGAAAAAGTCCCCCCTGTGGTGTGGGCTGCCTGTGGGTCATGGGGAGGGTGGTTGGGCTGCCTGCAGGTCATGGACTGGGGTGATGGGCTGCCTGCGGGGGTTGCCCAGGGGTGATGGGCTGCCTGCGGGGCATGGACTGGGATCATGGGCTGCCTGCGGGCATGGACTGGGGTGATGGGCTGCCTGCGGGGCATGCCCAGGGGTGATGGCTGCCTGCGGGGCATGGACTGGGGTGATGGGCTGCCTGTGGGGCATGCCCAGGGGTGATGGGCTGCCTGCAGGGCATGGACTGGGGTAATGGGCTGCCGGCAGGTCAGCATAGTCTGGGGTGATGGGCTGCCTGCGGGCCATGGACTGGGGTCATGGGCTGCCTGCGGGCCATGGACTGGGGTAATGGGCTGCCTGCAGGTCAGCATAGTCTGGGGTGATGGGCTGCCTGCGGGGCATGGACTGGGGTCATGGGCTGCCTGCGGGCCATAGACTGGGGTCATGGGCTGCCTGCGGGTCATGGTCATGGTGGATGGGCTGCCTGCAGTGCATGGGGAGGGTGGATGGGCTGCCTGCGGGTTATGGAGGATGGGCTGCCTGTGGGGCATGGGGAAGGTGAATGGGTTGCCTGCGGGTCATGGTCATGGTGGATGGCTGCCTGCGGGGCATGGGGAGGGTGGATGGGCTGCCTGCCCATATTCCGGGGGTGTGTGTGGACTTTTACACGTGATTGGCCTGGCGCGAGTGCAGTACGTGTGTTCTGGGGGTGCGCGTGGAGTTTCACATGCGATAGGCATGGCGCAAGTGGGGTACATGTATTCCAGGGGTGCACAGGGAGTTTTACATGTGATTTTGCTGGTGCAAGCAGGGTATGTGTATTCCAGGGGTGCGTGTGGAGTTTCACATGTGATAGGCCTGGCACGAGCGTGGTACGTGTATTTCGGGGGTGCATGGGGATTTTTACACTCGATAGGCCTGGCTCGAGCAGGGTACGTGTATTGCGGGGGTGCGCAGGAAGTTTTACACGCGATAGGCCTAACGCAAGCAGGGTACATGTATTCCGGGGGAGGTTCACACGCGATTGGCCTGGCGCGAGCGGCGTACGTGTATTCCAGGGGTGCGCGGGACCTTTACATGCAATTTGGCAGGCAGCCCCACACCCCTGGCTATACCCCGCAGGCAGCCCATCACCCCATACCATTCCCCGTAGGCATGCCACATGGCACCATGCACTAGAGACCCCCAGTGACAGGCGCCTGCCAGCAGGCCCGACTCATGGCCCCCCACCCGCCCATCCCCTCCCCATTGCCGGGCACCTTCCAGAAGGCCCCGCCTCATGGCCCCCCACCCACCATTGACGGGCACCTGCCAGCAGGCCCCGACAACATGTCCTAACAAAACAGACCCATGGACCTAATGCCAACCCAAATCCCCCCTGCCCCCAGTACAATCACGCAACCATCCACTGCACCCACTCCCAAATTACCCATGCCATGAGAATCTTAAAAGAACCACCATGGCCATGCATAAATGTACAACAGAGCCACACAGTGGCAACACATAACTAAGGCAATGTTCATTGAGACATGCACAAAACCAATGATAGTACACTACACCAATCATGGAGTAATATGAAATGTATTAAAAAACATAATGAAATAACATAATGAAAATCAAATTAAGAAAAAAAAGTAAAATCCAATGAAAAACAAAAATCCACGACATGAAAAAAGAAAAGTCGTCCATTGCCAATGTCAATATGAATTAAATAATCAAAAAAAATAAAACCATTGATCCATGGGAATTATAAAAAATGAAATTATGTACAAGTCTTGAACTATATACAATGCAAGTACAAAGGGTCCATGATTCCAAAACAAAAGGAAACCTACAAAAAAGTCCTATAAATAAAAAACTATATACATAAAGTGGAGCAAAGTCCATGAACTCCAAAAAAAAATATAAAACAAAGGAAACCTAAGCCTAAAGAACTATGTACAAAGGCGGTGGGCAAGTCCTACGGCTCACTTTTTGATGTTCCGGGCCAGGGCATAATCGAACTCCACGTCGATGTTCCGGAGGCGGGCCTCTTCCCTGGTCTTGCAGTGATGCAGCCATGTCCTCCTCCAACTCCCTGCGAGTTGCCTCAAGGCACTCAGCCCGCCTCAATGCCCTGCGCATGGAGTTCTCCACCCTGACCATAGTGAGCCGTGCCTCCTCCGCCCACTGCCGCTCCGCATCTATCTGCTGGCCCAACCGCTGCCACACAGAAGACACTCCCAATCCAGGGTCCTCCTGCCCTCCGGCCGATGCCTGCCACTGTGATGTTGATGCCCGAGCCATCATCGCTCCCACCCTGAGCCTGCTGCTGCTGTGCATGTGCCCGGCCTGTTGATGCCTGCACGTCCTCCTCTTGTGGGGTCCAGTTGGTGGGGTGGCCACCCCTGCTGGACCTTTGACTCCAACTGTGGCAGGGATGTGTCCTCCACCAGCCTGGCCGCTGGCTCAGGGGCAGCTCCACAGGGTGCCCAGGTGATACTTGGGGAGGAAGATGGCACGGAGGACGACTGGTGCATAGGTGGTTCAGTTGAGGAGGGGGTTGCAACAAGATCCAGCACACGGAGGAACCCAGCCCCAGTGACCTGTCCTAATAGGCTGACGCGGTCAATGAGGAATTCAAAATCACGTGCATTGTCTTCATGAGAATCCTGCACATCATCCCGAATACAACGTTGGCGCAATGCCATCCAAGATAGGACAGGCTCAACACGGTCACAGATTGCAATGTCCGCAGGGAGAGGAAGGCCAGTTGTTGTTTGTGCATCCCCTCCCTGAAAACGGGTCTGGACGAAGGCATCCCTGCTGGTGCAGGATGATGCAGTCACAGGATCTGAGACAGGATTACACACAGGCACCTCCGCGGCGGCCTGTGCTGCCTCCTGTCCCTGCCCCTGGACTGCACCACTAGCACCAGTGGAATGCCTCCCTCCAGAGCCCGTGCGTGGGCCTTCCACGGCCTCCTCCTCAACCGAACCTCCCAACAACCTGGATGACGCCGGGCCATCTTCCTCTATGGGCTGCTGTGGGGGCTCAGCTGCCCCTACTGCTGCAGAGGAGTCACCTCCAACCTCCGCTCTTGGACCTTCCCTCTGCAGCTGTGGCCATGGACGCAGCACCAGACTCCTCACTCCCGGAAGAGATGATTATGTGGGAGGAAAGCTGGGCCTTGCGTCTCCGGCTGGCAGTGGGATCCCTGCCGCTGTGCTCCACAGCACCGTCTCCACCCTCTTCATCAGTCATCGATGCAGACAGGGAGAGACAGAACACAGGAATCAGGGCACTGTACAATGGTCGGATACACGCATGACAGTTGCACATGAGTGGCAATGTCAAACTTCACAGATGGCATCACACTCCCCAAAACTCATATCATTTTAACCCACACACATGCACACATTGACAGGAATCGTGCAGCAGGCAGCAGCATCCATACACACACACCAGCATGAACATCCGAAGGTTGGCATGATGTCACAAGCAACATGGATAGTGCCCAACACCTGCACACACGCCACCAGACAGACATGCATCTGTACATCTCCACTACCTGTCACAGTGCAATCATCGGCAACTATGTCTCATCTGCCAATCGGGTTGCTACATGTTTGTGTCACATGCATCCATGGTGTTTCACTGTCGCACACATGTCAAACACACACTCGCACATGTATGCCGTGCACGTACATGAAGGTGGAACTAGCAGCCATGTGTCACACCCCAACCATCCCATAGTGCATACACAGAACGGCTAACATGTCTGCATCTCCACATGCTGTTGTGCATCATGCCTTGGAACACATACACCATTGATGTGCATCACATATGACTGGACTCACATGCAGCACGGTCATGTCCCTGCACATACACATCCATACATGGGCCTTTTCAGACATATGTCCAAGCTACACACTCCTGGTACACCTCAACATGCACTGCGTCCAATAAGTACGCATGGACACTTACCGCTCGACTCCGGACCAGTCTCCCTCTTGAGGACCTGGCGGAGAAGTGCTGGGTTAATGCGTTCCAGGACCCTCATGTCGTTGGTGGTAAGGTGGACCTGGCGCCTCACTGCATCCGCTGCTACCAAGAGGTGCCGGGCCTTACTGAGGGTCCTGGACCTGAAGTCCTCCCAGCACTTACGGATGTGTGGTAGGTCGTGGGTTGCCACCCCCTCCGCGTTGATGGCAACCATGATGTCCAGCCATATCCTCTCCCGTTCATCCTTGTTGGCGCGTCTTCTTCCGTAGAGGGCATCATAATGCACCAGGACTTGCTCCACCAGGATGCCAACCTCTCCTGCTGTGAAGCTGGCAGCCCTCTGCCTCTCTGGCTGGGGGTTGCTAGTGGTCTCCGATGGTGTTTGCCCCGACATGGCAGCCCCCAAGGCAGGTGTGGGTGGGCAACTGGGTCCTGATGCTGGGCTGTGGAGCGATGTAACTGCAGTCGGAATTCTTCTGTTCCAGCAGGGGTGGTCACAGCAACTGGACCCCTGCAGATGGCTGATGTGCAGGCACCAAATAGCAGGGCACGTGGCCAGCAGGCAGGCAGGCAGCAGCAGATGGCTGGTGGGAGTCGGCTCAGGGCTCTGGGGGGCAGGAAAATGGCCTTCTGGGCAGGAGTGTGGTCTTCCATGTGTTGTCGCATGGCCAGCTTAATACAGAGTGATTTGGCACGTGAAAGAACAGCACATCAGCGTGTAATTCAAGGAAAGGCCCTTAGCACGTAAGCGTGTCTGTGAGGTAACACGCACGGGCGTTTCCCTCGTCACGGGTGCATAGTGATTCAGCATGTGAAAAAACAGCACGTCTGTGTGTTAATGCATGTCATTCGAGGAAAGGGCCTAAGCGCGTAAGTGACGTGACATGCACGGACGTTTCCCTCGGCATGGGTTAAAGGTGAGCGGGTCCCAGCAGTTCGCTGTATGTGCCTTTCATGGAGACCAACGCGTGTGTTGCTACTTCCGGTTGTTTCACACGCCATCACTACTTCACAGCGGATCAAGGACGTATCTCTTCTTTTGGCAGGGGTATTAGCTACGTGTGTTTTTCATTACCATGCTAGTCAGACGGTGAGTCGCGCACGCTATTTTTCCCACTGCAGGTGCCCCTGTGTATCGCTTACCCATTTTCGAGGTCATAGTAGCCTGTGCGTCCCACGCGTATGTGTTTTTCGTGTCCCTGGGTGCCACTGCGTACTGCAGGAGGTTAATTCCACACACGTGGGCTACCTGGGGTTGCGTTCACAGTTTTACTGCAGTTTTGGGGTGCCTGAGCATTGCGTGACCCATCACTTCATCACCGGGGTCACATACAGCCTTGCAGGCGCACAGGCGTGCTGTTAATATCTAGTAACCCACCCCCTTCAGCCCAATTACCCAGGACATTTGTTGTGTACACCTCCCATTGGTGCTACTACATCTGTGCCGGCACTACTACATCTGTGCCATGGTTGGGAGGCCATGAAAGGTAAGGGGCACCTCAGCTGGTCGTCCTCCACATGGCGGGTGTGGTCAGGGACATGGCCGTGGTGACCAGGGAGTAGGGGGACTCCAGGGTGTCCAGGGTGGCTGCAGAGGGGGAAGAGGCAGGGGTGCACCACTTCGGCAGGATGTTCTGCCATGTGTTGCTGCAGTCATGCCACCACCCCCTGTGGTTCCGGAAGATGCAGCTCTTGCATCTGGCACTGGCGCCCATGTGAGCCGGCAGTCCGTTTCATCGACTGCCACGGGCCCAAGGGTAGTGGTAGCTGGAGGTGCAGCTGTGGACACCACCACCCAGGCTCAGGGTCAGCCAGCGCATGCTGCGTTGGCACCTGAAGAGTCACAGGATGATTTCCCGGAGGTCAGGAGGCACATAGTAGGTGCACGCAGGGCTGACCTGACTGAGGCACATGTCCCTGGCGCAGCATTGTCATCTGGGCTACATGTCGGAACACGAACGTGATATGCTAGTGGGCCCAAATTGTCACACTACAGATGCCCAGCATTGGGACCACTGGAAGCGTGTTGCGGAGAGTGTTAGTGCATTCGGACATGAGGTACGCACAGCTCAGGAGTGCAAAAAGCATTGGGATGACCTCTGATGCTGTGCTAAGCTAAAGCGTTCCTCCAATTGTGCCATGACTGGGTTGACTGGCAGTGGGCCACCACCTCAGGAGGAAGAACTCAAGTTGATTTCTGCAGAGTTCATACTGGCAGAATTGTTCGAAGGAGTGGGAAAGATGCTGGATTTTAACGCCCCGTCCATTGAGTGTTTTTGCGTGCTTGTCCAGGCCATGTGTGGTTTGTGTGGTTTGTTTGTGGGATGTGTTGTGCTTCACTGCTAATACATGCCATGTGTACATGGTTCTCATGTGCGAGTCATGCAATCCTTCACTAATGGGTGCCTGCTGTGCAGCATGCTGGACATGTAGTGCAGACAGGGACTGTCCTCATCACCACACTTGCACCCTACTCACATGCTAGTCACCCGGCTGCCCCTCCGGTCCATGTTCCAGCTCACTGGCCCTTCTGCATGTAGCCTGGGGTGTCTTTCCACTCAGCACTCGGACTATGTCATCGCATGACTGACATGCATGTGTCTCTGCCTGCATGCTGGTACGTAGGCATGCTCCCTTGCCCCTCAACACCCCTGCATGACTATTACACCATTTCACTGGTGGGTAACATGTTGGACTACTGCAATGGCCTATTCAATGCTCCTGTGTACATGCACACTTCCCCCTGCCAACATGCCAGACACATACCTTGGGGTACATCCTATGTCCTTGATGCAGGGTGTCTCACTCGGACTATGCAGATGTCTGATGCTCCGCAGGGACATGAGTGCCCATTCATGCTCCATGTGCATTACATGCATGCCCCTATGTGTCCTTTGCAGGATGATCATTGTAGTACGTGTCCAGGATGACATACATTTAATGGCTTTTCATCATCCATTCCATGCTCACTGTGTCTCAGTCCGGAATCACGCACATGTTTAGGGTGTCATAGTCTGTGTGGGACGCAGGCCTCCCCCTGTCTCAGGCCCCCTGACTCTATCAAACTGGTGTAGTGCCTTATGCACAAATGGGTGTACTAGAGAGGGTTCATCATGTGTCCTGCTCACTGTACCATTCTCATCGGCTGCGTTGTCAGTTGACTCAACAGTGTCTGCCGATATATAGTTATCTGGTCAACCTTTCACTGCCATGCAATGCCTCCCTGCATTTTCACTAAGAGGGGGGGTGCCTGTATCCATGCAACACATTGCATGCACATTGCACGTGATGCCTGACCTTGCACTTACACTGCCCTATTTTTATTGTTTGACATCATAATGTACTTGTTGATGTAGATAGTCGGTAACGTGCACATGCTCTGCACTGCACCAACCCACTTCTGAGCCATGTCACACCGTTCTACATGCCTACTCACTGACGCAATGTCAAAGTGACCTGGCATGTATGGTCAGATTGTCATCCCTTCACTGTCATGAAAGGCACAGGCACAGGTGCATCCTGTGACACAAGTACTCAGTATTGAAACACCCTAGTGGGTGTTTAGCAAAATTGATAGGTCAATCTGCCGCCTATACTAACCGGTATAGGCTGCAGATTGATTGTAGCCTGCCAATCGGGTTGTAATGAATGTGGAGCTGCCTGCACACGTCTATGTGTACACTTTCACATACATCAAAGCAAGCAGCGTTGTAACTGCTTGCTTTGCTGTATTGGTTGCTGTTCATGTTCACAACATAGGTGTATAGGGAAACTGCTGTTTTTGAACACTTTCACATGTACATATGCAAGCAGCTTCAACGTTGTGTAGTGCAACATTGTGGCTACTCACTTATGTTTGTGTGAAAGTGTTCATTTGCACATGTGTATTCTGCAGCTTTTTTGTTGACTAATATGTAGTTGATTGACGTTAATGCTGGTGATTGCGGATCACGTTATGTTCAACTGGCACAATCCTGAAGGTGCACTGTTGTGCAGTATGTGTACACCCAGGCTCACTTAGCTAATCTGGTGGGGCTTGGCCGTGATGATTTGACACACTGAATAATGGTTTATGGCACATTCATAGCACATGGTGCTCAATCAGGCCCTGAGGGGTGTTCTGGAGACTTCATGGCTGGCAGCTCGGACTGTACTGGGCGTTATGGTCCATCATGTCTGTTTGCAGGCCATCGCTTTGCTCAGGACATTCAGTATGTCTACATCATGACACCAAGTACGGGCCGAGCTGCAGATGGATGAAGCAATATTGGTGATGGTGATTTAGTGATGCATGTGTACATGCATATTACGTGAGTCATGGTGTGTTTGGATTCACTTGCAGCTGTGGCCATTTGGCAGTTCAGACATGCTTATGGTATGTGCCATCTCTTTTTTGCCATCTGTCATTTCATGCCTGTGACATGTGCATGACAGAGGTGGTGTGTGATGGAGGTGATATACTACATTCAGTAAATGTGTACGCTTTGCTATTTACACACATCCATTTCTGCTTTTGGGATGGGTTTGCATATCGATGCCACTGGATGCATGCCGGAATTTCATTTGTGTATGACATGTCTGCTTCATGTGTTTGCTGTCGATGTGATGTCTATGTGTGTGTGCGTTATGTGCATCTGACATGTGTACTCATGTTTGTTTTTTCAACATTACAGATGATGACGCAATGGAGCCAGAGGATGGTGATGTCAATCCGGACACAGGGTTGCTATTACATCGGCAACCCGGCACAAGTGGGGGTCGTGGGGTGGTAGGCCACGAGAACCCACTTGTGCTGCAGACCATTGTGTCCAGGGCTGGCAATGGGTCTAGCTCGGATGATCACTCTGACAACAATGTTGAGTTGGATGCGCGTCATGTCCATTCGTCGACGGTGAGTGATTCTGATGTGGACGATCCTCTGTCTGCGACACCTGCACTTAGGGGCCAGACAGTGTTGGAATCTCTGCCTGTGGTGGATCGGGATGCACGGTCACACTCCACACCAGTTGCTGATGTGCCTGGGGCATCACGTCAACGGAGGGATGAAGTCCTGCAGCCACGGGTGGTGCCAACCCAACGAGGACCGCAGCTCTTTGGGCCCCGCAGGTGTCAAGCCCAGCAACGCAGTGGCCGTGCGACACCGGGGTATACTGAGTGGGAGCAAGCCATTGTTGCCAATTCTGAACAACAGGGGGAAGCAATTGATAAGATCGCTCAGAGCATGGAACGTGTGGCCCAATCCGTGCTCCCCCCTGCTAGGCAGGTGGATCTCCAGCAGCGGGCAGCACAGTCCACGGCTCGCTCGCTCAGGCTAGGGATGGCGGCCTCAGACAAGCCACGCCGGGCTGAAATGGTGTCTCTGCGTCAAGCACTTGCTGCTCACGCAGAGACACACAGGGAGGCCCTGAGGGATGACCATCAATCCCTCAGATCTACTCTGGGTGTGCTCAACATGACCAAGAGGCAGCGGACAAAGGAGAGGTTGGAGCAGCTTGAGAATACCATCTCGGCTGAGCTACGTGCTTGCTGGGAGGTAATCCAGATGTCATGCCAGGCCATGCAGGAAGAACTCTGTGTCACACGTGCTACCTTGCAATAGGAAGCACGCGTATCACGTGAGGTGCTGCATGCTGACCTATGTGTCATCGCCAGGACCAGGCTTACCAGTCCCACAGATTTGCTGCCGATGAGGGGCAAGCTGCGCATAGGCGTGGTCAGGGTACTGTGTGACGTCCACCTTTTGAGTCAGAGGGTGAGCAGGACGACGACTTATCTCCCACACAGGTCGGGCCGTCCAGGTGTTGAGCCCATGGAGGTTTTTTTCATCTCAACATCATCGCATGTGGGTGTTGAGGTGCACCCTGTACCTCCCCCCTCCTGGGTGCCTTCACCCCCCCAGGTCGTATGTGGCCATTTATTTTTATAGTTAGTTTAATTAGTTAATATAGTTTAAAATTGTTTGTCTACTGTGCATTCATGTGACTGTGTGGTGCTTTGTGGCTTTTGAAAGCATCCACTGTCTGTTCCAGCTGGGCCCATTCAAGCGTGTCTCATGTATGTGTTTGTAGCTTGGGGTCCTGACTCACATATGCTACTCCTGCTTCTCCTATCCATGGGCTCGCAAGGATGGTTCGGTGTTACAACCATTTACACAAGGGTATTGGACTCATGTCTGTGGCCTGTCTTCTGCTGTACTACTTGTGTTAATACCCCTAGTGGGGATCATGGATGTTTTCTCCACGGCATGTCTGCAATCAATTTTGGTGAGTACATTATTGAACTGTCCATTTATTGATGTTGATTGGGATGTATGTTCATTTCTTGCCTGTATACGTGCTTGATGCACTTCATGCTGGAGACAGTAGCCTGCATCCTTTAGCTTTCAAACTCTCACTGATGGTGGGAGGGGGCCGGGTGGTGACAATGTCAAGTTGGTACGTGTTGAGTACAGACCCTGGGGATTGTGGCAAAGGAGGATGCATTAGGAATGTGACCCAAGAGGCACAACTCACGGTCCAGTCCTCACCTGGGATGTCCGCCTATACTACTACTATGCTTCATTCTGTGTGGACGGCACGTTGTGTCTGTCTTCCCTCTACGACTTTGATGCTGTCTGACGGCACAGTCTTCCTACTGAACAAATGCTCTTTTACTTGTTTTTCACACTCTGGTGCCTTTAGTCCCTGTTCTTCTTCCTGCTACTGTCCTTCTTGCAGATCTGTCCGCCTGTCTCTCGGGTAGTTATTTCCACGTACTCTTACACTGCCTCGGTTTGCCACAGTACACTTCTGTTCAAATGCATCTCTCTGTCGCTCCTCCTGTCTTTCATATATTACATCCATGCTTTTATGTTGAGTATTGCCTTTTATCAATGCTATTCTACTGTTGTGGCTCTTAACTTGCTGTCATCTGTTTCTGGCTATCTTGCATTCTCTGTGCCTTTCCAGACTTGTGCTGTCTCTGCCTTTCTTAGTTCACGCTATCAAGGATTGATTGGGTTTCAGCTCAACCATCCAATTGTGCCAGCCTCCTTGGATATTTTCTACTCAAGTTCCAGCTCTACATGTCAGGGTACAGAACCTGGGGTTGTGTGGGAGGAGGTCAGATGTAGGTCTCAGACATGGGCCAGTAACAAGCAGCATGAAGACACACTGTCGGGGTGATTTCCTGGGAGCCAGCAGAGCCGTCTGCAGACCTCCGGGGCTGGGGAGGCCCCAACTCCTCCCACGTCCCAAAAGGAGTATGAGACACACACAAGGAGCAAGGTAATTACTGCAGTTTATTAGAGTAACGGCAGGGATATGCTCAGACCGTATGCATCCGGAGAGGCTCTCATCGTTAGTGGGGCTCGCAGGCCCTTTTTACAGCAGTATGATGCGCTACTTGCGTCACCTGGGAAAATCATCACAAAACCTCTCGCCACTTCGGTTTGTTCCCCGAGTGGTAGGGTTAGTATAGTTACCCTGTAGGAGGAAATGTTAGTGGATAAGGACGGGTCAGGTGGTTCACTTGGGCTGTCCCTAACAGTTGCTACAATTGAATTGTTACAAGGGGACCCTTGGTGATTGGCTAAGAGTGTTGGCATCAGTAATGAGCCCCTTGTGTTCTGATTGGATCTCTCGCGAGCCCCCAAGCCTGGGACCATCGCCGTTCCCAGCTCGCGGTGCACCTGACATTAGCAACAATGTGCAACTATGTGTTTATGGTAGACAATGGTCAGGTCTGCTTACGGGCTGTTATGCATGTCTTTCCCATCGCTGTAGGTGTCCAACTTGTCACTTTGTTGTTGCAGATTGTGTCCCAGACATGGGACCCCAGCAGTTCTCTGTCTCGTGAGCTTGGCACCTTGTCAGTTCGGCTTCATCACGTGTGGGGAGACCGTAGCTGGAGTAGAATTATGAGCATTAGATTTTGTATTCTGCCTCTGAGGGCTTGGCTCCTGCAGGTATAACCTTGGTGCTGGTTGCGGCATGCGGGTTGCAACATCATGGCCTTGGCTGTGGGCTCTCGTTGGGGGCTCGTTCTGCATGGTCAACACTTGTATTTTTGTTCTGGGAGGATTTTCGTTTGCGAGGCTCCTGCCTGGGGACTCTTGCTTGCGGCCTACTTGGGCCTAGTTCATGGGTGGCGGTACATCATCCATACTATGGAGGTCGTGGGGTGACAGAGTGTCATACGCAGCATTAGATATACATGGTGGCATCTTCATAGTGATAGGTAGCGAGAAAGCATCAGCAAGCATGTACACGAGCTCTTCAGGCGTCTTGCATTTCTGCGGTGCTGTAGAAGGCCTATGTGAAAAATAACAACAATGCATGTCCGTGGGTATGTCAGTCTGCTATGTCATAGCACTGAGTATATTCTTCATGTGGGTTGGTGTGTGAGTGACCAGTGTGCATGGTGGCACATGTGCTCTTGTCTGTTGGCTATGTCGTCATGGCATCTCTAACGATGGTGATTTTTGTGGTTGGTGTCTAATCGAGCTGGTCCATGGCGCATGCGTCGGCTTGACTAGGGTGTTCTAGTGGGCATGCTCCTCGTATGTGTATGCCTTTGAAGCAGGATACTTTGTCATCTGGTAAGGAAGGGAATTGTTCGAACTCCTCTCGTGGGGGGTGCTTGGGTCGTGATCCCCTAGGCCATGGTCTGGAGGAGACTGGGGGGAGGGTGTTATCCCATTCTCCCACTTCAGTCCCCCCTCTGGTCGACTTGTCGACCACAAAATTATCCATTTTCTTGTATCTGCGTACCATCCACATTTTCGTTATTCCATCCAGGTGTCCATAGTGTTGGACATGATCTTCAAATGACCAATACATATAGATGCAGCCACCACCGGGTTTGCAGTATACCCACTTTCCAACACAGCTCTTTGGGTTCCTCGGGTTCTCTACCTTCACAGATGGTGGGTCCAAGTGGTTTTCTAATATTTGCTTGCGTAACTTTTCTCTTTCTTTTATAATAATGTCTGTGTGTTTGTCATCATCAGCGGGTAGTAGGGCATGCATGCCGATCATTTCCATCATTTCGTCCGTTGTTCGTGCTGTTCTTGCTCTCTATAACGTCATTCCAAGCAATACAGCCATTCCCAATATTATACATCCTACGATTATTTTCAATCCATCTGACAGCCATGAAGGCATCCATGACCATAAAAATGAAAACCAGCTGCCGTCTTTCTTCACTCATTTGGCTTCTTCTACCATCTTTGAGTGCATCATGGCGAGTTGTGATACTGCCTCAGTAAGTGTTCCATTGACCACGTTGTTAGCGGGTATGAATGTGCAACATGATTTTCCAATTTTCGCACAAACTCCTCCTTCCATTGCCGTGAGGCGGTCCAGTACATATCTATTCTGGAGTGCTACCATTCGCACTGCCCTCAATTCTTCTTTTATTGCATTAAATCCATTGACAGTTTAATTTATTGTCATCATTAGTTCCCATCGGGTTATTTGAAGCCATTTTGCATTTGCATCTGCTTGCAGTCCTGGGTGTATTATTGATGAGAAGAACATTGCTGCTCTGCTGTTTCCGATCTTCCCCACAGGTAGTTTCCCGTCAGTGGTTCTCCTTGTCTTTTCACTCTTGCCAATTGCCCGTGTTGTTTCTTCCTGCACCGTTTTCAATCGTCACAGATCTTCTCCTCCTTTTGTTCCCTTCATCCATCTTAGGGAAGTTGGCCAAGTTGACATGTTTCTGAGGCACAACCAGAGATGGTACGTTGACATGTACCATAGTGCATATTCCATTCCAAGATGGTGGTAAACTGTGGTATGCCTTATCTCCATAGGCCCAATAGTGGTCCATTACAACTGCTGTGCCGGCACCCCCCTCAGGTATCAGTACTGTACTTATACAATTGTTGTTACTTCCAACATCAACATCGCCGGTGTGTTGATAGCACAGCGTGGGTGCAGTTAGCGGTACTATAGTTGTTGGGTCTTCGTCTTTCTCCAGCCATGTTAATAGTGGTACGCTCTTTACCCATTCTGTCCAGCATTTGTGGTTCATTTCATTTATGCTGGCCACATTTTAATTTCCAGATGTTACCATATTGCTCCCCACAACTCCCTCTGTCCATCCATCATTCTTATATATCTTCCCATATATTACTGTCAGTGGTCTTTCCCAGCAACCTGGTTCACCAGCAATTTCGCTTGCATACCAATCGCACGGTAAGTATTTTAATGTTACTTTCTTAGTTTCTCCTTTGTCAGGACCATCCGTCACATACCGGAAGTATGTTGGCGGTAACTATTGTACATCATAAGCATTTTAATGAAGTTGTTTTCATATGGGAATGAGTCCCTTGTCTTCTAATGCAACATTACTACTTTTCCTTGAAATCGTCCTTTTGTTTGGAACATCGCCAGATATATCAGACATTCTACTGTTCTTGCTGGCACTTCAGTGGCTACAAATGTCCTTGATGCGCTCATGGCGTATGGGGTCAGCGAGCACACATAGCAGTTGTCCTTAGTCGTCTGCTTACCAATTTGGGACATGTGCTGATGCCACATGTTATTTGAGACATGTGCGGATGCTGTGAGGTATGTGTCCACCCCATTGTTATCCATAGAGGTACTACGTTTAACTCTGTTCCTATTACCTCTTGTTTTACTTGTACCACCTGACACCGTACCTGTTGCAGCTGTGGGATGGGGTAAATTAGTTTTGGGTGCAGCCATAACATTATAAGCATAGTGTGTCTGCCAGACAGAAGCAGCCAATAGTCCAGTGATAACCAACACACCTATTAATTTTATTACAATAGCTAATATCACTGGCATTTTTCTCTTACTTTTGCTGCGGTCCTGCAGCTTATTGTCTTTGACATTATAGTTGCCCGCCTGAAAATTTCTAAAAATAAGCATTAATGTTGTTAGCATTTTTCTTTTTTCTTTTTTTTCAAGCTCTATCTATCAAGTAGTCGTTTAATGCCCAGGCGAAAAGCTGTTCCCACGCTAATCTCAGTGACCTATCTCTCAGAGCTGGTAAGTGCTCGTGGAGATGTGGGAATGATTGTTGTATGGCCAAAATTAACGCGTTGTAATACACACGTATCCTCCTCTTTTTTAGATATTTTGGTCTTTTTACAGCATATACAAATTGATGTGACAGTGCTTCAGGGGTGTTGTCGTCTGTGGGTAGCATTTACCCCTGGGCAAAACGCAACGTTAGTTTCTCCACTTTTCTTTATACATAAACAGTCGTGCGTGGTGCCTGCATGTGCGAGACAAAAAGAGGAAGAGAACATGCATGTGTCTACAAGTGTTGGGCAATGTGACAATTTGTTAGGCAATGTCCTTCATTTGGGTAATAGCATGGGCGGGGCTGGGCGGGGCAGTGTGTTATTTGCTCTGGGATCTCGTTACCATGGGGTGGGTTACGGGCAATTGTTCATTTGAGTCTTTGGTAGTGTCTGTTCTTTGGGAGGGGATAGGGGCTTTATTGCAGTTGTTGTTTGTTGCTGGTGCTGTCGTGTTGTCTTCTGTTGCTGTTTCAGTGGCCCTGTTGTCAATGCAAGGGCGGGTCTGACCTTTGTAGGGCTTGACGTCATGCAGGTGATTCCAGACCTGTTTATCTGCCAATTTAACTGCTCTAAGAGCTACTGCTTCCACCAGGTGGGGCCCCGTAAATCTGGGGCTGTTCCACCTTCTTTTAAAGTTGCAGAGGAGAACACTGTCTCCATCCTTAACAGTCCAGTTTAGTGGTTGGTCCTGTTCCTCTTTTATATCTTCTTGTCGGGTGATTTTCAACCCGCCCTGCGTCCGCTCGAGCTGTTGAGAGATAAACGCGACATTAGTAATCAAGGAAGACACATATTCATACATTTCGTCACCAAAAACATTAGCAGAGGTATGATAGTCTGACATAGCCCTTGATGGTGGAGTAAGTGGAAGGCGCATCTGACGTCCAGTCACCACCTCGTGGGGTGTAAGGTGGTGCTCTGACCCTGGCTTATTCCTTAATTCAAACAGGGCCAAGGGGAGGCAGTACAACCAGCTTTTCTTAGTTGTCTGCTGAATTTTTGCAATCTCTTCCTTTAGGAGGCCATTCAGGCATTCACAAACACCATTAGCTTGCGGGTGGTACGCACATGCAAATTTGTGTTTAATGTCAAGCAGTGTAGTTATGTGTTCAAACATTTAATTTGCGAAGTGCGGGCCATTGTCTGACCGCAGCACCTCGCAAACCCCCCACCTAGGGAAGACCTCCCTACCAGGAACCTGGCTGCTCTGAAGGCGTCTACATGACAGCAGGGTCCAGCCTGTATCCACCTTGAAAATGGGCACACCACCACAATCATATATCTGTATCCTTGACATACATTGATCATGTCAACGTAGTCAATGTGTAAGTGCAGAAAGGGTCCTTCTGGTTGGGGTATAGTACCTCTTATCACTTGCAGCATGTGACCGGCCGTGAACTGTTGACAGGTTAGGCAATTGCTGATAAAGTTTGTGACATGTGAATTGAGCTCCGGACAGAACCAGGCCTCTTATATTCACGCTGCAATCACTTCCTTTCCTGTGTGTGTGGGATGGTGTAGTTGAGCCAGGGCTGTTTTCAATAGAGCTAGGGGCATCACTACTGTGCCTGTATTATTCTGACGCCATAATGCATCTGTGGGGGACATTGTGCACCCTCTTTTGACCCATAGTTCCTTCACCGCCGTAGGTGCTGCTGCCTGTTATTCCATAATTTGTGTTTCAGGGATGTGTGTGTACCCCTCCTTCATCAACATTTGTCTTGCCCCCGCCCTTCCCCTATCATTGTGTTTTTCTGGGAGGGTCCATATTTCGCCAAAGTACGCGGCATGTTTGGCATGTGCGTCTGCTGTTTCATTACCTTTTGAGATGGGGTCATCACCGTTAGTGTGTGCCTGACATTTCACCAAGGCTATTTCTTTAGGGTTATTTATTACTTCAATCAGTTCAGCAAGTAGGAGGGCATGTTGTACTGGGGTTCCATCTACTCTTCTGAACCCCCTTCGTTGCCATTTTATTATCCCTGAGTGCACTGTCTATGTGACGTATGCACTGTCTGAATATATTGTTACCCTCTTGTCATTGCTCTCTTTTAGTGCCAAAATTAGGGCCACTAGTTCTGCTGCTTGGGCTGAGTAATGTGGTAGCTGGACACATTTAACTGGTACATACATCCAGTCCTCTGTCAGCCTGACCACTGCTGCTCCTGTCCTCCTTACCCCGTCACTCTGGTCAATTGTTGAGGACCCATCAATGTATTTTATATCACCCCCATCCAGGGCATTTTCCTCAACCTTTCTTGCGCTGGGGTAAATTTCAATGGTCTGTGTGCAATCATGAGCGTAGTCACCATCTTCAACTACCTCTGCTACAAATCTTGCTGGGTTTATATTACTGCATCTAACAATCATTAATTCTGGTCTTGACAAAATAATCTCATACCCTGATGCCCTCTGTGTGGTCAATGTCGATTTGGGTTTGTTCAGTATGGCAAAGAGGGCGTGTTCCACAAATAGTGTGGTAGGGCACCCTATTGTTATTGATGATGATTTTTCCACTGCAAATGCTGCGGCGGCCAGGCTCTGTTCGCAAGGGAAGTGACCTAACATTACCGGATCCAAGTTTCCGCTGTAAAATGCTACAGGTTTGTGTCCCATGCTTGTTTTTTGTGTCAGTACTGCCTTCATTAGTGCTGAGTCGCAATGTGAGAAAATGAAAAATTGATGCTCATAGTTTGGGGTGGCCAGTACTGATGCTGTTGAGATAGCGTGTTTTAATTCATCAAATGCCTCTTTTACTTCTCTTGTCCATCCCAAATTTTTACCCCCTTTCTGTGCTTCCTTGAGGGTCTCTAGTAGGGGTCCTATGTATGAGCTGTAGTCAAAAACCCATGCCCTGCAGTAGTTGCATAGGTCCAGAAACTGCTGTAGTTCTCTCACTGTCTGTGGTTGTGTGCATTTTTTATGGCTTGTGTCCTTTGTGGTGCAATGTTCCTTCCATGCTGTGAAATGAGCTGACCAATGTAAAGCACCTGTTCGTGACAGTACTGTAACTTCTCCTTGTCTACCTTGTACCCCTTCTCAGCTAACACTGTAAGCATTTTTACTGAGTCCTTCCTACACCTCTCTTCTGTGGTGCTGCAGATGTTTATGTCATCCACATTTTGCAGCACCGTGCTCTCCATCTCAATGTTTCCCAAATCCATTTGTATCACTCTGTTGAAGATGGATGGCGACTCACAGTGCCCTTGGGGCAACATTGTGTGTTTCCATTTTGTGTTGCGGCATGTGAAGCTTGTTAGGTCCTGTTAGTCTGGGTGCAGCGGTATCGAGATTTTGAGGTCTGTCACGGTAAACCGTGATGCATCTGCTGGTATTCCACAGAGTATGGTGGCTGGGTCAGCAGCTATGGGGAATTCTGCCTCTACAATGTGGTTCGAAGGTCTTAGGTCCTGGATAAAACGCCAAGACCCCCCTTTTGCTTTGCGCACAGGGTACACAGCTGTGTTGCATGGTGATTCTGATGGTACTAATATACCATTGTTTTTTAGAGCTGTTATTGTTTCATATATGACCTCATCTGCCTCTTTTGATAGTGGGTATTGCTTCACCCTCGGTAGCATTGCTCCTTGCTACCGCTCACTCCTCAAATCTTCTGCAACACACTGTAAACACCTCCCGCCACCCTTTTCGCAATTCCTCCCCCCTCCCACACAACATTACATTACTTCTTGGGTGTGTCATACTCACCAAGTCCTCGTGAGTCGGGGCCGCTCGACCCCGTGCACCCCTCCAAAGCAGCTCGCCACCTCCCCTCGTCTGGACCACATCTGGACACTCTCCAACCGTGGGGGGATACTTCTTAAGTCGGCTCCCGAGGGCCAATATCCGGATTGCGCTATCCGGTCTTCTCACAGTTCCGCAATGGTCCTGTAGTCCTCAAAGGGGGCAACGGCAGAGGGGGCCACGCCGCCGGGTTGCCTCATTGCAAGACGCCTTGGAACAATGCTGTCAGGGTAATAGACCTCAACAGATCTCAGCAGTGCCTCCAACTTGTCGGGGTGATTTCCCGGGGGTCGGCAGAGCCATTCGCGGACCTCCGGGGCTGGGAAGGCCCCAACTCCTCCCGCGTCCCAAAAGGAGTATGAGACACACACAAGGAGCAAGGTAATTACTGCTGTGTATTAGAGTAACGGCAGGGATATGCTCAGACTGTATGCATCCGGAGAGGCTCTCGTCGTTACTGGGGCTCGCAGGCGCTTTTTACAGCAGTATGACGCGCTACTTGCGTCACCTGGGAAAATCATCACAAAACCTATCGCCACTTCGTGTTGGTTCCCCGAGTGGTGGGGTTAGTATAGTTACCCTATAGGAGGAAATGTTAGTGGATAAGGAGGGGTCAGGTGGTACACGCTGTCCCTAACAGTTGCTACATTGGAATTATTACAAGGGGACCCTTGGTGATTGGCTAAGAGTGTTGGCGTCAGTGATGAGCCACTTGTGTTCTGATTGGTTCTCCCTTGAGCCCCCAAGCCTGGGACCATCGCCATTCCCAGCTCACGGTGCACCTGACATTAGTAACAATGTGCAACTATGTGTTTATGGTAGACAATGGACAGGTCTGCTTACGGGCTGGTGTGCATGTCTTTCCCATCCCTGTAGGTGTCCACCTTGTCGCTTCGTTGTTGCAGATTGTGTCCCAGACGTGGGACCCCAGCGGTTCTCTGTCTCGTGAGCTTGGCACCTTGTCAGTTCGGCTTGGTCACGTGTGGGGACACCGTAGCTGGAGTAGAATTATGAGCATCAGATTTTGTATTCTGCCTCTGAGGGCTTGGCACCTGCAGGTATAACCTTGGCTCTGGGCGCGCGGTGTTAAGGGACTTCAATTCAGCACTCCAACTAAGTCAATGCCGAGTCTGGGATGCCCAAGGGAAGCCCTTAATTGTCACGTACCTAGGAGTTCCCGTTGTTCCCGATGTCACCCCCCAAAGCCCTAGCCCCCATACCTCCACTATGCCCCATCCACAGGCTCAGATACGGGACCCAGCGCTGCCTTCCTCCCGTGTTCCAGGGCGGCAGCGCCAACGGCCAGCCCACCACCACGGGCGCCCGCCCCATTGGCGAATTCCATGGCGGCTGTGGGATCGGCATTGTTTCCTGCTTTCTCGTCACGTGGCCGACACCTCCCACTCATGTGTAACAACAATACGATCACATGATGCAGGTGCGGACCATGTGACCGGGAGACAAACGTAGCGCCATTACTTAAACGCTCAGATACGAGTGTTCAGTGCTTCACTGCTGTTCTCGTGACTACTGTTTGGCGCTACAATTCATCTTGTTTTGGCTCACTTGGAATTCGATCTTGGATTGTTTCACGGACTGTTTTTTGGATTGCCCTGTGATCTGGCTTTTGGATATTGGAACTCTGGTTACGAATCACAGACTGCCTTTGGTCTTCCATTCTGATACTCGTCTTGGTTTTGTTCTTTCTGGACTTCTTGGTGGACTCCATCAACAGGTGCGACTCGGTGCCTTCAAGGACTTCACCTTCCTTCTTAGGAGGAATAACCTGCACTGAAGGTAAGACACTGCTGGGTCCCGGAACCCCTCACTGCGTTCAACTGAACCGCATCTATCAGCCATTGGTAAGACCGTTCCTTTCTTGTTGTTTGGCTTAAGATTATTGTTCTGGCTAGTTACTTAACTGGTGTTTATTTGCAGTCGCCCAGGGGTTCCCAGAAGTCCGTGGCTCCAGAAGATTATCTCCCACCTGTGGCCTCAAGGGCTGTACAGAGAGTGACATTTGTAGTCTCCCTGTGCGGCACTTGTGGACGAGGTATCCTCGTTCTACACGACAGTCAAGACACAACAGACTGTGAAGCCACCCTGTCATGTAGGCGATAGAGGGGGCCGCAGAAGAACCTTTGGCTACTATGGTCCAAGCCATAACCGTGTTACGTGCAGACATGGCTGCAGCAAACACTGCCATTCACCAACGGTTAGACTACCTCCAGAGTATCAGACACCCCCTGCCTCCTGATTTGGAATTCGGAGGTGCCCCTTCCTCCCCACCGATAGCCCCTCATCCGGTTCCAATTCCTCAGACTCCCACGCATATAGTACTTCCCACTCCTTTCCCTTTGGCCGCCCCAGAAAGGTATCATGGGGACCCCAGCAAGTTTAGGACGTTCGTCAATCAGTGCAAACTGCACTTTTTGTGTAGACCCCAGGCCTTCCTAGACTCAGCTGCAAAAGCCACCTTTACCCTATCAAATTTGGCGGGCATAGCTGCCACTTGGGCTAATCCCCTCATGGAAAGCAACAGCCCGGTGCTTTATGATTTCGACTTGCTGATCACAGAGATGGGCCGAGTATTTGATACCCACCTAAGGTGCAGACCCGAGACTTGGAACTATTGGATCTGGGACAAGGTAGGGGGTCTTTGATTGAGTACATTACCAAGTTTAACCAACTTGCAGCAGAAACTTCATGGCCTGAAAGTAAAAAGGCTGCTTTTTTTTACAGGGGTCTAAACAATGTCATGAAAGACGCACTTGCCATAGTCCCTGCTTTGCACATGGCATACCATGATCTGGTGGATCTGGCATTACAGGTGGATGCTAGGTGTTCAGAGCGCAGAGCCGAGGCCAGTTTTGCTTCCGCGTCAGTGCCATCCTCCACCTCTACTGCCTCCAGCTCCAATCAGGAACCTATGCAGGTAGGGGGCATACGTAGTCCAATCACACCATCAGAGAGGGAGCGCAGGAGGGTGGAAAAGGCATGCTATTACTGTGATCTGACTGGCCACTATGTTAAGGAATGCCCCCGCTGGCCAAAATTGAAAACGCCGGGTTTTCAGAATGCTCGACCCTAGACCCGGGAACTGGGTCGAGCACCGTCCCTCTCACCCCGGACCCGATACCTGCCTTTGGCCGCATCCAGCCCATACATTTACAGGCCACGCTCCAACCCACACCTGAGGTCTCACACCCGGTCACGATCATCCTTGACTCCGGGGCTACGGGTAATTACATCGATATTACGCTTGCCCACACACTCAACTTGCCCCTTTTGACTAAGACCAGGCCAGAACCGGTTCAGGCGGTGGATGGCACATCCCTGATATCCGGGCCCATTAAACAGCAGATGGCTCCTATGCTTCTTACAATTCAAGACACACACAAAAAACCATAAATTTCGACCGCATTGCCATGCCCCAGTTCGGCCTAATATTGGGGATCCCCTGGCTCCATGAGCATAACCCGCTAATAAACAGGACAACGGGTTCAGTTCATTTTGAGTCAGAGTTATGCCAATGCTTCTGTCTTCCTGCAAACACCAACGATCACACTCCTGCTCAGGCCCTAGGGGCTATAGCCCATTTAACCATAGAGGACACCATGAGTTCACCAGCAGAACACCACATGGTGGGACTGATTTCTGCACTCATTCCCGCTCAATACCAGGATTTTGCAGGCGTATTCAATCATGGTTCTTCCGAAGTGCTTCCTCCGCACCGTCCCTACGACTGCCCAATAGATCTGATTCCGACAGTACAGTATGCACGGGCCGAATTTATTCCCTGACCCCTACTGAATAAACAGCACTCAAGGAGTACATCCAAAAGTCCCTCCGGTTAGGCCATATCCGTCCATATACTTCACCTGCAGCCAGTCCAATCTTTTTCGTCCCCAAGAAAGAGGGCGACCTCCGCCCAAGTGTAGACTACAGACAACTTAATGCTATCACAGAAAAAAAACCACATCCCATTCCCCTGATTACGCCACTGCTTGACCGTCTCTCTCATGCTTCTGTATTCACGAAATTAGATCTTTGTGGGGCTTATAACCTAGTCTGCGTTTGTCCTGGGGACGAATGGAAGACCGCCTTTTGCACTCGATATGGGTTGTATGAGTATACGGTCATGCCGTTTGGTCTATGCAATGCCCCGGCCACATTTCAAAGATTCATGAATGATATCTTCTCCGATATTCTGGATATGTTTGTTGTCGTCTATCTAGATGACATCCTGATTTATTCCCGAGCCCTGAAAGAACACGTACCCCATGGGTCCGCTCTGCTCTGCTGGTCTGGATCTCTGGTTCTGGCAAAAGTTCTTGGCACTGCACAGCGGTCTGGTCTGGATACAGCACTGCTTTCTGGGTTCTGGCATAGGTTTCTAGCCAGAATCAAACAGCACAGCCCGGCTGTTGAAGAGTCAGATTGCAAAAGATTTTGAGGCCTGCTGAAAAGGATTCAGCTTGTAGTTCAGGCCCCTCTGCTTAAAGTTCTGGAGTCTGGAGTCTAGGTTCTGGATCTGAAGTCTTCTGGATATTGTCTGGTCCGGCAAAATGCTTCGCAAGAAATCAGTTTGAAATGGAAAAGTGAATGCCCCTTCCTGGATTTCAGTGGTCCTTTTTATGTCTTTTGAAAATGGGTGGGAAGGCTAACTTTCTATGCCCAACCCTCTGAGGATCCTGATAGGCTGGAAAATTCTCTGTGCTCTCACTGGAGAACAGAGTTGTGAGTCAGAGTGTTGCTACATTTTACAATCTATTGAAGAAACGCCCCTTTGCTTTTACTGGGAAAATCAATTTTACCCAAAACACATATATCCCAGACACACAAGTTGTTGAAAATACATGTACACATGATGGATGAATTAAGGCAGGTATCTGATCAAGCCCCATGTTCCTGCGAGCTTGGGTTCAGAAATGACAACATTTTGCGCTTTTTAGTAGCTTTTGCAATATTGGTTTTTCCTCAAAATTTACACAGAGGTACACCCCCTCCTTGAGCACATTACAATAAGTGTTTAATTCTCTAGTGTAAGCACAGTGTTTGCAATATTAATAAATAGCGGGGTTCGGCCACAGAGCGTCACACAGAGTGGAGTTTAGTCTCAAATTGTAGGCACATATTTCATATTAAGAATCTCCAAATTGTACATTTCTGTAAACTTAATACAATATTTTATAAGCAATTAAATAACACATACATTTGGTGCAATATGAAATCCACAACCCAGTCTGGCCCGCCCGCAGAAGCTTGGTGAGTCAGAGATCACATGTCCTTCCTTCCGGCAGAGCACTGTTTACAGATACACATCAAATCAGCATATTCTATTAAATTGAAAGAGACTATTGTGTTGTTTCCTGAAGGCTGCAGGGAAGTCCCCTCCTTCCCAATCAACAGGGCCATGTGATATCCTGGGCTGTTGCTGGGAATTCTAGGTGTTAAGACTTCCCATGAACATAAGGCCTCTTCAACTGTTAATTGAATCAGGCTGCCTTTTTGTGAGGGCCTGGGAACAGCAGGGGTTGAGAATTCTCATTAATCAGCATGCCTTTGAAGTCCCTTTGAAGTCCCAGCTAGCTCAGGATCCTTTTGCAACTCCTGAAATACAGTTCTCCCATCAGAGTTTAGATCGCTAGCGCCGGTTAGTGTCCAATGCCGGTACTGCAATTATTTTTGGGAGCTGTCTTGAATTAATACATTTCAAAAAGAAAGGATTTTTCTATATAGTATATGATCCTTGCTTGACATGGCATTGATGTGGATCTGCATTAGAGTATCTGCATTAGAGTAAAGTTTGTTTGGTGGTTTCGTGCCCATGATCTTAGCAATTTTTGACATTAATAAAAACAGATTTTGAACAGAACCATCTTTCTTTGCACTGGTGGGTGGCAGGTCAGGCGACCATTTTGGTGTGCGCAAAACTGCGCGGTTTTCCTGGATTCTGGCGCAAATGTGGGCTTTTTGGCCATCTTGGATTTTCTAAGCCCACAGCACCAATTGTTGTAGCCTAATAATTCAAACGTGGGTCAAGACACCTAACAGCGGCATGCGGGTTGCAACATCGTGACCTTGGCTGTGGGCTCTCGTTGGGGGCTCGTTCTGCATGGTCAGCACTTGCATTTTTGTTCTGGGAGGATTTTCGTTTGCGAGGCTCCTGCCTGGTGACTCTTGCTTGCGGCCTACTTGGGCCTAGTTAGTGGGCGGCGGTACATAATCCATACTATGGAGGTTGTGGGGTGACAGAGTGTCATACACAGCATTAGATATACATGGTGGCATCTTCATAGTGATAGGTAGCGAGAAAGCATCAGCAAGCATATACACAAGCTCTTCAGGCATCTTGCGTGCTGTAGAAGGCCTATGTGAAAAATAACAACAATGCATGTCCGTGGGTATGTCAGTATGCTACGTCATAGCACTGAGTATATTCTTCGTGTGGGTTGGTGTGTGAGTGACCAGTGTGCATGGTAGCATGTGTGCTCTTGTCTGTTGGCTATGTCGTCATGGCATCTCTAACGATGGTGATTTTCGTGGTTGGTGTCTAATCGAGCTGGTCCATGGCACATGCATCGGCTTGACTATGGCGTGCTAGTGGGCATGCTCCTCGTATGTGTATGCCTTTGAAGCAGGATACTTTGTCATCTGGTAAGGAAGGGAATTGTTCGAACTCCTCTCGTGGGGGGTGCTTGGGTCATGATCCCCTAGCCCATGTTCTGGATGAGACTGGGTGGAGGGTGTTATCCCATTCTCCCACTTCAACACACAGAAAACGTTCAAGCCTTATCAAAGCCTGTTATGCCCTATCTGCAGGAAAAGGAGCCTCCAGACTACCTTTCCCAGCAGACACCAGGCCAAGAACTACTAAACCTTGCCACATTGGGTGGGGCACACGTGCGCATGCACGCAGAAGCAGAAGCACGGGGCTTGTGCTCAGACGTCTGACAGAAGCAGATGTGTTTCCAAGAGCTCAAGCAAGGTGAGCAGCACGAGGGGCCATGCCCCAGCTGACCTTCCTCCAGGCCCCTCACACATGCAAGCTAAGTAGCACCGGTGCTGGGGAGCTTGGCCAGGCATTGGGAAAGATGCGCACAGTACACCTAAGCCACGCTGAGGACCAAATGTCAAGAAGCTTTCCAGGTTGTCTGGGGCACACGCAGGGTGGTCGCCCATATCCTCGAGTCCACCCTGCTCCATAGAAGCTAAGTTATTAGCGCAGTAGCATTCCTAGCCACAAACTAATACAGGGCAAGGGGGGGGCACCCAGCGACGCACAAACTTGAGTGCAGTGCATATCATTAGCATATGCAAATTGCCAAGTACGCTACCTATAGAAATCCACGGCGGCAGAACGCGACTTGTACTGAAGTCGCACCTCGCCACATTCATCTAGCAGCTGACCCAAGGACCATTCTATCATGTGTGAATCTTAACACGTGGTCTTCCATTTACCGCGGGGCAACGTGCGGCTGCCTTACCGCATTAACAGTGTATGAACCATCATGGGGAAAGCAAAAGTATATGAACGAAGCAGCAGACAAGAGTGCTTGTTTGGGGAGGAGTCACTAAGTTTGAGGCATGAATGGTGTTATGTGTGTGTGGGGAAAACACACAAAGAATAGTAACTCACGCTCTCTTTCCAGCATTGAACTGCTCCTATTACCGGACCTGAGAGTGCGCAGGCAGCAGGCCAGCACTCACCCCAGAGATAAGTCTCTCTTTGGCTCGCCTTTGACCCATTTTGTACAATGTGCATGAAGAACATGGTTTCTCTGATTGAGTATGTGTAATTGACAAAAGTTGTATTTTGTCTTTTGCCTATTTTCCCTTGCCCATCCACCTCCCCTCTCCTGACCCTCTTTCTGGTTATCCTGATTACCGATGCCTATCCAAACAACGGATCCCTAACCCTCTTTCCCCACCGGAGTCTCGGAGGCCTGTGCAAAAGTTTTACCTTGCAGGCACCCAGACCACAAAGGGGGTGGTTGGTTCATTACACTCCTGCGCCTGGAGACCGGGGCTGTGACACTACCCATCAACTGTTGCATCCTCATTGATTATTGTATACTGAAAATGCTACCCATCCTCTTGAACCATTGTTCAACTGTGCTACCTTGGACATGTGCTTGGCCATATTCAGCGACTTCAAGTCATCTACTGGAGACTCTTCCAGGGTTTTTTGGTGGCTACAGGCTTTTTCCCTGGTTTGGGGGTTTGGCTCCTTGGAGTTCTCTGCAATTTGGTATTTTTACCAGTCAAGGTGGCCTCTGAGGGGGCTGGACCCTATTTAAATGCAAGGTAGAACAAGGAAACCAAGGGATAGGGGGGTCCTGAAGCCAGATAGACTAGAAGGAAGAAGGCAACGGACACCAGACACAGTTCTTCTGAAGGTCATGGTGATGACTAAATGAGGGAGGGCCTTTTGTTGTCGGACAGTACGCTTGGGCTACATTGTTTGGGAACTCCCTGACATTCTCATTGTGGGGTACTATGTACATGATGTGTTCTGCTGGTCAATGGCTGTTCCTGTGTTGGGCTTACTTTTCAGGTGTCAGGGGATTGTTGTGATTTGACATACTGGGGTGTACACATGGCCAATGTTCACATGTGATGTGTACAGGACACTGAGGGTCACTTGATTTCACATGCATGTATTGAGTGCGTGTCCCTACTGACACACACACTTACACAATGCTCCACCACACATACAACCACCCTTCCATGCCCACACATGTACACAGATTGCCTTCTGATCGCATGATCACTTACCATTTGGGGATCGTGTACATGCGTCAATAGGTTATTTTTGTTGCTTGTCCTGTTTATATGATGCTCAAGGTGTATCCCCTACACAATGGCTGCTCACTGTGCTGTGTGCTGAGCAGTGTGTTGCAGGAGACACACACAGCACTCAGGTTAGGGATTTGCGGATTTGGCTTGGCCAATGTGCATGACAACAGGCATTCTGTCTTTTGTTGATGGTACCGCTGGTGGCATGCATTTGTGTATGACTTTGTATGTGTGGCAGGTTGTTGGTCAGTCATTTCATCTGATTCCATGTTAGGTGTGATTGTCTCAGGCCACTTTCCATTTATCGTGTGTCACTTCATATCTAATTGGTCATGTGTTGGGCTTTTGGTTTGCTCTTTTGCTGTTCTATGCCATGTCATGGTGTGGCAGACAAGAGTGATGTGGGTTGGGAGGGTTTGAGTGTCATACCAGCGATTGTCATGGCCTGTTATGCAGGGGGGTGGTGTGATATACACCTTGCATGTGTTCCTTTTGGTCACACAGGATTGGTTATGTTTAAGTAGCTAGGGATGCACACAATGTAGCACTTCCGTGGCAACATTCTCAGGGTGGTAAGGTTGTGACAGTTGACTGTTTCTTTGTCATCATCGATTGTCACCCTGTATGTGCCAGGCCTGTGTGCACTCGGCAGGGGTGGGAGTTTAGGTGAAAAATGTGGCCACAAGCTGGGTCCGGGCTGCCTCGCCACGTGCCCTTTCCCCTCCAATGGGCAGCGCCTGTGCCTGTGGTTGGGGATGTGGGGGCACCACCATGACCACCGGTACGCCCCGCCAAAATTGTGAAGGACACATGCTGCCACAATGATCCTGCACACTACTGGGGGTGCATATAGTAGCTGCCCGCCAGAGCAGTCAAGGGAGCGGAAGCGTGACTTGAGCACTCAGAATGTGCGCTCCACTATGCCCCTGGTTGCAATATGGGCAGTATTGTATCTTACCCTGGGTGGTGTGGTGGGCTTCCGTATTGGCAACATCATGTGGTTGCTCAGAGGGTAGGCACAGTCCCCTGGGGAGGTGAGCATGGTTGTCATTAGTTTGGTTTGTGTATTTCTCTGTGTGTGACATGCATGCATGTGCACAGACATTTGTACTCACCACTGAGCCATGTGTCACCATGCTTCCAAACTTCCAGGTCCCGGCACAGGGCGGACATTCTGTATATGAAACTGTCATGGGTAGACCCAGGATAGTTTGCATAGACAGAGGTGATGATTCCATGGGCATCGCATACAACCTCTATGTTGATGGAACGCCAGTGCTTGCGTTTCTATAGATGTGCTCAGTGGCCCTAGGTGGACGTAGGGCCACATGGGTGAAATCTATGGCACCAAGCACTTTGGGGAAGTGTGCCACCCTGTAAAAGTTCTGGACCATGGCCTGCCTTTATGCGAGTGTTCTGGACATGTATATGTGCCTGCGGACTGAGGGTCAAGCAGTCATGATTGCCAACACCTGGTGTAGGCAGCGTGACTGCATGGCCTGTGAGACACCCCCAACTATGGCAGTTGTCCGCTGAAATTACCCAGTGGCCAAAAAATGCAGGACATTGAGCACCTTTTCCAAGGGGCTCAGTGCTTGGGAGCACAATGTGGGTGATGTGAGGTCATCCTCCCACTCAGTGACCAGGTCTAGGATGATACGAGGTGGAAACCTATACCTGCCATAGACCTGGTCATCAGGCATCCCAAAAAGGCTGGTCGTAGGCAAAAAAATGCAAGGCCTGGCTATTCTCCTTCTCCTGCGGTGTCCCACGATCACTGCTGTGAGAAATGGGACATTCATCGTAGCTGTATATACGTGTTTGCTGTTTATAAATACTGCGCGTGGACGCTTCCGCCTGCCTTCTTGTGACAGACATGTTTACGCCTGTGCGTGTCTTTTGGCGTGCGCAGGTTTCCCATATTCGAATCCATGAATACGTGTTGTTCGCACGCGTGTGGGCGTTCCGTCTATTTCCCAGCAGTACTTCCCCAGTTACGCCTTCATTTTCACGCATTGTTCCCCATTCCGCATGTTCCGCCCCCTTTTTGGTGTGTGCGCTATACGTTGTGCGCTTTCGCTGTGCACGTCACGCACAGCGTTCAGGATGTTGAAGTGACGTGTGCGCCCGTGTGCGCCAGCCACGGATTTGGCGCACATCCCGGGGAAAACACGCGCAGGGGCTTCCATGAATCACACACGTGCGCGTGCGCTTGCTTTTACACGCTTTCGTCAGCTTGCGCCACTAATTTCGGTGCACCTTTGTTCCATGAATCGGCCCCATAATGTCTTGTGCTGATCTTAACAGAGACAATGGCATAACAAAACCTGCTATAACTGCAATTTACGAAAAGCAAAATACATAGCCGGAAATGGATGCTTATTCTACTATAAATGCGTTTTGGAAGTTTTTGTCTGCATTGCGAATTTGAGGTGTTTAAGAACAGACTAAATCAGTGACTCACCCCCTGAAGTGTTCTGAAATAAACCTTTAATGAGTCTAGCAATTAATGTATAAAATTCCAGAAAGACACATTATTTATTATCCTATTCTTTCTTATTTAGGGTCATGGCTCAAAGTGATACACTTTTGGAACCCCCTGTTTTTTTTTTTTTAAAGACGCCTGACCAAGAAATCCAGCCACACCAGAAACAAAGAGCCACGTGTTGCTGGCCACAGTCCAGGAGCTTCCATTTAAAAAAGAAAAGAAAAACATTGTTTTTTTTTTTTTTAGGGGAAGCAAGGGATACCTAAGGGGTCGCAGGTGTGACCCCTGGTGACCCCTAACTAACATCCCTGCTGTTCAGTACCACTTGAATGCCTGTAGTCGGCTGAAACCATAAACATACAATACCAATATACAATTACAAAATGTCAGCAACACACACAAGAAGTGCAAAGCAAATTCGTTTTCAATTAAGCAATGTTTAAAACGACATACCACTGTATAGTGTAAGCTTTTTTAATAAAGATGGACAAATCACTAGATATTAATTTGCATAGTAGCCTCCCTTTTAAACCTTTGTAGGTGCCCTGTATTTCACAAGTATGCAATATACTGTTGCTGAAAAAAATTGAGCACCCTCATCAAAGCACCTTTCCTCAGTCAGTGCTGTGAAACTGTTTAAGTCTTTTAGCACTTTATAAACTCACATCAATCAATCAGTGCACAGCATGCTGGCAATCATGTGATATGTATACTCCATAGTAGAGATTGTAGGGTAAACCTCCAACAACCAGACAAATAAATGACAATCCTCTAAGGAAAAAGGCTATGTGCACCCTTTCGTGATAAGAACAAGGGCTTTATTTGTATACAAAAAGGAAATGGCGGCAGGGTATTATAAGTACACTGCCTCAGAGTTCTTTCTCTTCTTCAAAGCAAACAGAACATTATAACTACGGAAATCGTTATATGTGACGCACATGATATATAGTGTTCATCCCCGACTCGCATTGGTTACCACCTATATACATACTAGTGATTACATACAAACCCCAGGTTCATTCATTGGCCACATCATCTTTGACTCCAACTTCTTCACACACGGGTTTAGGTCTCTTCACCTTGGGTTGCTGTTAGGTGATTGGTTAGGTTATTGGAATCACTGCCTTGCCCGGAGGCCTAATCACGTGATGTGCACCTGGCCGTCAACATGAGTTCAGTGGATAACTTTGAGGTCAGTCTGAGGTCAGTCTGGTCCTTGCGAATAAAGCAACTATTTTCTGATCCCAGACACACAGATTCCCTCACCATGCCTCTCTGTTGCAATCTTGTATGCGTTGGCATCAGCCTTTGCTCTCCCTGATACAAATCACAGGCTAAGTTGTCCTCTTCTGCCCCCTTATTAGGTACTCCTCCCAGGGTGCAGGTCGGGTTTTCCTGCAGGTCCCACTAATCAGTCTAATTTGTGAAGGATTTAGGTGGTTTGCTCACAGGCATCTGTGGTACTTCAAATAGGATGTCCATTATCCTGGTGGCCACTGGAGACCTAAATCTGTGTGTGTGTGTGTGTGTGTGTTCCATATCAAGCCTGAGGTGGGGGGGTAGAATATTCATACAAGAGGCCTCCTTCAATGCTTCTCGTCATTGGGCGGAAACATTTTGTGTCCTGTCTGGTGTATGTACACAGTATATCTAACTAACACTCTATGGAGCTGTTTTTAGTTTGCCTTAACCCTATCTAAATTTCAACTATCAGTGCACCCCACACTACTCACCTATGCCCAAAGGTCTCGCCCACCCCACTGTACCCGATCGTGTTTGTTTCCCGTGTATTAGTATATTTTCTGCAATGTAAATCGTTTGCGATCGGCTGGAATCTGAAAGTGCATCCCAACAAGATCACATTACTGAGGAGTGACGATCAGTACCCTGCACTGGGCCCCTAAACAAGACTGAATACTTTTCCAGATTTCCTGCATCACCTTCAAACAGTGGTGGGCAACCTGCGAACCTCTGGATCTTTTGTCCGACAATTCACAGGATACCACATGCTCCTTGACGATGCTGGCTAGGGCGATTGGAAGTTGTAGGCCAAAAAATCTGGAGGGCCTCAAGTTAGCCATCATGGCCTTCAAATGACCTTTGGCGAAAGCCTGTGTATACCAGATGGCAAAGATCTATCAATACTCCCTATGACTTAGAAGCAGTACCATGCCCTCCTAATCTGCCCTGAAACAAACTATCTTTCAAAGGTCGAGGAAGTTCACCTTTCTTACTGCCAAGGTCTGAAACACTAGCCCCCACTGGATGTCAATAACATCTCTCCTGTGGGTACTTTAGGAAGTCAGACTTTCCTTTTTAGTTTTGCTTTTAGGTGGTGCACAAGTGATAGCTATAAACTGAAACTATTGCATTGGAATACAGCTAAGAGGGAGATGACATGAGGAGGTATGCACAGCTTATGGTTTTTGTTATTTATCCACCCATTGACTGCACCAGGCAATGCTAATCCCTATGGCTATTGCCTCCCACTACCAGCCCCTCCCCACTCAAAACACACAATTCAGAAGTCTCTTTTGGGTAGCCAGCTTTATTAAGCAGTGACATCAACCTCTGGCCTGCCAGTGTCATTTTGAAGGCACCTGATGAGACTTAATGGGCATCATGGCATCATTATAGGTTTGGTGGTATCCCACAGTAAATCTGGTGGGGTGCTACCAAACGGTATTACCGTTATCAGCACTTGGTCTGCCGGGATTACTGGCAGATTGCAAGTGCCAGCTGGTAAGGTTCAGTATTCTGAATTCCATGGAGCCCTATAGGACTCCACAGGGGGGAGGGGGGATTGCAGGTATTACTGGCAACAGTAGCACCGGTGCTGGTAATACCAGCATTTTTTGGTTGGTGGTAGGATGCCGGATTTACTGGCAGCTCGGAGCTGCAACTAAATCCAGCTACCCCACCACCAAAATTACTGCCACTTTATTCCCACACTGCCAACCTTGGAATGAGGCCCAATGGCTTAATTGCACCTTTATATTTGATACTTGTGTATATTTGATACTTGTGTAGTAAAAATGCCTTAAGTAAGTGTGCCTTCAGCCACTTGATTTCACTTCCATTGTAAACTAAGTCACTGAGGCTCATTACCAGCGGTTTACCGGCAAACCTGCCTTACCATTACTGGTGCCCAATATCCCAGTGTTAGGGAATATTATGGGTGTCAGCAACGGTAGTAAGTTCCCATTCCATGGAGTCCCATAGCACTCCCTGGAATGGGTTTGCCTCACTCACCATCATTAGTAATACTGGTGCCAGTGAATGCAGCAATTATTTGCCGGTAGGGGACTGAACTCCCGACAGGTCAGGCCTGCCGCTAGTTCAATGCCCTTACCGGCAAACTCGGAGTGTGCCGGTCTAGTAAAAATCTAGTAATCTAGTAAAAGTCTAGTAAAAATACCAGAGCCGACATTTTCCTGGCATTTTTACCTGACCGGCACACTCATAATGAGCCCCACTGTTTTTCATAGTATGAGGTACCACATACAGATATTCCTGTGACATTCTCAACAATGAAATATGAGACTTGCAACACCTAACCAGTCACCTGCCTCTTCCGTTGTTGTAAATTCTTCTTCCTCCTTGTTCTCCAAATTCCTGGACGGGCAAGACATGTAGAGCCAAATGCGTCTGTATACTGTGCAAGGTTTTCCCAGCTCAGGCAGCTCCATCAATCCACATGGCAGCAGCAGCTAGCATATGGCCCACCCCCCTCTTCTTGTGGTCACATACACAGTGTATAATGCTGGTGTATAATTTTTATTATGACTATGTTTACCTAAATGCACGTGGGGCAGAGCACCATAAACATATTAGCCTTCTCATAATGGCTTACTTTAGCTTTCTTGGTGTGTATATATGAGCCCTAATAAAATGCACAGCTTTGTATGACAAACAGAAATAGACCCTTGTTTACTAATATAGATATGCACTTAACAGGGTCATGAGCTCCTCCAACAAATTTCATTGATACTTGGGCAAAACACTTTGCACACTTTTTTCAACCTTACCTTCTAAAATACGCGTATTAGTTATTTATGACATCAAGAAAAGGACAAGCCATTGAAGTATCTTCTCCATCTTCTAACAATTTTAAAAAGACAAAAAAGTAACTCACCCACACCTAAAGATGATGCTTTAGATCCGACCATGCAGACCATCTTAATGGAAATTAGGGCCCTGAAGCACTTCATGGAGGCAACTAATGATAAATTACAACAACTGGATGATAGATGGTCTACCTTTGAGTCGAGGATGACAGAAGTGGAATGATGAGTGAGTGATGCAGAGGATGTTACTTGTCGAGTAGCAGCATTGTAAACTACAGTAAAATTTCTACAAAAGAAATCTGAAAACCTTGAGACTAGAAATAGATGAAATAACCTACGTATTGTGGGTCTTCCAGAAGGGATTGAGGAAAATAATCCCATCATGATCCTCAACAATTTTCTGCCAATGCTCCTTTATCTTCCAGTGACAGTGCAACTAAATTTCCAGGGAGCCCATCGGGTGGGTCCAATCAATTCTATGCGTAGTGCCAGCAATCCTTCTAGGACTTTATTTTTGCTCTTCTGGACTATATCCATGTTAATCTTATAATTAACAAGGTGAAGCAAATTAAACAACTTGTTTGGGAAGGCAGAAAGATATACATATATCCCAGGACTTGGCTAATGCAACTGCTGCCAAGAGAAAGGAACTACTCACATTCAGACACGCACCTATACAACTGAATGCAGAGATATCATATTATCCATCCAGCTATCCTTAAAGTCACTCTGAATGGGCACACTGCTACATTTGAAAATCCAACAGATCTAAGGTGCTTTATTCGATTCCACAAAATGGAGGAAATGGATATGTCAAGATGAACCACTTTAACCGTTACTTGTAATGACTTGGTACTTCTGAATACTTCATGGCTACCGGATTGGGGTACAGTTGGGCCTTCGCACACTAGGATCTCCACCCCTATTTTATCATCGTCAACATGACTTGGTGTGGCTGTTTCTTATTAGCCTCGATTTTCCTTACAGTTGTATTTTACCTTTGGCCGTTGATCATTTTCATGTTGGCTCTGTTTGTCTATCCCTTCCCCTCATGTGTCTCTCCCTCAATGTTATTATTAATTTTGCAGACAAATCAATTTAACTTTGACAAGTGGTTTTCTAACTATTTTTGTACTCTCAAGATCTTACTGTCAAAAATAATAATTTCACTTGGTCTACATTTTGAAAAATCCTGTTTTTATGTTTACCTCAACTTAACACATGCCACTTAACATAAGCTCCTGGAATGTTAAAGGCTTGAACAACCCTATTAAAAGACAGAAAAGTTGTATCACACCTTAATAGAACAAACCATCAATTGCTTGTTTTCAGGAAACACCTATCATGGAAAGCTGCTAAATGTATGTGCCTTTGGGTAGAACAGGTATTCTCATGTGCAGCGGATGGCAAGAAGAATGGGGTTATTACCCACATTAACAAAGCATTCAAGTATAAAGTTGTGCGGACTGATTCCAATATTATGGGCCGGTGGGTGTGGGTAAAGATTTTAGTGGAATCCATGGAATATGCTATCCTCAATGTACATGGCCCCACCTCTCCAGACCCCTTTATTTGGCTAGAACTAAGAAACGATCTCATCCAATCCAACCCTTATAATCTAATTGTTTTTGTAGATTGTAATGAAATTACGGATCCTTGTCTTCACAGAAAATCTAGTGTACGCTTTAAGAGTACTAAATCCCATAAGCAATTTCTTAACTTTGTATCAGAATTAGGCCTCATAGATGCGTGGCGTTTGATTCATCCTTCTGATTTAGAATTCACCTTTTTCTCCAACCCCCATAATTCCTATTCCAGATCAGATTCTATATTTCTTTCTAAATCTATGTCAACTATTTGTTTTAAGACTCAAAATGAATGTATAGCATTATCAGATCATGCTGCAGTCCATATCCAACTTGCGATTACACAGAACAGTCAAAACTCGATTCGATGGAGATTTAATACAGCCCTTTTAAAGGATAAACTTTTCACACCCTTCATTACTCACAACATAGTCACTTTTTTAGTGAGAATAAGTCAAGATGCGTCTATAGCTAACAATTGGGACTGTTGTAAGGCTGTACTTAGAGGTGATTTTAAATCTTTTATTGCTAATAAAAGGATAAAATTAAAACAAGAATCAGATACTATTCTTAAACAACTGAAATCCCTCAAATCTCAATATGCACGTAATAATGTTCCATCCATTCTATATGATATTATTAAACTGAGCTTTTACAAAAAACTACTTCACAGTACTCTTGTGCTAACATCTTAAAATACAAGGCAAACATTTATCAATTTCCAATAAAACAAGTAAATCACTTGCAACATACCTTAATCTTAAAAGACAAAGTACTAGGGTGACTGTTATCAAAGATCAGATTGAAGACAGTAAATGGCTTTTGCCAAGCCCAATAAAGACCCTGATTTCCCTCAAAACTATAGATCATTTTTTCTCTCATAAACACTGATTTCAAAATCTTGGCCAAGATTTTAGCAAGCAGACTTCTCCCTTTTTGCCTAATCTACTTAAAAATGATCAAGTAGGATACACCAAAGGTAGACTTTCCTCCTCTAATAACAGAATATGTATAGATGTCTTGGATATTATTCACAAATCCAATTATCTCTGTGCAACCATAGCCCTCAATTCAGAAAAAGCATTTGATAGGGTTGCATGGGAATCTATGTTTGAAGCTCTCAAGTGGCATGGTGTTGGCACCCTGTTTCTTTGCATGATTAAAGTGTTATATTCAAATCCTGAAACAACTATTTTTATTAACAGACAAATGTCCTCATACTTTCTCCTTTTTAGACGTACATGCCAAGGGTGCCCCTTTTCCCCACTCCTTTTCATCTTGACGATGGAACCTTTTCTGGAGTCTATTAGACAAGATAACAATATACAAGGTTTTGATGCTGGTGGAATACAAGTAAAATCAGTGGCATATGTTGATGATGTCTCACTACTCTTACAAAATCCAGAAACTAGTATTCATTACATGTTTGACATTATCCCACAATTTTCACTGGCATCTGGTTATATATTTTTCCTCTTAATGTACATTGTACTAGGCATCATACACACATTTCTGGCATGAAGTGGTGTTCTAAAGGAATACAATATTTAGCCATCCATATGTCTTCATCTACCAAAGATATAATTAACCAGAATACTGCAGTCCTATTATCAAAAATCAAAGAGTTAACTACTTCATGGTCCCCGCTCTATCCTGGTGGAGTCGTATTGAATCTATTAAAATGATGATTTCCTCTATTTTCCTGTATATCCTTTGTATGCTGCCAATCCCGCTTCCATCTTCATTTTTTAAAGCCATTGAATAATTATTGATCAAATTCTTGTGGAGGAATAAACGGCATAGAATATCAATAGGCAAACTGAAGAAACCTTGTGCTTCTGGTGGAGTTGGGCTCCCTGACTTTAGAAAATACCATCTAGCCTTTGTTTTGAGGCAGACACAGCTATGGTTTGCGCTTGTGGAACATAGTGATGTACCTAAGTGGCTGCTCATTGAGAGAGCTATGGTACCCCTCTAACTCTTGCTGATTGTTACATCATCAAGGTGAAAATAGATTCATCAAAGGTACTTGTATTATCCTATCTGCCCGCTGCCTCAGAAAGTATCTATATCCCTCTATTGTTAAAATATCTCAATTTATTTCACACTAAAGGTTTAATGCTTTAATACGAGTTAATAGTAGTCTAGAGGAGGTCCCAAGCATGACCCACACTCCAATTGTTCATTTTGAAGTAGCAGGAACTTTCACGCCAAAAAATGTGACGTATGATGAGCAAATAAACCAACAGAGAGCCGCACTGGGGCTTTGTCCAGTACCTATCAAAAGAACAGCACCTTTTGAAGTACCGACGCCTAAGAAAACTTGGACAGTAAGGTATCCATTGAGATCGACAAATGAAACAAAATAAAGAATGTCAGGGCACAGCCACTGAAGAAGCTAAAAAGATACTGAAGGAAGACAAATAGTGATGTCACAAGAACCCGGACGGACTCACATATCGAAGATATGAAAACCTATGAATGATAAAAAGAGACAAAACACCATGGACAAGTGACATCATGAACCTAAAGTAAATAAAGACGTCCAATTGTCAGAAATAATGCCATGAGCACGATGAAGATATTCAGTTAGTTTACACGTGTATATATGGTTGGAACTGCAAGAAGCTAAGAAAATTGGGAGGCTTGCTTATGGTTAGTAGTAAGATTGCGGAAAGCGCCACCTATACATATCTACCTCAAAAAGGAGCACTTTATATATATAAGTATACTTCCACTATGCAGAATCAACCAAAGGTTACAAAAGGTCTCGGAGAGGAGCCCCTCAGCAAGCCAATCAAAAACTAAAGGCAGAAAGAAACTCAGATGCATGCAAATCGTGCCAAGAAGCTAAGGTTGTATCGGCTGTAATAGACCAACAGTAGATAATTAATGAAGCAAAGAACAGAGTATCCTGTTCAGAGAGGTCAAGATAAGCTGCAGAAGGCAGGTGGCAGGCAAAACTAAATCAAATACATGGATTGCATGGAGGATGAGATGATTTCACAGTGTTTGAATCACGTGACCAGCCAAGCGAGAAGAGATGAAACTTTCACACCTATGCGTGGCTGTGTGCCATGCTTAGATATCTGAATTTTTTCCAGACAGCGATGGAGTCTCGAGGCCAACCACAAAGAAATAATTGACACATGACCACTGAGGTGATGATTGATTGTAGCAATAATTGGAGGAAGGTTGGGGGAGCAGACGAGCACCCCGCACCTGGCTGACTATTCTGCACGCTGCTAAGCTAGTGGAAAAGTATGATTGGGGTTGGTGCCAACCCAATCATAATGGACCAAGTAATCTAGGGTCCTATAGTTAGTAGAACTAATGAGACGTCGTACTTTTAGTGACATCTACAGTAGCCATTTTGAAGGTAGGGCTTAGATGCCCCACCTGACAGTGCTTGTCCAATCCCCTCACTCCATTACCATATACAGATATAGCACCTCTATTAAGGTCACCTTCCTATAACCAATAGAATTGCATGCAACATTTTAAGCATTACACATCAGTGATGACGAGTTTTTAGTATAAAAGATGTGTTTTTTATGAAGTTCGTTGGAGTTCTTGAAGCGAGAAGGAAGATCAAGCAATAGCTGATGTTCATAAACTCCCTGTTTTTTGTACTTGTCATTAAACTGACTCCTTTTGCCAAACCATTGAGTTGTCATTATTGATTTGATGCTAGAGTATTAATCTGCATCCCCATCCATCTCACGGGTGCTGCTACTCATCTTAAAGTGCTATTTGGCAACCCCCCAGCTTTATTGGCCGGTTGGGGTCCTAGTGCACACTTGATAGCAGAGAGAGGATGATTTATTGATTATCGATTAGACAAGACACCCATTGACCGTTGACATAAAGTAACTCCAGGTCCTCTACAATATCACGAGTCCTTTGCCATCTGGCTAAGTAGGCCTTGAGGTTCCCTGTAGATAGTGGCTAGATTAAATTGTAAAACCTGTAGGTTGAGGTCTGAAGGAACCTGCGTTTCACCCACAAACCCCTTCCCACTTCTATGAGCAGCTGTTCGAGCGAAGGGCAGGAGAGGCAGTGACGAAGGCGGTGATCCTGAGCATCCAGAGAGGAAACATGTGAACGGTAAGTGAAAAAGACTGAGTGCTTTGGCAAAAAATTGCATGCCTTAGAACAAGTAAGGGAAGGTGACAGTGGGAGGCGGGACAAAAATAAAGTTAGAAATAGAGTAGAATGTATATATATATAAGGGGAAGGAAATAGTGACTCCAGGGGACCGAGCAATATATAGAGGATACCGGGAGGATATCCGAACATAGAGGATGATATCAGGAGGATACCTGAGCAGAAAAGGATACGCCCAAATACCTACACTTTAATATAGCGGTTAGAAGAAGCCTGCATTCAAAGTCCTGAATAAAATAGGATGAAATAGGAGACCAAAACAGTTAAAGACGTTTTTGAAAGGAATGGGCTTACACTCCATGTCGGGGTAAATCATAAGGGCAGAAGATTTGTGTAGCCGGCTGGAGTCTGTCTAGTCTGTCATGTCTGTCTTATGCTTTTTTCTCTTCTTTTTCTCTCTGACATCATAACAAATAAGAACATTTTGGAGGAATTAGCAAAAAAATTAAGCGATTGTTTAACTAAGATATTATATAGTATGAATTGATGGTTGTTGTGTGAAAAAGAAAGAAAATAATTTTTGTGGAAAAAAAATGGGATTGGAGCTTGCAACGATAGGTGCTCCCTCATATTGTTGATTTTGTGTAAGTAACCTAAAACATAAGAAAAGAGAAATAATTTTAAGTATGACGATAATACACTGTTAATACACTTGTGCAAACAGTTGCCGAAACATGCACCTAAACTGAAAAAATATAATGCAGAATTGGTTAAGGGAACCACCAACAAAATGTTTATGCCATGGCCCTAGGGTGGATCGCTATCTAAAGCAGTCCTGAAAAATATGATGACATATTTGCACGCCATGTACACTGACAAAAAGTTAGACAAACGCCTAGCTAGTTTAGAACTTTGGAAGATGTACCAAGAGGATAAGGAGGAGGAGCCACCATTAGATTGGATACTCAACATATGCACAGAGGGGGGTGACACCTTCTGCGCCACCCACCTCATCTAAAACAAAAATCGAAGCCAGTAAGGACAAAGGATTATACCCGCTAAGGGAACAGCAGCCACGGGATATAGCAATCCGGCATATGAGTCACCTACGCAAAGTAGTGACAAAAACCCAGATAAAGATAGAGATAGAGATATCACCTCTAAAGTCCCGAGGGACAAGGAGAGGTGTGAGAAAGAAAAAGGAGATCAAGTGCAAGCAAGTACATCTCCAGATATGAATAGAGAGGGCAAGAGATGGAAATGAGATGAGGATAGAACTGATGAGATAGAATTCACACAGAACGAATGGATAGGAGGTCAGTTTCTATTGAAACTCGATGATAAGGGCATTGAGGACGTGAGATAAAAGGGAGAGCCATTAGATTTACAAACAAAAGAGACAGTAAAGGAAAAAGGATTGAGAGATGAAAGGATCAGGAAAAAAGATAGACAGAGACGAGAACAGCTGTATCGCGAAGAGCAAGAAAGGAAACACGATCATAAGCAGAGAGCAGCTAAGGATCAGAACAGACAGGGACAGCGGAGAATAGAAGAAGAAGAACAAAAGATAAGGGAGAAGAGAATAAAAAAGACAAAGGGATGAGGAAATATGAAGGTTCAAATGAACATAAAGAGCGTCTTGAGAGCACTCAGTTGTATGACACTGAGGACGCCTACCCAAAGTATCAGAAATAGAGAGCTGTCCCTAGATAGGTTCACACTAAAAAGGTACGAGGAAGATGAGAGGAGTTACACAAGTTGGGCACAGACAATATCAGACACAGAAAGAGAGGAATATGAGGAAAAGGAAGAAGAGAGAAGATGAAAAAAATGCTTTTCCAGAGGAAAATGGATGAGATGGTCAGAGTCTAGCAAGACTGCACCTAAGGCATCAGAGTCAGCCACACAGTCAGACCGACATGAAGGAGTATCTTACGGTCAGGGGGCGGTGTCTCCACCACCCAATGTGTGCCGACTAAGGACATTGCCAGGTAGACGGCGATGCGAGAATATCAGCCCTGCGTGGATAGAAAAATTATAAGAGAGGAAAAGGAGTGCCATGTGTAACAATTCCCGTTGCTCGAGAAAGGAGGAACGAGGCCACCGTATTTTTCATGGCCACACATGGATCGAGAAAATATGAAAAATAAGCTTCCAATGTTAACATCGGGAGCGGGAAAATGTATACATGAGCTGGAAAAAATTATGGGAGGGAAAACGTTGGCTATTGGGGATATTAAGGGTCTTTTAATTGCCATACTTGGTGATCGAGCTAGCGATGTGTGGACATGTTCAGGTTACACTGGCGTGACTACAGTTAATACTGCACATGATGGAGCTCCATTTAACAATTGCAGCGCCACGGTATGCAAAGCATTACAATTGCTATACCCAGATATATCTGACATGGGAGCTATAATGACACGAAAAATGAAGGAGTCAGTGGATCCTTTGCTTTACATTCAGAATTTCCAAGACGCATGGGTATTGGAAACACGTGAATCTTGGGGGAAATCCATACCCGTGTTTTACCATATATTATGCCAAGGGCTGCCAGATCAGGTACAGATGCAGCTCAAGAAGTTGGTAAGAACTGAAGTCAAACCGTCGTCTGAAATACCGTTGACCATATCTCACTATTAGAGATTGCTACAGGAGAAGAATTGCAAGAAAGAGACTGCACGAAAAGCAGAAGAGGCAAAATGAGTGCAGAAAAAATTGTCAAAGTATGCCATTGAAGGGGAAATGATAACTAGCACAGACGAATCGAAGATACAGCAGGTCAATAATCAACAGCAGGCTAATCAGGGCAATAATGGGTTTTACCCCAGAGGGAGAGGCTTTCGAGGAAGAGGATGGCAGAATAATTAGGGAGGTTTTCAAAACAATCAAGGAGGTTTTCAAAACATGCAAAATGGCAATCAGGACATGTCAAATGGGCAAATTGTTGGAGGTGTGGGATGGCAAGGCATCTAGCACGCATATGCAGAAGTCAAGGCATGGTGCAAAATGACCAAAGAACAAGAGTAAGGATGGTGCATCCACCTATGTTTTTATCACAGGGTGGAAATGGAGTTGCACAAAATCACACGGTGCAGCAGCAAGCGCCGGGAGCACAGAAAATCTTGCAACCTCAGAACCTGATACGTTTTCCACAAGGACAATCTCAAAAGTCGCCGATGCAACTGTCACAGACAACAAGTGCAGGACAGGCATTGAATTCTGGGATGAGAAATAACACTCGTGATGGAGGAAGACCATTTACTTAGCATTAGACTCAAATATGTATGGATTAGGACAGATCACTGGGAAACCAGATGTGTTGTATCCTATCAGTTACACCTTACCCTCACAAGGAACCAAGGGTAGATGTTGTTATAGGGGATAGAGAATATTCCTTCCTAGTAGACACAGGTGCAACACGCTCGTGTATACGTGAATGCAAGTTTCCTTGTCCGGCTATGCCATAAATACTCAGGGCTTCACAGGAGCAACAAGTCATGTTCCTTTTACAAATGAACTTCCAGTCTCTATAGGAGAATGTGCTATGAATGTGCCACTGCTATATTCGAGACAAACACCAGTAAATATATTGGGACGGGACCTAATGATGAAGTTAAACATGACAATCTCATTCACGGAGAAGGGCATAGTATGTTCAACTCCAGGAATGCATTAATTGAACGTATGCGAAATGATTAGAGCATACGCGGGACAAACAGCCATGAGGACTGTTCCGATGGAGCCGGAAATATTCGCATATGGAGTACGTGTGTTAATGGCAGGGCTACCAGGCCTTGCAGGCAAAACCATGGGAACCCCTGATGAGTTTCTATTCAGACCAAGAATACCTATGCATGAGGAAAATTGACAAGTATTTCTCTTGACGATACAGACAGCCATGGTGCAAGGAAAGATGGCATTGAACGATGGTTGTGATGATGAAGGCAGACAATGGTGCACAGTAATCTCCATTAAGGAAGCGTACAGATTGACTGACGTCACTGATGACGATCTGTTTGACGAACAAACAGATGTTGAAGAAACAACAGTTGAGGTAAATCTCTTTTGGGTGAGGATGATCAAAACAGAGGTGCCACAGAGAATGATGCTAGCATAGAATCGTCCTGAATATTTTGACGACGACATGGCTCAGGTGCCTGTTGCAGTGTGGACCACAGCCCCGATGACATAGGTTTACTGAAAGGAGTCGGAGAGGTGAGGATTGAATGGAAATCAGGAGCAATTTTGCCAAAGGCACGACAATATCCCATGTCTAGGGAAGCAGATGAAGGGATTTTCAAGACAATTTCTACTATGATGTAACAGGGCATCTTAGTGACGTCAGAGTCGTAATGCAACACCGCGGTTTATCAGATTAAAAAATCAAAGGGAGGACCGTGGAGACTAATTCAAGATTTATACCCAATAAATGATATTCTAGAGGCCGAGTTCCCTCTAGTCCCTAACCCGGCCACAATCCTATGTAATATACCTGTTGCAGCACAATATTTCACTGTGATTGACTTGAAAAATGCATTTTTCTCAATCCCATTGCACAAAGACTCACAAGTTTTGATGTCATTTACATTCAGACAGATGCGTCTGAAAAGCTTGAGGTTAACCCAGGGGTACTGTGAGTCTCCTTCTATTTTCAACAGAGTCCTGCAGATGGATTTAAGCAATGTTGCATTAGAGAGTGTTGTTGTGCAATATGTGGATGACATCTTAAATTGCAGCACGACAGAGGAAAGATGCAGACACGATTCTATGCAGCCACTGACTATATTGGCTGAGAAAGGATATAAAGTTGACAAAAAGAAGTTACAATATTGTCAGCAAGAAGTGCTGTACATAGGCCAGCTGCTCTCGCATGAGGGGAAAAGCCCATACTGAACACAGCCAAGTCACACACGGAAAAACAGATGCAGAGTTTTCTAGGTCTTTGCAATTATGTCAGGGCATGGGTCTTTGACTACAGCTCATATACCAAGCCCTTTTAACAGGCCCTAAAGAAGGCACATGTGATGAAAGAAGCAATTGAATGGTCTGAGACCATGGAAGAAGGGTTTACTAAACTCACAAGAGCCATTTGCACAGCACCAGTTTTAGGTATTCCCAATTATGCAAAGGAATTCTACTTGTTTTCACACACGAATGGCAGCGTTATGACGGCAGTACTCACATAGAGAACCACATTGGGGTACAAGCCACTGGCATACTACAGTAGAAATTTGGACCCAGTGATGAAAGGCCACTTCCAGTGCAAACAAAGTTTAGCTGCCGCAGCGTTCGCCATACAGGAGGCTACAACCATTGTGATGGGATTTTCAATGACGTTGTACGTCGAGCACGTGTTATTTATCATTCTAGAGAAACCAAAAGGCACACTGACATCCCAGAGAGCTTCTGCTTATGAAGTGATCATATATAATCCATCGATTAAGATAATTTGATGTAAGATAGTGAACTCAGCCATGTTTATAGCAGAGCCAGTCACTGACGGAGAGCCAATCTATGATTGCGCAAACTATGGAGAATTCTATGATGAAATTCCCAGAGTGAAAGAAAATGCATTGGCAGAAGAAGAAATTGTCTTAGTTGACGGTTCCTCGAGGATCGATCAACATGATGGGCAAAGACACACAGGCACTGCTGTGGTAAATCACACAGAAAATGGAGAATTTCGAGTACTCATTAGTGCACGATTACCATCTCACTATTCAGCACAGGCTGCAGAATTATTGGTGCTGATACTCGCTATCGAGAATCATGCAGACCAGGAAGTAACGGTGTACAGCGACTCCGCCTATGTGATGTCAACAGTGTACGCAGGCCTAGTGTGCTGGAAAAGGAGAGGCTACCTCCGAGCGGATGGCACACCAACGCAGCACACAGCCTTATTGGATAGGCTCATTAAGGCACTACAGCTCCCAGTGGGCATAGCGGTTGTGAAATGTGCCGCCCACACGAAGGGGACAGATTTTATCTCATGAGGAAATCAAATGGCAGTCACAGAGACCCAGTGTATGGCATTCAAGGGCGAAATCATAATGAATGTGGAAATAACTGATGTAAATGAAAAAAATGATTGTTACACAAAGTGAACCTTAGGGTTATAGTAACATAGGGCAAACCCAGTTAATGGAACTCCAAGGGGAAGCACCACAGGAGGAAAAGAAGCTCTGGAAGCGGTGAGGGTGTTCTTTAAACCCCTCCGAAAGCTTGTGGTGACAAGACAGCACTGGTAAAGTGGTGATGCCTATAACCATATTGAAGATAGCAATGGAACAGTTGCATTATCCAGCACACATGTCAAAAGAGAATCTAGCAGCAACGATCGCTGAAGACTGGTTTATAACGAACTTAGCGGAACACGTTGCATTTTTTATGGTGAACTGTATAATCTGCCAACAGTTCACGGCTGGGCATACACTAAGAGTTATTAGAGGAGTCATCCCAAGGCCCAATGGACCTTTTCAGCACTTGCATGTTGATTATGTCGATATGATTCAAGTATGTGACGGGTACAAGTATCTAATTGTTGTGGTGTGTCCATTTTCTAGATGGATAGAAGCAGGTCCATGTACACACCCATGCTCTACCTGTGCAGCCAAATTTCAGATGAGAGAGGTATTTCCCAGGTGGGGAGTATGTGAGGTCATGGGGTCAGATAATGGTCCTCACTTTGTTAATGCAGTATTTGAGGAGATCAGCTTGCTGCTTGGTATAAAGCACAAGTTCTCGTCGGCACATCACCCGCAAGGTAATTGGATATGTGAGAAGCTCAACGGCTTGTTAAAGGAAAGGATAGCCAAGTTGAAGCTTTCTCTAATGAAGGGATGGCTACACTGCCTTCCATAGGCACTGTAAACACTCAGAAACCAGCCTGGTTCTGACCATCATTTTACGTCGCACAAAATAGCAACAGGCAGAAAGATGCACACTTCATTGACACGCCAAGATAGAGCTAGACGTGATGCTCAGCCAACAGGGGAAATTTACGATCAGAAATGCAAAATTACTTAAATTGCATGACATCTTGCCTTACTGTCATTTCAGGACAGCTGCAATGACGACAAAAAGGGTGCAGGGCAGCACAGAACACAGAAGGAGACACTACTGAAAACTCAATTCAGAGTTTATGTGTACCATCAATCTTCCCTGGAGACTCAGTCCTGGTGAAGAATCACATGAGAAATAAGTGGGACGAGCCAAGGTTCAACAGACCTTTCACAGCGGAAGACGTCACTCCCTCTGCAGTCAAGCTACAAGGAAGAAGAGCTTGGATCTTCCGGGGTGACATCAAGCCATACATCAGAGAAGGCCCCCTGCCCGCACCCCAACGCGTAGAGACTACAGACGATGGGGAAGAACCAAAGCATGTGCAGACGAGATCCATGACGAGGAAGAAGGACACATGACCAGCAAAGCAAAGGCAAAAGAAAATTTGTTCAAGGTTGTGGCTTAATTTTGGACATTTCCTCTATGCAAAAAAGGGGATAAAGCCATAAGATATGGACACTCTGTGCATCCTAGTTGCAGGGTGAAGAAGAGAATTGCACATGTAAGCCACAACATATTCTGTTGACTTTGAACTTTGGACTGAGGCACACTGAAGCCTTGATAAGAAAGGATATGCCAAATTTGATTGCAGATACACAAATTGGAAGGAAATACAGTATCCAGACTTGTTCCAAACAGGAACATTCTTTGCACCCACTTATGGTGTCCCACAGCAGCGACATCACTAAAGATGTTCTGAACTATTTTGACTTAGGCCCTCATTACGACCCTGGCGGAAAGCGACTGACCGGAGCGCCACAGCGTAAATAGCGTTTCCGC